>NC_090438.1:1200000-2400000 GCF_031143425.1 Pleurodeles waltl
CCCCAAAACGCAACGTGGACACATCGCATTTTTTGAAAGAAAACAGAGGTGTTTTTTGCAAAGTGCCTCCCTGTAGATTTTGGCCTCTAGCTCAGCCGGCACCTAGGGAAATCTACCAAACCTGTGCATTTTTGAAACCTAGAGACCTAGGGGAATCCAAGATGGGGGGACTTGTGGGGCTCTGACCAGGTTCTGTTACCCAGAATCCTTTGCAAACCTCAAAATTTGGCTAAAAAACACATTTTCCTCAAATTTTGGTGACAGGAAGTGCTGGAATAACAGAGGAGCCACAAATTTCCTTCCACCCAGCGTTCCCCCAAGTCTCCCGATAAAAATGATACCTCACTTGTGTGGGAAGGCCTAGCGCCCGCGACAGGAAATGCCCCAAAACGCAACGTGGAAACATCACATTTTTTGAATGAAAAAAGAGGTGTTTTTTGCAAAGTGCCTACCTGTATATTTTGGCCTCTAGCTCAGCCGGCAGCTAGGGAAACCTACCAAACCTGTGCATTTTTTAAAACTAGAGACCTAGGGGAATCCAACATGGGGAGACTTGTGGGGCTCTGACCATGTTCTGTTACCCAGAATCCTTTGCAAACCTCAAAATTTGGCTACAAAAACACATTTTCCTCACAATTTGGTGACAGATAGTTCTGGAATCAGAGAGGAGCCACAAATTTCCTTCCACCCAGCGTTCCCCCAAGTCTCCCGATAAAAATGATACCTCACTTTTGTGCGTAGGCCTAGCTCCTGTGACAGGAAACGCCCCAAAACACAACGTGGACACATCACATTTTTTTTAAAAAAACAGAGGTGTTTTTTGCAAAGTGCCTACCTGTAGATTTTGCCTCTAGCTCAGCCGGCACCTAGGGAAACCTACCAAACTTGTGCATTTTTGAAAACTAGAGACCTAGGGGAATCCAAGATGGGGTGACTCGTGGGGCTCTGACCAGGTTCTGTTACCCAGAATCCTTTCCAAACCTCAAAATTTGGCTAAAGAAACACATTGCCCTCACATTTCGGTGACAGAAAGTTCTGGAGTCTGAGAGGAGCCACAAATTTCCTTCAACCCAGTGTTCCCCCAAGTCTCCCGATAAAAACGATACCTCACTTGTGTGGGTAGGCCTAGCGCCTGCGACAGGAAATGCCCCAAAACGCAACGTGGACACATCACATTTTTTTAAAGAAAACAGAGGTGTTTTTTGCAAAGTGCATACCTGTAGATTTTGGCCTCTAGCTAAGCCGGCACCTAGGGAAACCTACCAAACCTGTGCATTTTTGAAAACTAGAGACCTAGGGGAATCCAAGATGGGGTGACTTGTGGGGCTCTGACCAGGTTCTGTTACCGAGAATCCTTTGCAAACCTCAAAATTTGGCTAAAAAGGTGACAGAAAGTTCTGGAATCAGAGAGGAGCCACAAATTTCCTTCCACCAAGCGTTCCCCCAAATCTCCCGATAAAAATGATACCTCACTTGTGTGGTTAGGCCTAGCACCCGTGAAAGGAAATGCCCCAAAACGCAACGTGGACACATCACATTTTTTGAAAGAAAACAGAGTTGTTTTTTGCAAAGTGCCTACCTGTAGATTTTGGCCTCTAGCTCAACCGGCACCTAGGGAAACCTACCAAACCTGTGCATTTTTTAAAACTAGAGACCTAGGGGAATCCAAGATGGGGGGACTTGTGGGGCTCTGACCATGTTCTGTTACCCAGAATCCTTTGCAAACCTCAAAATTTGGTTAAAAAAACACATTTTCCTCACATTTTGGTGACAGATAGTTCTGGAATCAGAGAGGAGCCACAAATTTCCTTCCACCCATCGTTCCCCCAAGTCTCCCGATAAAAATGATACCTCACTTGTGTGGGTAGGCCTAGCGCCCGTGACAGGAAACGCCCCAAAACACAACATGGACACATCACATTTTTTTAAAGAAAACAGAGGTGTTTTTTGCAAATTGCCTACCTGTAGATTTTGCCTCTAGCTCAGCCGGCACCTAGGGACACCTACCAAACCTATGCATTTTTGAAAACTAGAGACCTAGGGGAATCCAAGATGGGGTGACTTGTGGGGCTCTGACCAGGTTCTGCTACCCGGAATCCTTTCCAAAGCTCAAAATTTGGCTAAAAAAACACATTGCCCTCACATTTCGGTGATAGAAAGTTCTGGAATCTGAGAGGAGCCACAAATTTCCTTACACCCAGTGTTCCCAAAAGTCTCCCGATAAAAACGATACCTCACTTGTGTGGGTAGGCCTAGCGTCTGCGACAGGAAATGCCCCAAAACGCAACGTGGACACATCACATTTTTGGAATGAAAACAGAGGTGTTTTTTGCAAAGTGCCTACCTGTAGATTTTGGCCTCTAGCTCAGCCGGCACCTAGGGAGACCTACCAAACCTGTGAATTTTTTAAAACTAGAGACCTAGGGGAATCCAAGATGGGGTGACTTGTGGGGCTCTGACCAGGTTCTGTTACCCAGAATCCTTTGCAAACCTCAAAATTTTGGCTAAAAAAACACATTGCCTTCACATTTCGGTGACAGAAAGTTCTGGAATCTGAGAGGAGCCACAAATTTCCTTTCAACCAGTGTTCCCCCAAGTCTCCCGATAAAAACGATACCTCACTTGTGTGGGTAGGCCTAGCGCCTGCGACAGGAAATGCCCCAAAACGCAACGTGGACACATCACATTTTTTTAAGGAAAACAGAGGTGTTTTTTGCAAAGTGCCTATCTGTAGATTTTGGCCTCTAGCTCAGCTGGCACCTAGGGAAACTTACCAAACCTGTGCATTTTTGAAAACTAGAGACCTAGGGGAATCCAAGATGGGGTGACTTGTGGGGCTCTGACCAGGTTCTGTTACCCAGAATCCTTTGCAAACCTCAAAATTTGGCTAAAAAAACAAATTGTCATCAAATTTTGGTGACAGAAAGTTCTGGAATTAGAGAGGAGCCACAAATTTCCTTCCACCCAGCGTTCCCCCAAGTCTCCTGATAAAAATGATACCTCACTTGTGTGGGTAGGCCTAGCGCCCGCGAAAGGAAAAACCCCAAAACGCAACGTGGACACATCACATTTTTTGAAAGAAAACAGAGTTGTTTTTTGAAAAGTGCCTACCTGTAGATTTTGGCCTCTAGCTCTGCCGGCACCTAGGGAAACCTACCAAACCTGTGCATTTTTGAAAACTAGAGACCTAGGGGAATCCAAGATGGGGTGACTTGTGGGGCTCTGACCATGTTCTGTTACCCAGAATCCTTTGCAAACATCAAAATTTGGCTAAAAAAACACATTTTCCTCACATTTTGGTGACAGATAGTTCTGGAATCAGCGAGGAGCCAAAGATTTCCTTCCACCCAGCGTTCCCCCAAGTCTCCCGATAAAAATGATACCTCACTTGTGTGCGTAGGCCTAGCACCCGTGACAGGAAACGCCCCAAAACACAACGTGGACACATCACATTTTTTTAAAGAAAACAGAGGTGTTTTTTGCAAAGTGCTTACCTGTAGATTTTGCCTCTAGCTCAGCCGGCACCTAGGGAAACCTACCAAACTTGTGCATTTTTGAAAACTAGAGACCTAGGGGAATCCAAGATGGGGTGACTTGTGGGGCTCTTACCTGGTTCTATTACCCAGAATCCTTTGCAAACCTCCAATTTTGGCTAAAAAACACATTGCCCTCACATTTCGGTGACAGAAAGTTCTGGAATCTGAGCAGAGCCACAAATTTCCTTCCACCCAGTGTTCCCCCAAGTCTCCTGATAAAAACAAGACCTCACTTGTGTGGGTAGGCATAGCGCCTGCGACAGGAAATGCCCCAAAACGCAACGTGGACACATCACATTTTTTTTACAGAAAACAGAGGTGTTTTTTGCAAAGTGCCTATCTGTACATTTTGGCCTCTAGCTCAGCAGGCACCTAGGGAAACCTACCAAACCTGTGCATTTCTGAAAACTAGAGACATAGGGGAATCCAAGATGGGGTGACTTGTGGGGCTCTGACCAGGTTCTGTTACCCAGAATCCTTTGCAAACCTCAAAATTTGGCTAAAAAAACAAATTTTCATCAAATTTTGGTGACAGAAAGTTCTGGAATCAGAGAGGAGCCACAAATTTCCTTCCACCCAGCGTTCCCACAAGTCTCCCGATAAAAATGATACCTCACTTGTGTGGGTAGGCCTAGCGCCCGCAAAAGGAAAAGCCCCAAAACGCAACGTGGACACATCACATTTTTTGAAAGAAAACAGAGTTGTTTTATGAAAAGTGCCTACCTGTAGATTTTGGCCTCTAGCTCTGCCGGCACCTAGGGAAACCTAACAAACCTGTGCATTTTTGAAAACTAGAGACCTAGGGGAATCCAAGATGGGGTGACTTGTGGGGCTCTGACCATGTTCTGTTACCCAGAATCCTTTGCAAACATCAAAATTTGGCTAAAAAAACACATTTTCCTCACATTTTGGTGACAGATAGTTCTGGAATCAGCGAGGAGCCAAAGATTTCCTTCCACCCAGCGTTCCTCCAAGTCTCCCGATAAAAATGATACCTCACTTGTGTGCGTAGGCCTAGCGCCCGTGACAGGAAACGCCCCAAAACACAACGTGGACACATCACATTTTTTTAAAGAAAACAGAGGTGTTTTTTGCAAAGTGCTTACCTATAGATTTTGCCTCTAGCTCAGCCGGCACCTAGGGAAACCTACCAAACTTGTGCATTATTGAAAACTAGAGACCTAGGGGAATCCAAGATGGGGTGACTTGTGGGGCTCTTACCTGATTCTGTTACCCAGAATCCTTTGCAAACCTCAAATTTTGGCTAAAAAACACATTGGCCTCACATTTCGGTGACAGAAAGTTCTGGAATCTGAGCGGAGCCACAAATTTCCTTCCACCCAGTGTTCCCCCAAGTCTCCTGATAAAAACAAGACCTCACTTGTGTGGGTAGGCATAGCGCCTGCGACAGGAAATGCCCCAAAACGCAACGTGGACACATCACATTTTTTGAAAGAAAACAGAGGTGTTTTTTGCAAAGTGCCTACCTGTAGATTTCGCCTCTTGCTCAGCCGGCAGCTAGGGAAACCTACCAAACCTGTGCATTTTTTAAAACTAGAGACCTAGGGGAATCCAAGATGGGTAGACTTGTGGGGCTCTGACCATGTTCTGTTACCCAGAATCCTTTGCAAACCTCAAATTGTGGCTAAAAAAACACATTGCCTTCACATTTCGGTGACAGAAAGTTCTGGAATCTGAGAGGAGCCACAAATTTCCTTTCAACCAGTGTTCCCCCAAGTCTCCCGATAAAAACTATACCTCACTTGTGTGGGTAGGCCTAGCGCCTGCGACAGGAAATGCCCCAAAACGCAACGTGGACACATCACATTTTTTTAAAGAAAACAGAGGTCTTTTTTGCAAAGTGCCTATCTGTAGATTTTGGCCTCTAGCTCAGCTGGCACCAAACCTGTGCATTTTTGAAAACTAGAGACCTAGGGGAATCCAAGATGGGGTGACTTGTGGGGCTCTGACCAGGTTCTGTTACCCAGAATCCTTTGCAAACCTCAAAATTTGGCTAAAAAAACAAATTTTCATCAAATTTTGGTGACAGAAAGTTCTGGAATTAGAGAGGAGCCACAAATTTCCTTCCACCCAGCGTTCCCCCAAGTCTCCCGATAAAAATGATACCTCACTTGTGTGGGTAGGCCTAGCACCCGCGAAAGGAAAAGCCCCAAAACGCAACGTGGACACATCACATTTTTTTAAAGAAAACAGAGTTGTTTTTTTAAAAGTGCCTACCTGTAGATTTTGGCCTCTAGCTCTGCCGGCACCTAGGGAAACCTACCAAACCTGTGCATTTTTGAAAACTAGAGACCTAGGGGAATCCACGATGGGGTGACTTGTGGGGCTCTGACCATGTTCTGTTACCCAGAATCCTTTGCAAACATCAAAATTTGGCTAAAAAAACACATTTTCCTCACATTTTGGTGACAGATAGTTCTGGAATCAGCGAGGAGCCAAAGATTTCCTTCCACCCAGCGTTCCCACAAGTCTCCCGATAAAAATTATACCTCCCTTCTGTGCGTAGGCCTAGCGCCCGTGACAGGAAACGCCCCAAAACACAACGTGGACACATCACATTTTTTTAAAGAAAACAGAGGTGTTTTTTGCAAAGTGCTTACCTGTAGATATTGCCTCTAGCTCAGCCGGCACCTAGGGAAACCTACCAAACTTGTGCATTTTTTAAAAATACAGACCTAGGGGAATCCAAGATGGGGTGACTTGTGGGGCTCTTACCTGGTTCTGTTACCCAGAATCCTTTGCAAACCTCATATTTTGGCTAAAAAACACATTGCCCTCACATTTCGGTGACAGAAAGTTCTGGAATCTGAGCGGAGCCACAAATTTCCTTCCACCCAGTGTTCCCCCAAGTCTCCTGATAAAAACAAGACCTCACTTGTGTGGGTAGGCCTAGTGCCTGCGACAGGAAATGCCCCAAAACGCAACGTGGCACATCACATTTTTTGAAAGAAAACAGAGGTGTTTTTTGCAAAGTGCCTACCTGTAGATTTCGCCTCTTGCTCAGCCGGCAGCTAGGGAAACCTACCAAACCTGTGCATTTTTTAAAACTAGAGACCTAGGGGAATCCAAGATGGGGAGACTTGTGGGGCTCTGACCATGTTCTGTTACCCAGAATCCTTTGCAAACCTCAAATTGTGGCTAAAAAACACATTGCACTCACATTTCGGTGACAGAAAGTTCCGGAATCTGAGCGGAGCCACAAATTTCCTTCCACCCAGTGTTCCCCCAAGTCTCCCGATAAAAACAATACCTCAATTGTGTGGGTAGGCCTAGCGCCTGCGACAGGAAATGCCCCAAAACGCAACGTGGACACATCACATTTTTGGAATGAAAACAGAGGTGTTTTTTGCAAAGTGCCTACCTGTAGATTTTGGCCTCTAGCTCAGCCGGCACCTAGGGAAACTCACCAAACCTGTGCATTTTTTAAAACTAGAGACCTAGGGGAATCCAAGATGAGGAGACTTGTGGGGCTCTGACCATGTTCTGTTACCCAGAATCCTTTGCAAACCTCAAAATCTGGTTAAAAAAACACATTTTCCTCATATTTTGGTGACAGGAAGTTCTGGAATAACAGAGGAGCCACAAATTTCCTTCCACCCAGCGTTCCCCCAAGTCTTCCGATAAAAATGATACCTCACTTGTGTGGGAAGGCCTAGCGCCAGCGACAGGAAATGCCCCAAAACGCAACATGGACACATCACATTTTTTTAAAGAAAACAGAGGTGTTTTTTGCAAAGTGCCTACCTGTATATTTTGGCCTCTAGATCAGCCGGCAGCTAGGGAAACCTACCAAACCTGTGCATTTTTTAAAACTAGAGACCTAGGGGAATCCAAGATGGGGTGACTTTTGGGGCTCTGACCATGTTCTGTTACCCAGAATCCTTTGCAAACCTCAAAAGTTGGCTACAAAAAAACATTTTCCTCACAATTTGGTGACAGATAGTTCTGGAATCAGAGAGGAGCCACAAATTTCCTTCCACCCAGCGTTCCCCCAAGTCTCCCGATAAAAATGATACCTCACTTGTGTGCGTAGGCCTAGCGCCTGTGACAGGAAATGCCCCAAAACGCAACATGGACACATCACATTTTTTTAAAGAAAACAGAGGTGTTTTTTGCAAAGTGCCTACCTGTAGATTTTGGCCTCTAGCTCAGCCGGCAGCCAGGGAAACCTACCAAACCTGTGCATTTTTTAAAACTAGAGACCTAGGGGAATCCAAGATGGGGTGACTTGTGGGGCTCTGACCAGGTTCTGTTACCCAGAATCCTTTGCAAACCTCAAAATTTGACTACAAAAACACATTGCCCTCACATTTCGGTGACAGAAAATTCTGGAATCCGAGAGGAGCCACAAATTTCCACATACCCAGTGTTCCCCCAAGTCTCCCGATAAAAATGATACCTCACTTGTGTGGGTAGGCCTAGCGCCCGTGACAGGAAACGCCCCAAAACACATCGTGGACACATCACATTTTTTTAAAGAAAACAGAGGTGTTTTTTGCAAAGTGCCTACCTGTAGATTTTGCCTCTAGCTCAGCCGGCACCTAGGGACACCTACCAAACCTGTTTATTTTTTAAAACTAGAGACCTAGGGGAACCCAAGATGGGGTGACTTGTGGGGCTCTGACCAGGTTCTGTTACCCAGAATCCTTTCGAAAGCTCAAAATTTGGCTAAAAAAACACATTGCCCTCACATTTCGGTGATAGAAAGTTCTGGAATCTGAGAGGAGCCACAAATTTCTTTCCACCCAGTGTTCCCCCAAGTCTCCCGATAAAAACGATACCTCACTTGTGTGGTTAGGCCTAGCGTCTGCGACAGGAAATGCCCCAAAATGCAACGTGGACACATCACATTTTTGGAATGAAAACAGAGGTGTTTTTTGCAAAGTGCCTACCTTTAGATTTTGGCCTCTAGCTCAGCCGGCACTTAGGGAGACCTACCAAACCTGTGCATTTTTTAAAACTAGAGACCTAGGGGAATCCAAGATGGGGTGACTTGTGGGGCTCTGACCAGGTTCTGTTACCCAGAATCCTTTGCAAACCTCAAAATTTGGCTAAAAAACACATTGCCTTCACATTTCGGTGACAGAAAGTTCTGGAATCTGAGAGGAGCCACAAATTTCCTTTCACCCAGTGTTCCCCCAAGTCTCCCGATAAAAACGATACCTCACTTGTGTGGGTAGGCCTAGCGCCTGCGACAGGAAATGCCCCAAAACGCAACGTGGACACATCACATTTTTTTAAAGAAAACAGAGGTGTTTTTTGCAAAGTGCCTATCTGTAGATTTTGGCCTCTAGCTCAGCTGGCACCTAAGGAAACCTACCAAACCTGTGCATTTTTGAAAACTAGAGACCTAGGGGAATCCAAGATGGGGTGATTTGTGGGGCTCTGACCAGGTTCTGTTACCCAGAATCTTTTGCAAACCTCAAAATTTGGCTAAAAAAACACATTTTCATCAAATTTGGTGACAGAGAGTTCTGGAATCAGAGAGGAGCCACAAATTTCCACCCACCCAGCGTTCCCCCAAGTCTCCCGATAAAAATGATACCTCAATTGTGTGGGTAGGCCTAGCACCCGCGAAAGGAAAGGCCCCAAAACGCAACGTGGACACATCACATTTTTTGAAAGAAAACAGAGTTGTTTTTTGCAAAGTGCCTACCTGTAGATTTTGGCCTCTAGCTCTGCCGGCACCTAGGTAAACCTACCAAACCTGTGCATTTTTTAAAACTAGAGACCTAGGGGAATCCAGGATGGGGTGACTTGTGGGGCTCTGACCAGGTTCTGTTACCCAGAATCCTTTGCAAACCTCAAATTTTGACTAAAAAACACATTGCCCTCACATTTCGGTGACAGAAAGTTCTGGAATCTCAGCGGAGCCACAAATTTCCATCCACCCAGTGTTCCCCCAAGTCTCCCGATAAAAACAATACCTCACTTGTGTGGGTGGGCCTAGCGCCTGCGACAGGAAATGCCCCAAAACGCAACGTGGACACATCACATTTTTTGAAAGAAAACAGAGGTGTTTTTTGAAAAGTGCCTACCTGTAGATTTTGGCCTCTAGCTCAGCAGGCAGCTAGGGAAACCTACCAAACCTGTGCATTTTTGAAAACTAGAGACCTAGCGGAATCCAAGATGGGGTGACTTGTGGGGCTCTGACCATGTTCTGTTACCCAGAATCCTTTGCAAACCTCAAAATGTGGCTACAAAAACACATTGCCCTCACATTTCGGTGACAGAAAGTTCTGGAATCCGAGAGGAGCCACAAATTTCCACCCACCCAATGTTCCCCCAAGTCTCCCGATAAAAATGATACCTCACTTGTGTGGGTAGGCCTACCGCCCGCGGCAGGAAATGCCCCAAAATGCAACGTGGACACATCACATTTTTTTAAAGAAAACAGAGGTGTTTTTTGCAAAGTGCCTACCTGTAGATTTTGGCCTCTAGCTCAGCCGGCACCTAGGGAAACCTACCAAACCTGTGCATGTTTTAAAACTAGAGACCTAGGGGAATCCAAGATGGGGTGACTTGTGGGGCTCTGACCATGTTCTGTTACCCAGAATCCTTTGCAAACCTCAAAATTTGGCTAAAAAAACACATTTTCCTCACATTTTGGTGACAGATAGTTCTGGAATCAGAGAGGAGCCACAAATTTCCTTCCTCCCAGGGTTCCCCCAAGTCTCCCGATAAAAATGATACCTCACTTGTGTGGGTAGGCCTAGCGCCCGTGACAGGAAACGCCCCAAAACACAACGTGGACACATCACATTTTTTTAAAGAAAACAGAGGTGTTTTCTGCAAAGTGCCTACCTGTAGATTTTGCCTCTAGCTCAGCCGGCACCTAGGGAAACCTTCCAAACCTGTGTATTTTTGAAAACTAGAGACCTAGGAGAATCCAAGATGGGGGGGACTTGTGGGGCTCTGACCATGTTCTGTTACCCAGAATCCTTTGCAAACCTCAAAATTTGGCTAAAAAAACACATTTTCCTCACATTTTGGTGATAGATAGTTCTGGAATCAGAGAGGAGCCACAAATTCCCTTCCACCCAGCGTTCCCCCAAGTCTCCCGATAAAAATTATACCTCACTTGTGTGCGTAGGCCTAGCGCCCGTGACAGGAAACACCCCAAAACACAACATGGACACATCACATTTTTTGAAAGAAAATAGAGGTGTTTTTTGCAAAGTGCCTACCTGTAGATTTTGGCCTCTAGCTCAGCCGGCACCTAGGGAAACTCACCAAACCTGTGCATTTTTTAAAACTAGAGACCTAGGGGAATCCAAGATGGGGAGACTTGTGGGGCTCTGACCATGTTCTGTTACCCAGAATCCTTTGCAAACCTCAAATTTTGACTAAAAAACACATTGCCCTCACATTTCGGTGACAGAAAGTTCTGGAATCTCAGCGGAGCCACAAATTTCCATCCACCCAGTGTTCCCCCAAGTCTCCCGATAAAAACAATACCTCACTTGTGTGGGTGGGCCTAGCGCCTGCGACAGGAAATGCCCCAAAACGCAACGTGGACACATCACATTTTTTGAAAGAAAACAGAGGTGTTTTTTGAAAAGTGCCTACCTGTAGATTTTGGCCTCTAGCTCAGCCGGCAGCTAGGGAAACCTACCAAACCTGTGCATTTTTGAAAACTAAATACCTAGCGGAATCCAAGATGGGGTGACTTGTGGGGCTCTGACAATGTTCTGTTACCCAGAATCCTTTGCAAACCTCAAAATGTGGCTACAAAAACACATTGCCCTCACATTTCGGTGACAGAAAGTTCTGGAATCCGAGAGGAGCCACAAATTTCCACCCACCCAATGTTCCCCCAAGTCTCCCGATAAAAATGATACCTCACTTGTGTGGGTAGGCCTACCGCCCGCGGCAGGAAATGCCCCAAAATGCAACGTGGACACATCACATTTTTTTAAAGAAAACAGAGGTGTTTTTTGCAAAGTGCCTACCTGTAGATTTTGGCCTCTAGCTCAGCCGGCACCTAGGGAAACCTACCAAACCTGTGCATGTTTTAAAACTAGAGACCTAGGGGAATCCAAGATGGGGTGACTTGTGGGGCTCTGACCATGTTCTGTTACCCAGAATCCTTTGCAAACCTCAAAATTTGGCTAAAAAAACACATTTTCCTCACATTTTGGTGACAGATAGTTCTGGAATCAGAGAGGAGCCACAAATTTCCTTCCTCCCAGGGTTCCCCCAAGTCTCCCGATAAAAATGATACCTCACTTGTGTGGGTAGGCCTAGCGCCCGTGACAGGAAACGCCCCAAAACACAACGTGGACACATCACATTTTTTTAAAGAAAACAGAGGTGTTTTCTGCAAAGTGCCTACCTGTAGATTTTGCCTCTAGCTCAGCCGGCACCTAGGGAAACCTTCCAAACCTGTGTATTTTTGAAAACTAGAGACCTAGGGGAATCCAAGATGGGGGGGACTTGTGGGGCTCTGACCATGTTCTGTTACCCAGAATCCTTTGCAAACCTCAAAATTTGGCTAAAAAAACACATTTTCCTCACATTTTGGTGATAGATAGTTCTGGAATCAGAGAGGAGCCACAAATTCCCTTCCACCCAGCGTTCCCCCAAGTCTCCCGATAAAAATGATACCTCACTTGTGTGCGTAGGCCTAGCGCCCGTGACAGGAAACACCCCAAAACACAACATGGACACATCACATTTTTTGAAAGAAAATAGAGGTGTTTTTTGCAAAGTGCCTACCTGTAGATTTTGGCCTCTAGCTCAGCCGGCACCTAGGGAAACTCACCAAACCTGTGCATTTTTTAAAACTAGAGACCTAGGGGAATCCAAGATGGGGAGACTTGTGGGGCTCTGACCATGTTCTGTTACCCAGAATCCTTTGCAAACCTCAAAATTTGGTTAAAAAAACACATTTTCCTCATATTTTGGTGACAGGAAGTTCTGGAATAACAGAGGAGCCACAAATTTCCTTCCACCCAGCGTTCCCCCAAGTCTTCCGATAAAAATGATACCTCACTTGTGTGGGAAGGCCTAGCGCCAGCGACAGGAAATGCCCCAAAACGCAACATGGACACATCACATTTTTTGAAAGAAAACAGAGGTGTTTTTTGCAAAGTGCCTAACTGTATATTTTGGCCTCTAGCTCAGCCGGCAGCTAGGGAAACCTACCAAACCTGTGCATTTTTTAAAACTAGAGACCTTGGGAAATCCAACATGGGGAGACTTGTGGGGCTCTGACCATGTTCTGTTACCCAGAATCCTTTGCAAACCTCAAAATTTGGCTACAAAAACACTTTTTCCTCACAATTTGGTGACAGATAGTTCTGGAATCAGAGAGGAGCCACAAATTTCCTTCCACCCAGCGTTCCCCCAAGTCTCCCGATAAAAATGATACCTCACTTGTGTGCGTAGGCCTAGCGCCCGTGACAGGAAACACCCCAAAACACAACGTGGACACATCACATTTTTTTAAAGAAAACAGAGGTGTTTTTTGCAAAGTGCTTACCTGTAGATTTTGCCTCTAGCTCAGCCGGCACCTAGGGAAACCTACCAAACTTGTGCATTTTTGAAAACTAGAGACTTAGGGGAATCCAAGATGGGGTGACTTGTGGGGCTCTTACCTGGTTCTATTACCCAGAATCCTTTGCAAACCTCCAATTTTGGCTAAAAAACACATTGCCCTCACATTTCGGTGACAGAAAGTTCTGGAATCTGAGCGGAGCCACAAATTTCCTTCCACCCAGTGTTCCCCCAAGTCTCCTGATAAAAACAAGACCTCACTTGTGTGGGTAGGCATAGCGCCTGCGACAGGAAATGCCCCAAACCGCAACGTGGACACATCACATTTTTTTTACAGAAAACAGAGGTGTTTTTTGCAAAGTGCCTATCTGTACATTTTGGCCTCTAGCTCAGCTGGCACCTAGGGAAACCTACCAAACCTGTGCATTTCTGAAAACTAGAGACATAGGGGAATCCAAGATGGGGTGACTTGTGGGGCTCTGACCAGGTTCTGTTACCCAGAATCCTTTGCAAACCTCAAAATTTGGCTAAAAAAACAAATTTTCATCAAATTTTGGTGACAGAAAGTTCTGGAATCAGAGAGGAGCCACAAATTTCCTTCCACCCAGCGTTCCCACAAGTCTCCCGATAAAAATGATACCTCACTTGTGTGGGTAGGCCTAGCGCCCGCAAAAGGAAAAGCCCCAAAACGCAACGTGGACACATCACATTTTTTGAAAGAAAACAGAGTTGTTTTTTGAAAAGTGCCTACCTGTAGATTTTGGCCTCTAGCTCTGCCGGCACCTAGGGAAACCTAACAAACCTGTGCATTTTTGAAAACTAGAGACCTAGGGGAATCCAAGATGGGGTGACTTGTGGGGCTCTGACCATGTTCTGTTACCCAGAATCCTTTGCAAACATCAAAATGTGGCTAAAAAAACACATTTTCCTCACATTTTGGTGACAGATAGTTCTGGAATCAGCGAGGAGCCAAAGATTTCCTTCCACCCAGCGTTCCTCCAAGTCTCCCGATAAAAATGATACCTCACTTGTGTGCGTAGGCCTAGCGCCCGTGACAGGAAACGCCCCAAAACACAACGTGGACACATCACATTTTTTTAAAGAAAACAGAGGTGTTTTTTGCAAAGTGCTTACCTATAGATTTTGCCTCTAGCTCAGCCGGCACCTAGGGAAACCTACCAAACTTGTGCATTATTGAAAACTAGAGACCTAGGGGAATCCAAGATGGGGTGACTTGTGGGGCTCTTACCTGATTCTGTTACCCAGAATCCTTTGCAAACCTCAAATTTTGGCTAAAAAACACATTGGCCTCACATTTCGGTGACAGAAAGTTCTGGAATCTGAGCGGAGCCACAAATTTCCTTCCACCCAGTGTTCCCCCAAGTCTCCTGATAAAAACAAGACCTCACTTGTGTGGGTAGGCATAGCGCCTGCGACAGGAAATGCCCCAAAACGCAACGTGGACACATCACATTTTTTGAAAGAAAACAGAGGTGTTTTTTGCAAAGTGCCTACCTGTAGATTTCGCCTCTTGCTCAGCCGGCAGCTAGGGAAACCTACCAAACCTGTGCATTTTTTAAAACTAGAGACCTAGGGGAATCCAAGATGGGGAGACTTGTGGGGCTCTGACCATGTTCTGTTACCCAGAATCCTTTGCAAACCTCAAATTGTGGCTAAAAAAACACATTGCCTTCACATTTCGGTGACAGAAAGTTCTGGAATCTGAGAGGAGCCACAAATTTCCTTTCAACCAGTGTTCCCCCAAGTCTCCCGATAAAAACTATACCTCACTTGTGTGGGTAGGCCTAGCGCCTGCGACAGGAAATGCCCCAAAACGCAACGTGGACACATCACATTTTTTTAAAGAAAACAGAGGTCTTTTTTGCAAAGTGCCTATCTGTAGATTTTGGCCTCTAGCTCAGCTGGCACCAAACCTGTGCATTTTTGAAAACTAGAGACCTAGGGGAATCCAAGATGGGGTGACATGTGGGGCTCTGACCAGGTTCTGTTACCCAGAATCCTTTGCAAACCTCAAAATTTGGCTAAAAAAACAAATTTTCATCAAATTTTGGTGACAGAAAATTCTGGAATTAGAGAGGAGCCACAAATTTCCTTCCACCCAGCGTTCCCCCAAGTCTCCCGATAAAAATGATACCTCACTTGTGTGGGTAGGCCTAGCGCCCGCGAAAGGAAAAGCCCCAAAACGCAACGTGGACACATCACATTTTTTTAAAGAAAACAGAGTTGTTTTTTTAAAAGTGCCTACCTGTAGATTTTGGCCTCTAGCTCTGCCGGCACCTAGGGAAACCTACCAAACCTGTGCATTTTTGAAAACTAGAGACCTAGGGGAATCCAAGATGGGGTGACTTGTGGGGCTCTGACCATGTTCTGTTACCCAGAATCCTTTGCAAACATCAAAATTTGGCTAAAAAAACACATTTTCCTCACATTTTGGTGACAGATAGTTCTGGAATCAGCGAGGAGCCAAAGATTTCCTTCCACCCAGCGTTCCCCCAAGTCTCCCGATAAAAATTATACCTCCCTTCTGTGCGTAGGCCTAGCGCCCGTGACAGGAAACGCCCCAAAACACAACGTGGACACATCACATTTTTTTAAAGAAAACAGAGGTGTTTTTTGCAAAGTGCTTACCTGTAGATTTTGCCTCTAGCTCAGCCGGCACCTAGGGAAACCTACCAAACTTGTGCATTTTTAAAAAATACAGACCTAGGGGAATCCAAGATGGGGTGACTTGTGGGGCTCTTACCTGGTTCTGTTACCCAGAATCCTTTGCAAACCTCATATTTTGGCTAAAAAACACATTGCCCTCACATTTCGGTGACAGAAAGTTCTGGAATCTGAGCGGAGCCACAAATTTCCTTCCACCCAGTGTTCCCCCAAGTCTCCTGATAAAAACAAGACCTCACTTGTGTGGGTAGGCCTAGCGCCTGCGACAGGAAATGCCCCAAAACGCAACGTGGACACATCACATTTTTTGAAAGAAAACAGAGGTGTTTTTTGCAAAGTGCCTACCTGTAGATTTCGCCTCTTGCTCAGCCGGCAGCTAGGGAAACCTACCAAACCTGTGCATTTTTTAAAACTAGAGACCTAGGGGAATCCAAGATGGGGAGACTTGTGGGGCTCTGACCATGTTCTGTTACCCAGAATCCTTTGCAAACCTCAAATTGTGGCTAAAAAACACATTGCACTCACATTTCGGTGACAGAAAGTTCTGGAATCTGAGCGGAGCCACAAATTTCCTTCCACCCAGTGTTCCCCCAAGTCTCCCGATAAAAACAATACCTCAATTGTGTGGGTAGGCCTAGCGCCTGCGAAAGGAAATGCCCCAAAACGCAACGTGGACACATCACATTTTTGGAATGAAAACAGAGGTGTTTTTTGCAAAGTGCCTACCTGTAGATTTTGGCCTCTAGCTCAGCCGGCACCTAGGGAAACTCACCAAACCTGTGCATTTTTTAAAACTAGAGACCTAGGGGAATCCAAGATGGGGAGACTTGTGGGGCTCTGACCATGTTCTGTTACCCAGAATCCTTTGCAAACCTCAAAATCTGGTTAAAAAAACACATTTTCCTCATATTTTGGTGACAGGAAGTTCTGGAATAACAGAGGAGCCACAAATTTCCTTCCACCCAGCGTTCCCCCAAGTCTTCCGATAAAAATGATACCTCACTTGTGTGGGAAGGCCTAGCGCCAGCGACAGGAAATGCCCCAAAACGCAACATGGACACATCACATTTTTTTAAAGAAAACAGAGGTGTTTTTTGCAAAGTGCCTACCTGTATATTTTGGCCTCTAGATCAGCCGGCAGCTAGGGAAACCTACCAAACCTGTGCATTTTTTAAAACTAGAGACCTAGGGGAATCCAAGATGGGGTGACTTTTGGGGCTCTGACCATGTTCTGTTACCCAGAATCCTTTGCAAACCTCAAAAGTTGGCTACAAAAAAACATTTTCCTCACAATTTGGTGACAGATAGTTCTGGAATCAGAGAGGAGACACAAATTTCCTTCCACCCAGCGTTCCCCCAAGTCTCCCGATAAAAATGATACCTCACTTGTGTGCGTAGGCCTAGCGCCCGTGACAGGAAATGCCCCAAAACGCAACATGGACACATCACATTTTTTTAAAGAAAACAGAGGTGTTTTTTGCAAAGTGCCTACCTGTAGATTTTGGCCTCTAGCTCAGCCGGCAGCTAGGGAAACCTACCAAACCTGTGCATTTTTTAAAACTAGAGACCTAGGGGAATCCAAGATGGGGTGACTTGTGGGGCTCTGACCAGGTTCTGTTACCCAGAATCCTTTGCAAACCTCAAAATTTGACTACAAAAACACATTGCCCTCACATTTCGGTGACAGAAAATTCTGGAATCCGAGAGGAGCCACAAATTTCCACCTACCCAGTGTTCCCCCAAGTCTCCCGATAAAAATGATACCTCACTTGTGTGGGTAGGCCTAGCGCCCGTGACAGGAAACGCCCCAAAACACATCGTGGACACATCACATTTTTTTAAAGAAAACAGAGGTGTTTTTTGCAAAGTGCCTACCTGTAGATTTTGCCTCTAGCTCAGCCGGCACCTAGGGACACCTACCAAACCTGTGTATTTTTTAAAACTAGAGACCTAGGGGAATCCAAGATGGGGTGACTTGTGGGGCTCTGACCAGGTTCTGTTACCCAGAATCCTTTCGAAAGCTCAAAATTTGGCTAAAAAAACACATTGCCCTCACATTTCGGTGATAGAAAGTTCTGGAATCTGAGAGGAGCCACAAATTTCTTTCCACCCAGTGTTCCCCCAAGTCTCCCGATAAAAACGATACCTCACTTGTGTGGTTAGGCCTAGCGTCTGCGACAGGAAATGCCCCAAAGCGCAACGTGGACACATCACATTTTTGGAATGAAAACAGAGGTGTTTTTTGCAAAGTGCCTACCTTTAGATTTTGGCCTCTAGCTCACGGCACTTAGGGAGACCTACCAAACCTGTGCATTTTTTAAAACTAGAGACCTAGGGGAATCCAAGATGGGGTGACTTGTGGGGCTCTGACCAGGTTCTGTTACCCAGAATCCTTTGCAAACCTCAAAATTTGGCTAAAAAACACATTGCCTTCACATTTCGGTGACAGAAAGTTCTGGAATCTGAGAGGAGCCACAAATTTCCTTTCACCCAGTGTTCCCCCAAGTCTCCCGATAAAAACGATACCTCACTTGTGTGGGTAGGCCTAGCGCCTGCGACAGGAAATGCCCCAAAACGCAACGTGGACACATCACATTTTTTGAAAGAAAACAGAGGTGTTTTTTGCAAAGTGCCTACCTGTAGATTTCGCCCTCTAGCTCAGCTGGCACCTAGGGAAACCTACCAAACCTGTGCATTTTTTAAAACTAGAGACCTAGGGGAATCCAAGATGGGGAGACTTGTGGGGCTCTGACCATGTTCTGTTACCCAGAATCCTTTGCAAACCTCAAATTGTGGCTAAAAAACACATTGCACTCACATTTCGGTGACAGAAAGTTCTGGAATCTGAGCGGAGCCACAAATTTCCTTCCACCCAGTGTTCCCCCAAGTCTCCCGATAAAAACAATACCTCAATTGTGTGGGTAGGCCTAGCGCCTGCGACAGGAAATGCCCCAAAACGCAACGTGGACACATCACATTTTTGGAATGAAAACAGAGGTGTTTTTTGCAAAGTGCCTACCTGTAGATTTTGGCCTCTAGCTCAGCCGGCACCTAGGGAAACTCACCAAACCTGTGCATTTTTTAAAACTAGAGACCTAGGGGAATCCAAGATGGGGAGACTTGTGGGGCTCTGACCATGTTCTGTTACCCAGAATCCTTTGCAAACCTCAAAATCTGGTTAAAAAAACACATTTTCCTCATATTTTGGTGACAGGAAGTTCTGGAATAACAGAGGAGCCACAAATTTCCTTCCACCCAGCGTTCCCCCAAGTCTTCCTATAAAAATGATACCTCACTTGTGTGGGAAGGCCTAGCGCCAGCGACAGGAAATGCCCCAAAACGCAACATGGACACATCACATTTTTTTAAAGAAAACAGAGGTGTTTTTTGCAAAGTGCCTACCTGTATATTTTGGCCTCTAGATCAGCCGGCAGCTAGGGAAACCTACCAAACCTGTGCATTTTTTAAAACTAGAGACCTAGGGGAATCCAAGATGGGGTGACTTTTGGGGCTCTGACCATGTTCTGTTACCCAGAATCCTTTGCAAACCTCAAAAGTTGGCTACAAAAAAACATTTTCCTCACAATTTGGTGACAGATAGTTCTGGAATCAGAGAGGAGACACAAATTTCCTTCCACCCAGCGTTCCCCCAAGTCTCCCGATAAAAATGATACCTCACTTGTGTGCGTAGGCCTAGCGCCCGTGACAGGAAATGCCCCAAAACGCAACATGGACACATCACATTTTTTTAAAGAAAACAGAGGTGTTTTTTGCAAAGTGCCTACCTGTAGATTTTGGCCTCTAGCTCAGCCGGCAGCTAGGGAAACCTACCAAACCTGTGCATTTTTTAAAACTAGAGACCTAGGGGAATCCAAGATGGGGTGACTTGTGGGGCTCTGACCAGGTTCTGTTACCCAGAATCCTTTGCAAACCTCAAAATTTGACTACAAAAACACATTGCCCTCACATTTCGGTGACCGAAAATTCTGGAATCCGAGAGGAGCCACAAATTTCCACCTACCCAGTGTTCCCCCAAGTCTCCCGATAAAAATGATACCTCACTTGTGTGGGTAGGCCTAGCGCCCGTGACAGGAAACGCCCCAAAACACATCGTGGACACATCACATTTTTTTAAAGAAAACAGAGGTGTTTTTTGCAAAGTGCCTACCTGTAGATTTTGCCTCTAGCTCAGCCGGCACCTAGGGACACCTGCCAAACCTGTGTATTTTTTAAAACTAGAGACCTAGGGGAATCCAAGATGGGGTGACTTGTGGGGCTCTGACCAGGTTCTGTTACCCAGAATCCTTTCGAAAGCTCAAAATTTGGCTAAAAAAACACATTGCCCTCACATTTCGGTGATAGAAAGTTCTGGAATCTGAGAGGAGCCACAAATTTCTTTCCACCCAGTGTTCCCCCAAGTCTCCCGATAAAAACGATACCTCACTTGTGTGGTTAGGCCTAGCGTCTGCGACAGGAAATGCCCCAAAGCGCAACGTGGACACATCACATTTTTGGAATGAAAACAGAGGTGTTTTTTGCAAAGTGCCTACCTTTAGATTTTGGCCTCTAGCTCACGGCACTTAGGGAGACCTACCAAACCTGTGCATTTTTTAAAACTAGAGACCTAGGGGAATCCAAGATGGGGTGACTTGTGGGGCTCTGACCAGGTTCTGTTACCCAGAATCCTTTGCAAACCTCAAAATTTGGCTAAAAAACACATTGCCTTCACATTTCGGTGACAGAAAGTTCTGGAATCTGAGAGGAGCCACAAATTTCCTTTCACCCAGTGTTCCCCCAAGTCTCCCGATAAAAACGATACCTCACTTGTGTGGGTAGGCCTAGCGCCTGCGACAGGAAATGCCCCAAAACGCAACGTGGACACATCACATTTTTTTAAAGAAAACAGAGGTGTTTTTTGCAAAGTGCCTATCTGTAGATTTTGGCCTCTAGCTCAGCTGGCACCTAGGGAAACCTACCAAACCTGTGCATTTTGAAAACTAGAGACCTAGGGGAATCCAAGATGGGGTGATTTGTGGGGCTCTGACCAGGTTCTGTTACCCAGAATCTTTTGCAAACCTCAAAATTTGGCTAAAAAAACAAATTTTCATCAAATTTGGTGACAGAAAGTTCTGGAATCAGAGAGGAGCCACAAATTTCCACCCACCCAGCGTTCCCCCAAGTCTCCCGATAAAAATGATACCTCAATTGTGTGGGTAGGCCTAGCACCCGCGAAAGGAAAGGCCCCAAAACGCAACGTGGACACATCACATTTTTTGAAAGAAAACAGAGTTGTTTTTTGCAAAGTGCCTACCTGTAGATTTTGGCCTCTAGCTCTGCCGGCACCTAGGTAAACCTACCAAACCTGTGCATTTTTTAAAACTAGAGACCTAGGGGAATCCAGGATGGGGTGACTTGTGGGGCTCTGACCAGGTTCTGTTACCCAGAATCCTTTGCAAACCTCAAATTTTGACTAAAAAACACATTGCCCTCACATTTCGGTGACAGAAAGTTCTGGAATCTCAGCGGAGCCACAAATTTCCATCCACCCAGTGTTCCCCCAAGTCTCCCGATAAAAACAATACCTCACTTGTGTGGGTGGGCCTAGCGCCTGCGACAGGAAATGCCCCAAAACGCAACGTGGACACATCACATTTTTTGAAAGAAAACAGAGGTGTTTTTTGAAAAGTGCTTACCTGTAGATTTTGGCCTCTAGCTCAGCCGGCAGCTAGGGAAACCTACCAAACCTGTGCATTTTTGAAAACTAGAGACCTAGCGGAATCCAAGATCGGGTGACTTGTGTTGCTCTGACCATGTTCTGTTACCCAGAATCCTTTGCAAACCTCAAAATGTGGCTACAAAAACACATTGCCCTCACATTTCGGTGACAGAAAGTTCTGGAATCCGAGAGGAGCCACAAATTTCCACCCACCCAATGTTCCCCCAAGTCTCCCGATAAAAATGATACCTCACTTGTGTGGGTAGGCCTACTGCCCGCGACAGGAAATGCCCCAAAATGCAACGTGGACACATCACATTTTTTTAAAGAAAACAGAGGTGTTTTTTGCAAAGTGCCTACCTGTAGATTTTGGCCTCTAGCTCAGCCGGCACCTAGGGAAACCTACCAAACCTGTGCATGTTTTAAAACTAGAGACCTAGGGGAATCCAAGATGGGGTGACTTGTGGGGCTCTGACCATGTTCTGTTACCCAGAATCCTTTGCAAACCTCAAAATTTGGCTAAAAAAACACATTTTCCTCACATTTTGGTGACAGATAGTTCTGGAATCAGAGAGGAGCCACAAATTTCCTTCCTCCCAGGGTTCCCCCAAGTCTCCCGATAAAAATGATACCTCACTTGTGTGGGTAGGCCTAGCGCCCGTGACAGGAAACGCCCCAAAACACAACGTGGACACATCACATTTTTTTAAAGAAAACAGAGGTTTTTTCTGCAAAGTGCCTACCTGTAGATTTTGCCTCTAGCTCAGCCGGCACCTAGGGAAACCTACCAAACTTGTGCATTATTGAAAACTAGAGACCTAGGGGAATCCAAGATGGGGTGACTTGTGGGGCTCTTACCTGATTCTGTTACCCAGAATCCTTTGCAAACCTCAAATTTTGGCTAAAAAACACATTGGCCTCACATTTCGGTGACAGAAAGTTCTGGAATCTGAGCGGAGCCACAAATTTCCTTCCACCCAGTGTTCCCCCAAGTCTCCTGATAAAAACAAGACCTCACTTGTGTGGGTAGGCATAGCGCCTGCGACAGGAAATGCCCCAAAACGCAACGTGGACACATCACATTTTTGGAATGAAAACAGAGGTGTTTTTTGCAAAGTGCCTACCTTTAGATTTTGGCCTCTAGCTCAGCCGGCACTTAGGGAGACCTACCAAACCTGTGCATTTTTTAAAACTAGAGACCGAGGGGAATCCAAGATGGGGTGACTTGTGGGGCTCTGACCAGGTTCTGTTACCCAGAATCCTTTGCAAACCTCAAAATTTGGCTAAAAAACACATTGCCTTCACATTTCGGTGACAGAAAGTTCTGGAATCTGAGAGGAGCCACAAATTTCCTTTCACCCAGTGTTCCCCCAAGTCTCCCGATAAAAACGATACCTCACTTGTGTGGGTAGGCCTAGCGCCTGCGACAGGAAATGCCCCAAAACGCAACGTGGACACATCTCATTTTTTTAAAGAAAACAGAGGTGTTTTTTGCAAAGTGCCTATCTGTAGATTTTGGCCTCTAGCTCAGCTGGCACCTAGGGAAACCTACCAAACCTGTGCATTTTTGAAAACTAGAGACCTAGGGGAATCCAAGATGGGGTGATTTGTGGGGCTCTGACCAGGTTCTGTTACCCAGAATCTTTTGCAAACCTCAAAATTTGGCTAAAAAAACAAATTTTCATCAAATTTGGTGACAGAAAGTTCTGGAATCAGAGAGGAGCCACAAATTTCCACCCACCCAGCGTTCCCCCAAGTCTCCCGATAAAAATGATACCTCAATTGTGTGGGTAGGCCTAGCACCCGGGAAAGGAAAGGCCCCAAAACGCAACGTGGACACATCACATTTTTTTAAAGAAAACAGAGTTGTTTTTTGCAAAGTGCCTACCTGTAGATTTTGGCCTCTAGCTCTGCCGGCACCTAGGTAAACCTACCAAACCTGTGCATTTTTTAAAACTAGAGACCTAGGGGAATCCAGGATGGGGTGACTTGTGGGGCTCTGACCAGGTTCTGTTACCCAGAATCCTTTGCAAACCTCAAATTTTGACTAAAAAACACATTGCCCTCACATTTCGGTGACAGAAAGTTCTGGAATCTCAGCGGAGCCACAAATTTCCATCCACCCAGTGTTCCCCCAAGTCTCCCGATAAAAACAATACCTCACTTGTGTGGGTGGGCCTAGCGCCTGCGACAGGAAATGCCCCAAAACGCAACGTGGACACATCACATTTTTTGAAAGAAAACAGAGGTGTTTTTTGAAAAGTGCCTACCTGTAGATTTTGGCCTCTAGCTCAGCCGGCAGCTAAGGAAACCTACCAAACCTGTGCATTTTTGAAAACTAGAGACCTAGCGGAATCCAAGATGGGGTAACTTGTGTTGCTCTGACCATGTTCTGTTACCCAGAATCCTTTGCAAACCTCAAAATGTGACTACAAAAACACATTGCCCTCACATTTCGGTGACAGAAAGTTCTGGAATCCGAGAGGAGCCACAAATTTCCACCCACCCAATGTTCCCCCAAGTCTCCCGATAAAAATGATACCTCACTTGTGTGGGTAGGCCTACCGCCCGCGACAGGAAATGCCCCAAAATGCAACGTGGACACATCACATTTTTTTAAAGAAAACAGAGGTGTTTTTTGCAAAGTGCCTACCTGTAGATTTTGGCCTCTAGCTCAGCCGGCACCTAGGGAAACCTACCAAACCTGTGCATGTTTTAAAACTACAGACCTAGGGGAATCCAAGATGGGGTGACTTGTGGGGCTCTGACCATGTTCTGTTACCCAGAATCCTTTGCAAACCTCAAAATTTGGCTAAAAAAACACATTTTCCTCACATTTTGGTGACAGATAGTTCTGGAATGAGAGAGGAGCCACAAATTTCCTTCCTCCCAGGGTTCCCCCAAGTCTCCCGATAAAAATGATACCTCACTTGTGTGGGTAGGCCTAGCGCCCGTGACAGGAAACGCCCCAAAACACAACGTGGACACATCACATTTTTTTAAAGAAAACAGAGGTGTTTTCTGCAAAGTGCCTACCTGTAGATTTTGCCTCTAGCTCAGCCGGCACCTAGGGAAACCTTCCAAACCTGTGTATTTTTGAAAACTAGAGACCTAGGGGAATCCAAGATGGGGGGGACTTGTGGGGCTCTGACCATGTTCTGTTACCCAGAATCCTTTGCAAACCTCAAAATTTGGCTAAAAAAACACATTTTCCTCACATTTTGGTGATAGATAGTTCTGGAATCAGAGAGGAGCCACAAATTCCCTTCCACCCAGCGTTCCCCCAAGTCTCCCGATAAAAATGATACCTCACTTGTGTGCGTAGGCCTAGCGCCCGTGACAGGAAACGCCCCAAAACACAACGTGGACACATCACATTTTTTTAAAGAAAACAGAGGTGTTTTCTGCAAAGTGCCTACCTGTAGATTTTGCCTCTAGCTCAGCCGGCACCTAGGGAAACTCACCAAACCTGTGCATTTTTTAAAACTAGAGACCTAGGGGAATCCAAGATGGGGAGACTTGTGGGGCTCTGACCATGTTCTGTTACCCAGAATCCTTTGCAAACCTCAAAATTTGGTTAAAAAAACACATTTTCCTCATATTTTGGTGACAGGAAGTTCTGGAATAACAGAGGAGCCACAAATTTCCTTCCACCCAGCGTTCCCCCAAGTCTTCCGATAAAAATGATACCTCACTTGTGTGGGAAGGCCTAGCGCCAGCGACAGGAAATGCCCCAAAACGCAACATGGACACATCACATTTTTTGAAAGAAAACAGAGGTGTTTTTTACAAAGTGCCTAACTGTATATTTTGGCCTCTAGCTCAGCCGGCAGCTAGGGAAACCTACCAAACCTGTGCATTTTTTAAAACTAGAGACCTTGGGGAATCCAACATGGGGAGACTTGTGGGGCTCTGACCATGTTCTGTTACCCAGAATCCTTTGCAAACCTCAAAATTTGGCTACAAAAACACTTTTTCCTCACAATTTGGTGACAGATAGTTCTGGAATCAGAGAGGAGCCACGAATTTCCTTCCACCCAGCGTTCCCCCAAGTCTCCCGATAAAAATGATACCTCACTTGTGTGCGTAGGACTAGCGCCCGTGACAGGAAACACCCCAAAACACAACGTGGACACATCACATTTTTTTAAAGAAAACAGAGGTGTTTTTTGCAAAGTGCCTACCTGTAGATTTTGCATCTAGCTCAGCCGGCACCTAGGGAAACCTACCAAACTTGTGCATTTTTGAAAACTAGAGACCTAGGGAAATCCAAGATGGGGGGACTTGTGGGGCTCTGACCAGGTTATGTTACCCAGAATTCTTTGCAATCCTCAAAATTTGGCTAAAAAAACACATTTTCCTCAAATTTTGGTGACAGGAAGTTCTGGAATAACAGAGGAGCCACAAATTTCCTTCCACCCAGCGTTCCCCCAAGTCTCCCGATAACAATGATACCTCACTTGTATGGGTAGGCCTAGCGTCCGCGACAGGAGATGCCCCAAAACGCAACGTGGACACATCACATTTTTGGAATGAAAACAGAGGTGTTTTTTGCAAAGTGCCTCCCTGTAGATTTTGTCCTCTAGCTCAGCCGGCACCTAGGGAAACCTACCAAACCTGTGCATTTATGAAACCTAGAGACCTAGGGGAATCCAAGATGGGAGGACTTGTGGGGCTCTGACCAGGTTCTGTTACCCAGAATCCTTTGCAAACCTCAAAATTTGGCTAAAAATCACATTTTCCTCAAATTTTGGTGACAGGAAGTTCTGGAATAACAGAGGAGCCACAAATTTCCTTCCACCCAGCGTTCCCCCAAGTCTCCCGATAAAAATGATACCTTACTTGTGTGGGAAGGCCTAGCGCCCGCGACAGGAAATGCCCCAAAACGCAACATGGACACATCACATTTTTTGAAAGAAAAAAGAGGTGTTTTTTGCAAAGTGCCTACCTGTATATTTTGGCCTCTAGCTCAGCCGGCAGCTAGGAAAACCTACCAAACCTGTGCATTTTTTAAAACTAGAGACCTAGGGGAATCCACCATGGGGAGACTTGTGGGGCTCTGACCATGTTCTGTTAGCCAGAATCCTTTGCAAACCTCAAAATTTGGCTACAAAAACACATTTTCCTCACAATTTGGTGACAGATACTTCTGGAATCAGAGAGGAGCCACAAATGTCCTTCCACCCAGCGTTCCCCCAAGTCTCCCGATAAAAATGATACCTCACTTTTGTGCGTAGGCCTAGCGCCCGTGACAGGAAATGCCCCAAAACACAACGTGGACACATCACATTTTTTTAAAGAAAACAGAGGTGTTTTTTGCAAAGTGCCTACCTGTAGATTTTGCCTCTAGCTCAGCCGGCACCTAGGGAAACCTACCAAACTTGTGCATTTTTGAAAACTAGAGACCTAGGGGACTCCAAGATGGGGTGACTCGTGGGGCTCTGACCAGGTTCTGTTACCCAGAATCCTTTCCAAACCTCAAAATTTGGCTAAAGAAACACATTGCCCTCACATTTCGGTGACAGAAAGTTCTGGAATCTGAGAGGAGCCACAAATTTCCTTCCACCCAGTGTTCCCCCAAGTCTCCCGATAAAAACGATACCTCACTTGTGTGGGTAGGCCTAGCGCCTGCGACAGGAAATGCCCCAAAACGCAACGTGGACACATCACATTTTTTTAAAGAAAACAGAGGTGTTTTTTGCAAAGTGCCTACCTGTAGATTTTGGCCTCTATCTAAGCCGGCACCTAGGGAAACCTACCAAACCTGTGCATTTTTTAAAACTAGAGACCTAGGGGAATCCAAGATGGGGTGACTTGTGGGGCTCTGACCAGGTTCTGTTACCAAGAATCCTTTGCAAACCTCAAAATTTGGCTAAAAAGGTGACAGAAAGTTCTGGAATCAGAGAGGAGCCACACATTTCCTTCCACCCAGCGTTCCCCCAAATCTCCCGATAAAAATGATACCTCACTTGTGTGGGTAGGCCTAGCATCCGTGAAAGGAAATGCCCCAAAACGCAACGTGGACACATCACATTTTTTGAAAGAAAACAGAGTTGTTTTTTGCAAAGTGCCTACCTGTAGATTTTGGCCTCTAGCTCAGCCGGCACTAGGGAAACCTACCAAACCTGTGCATTTTTTAAAACTAGAGACCTAGGGGAATCCAAGATGGGGGGACTTGTGGGGCTCTGACCATGTTCTGTTACCCAGAATCCTTTGCAAACCTCCAAATGTGGTTAAAAAAACACATTTTCCTCACATTTTGGTGATAGATAGTTCTGGAATCAGAGAGGAGCCACAAATTCCCTTCCACCCAGCGTTCCCCCAAGTCTCCCGATAAAAATGATACCTCACTTGTGTGCGTATGCCTAGCGCCCGTGACAGGAAACACCCCAAAACACAACGTGGACACATCACATTTTTTGAAAGAAAATAGAGGTGTTTTTTGCAAAGTGCCTACCTGTAGATTTTGGCCTCTAGCTCAGCCGGCACCTAGGGAAACTCACCAAACCTGTGCATTTTTTAAAACTAGAGACCTAGGGGAATCCAAGATGGGGAGACTTGTGGGGCTCTGACCATGTTCTGTTACCCAGAATCCTTTGCAAACCTCAAAATTTGGCTACAAAAACACTTTTTCCTCACAATTTGGTGACATATAGTTCTGGAATCAGAGAGGAGCCACAAATTTCCTTCCACCCAGCGTTCCCCCAAGTCTCCCGATAAAAATGATACCTCACTTGTGTGCGTAGGACTAGCGCCCGTGACAGGAAACACCCCAAAACACAACGTGGACACATCACATTTTTTTAAAGAAAACAGAGGTGTTTTTTGCAAAGTGCCTACCTGTAGATTTTGCATCTAGCTCAGCCGGCACCTAGGGAAACCTACCAAACTTGTGCATTTTTGAAAACTAGAGACCTAGGGGAATCCAAGATGGGGGACTTGTGGGGCTCTGACCAGGTTCTGTTACCCAGAATCCTTTGCAATCCTCAAAATTTGGCTAAAAAAACACATTTTCCTCAAATTTTGGAGACAGGAAGTTCTGGAATCACAGAGGAGCCACAAATTTCCTTCCACCCAGCGTTCCCCCAAGTCTCCCGATAACAATGATACCTCACATGTATGGGTAGGCCTAGCGTCCGCGACAGGAGATGCCCCAAAACGCAACGTGGACACATCACATTTTTGGAATGAAAACAGAGGTGTTTTTTGCAAAGTGCCTCCCTGTAGATTTTGGCCTCTAGCTCAGCCGGCACCTAGGGAAACCTACCAAACCTGTGCATTTTGGAAACCTAGAGACCTAGGGGAATCTAAGATGGGGGGACTTGTGGGGCTCTGACCAGGTTCTGTTACCCAGAATCCTTTGCAAACCTCAAAATTTGGCTAAAAATCACATTTTCCTCAAATTTTGGTGACAGGAAGTTCTGGAATAACAGAGGAGCCACAAATTTCCTTCCACCCAGCGTTCCCCCAAGTCTCCCGATAAAAATGATACCTTACTTGTGTGGGAAGGCCTAGCGCCCGCGACAGGAAATGCCCCAAAACGCAACATGGACACATCACATTTTTTGAAAGAAAAAAGAGGTGTTTTTTGCAAAGTGCCTACCTGTATATTTTGGCCTCTAGCTCAGTCGGCAGCTAGGAAAACCTACCAAACCTGTGCATTTTTTAAAACTAGAGACCTAGGGGAATCCAACATGGGGAGACTTGTGGGGCTCTGACCATGTTCTGTTAGCCAGAATCCTTTGCAAACCTCAAAATTTGGCTACAAAAACACATTTTCCTCACAATTTGGTGACAGATAGTTCTGGAATCAGAGAGGAGCCACAAATTTCCTTCCACCCAGCGTTCCCCCAAGTCTCCCGATAAAAATGATACCTCACTTTTGTGCGTAGGCCTAGCGCCCGTGACAGGAAACGCCCCAAAACACAACCTGGACACATCACATTTTTTTAAAGAAAACAGAGGTGTTTTTTGCAAAGTGCCTACCTGTAGATTTTGCCTCTAGCTCAGCCGGCACCTAGGGAAACCTACCAAACTTGTGCATTTTTGAAAACTAGAGACCTAGGGGAATCCAAGATGGGGTGACTCGTGGGGCTCTGACCAGGTTCTGTTACCCAGAATCCTTTCCAAACCTCAAAATTTGGCTAAAGAAACACATTGCCCTCACATTTCGGTGACAGAAAGTTCTGGAATCTGAGAGGAGCCACAAATTTCCTTCCACCCAGTGTTCCCCCAAGTCTCCCGATAAAAACGATACCTCACTTGTGTGGGTAGGCCTAGCGCCTGCGACAGGAAATGCCCCAAAACGCAACGTGGACACATCACATTTTTTTTAAAGAAAACAGAGGTGTTTTTTGCAAAGTGCCTACCTGTAGATTTTGGCCTCTATCTAAGCCGGCACCTAGGGAAACCTACCAAACCTGTGCATTTTTTTAAACTAGAGACCTAGGGGAATCCAAGATGGGGTGACTTGTAGGGCTCTGACCAGGTTCTGTTACCGAGAATCCTTTGCAAACCTCAAAATTTGGCTAAAAAGGTGACAGAAAGTTCTGGAATCAGAGAGGAGCCACAAATTTCCTTCCACCCAGCGTTCCCCCAAATCTCCCGATAAAAATGATACCTCACTTGTGTGGGTAGGCCTAGCACCCGTGAAAGGAAATGCCCCAAAACGCAACGTGGACACATCACATTTTTTTAAAGAAAACAGAGGTGTTTTTTGCAAAGTGCCTACCTGTAGATTTTGCCTCTAGCTCAGCCGGCACCTAGGGAAACCTACCAAACCTGTGCATTTTTTAAAACTAGAGATCTAGGGGAATCCAAGATGGGGGGACTTGTGGGGCTCTGACCATGTTCTGTTACCCAGAATCCTTTGCAAACCTCAAAATTTGGTTAAAAAAACACATTTTCCTCATATTTTGGTGACAGGAAGTTCTGGAATAACAGAGGAGCCACAAATTTCCTTCCACCCAGCGTTCCCCCAAGTCTTCCGATAAAAATGATACCTCACTTGTGTGGGAAGGCCTAGCGCCAGCGACAGGAAATGCTCCAAAACGCAACATGGACACATCACATTTTTTTAAAGAAAACAGAGGTGTTTTTTGCAAAGTGCCTACCTGTAGATTTTGCCTCTATCTCAGCCGGCACCTAGGGAAACCTACCAAACCTGTGCATTTTTTAAAACTAGAGATCTAGGGGAATCCAAGATGGGGGGACTTGTGGGGCTCTGACCATGTTCTGTTACCCAGAATCCTTTGCAAACCTCAAAATTTGGTTAAAAAAACACATTTTCCTCATATTTTGGTGACAGGAAGTTCTGGAATAACAGAGGAGCCACAAATTTCCTTCCACCCAGCGTTCCCCCAAGTCTTCCGATAAAAATGATACCTCACTTGTGTGGGAAGGCCTAGCGCCAGCGACAGGAAATGCTCCAAAACGCAACATGGACACATCACATTTTTTTAAAGAAAACAGAGGTATTTTTTGCAAAGTGCCTACCTGTATATTTTGGCCTCTAGCTCAGCCGGCACCTAGGGAAACCTACCAAACATGTGCATTTTTGAAACCTAGAGACCTAGGGGAACTCAAGATGGTGGGACTTGTGGGGTTCTGACCAGGTTCTGTTACCCAGAATCCTTTGCAAACCTCAAAATTTGGCTAAAAAAACACATTTTCCTCAAATTTTGGTGACAGGAAGTTCTGGAATAACAGAGGGGCCACAAATTTCCTTCCACCCAGCGTTCCCCCAAGTCTCCCGATAACAATGATACCTCACTTGTGTGGGTAGGCCTAGCGTCCGCGACAGGAGATGCCCCAAAACGCAACGTGGACACATCACATTTTTGGAATGAAAACAGAGGTGTTTTTTGCAAAGTGCCTCCCTGTAGATTTTGGCCTCTAGCTCAGCCGGCACCTAGGGAAACCTACCAAACCTGTGCATTTTTGAAACCTAGAGACCTAGGGGAATCCAAGATGGGGGGACTTGTGGGGCTCTGACCAGGTTCTGTTACCCAGAATCCTTTGCAAACCTCAAAATTTGGCTAAAAAACACATTTTCCTCATATTTTGGTGACAGGAAGTTCTGGAATAACAGAGGAGCCACAGATTTCCTTCCACCCAGCGTTCCCCCAAGTCTCCCGATAAAAATTATACCTCACTTGTGTGGGAAGGCCTAGCGCCCGCGACAGGAAATGCCCCAAAACGCAACATGGACACATCACATTTTTTGAAAGAAAAAAGAGGTGTTTTTTGCAAAGTGCCTACCTGTATATTTTGGCCTCTAGCTCAGCCGGCAGCTAGGGAAACCTACCAAACCTGTGCATTTTTTAAAACTAGAGACCTTGGGGAATCCAACATGGGGAAACTTGTGGGGCTCTGACCATGTTCTGTTACCCAGAATCCTTTGCAAACCTCAAAATTTGGCTACAAAAACACATTTTCCTCACAATTTGGTGACAGATAGTTCTGGAATCAGAGAGGAGCCACAAATTTCCTTCCACCCAGCGTTCCCCCAAGTCTCCCGATAAAAATGATACCTCACTTGTGTGCGTAGGACTAGCGCCCGTGACAGGAAACACCCCAAAACACAACGTGGACACATCACATTTTTTTAAAGAAAACAGAGGTGATTTTTGCAAAGTGCCTACCTGTAGATTTTGCATCTAGCTCAGCCGGCACCTAGGGAAACCTACCAAACTTGTGCATTTTTGAAAACTAGAGACCTAGGGGAATCCAAGATGGGGGGACTTGTGGGGCTCTGACCAGGTTCTGTTACCCAGAATCCTTTGCAATCCTCAAAATTTGGCTAAAAAAACACATTTTCCTAAAATTTTGGTGACAGGAAGTTCTGGAATAACAGAGGAGCCACAAATTTCCTTCCACCCAGCGTTCCCTCAAGTCTCCCGATAACAATGATACCTCACTTGTATGGGTAGGCCTAGCGTCCACGACAGGACATGCCCCAAAACGCAACGTGGACACATCACATTTTTGGAATGAAAACAGAGGTGTTTTTAGCAAAGTGCCTCCCTGTAGATTTTGGCCTCTAGCTCAGCCGGCACCTAGGGAAACCTACCAAACCTGTGCATTTTTGAAACCTAGAGACCTAGGGGAATCCAAGATGGGGGGACTTGTGGGGCTCTGACCAGGTTCTGTTACCCAGAATCCTTTGCAAACCTCAAATTTGGCTAAAAATCACATTTTCCTCAAATTTTGGTGACAGGAAGTTCTGGAATAACAGAGGAGCCACAAATTTCCTTCCACCCAGCGTTCCCCCAAGTCTCCCGATAAAAATGATACCTTACTTGTGTGGGAAGGCCTAGCGCCCGTGACAGGAAATGCCCCAAAACGCAACATGGACACATCACATTTTTTTAAAGAAAAAAGAGGTGTTTTTGCAAAGTGCCTACCTGTATATTTTGGCCTCTAGCTCAGCCGGCAGCTAGGGAAACCTACCAAACCTGTGCATTTTTTAAAACTAGAGACCTAGGGGAATCCAACATGGGGAGACTTGTGGGGCTCTGACCCTGTTCTGTTACCCAGAATCCTTTGCAAACCTCAAAATTTGGCTACAAAAACACATTTTCCTCACAATTTGGTGACAGATAGTTCTGGAATCAGAGGAGCCACAAATTTCCTTCCACCCAGCGTTCCCCCAAGTCTCCCGATAAAAATGATACTTCACTTTTGTGCGTAGGCCTAGCGCCCGTGACAGGAAACGCCCCAAAACACAACGTGGACACATCACATTTTTGGAATGAAAACAGAGGTGTTTTTTGCAAAGTGCCTACCTGTAGATTTTGCCTCTAGCTCAGCCGGCACCTAGGGAAACCTACCAAACCTGTGCATTTTTTAAAACTAGAGACCTATGGGAATCCAAGATGGGGTGACTTGTGGGGCTCTGACCATGTTCTGTTGCCCAGAATCCTTTGCAAACCTCAAATTGTGGCTAAAAAACACATTGCCCTCACATTTCGGTGACAGAAAGTTCTGGAATCTGAGCGGAGCCACAAATTTCCTTCCACCCAGTGTTCCCCCAAGTCTCCCGATAAAAACAATACCTCACTTGTGTGGGTAGGCCTAGCGCCTGCGACAGGAAATGCCCCAAAACGCAACGTGGACACATCACATTTTTGGAATGAAAACAGAGGTGTTTTTTGCAAAGTGCCTACCTGTAGATTTTGGCCTCTAGCTCAGCCGGCACCTAGGGAAACTCACCAAACCTGTGCATTTTTAAAAACTAGAGACCTAGGGGAATCCAAGATGGGGAGACTTGTGGGGCTCTGACCATGTTCTGTTACCCAGAATCCTTTGCAAACCTCAAAATTTGGCTAAAGAACCACATTTTCCTCAAATTTTGGTGATAGATATTCTGGAATCAGAGAGGAGCCACAAATTCCCTTCCACCCAGCGTTCCCCCAAGTCTCCCGATAAAAATGATACCTCACTTGTGTGCGTAGGCCTAGCGCCCGTGACAGGAAACACCCCAAAACACAACGTGGAAACATCACATTTTTTTAAAGTAAACAGAGCTGTTTTTTGCAAAGTGCCTACCTGTAGATTTTGCCTCTAGCTCAGCCGGCACCTAGGGACACCTACCAAACCTGTCCATTTTTTAAAACTAGAGACCTAGGGGAATCCAGATGGGGTGACTTGTGGGGCTCTGACCAGGTTCTGTTACCCAGAATCCTTTCCAAAGCTCAAAATTTGGCTAAAAAAACACATTGCCCTCACATTTTGGAGACAGAAAGTTCTGGAATCTGAGAGGAGCCACAAATTTCCTTCCACCCAGTGTTCCCCCAAGTCTCCCGATGAAAACGATACCTCACTTGTGTGGGTAGGCCTTGCTCCTGCGACAGGAAATGCCCCAAATCGCAACGTGGACACATCACATTTTTGGAATGAAAACAGAGGTGTTTTTTGCAAAGTGCCAACCTGTAGATTTTGGCCTCTAGCTCAGCCGGCACCTAGGGAAACCTACCAAACATGTGCATTTTTGAAACCTAGAGACCTAGGGGAATCTAAGATGGTGGGACTTGTGGGGTTCTGACCAGGTTCTGTTACCCAGAATCCTTTGCAAACCTCAAAATTTGGCTAAAAAAACACATTTTCCTCAAATTTTGGTGACAGGAAGTTCTGTAATAACAGAGGACCCACAAATTTCCTTCCACCCAGCGTTCCCCCAAGTCTCCCGATAACAATGATACCTCACTTGTGTGGGTAGGCCTAGCGCCCGCGACAGGAGATGCCCCAAAACGCAACGTAGACACATCACATTTTTGGTATGAAAACAGAGGTGTTTTTTGCAAAGTGCCTACCTGTAGATTTTGGCCTCTAGCTAAGCTGGCACCTAGGGAAACATACCAAACCTGTGCATTTTTTAAAACTAGAGACCTAGGGGAATCCAAGATGGGGTGACTTGTGGGGCTCTGATCAGGTTCTGTTACCCAGAATCCTTTGCAAACCTCAAAATCTGGCTAAAAAAACACATTGCCCTCACATTTTGGTGACAGAAAATTCTGGAATCTGAGAGGAGCCACAAATTTCCTTCCTTCCAGTGTTCCCCCAAGTCTCCCGATAAAAACGATACCTCACTTGTGTGGGTAGGCCAAGCGCCTGCAACAGTAATTGCCCCAAAACGCAACGTGGGCACATCACATTTTTTTAAAGAAAACAAAGGTGTTTTTTGCAAAGTGCCTACCTGTAGATTTTGGCCTCTAGCTCAGCCGGCACATAGGGAAACCTACCAAACCTGTGCATTATTTAAAACTAGAGACCTAGGGGAATCCAAGATGAGGTGACTTGTGGGGCTCTGGCCATGTTCTGTTACCCAGAATCCTTTGCAAACCTCAAAATTTGGCTAAAAAAACTCATTTTCCCCACAATTTGGTGACAGATAGTTCTGGAATCAGAGAGGAGCCACAAATTTCCTTCCACCCAGCGTTCCCCTAAGTCTCCAGATAAAAATGATACCTCACTTGTGTGGGTAGGCCTAGCGCCCGTGACAGGAAACGCCCCAAAACACAACGTGGACACATCACATTTTTTTAAAGAAAACAGAGGTGTTTTTTGCAAATTGCCTACCTGTAGATTTTGCCTCTTGCTCAGCCGGCACCTAGGGAAACCTACCAAACCTGTGCATTTTTTAAAACTAGAGACCTAGGGGAATCCAAGATGGGGTGACTTGTTGGGCTCTGACCATGTTCTGTTACCCAGAATCCTTTGCAAACCTCAAAATTTGGCTAAAAAAACAAATTTTCCCCACAATTTGGTGACAGATAGTTCTGGAATCAGAGAGGAACCACAAATGTCCTTCCACCCAGCGTTCCCCCAAGTCTCCCGATAAAAATGATACCTCACTTTTGTGGGTAGGCCTAGCGCCTGTGAAAGGAAACGCCCCAAAACACAACGTGGACACATCACATTTTTTTAAAGAAAACAGAGGAGTTTTTTGCAAAGTGCCTACCTGTAGATTTTGCCTCTTGCTCAGCCGGCACCTAGGGAAACCTACCAAACCTGTGCATTTTTAAAAACTAGGGACCTAGGGGAATCCAAGATGGGGTGACTTGTGGGGCTCTGACCAGGTTCTGTTAATCAGAATCCTTTGCAAACCTCAAGATTTGGCTAAAAAAACACATTTTCATCACATTTTGGTGACAGAAAGTTCTGGAATCAGAGAGGAGCCACAAATTTCCTTCCATCCAGCGTTCCCCCAAGGCTCCCGATAAAAATGATACCTCACTTGTGTGGGTAGGCCTAGCGCCCGCGAAAGGAAATGCCCCAAAACACAACGTGGACACATCACATTTTTTGAAAGAAAACAGAGTTGTTTTTTGAAAAGTGCCTACCTGTAGATTTTGCCTATAGCTCAGCCGGCACCTAGGGAAACCTACCAAACCTGTGCATTTTTGCAAACTAGAGACCTAGGGGAATCCAAGATGGGGTGACTTGTGGGGCTCTGACCAGGTTCTGTTACCCAGAATCCTTTCCAAACCTCAAAATTTGGCTAAAAAATCACATTGCCCTCACATTTCGGTGACAGAAAGTTCTGGAATCTGAGAGGAGCCACAAATTTCCTTCCACCCAGTGTTCCCCCAAGTCTCCCAATAAAAACGATACCTCACTTGTGTGGTTAGGCCTAGCGCCTGCAACAGGAAATGCCCCAAAACGCAACGTGGACACATCACATTTTTTGAAAGAAAATAGAGGTGTTTTTTGCAAAGTGCCTACCTGTAGATTTTGGCCTCTAGCTAAGCCGGCACCTAGGGAAACCTACCAAACCTGTGCATTTTTTAAAACTAGAGACCTAGGGGAATCCAAGATGGGGTGACTTGTGGGGCTCTGACCATGTTCTGTTACCCAGAATCCTTTGCAAACCTCAATATTTGGCTACAAAAACACATTGCCCTCACATTTCAGTGACAGAAAGTTCTGGAATCCGAGAGGAGCCACAAATTTCCACTCACCCAGTGTTCCCCCAAGTCTCCCGATAAAAATGATACCTCACTTGTGTGGGTAGGCCTACCGCCTGCGACAGGAAATGCCCCAAAATGCAAAGTGGACACATCACATTTTTTAAAAGAAAACAGAGGTGTTTTTTGCAAAGTGCCTACCTGTAGATTTTGGCCTCTAGCTCAGCCGGCACCTAGGGAAACCTACCAAACCTGTGCATGTTTTAAAACTAGACACCTAGGGGAATCCAAGATGGGGTGACTTGTGGGGCTCTGACCATGTTCTGTTACCCAGAATCCTTTGCAAACCTCATCATTTGGCAAAAAAAAATCATTTTCCTCACATTTTGGTGAAAGATAGTTCTGGAATCAGAGAGGAGCCACAAATTCCCTTCCACCCAGCGTTCCCCCAAGTCTCCCGATAAAAATGATACCTCACTTGTGTGGGTAGGCCTAGCGCCCGTGACAGAAAACGCCCCAAAACACAACGTGGACACATCACATTTTTTTAAAGAAAACAGAGGTGTTTTCTGCAAAGTGCCTACCTTTAGATTTTGCCTCTAGCTCAGCCGGCACCTAGGGAAACCTTCCAAACCTGTGTATTTTTGAAAACTAGAGACCTAGGGAAATCCAAGATGGGGGGGACTTGTGGGGCTCTGACCATGTTCTGTTACCCAGAATCCTTTGCAAACCTCAAAATTTGGCTAAAAAAACACATTTTCCTCAAATTTTGGTGATAGATAGTTCTGGAATCAGAGAGGAGCCACAAATTCCCTTCCACCCAGCGTTCCCCCAAGTCTCCCGATAAAAATGATACCTCACTTGTGTGCGTAGGCCTAGCGCCCGTGACAGGAAACACCCCAAAACACAACGTGGAAACATCACATTTTTTTAAAGAAAACAGAGCTGTTTTTTGCAAAGTGCCTACCTGTAGATTTTGCCTCTAGCTCAGCCGGCACCTAGGGACACCTACCAAACCTGTGCATTTTTTAAAACTAGAGACCTAGGGGAATCCAAGATGGGGTGACTTGTGGGGCTCTGACCAGGTTCTGTTACCCAGAATCCTTTCCAAAGCTCAAAATTTGGCTAAAAAAACACATTGCCCTCACATTTCGGTGACAGAAAGTTCTGGAATCTGAGAGGAGCCACAAATTTCCTTCCACCCAGTGTTCCCCCAAGTCTCCCGATAAAAACGATACCTCACTTGTGTGGGTAGGCCTTGCTCCTGCGACAGGAAATGCCCCAAAACGCAACGTGGACACATCACATTTTTGGAATGAAAACAGAGGTGTTTTTTGCAAAGTGCCAACCTGTAGATTTTGGCCTCTAGCTCATCCGGCACCTAGGGAAACCTACCAAACATGTGCATTTTTGAAACCTAGAGACCTAGGGGAATCTAAGATGGTGGGACTTGTTGGGTTCTGACCAGGTTCTGTTACCCAGAATCCTTTGCAAACCTCAAAATTTGGCTAAAAAAACACATTTTCCTCAAATTTTGGTGACAGGAAGTTCTGTAATAACACAGGAGCCACAAATTTCCTTCCACCCAGCGTTCCCCCAAGTCTCCCGATAACAATGATACCTCACTTGTGTGGGTAGGCCTAGCGCCCGCGACAGGAGATGCCCCAAAACGCAACGTAGACACATCACATTTTTGGTATGAAAACAGAGGTGTTTTTTGCAAAGTGCCTACCTGTAGATTTTGGCCTCTAGCTAAGCCGGCACCTAGGGAAACCTACCAAACCTGTGCATTTTTTAAAACTAGAGACCTAGAGGGAATCCAAGATGGGGTGACTTGTGGGGCTTTGACCAGGTTCTGTTACCCAGAATCCTTTGCAAACCTCACAGTTTGTCTAAAAAGGTGACAGAGAGTTCTGTAATCAGAGAGGAGCTACAAATTTCCTTCCACCCAGCTTTCCCCCACGACTCCCGATAAAAATGATACCTCACTTGTGTGGGTAGGCCTAGCGCCTGCGACAGGAAATGCCCCAAAACGCAACGTGGACACATCACATTTTTGGAAAGAAAACTGAGGTGTTTTTTGAAAAGTGTCTACCTGTAGATTTTGGCCTCTAGCTAAGCCGGTACCTAGGGAAACATACCAAACCTGTACATTTTTTAAAACTAGAGACCTAGGGGAATCCAAGATGGGGTGACTTGTGGGGCTCTGATCAGGTTCTGTTACCCAGAATCCTTTGCAAACCTCAAAATTTGGCTAAAAAAACACATTGCCCTCACATTTCGGTGACAGAAAATTCTGGAATCAGAGAGGAGCCACAAATTTCCTTCCTTCCAGTGTTCCCCCAAGTCTCCTGATAAAAACGATACCTCACTTGTGTGGGTAGGCCTAGCGCCTGCAACAGGAATTGCCCCAAAACGCAACGTGGACACATCACATTTTTTTAAAGAAAACAGAGGTGTTTTTTGCAAAGTGCCTACCTGTAGATTTTGGCCTCTAGCTCAGCCGGCACATAGGGAAACCTACCAAACCTGTGCATTATTTAAAACTAGAGACCTAGGGGAATCCAAGATGAGGTGACTTGTGGGGCTCTGGTCATGTTCTGTTACCCAGAATCCTTTGCAAACCTCAAAATTTGGCTAAAAAAACACATTTTCCCCACAATTTGGTGACAGATAGTTCTGGAATCAGAGAGGAGCCACAAATTTCCTTCCACCCAGTGTTCCCCCAAGTCTCTTGATAAAAACGATACCTCACTTGTGTGGGTAGGCCTAGCGCCTGCGACAGGAAATGCCCCAAAACGCAACGTGGACACATCACATTTTTTTAAAGAAAACAGAGGTGTTTTTTGCAAAGTGCATACCTGTAGATTTTGGCCTCTAGCTAAGCCGGCACCTAGGGAAACCTACCAAACCTGTGCATTTTTGAAAACTAGAGACCTAGGGGAATCCAAGATGGGGTGACTTGTGGGGCTCTGACCAGGTTATGTTACCGAGAATCCTTTGCAAACCTCAAAATTTGGCTAAAAAGGTGACAGAAAGTTCTGGAATCAGAGAGGAGCCACAAATTTCCTTCCATCCAGCGTTCCCCCAAGGCTCCCGATAAAAATGATACCTCACTTGTGTGGGTAGGCCTAGCGCCCGCGAAAGGAAATGCCCCAAAACACAACGTGGACACATCACATTTTTTGAAAGAAAACAGAGTTGTTTTTTGAAAAGTGCCTACCTGTAGATTTTGCCTATAGCTCAGCCGGCACCTAGGGAAACCTACCAAACCTGTGCATTTTTGCAAACTAGAGACCTAGGGGAATCCAAGATGGGGTGACTTGTGGGGCTCTGACCAGGTTCTGTTACCCAGAATCCTTTCCAAACCTCAAAATTTGGCTAAAAAATCACATTGCCCTCACATTTCGGTGACAGAAAGTTCTGGAATCTGAGAGGAGCCACAAATTTCCTTCCACCCAGTGTTCCCCCAAGTCTCCCAATAAAAACGATACCTCACTTGTGTGGTTAGGCCTAGCGCCTGCAACAGGAAATGCCCCAAAACGCAACGTGGACACATCACATTTTTTGAAAGAAAATAGAGGTGTTTTTTGCAAAGTGCCTACCTGTAGATTTTGGCCTCTAGCTAAGCCGGCACCTAGGGAAACCTACCAAACCTGTGCATTTTTTAAAACTAGAGACCTAGGGGAATCCAAGATGGGGTGACTTGTGGGGCTCTGACCATGTTCTGTTACCCAGAATCCTTTGCAAACCTCAATATTTGGCTACAAAAACACATTGCCCTCACATTTCAGTGACAGAAAGTTCTGGAATCCGAGAGGAGCCACAAATTTCCACTCACCCAGTGTTCCCCCAAGTCTCCCGATAAAAATGATACCTCACTTGTGTGGGTAGGCCTACCGCCTGCGACAGGAAATGCCCCAAAATGCAAAGTGGACACATCACATTTTTTAAAAGAAAACAGAGGTGTTTTTTGCAAAGTGCCTACCTGTAGATTTTGGCCTCTAGCTCAGCCGGCACCTAGGGAAACCTACCAAACCTGTGCATGTTTTAAAACTAGACACCTAGGGGAATCCAAGATGGGGTGACTTGTGGGGCTCTGACCATGTTCTGTTACCCAGAATCCTTTGCAAACCTCATCATTTGGCAAAAAAAAATCATTTTCCTCACATTTTGGTGAAAGATAGTTCTGGAATCAGAGAGGAGCCACAAATTCCCTTCCACCCAGCGTTCCCCCAAGTCTCCCGATAAAAATGATACCTCACTTGTGTGGGTAGGCCTAGCGCCCGTGACAGAAAACGCCCCAAAACACAACGTGGACACATCACATTTTTTTAAAGAAAACAGAGGTGTTTTCTGCAAAGTGCCTACCTTTAGATTTTGCCTCTAGCTCAGCCGGCACCTAGGGAAACCTTCCAAACCTGTGTATTTTTGAAAACTAGAGACCTAGGGAAATCCAAGATGGGGGGGACTTGTGGGGCTCTGACCATGTTCTGTTACCCAGAATCCTTTGCAAACCTCAAAATTTGGCTAAAAAAACACATTTTCCTCAAATTTTGGTGATAGATAGTTCTGGAATCAGAGAGGAGCCACAAATTCCCTTCCACCCAGCGTTCCCCCAAGTCTCCCGATAAAAATGATACCTCACTTGTGTGCGTAGGCCTAGCGCCCGTGACAGGAAACACCCCAAAACACAACGTGGAAACATCACATTTTTTTAAAGAAAACAGAGCTGTTTTTTGCAAAGTGCCTACCTGTAGATTTTGCCTCTAGCTCAGCCGGCACCTAGGGACACCTACCAAACCTGTGCATTTTTTAAAACTAGAGACCTAGGGGAATCCAAGATGGGGTGACTTGTGGGGCTCTGACCAGGTTCTGTTACCCAGAATCCTTTCCAAAGCTCAAAATTTGGCTAAAAAAACACATTGCCCTCACATTTCGGTGACAGAAAGTTCTGGAATCTGAGAGGAGCCACAAATTTCCTTCCACCCAGTGTTCCCCCAAGTCTCCCGATAAAAACGATACCTCACTTGTGTGGGTAGGCCTTGCTCCTGCGACAGGAAATGCCCCAAAACGCAACGTGGACACATCACATTTTTGGAATGAAAACAGAGGTGTTTTTTGCAAAGTGCCAACCTGTAGATTTTGGCCTCTAGCTCATCCGGCACCTAGGGAAACCTACCAAACATGTGCATTTTTGAAACCTAGAGACCTAGGGGAATCTAAGATGGTGGGACTTGTTGGGTTCTGACCAGGTTCTGTTACCCAGAATCCTTTGCAAACCTCAAAATTTGGCTAAAAAAACACATTTTCCTCAAATTTTGGTGACAGGAAGTTCTGTAATAACACAGGAGCCACAAATTTCCTTCCACCCAGCGTTCCCCCAAGTCTCCCGATAACAATGATACCTCACTTGTGTGGGTAGGCCTAGCGCCCGCGACAGGAGATGCCCCAAAACGCAACGTAGACACATCACATTTTTGGTATGAAAACAGAGGTGTTTTTTGCAAAGTGCCTACCTGTAGATTTTGGCCTCTAGCTAAGCCGGCACCTAGGGAAACCTACCAAACCTGTGCATTTTTTAAAACTAGAGACCTAGAGGGAATCCAAGATGGGGTGACTTGTGGGGCTTTGACCAGGTTCTGTTACCCAGAATCCTTTGCAAACCTCACAGTTTGTCTAAAAAGGTGACAGAGAGTTCTGTAATCAGAGAGGAGCTACAAATTTCCTTCCACCCAGCTTTCCCCCACGACTCCCGATAAAAATGATACCTCACTTGTGTGGGTAGGCCTAGCGCCTGCGACAGGAAATGCCCCAAAACGCAACGTGGACACATCACATTTTTGGAAAGAAAACTGAGGTGTTTTTTGAAAAGTGTCTACCTGTAGATTTTGGCCTCTAGCTAAGCCGGTACCTAGGGAAACATACCAAACCTGTACATTTTTTAAAACTAGAGACCTAGGGGAATCCAAGATGGGGTGACTTGTGGGGCTCTGATCAGGTTCTGTTACCCAGAATCCTTTGCAAACCTCAAAATTTGGCTAAAAAAACACATTGCCCTCACATTTCGGTGACAGAAAATTCTGGAATCAGAGAGGAGCCACAAATTTCCTTCCTTCCAGTGTTCCCCCAAGTCTCCTGATAAAAACGATACCTCACTTGTGTGGGTAGGCCTAGCGCCTGCAACAGGAATTGCCCCAAAACGCAACGTGGACACATCACATTTTTTTAAAGAAAACAGAGGTGTTTTTTGCAAAGTGCCTACCTGTAGATTTTGGCCTCTAGCTCAGCCGGCACATAGGGAAACCTACCAAACCTGTGCATTATTTAAAACTAGAGACCTAGGGGAATCCAAGATGAGGTGACTTGTGGGGCTCTGGTCATGTTCTGTTACCCAGAATCCTTTGCAAACCTCAAAATTTGGCTAAAAAAACACATTTTCCCCACAATTTGGTGACAGATAGTTCTGGAATCAGAGAGGAGCCACAAATTTCCTTCCACCCAGTGTTCCCCCAAGTCTCTTGATAAAAACGATACCTCACTTGTGTGGGTAGGCCTAGCGCCTGCGACAGGAAATGCCCCAAAACGCAACGTGGACACATCACATTTTTTTAAAGAAAACAGAGGTGTTTTTTGCAAAGTGCATACCTGTAGATTTTGGCCTCTAGCTAAGCCGGCACCTAGGGAAACCTACCAAACCTGTGCATTTTTGAAAACTAGAGACCTAGGGGAATCCAAGATGGGGTGACTTGTGGGGCTCTGACCAGGTTATGTTACCGAGAATCCTTTGCAAACCTCAAAATTTGGCTAAAAAGGTGACAGAAAGTTCTGGAATCAGAGAGGAGCCACAAATTTCCTTCCACCAAGCGTTCCCCCAAATCTCCCGATAAAAATGATACCTCACTTGTGTGGTTAGGCCTAGCACCCGTGAAAGGAAATGCCCCAAAACGCAACGTGGACACATCACATTTTTTGAAAGAAAACAGAGTTGTTTTTTGCAAAGTGCCTACCTGTAGATTTTGGCCTCTAGCTCAGCCGGCACCTAGGGAAACCTACCAAACCTGTGCATTTTTTAAAACTAGAGACCTAGGGGAATCCAAGATGGGGTGACTTGTTGGGCTCTGACCATGTTCTGTTACCCAGAATCCTTTGCAAACCTCAAAATTTGGCTAAAAAAACACATTTTCCTCATATTTTGGTGACAGATAGTTCTAGAATCAGCGAGGAGCCACAAATTTCCTTCCACACAGCGTTCCCCCAAGTCTCCCGATAAAAATGATACCTCACTTGTGTGCATAGGCCTAGCGCCCGTGACAGGAAACGCCCCAAAACACAACGTGGACACATCACATTTTTTTAAAGAAAACAGAGGTGTTTTTTGCAAAGTGCCTACCTGTATATTTTGCCTCTAGCTCAGCCGGCACCTAGGGAAACCTACCAAACTTGTGCAATTTTGCAAACTAGAGACCTAGGGGATTCCAAGATGGGGTGACTTGTGGGGCTCTGACCAGGTTCTGTTACCCAGAATCCTTTCCAAACCTCAAAATTTGGCTAAAAAAACACATTGCCCTCACATTTCGGTGACAGAAAGTTCTGGAATCTGAGAGGAGCCACAAATTTCCTTCCACCCAGTGTTTCCCCAAGTCTCCCGATAAAAACGATACCTCACTTGTGTGGTTACGCCTAGCGCCTGCGACAGGAAATGCCCCAAAACGCAACGTGGACACATCACATTTTTTGTTAGAAAATAGAGGTGTTTTTTGCAAAGTGCCTACCTGTAGATTTTGGCCTCTAGCTAAGCCGGCACCGAGGGAAACCTACCAAACCTGTGCATTTTTTAAAACTAGAGACCTAGGGGAATCCAACATGGGGTGACTCGTGGGGCTCTGACCAGGTTCTGTTACCCAGAATCCTTTGCAAACCTCAAAATGTGGCTAAAAAGGTGACAGAAAGTTATGGAATCAGAGAGGAGCCACAAATTTCCTTCCACCCGTTGTTCCCCCAAATCTCCCAATAAAAATGATACCTCACTTGTGTGGGTAGGCCTAGAGCCCGCGAAAGGAAATGCCCCAAAACGCAAAGTGGACACATCACATTTTTTTAAAGAAAACAGAGGTGTTTTTTGCAAAGTGCCTACCTGTAGATTTTGGCCTCTAGCTCAGCCGGCACATAGGGAAACCTACCAAACCTGTGCATTATTTAAAACTAGAGACCTAGGGGAATCCAAGATGAGGTGACTTGTGGGGCTCTGACCATGTTCTGTTACCCAGAATCCTTTGCAAACCTCAAAATTTGGCTAAAAAACACATTTTCCCCACAATTTGGTGACAGATAGTTCTGGAATCAGAGAGGAGCCTCAAATTTCCTTCCACCCAGCGTTCCCCCAAGTCTCCCGATAAAAATTATACCTCACTTTTGTGGGTAGGCCTAGCGCCTGTGACAGGAAACGCCCCAAAACTCAACGTGGACACATCACATTTTTTGAATGAAAACAGAGGTGTTTTTTTGCAAAGTGCCTACCTGTAGATTTTGCCTCTGGCTCAGCCGGCACCTAGGGAAACCAACCAAACCTGTGCATTTTTTAAAACTAGGGACCTAGGGGAATCCAAGATGGGGTGACTTGTGGGGCTCTGACCAGGTTCTGTTACCCAGAATCCTTTGCAAACCTCAAGATTTGGCTAAAAAAACACATTTTCATCAAATTTTGGTGACAGAAAGTTCTGGAATCAGAGAGGAGCCACAAATTTCCTTCCACCCAGCGTTCCCCCAAGGCTCCCGATAAAAATGATACCTCACTTGTGTGGGTAGGCCTAGCGCCCGTGAAAGGAAATGCCCCAAAACGCAACGTGGACACATCACATTTTTTTAAAGAAAACAGAGGTGTTTTTTGCAAAGTGCCTACCTGTAGATTTTGCCTCTAGCTCAGCCGGCACCTAGGGACACCTACCAAACCTGTGCATTATTTAAAACTAGAGACCTAGGGGAATCCAAGATGAGGTGACTTGTGGGGCTCTGGTCATGTTCTGTTACCCAGAATCCTTTGCAAACCTCAAAATTTGGCTAAAAAAACACATTTTCCCCACAATTTGGTGACAGTTAGTTCTGGAATCAGAGAGGAGCCATAAATTTCCTTCCACCCAGTGTTCCCCCAAGTCTCCTGATAAAAACGATACCTCACTTGTGTGGGTAGGCCTAGCGCCTGCAACAGGAATTGCCCCAAAACGCAACGTGGACACATCACATTTTTTTAAAGAAAACAGAGGTGTTTTTTGCAAAGTGCCTACCTGTAGATTTTGGCCTCTAGCTCAGCCGGCACCTAGGGAAACCTACCAAACCTGTGCATTTTTTAAAACTAGAGACCTAGGGGAATCCAAGATGGGGTGACTTGTTGGGCTCTGACCATGTTCTGTTATCCAGAATCCTTTGCAAACCTCAAAATTTGGCTAAAAAAACACATTTTCCTCATATTTTGGTGACAGATAGTTCTAGAATCAGCGAGGAGCCACAAATTTCCTTCCACGCAGCGTTCCCCCAAGTCTCCCGATAAAAATGATACCTCACTTGTGTGCATAGGCCTAGCGCCCGTGACAGGAAACGCCCCAAAACACAACGTGGACACATCACATTTTTTTAAAGAAAACAGAGGTGTTTTTTGCAAAGTGCCTACCTGTATATTTTGCCTCTAGCTCAGCCGGCACCTAGGGAAACCTACCAAACTTGTGCAATTTTGCAAACTAGAGACCTAGGGGATTCCAAGATGGGGTGACTTGTGGGGCTCTGACCAGGTTCTGTTACCCAGAATCCTTTCCAAACCTCAAAATTTGGCTAAAAAAACACATTGCCCTCACATTTCGGTGACAGAAAGTTCTGGAATCTGAGAGGAGCCACAAATTTCCTTCCACCCAGTGTTCCCCCAAGTCTCCCGATAAAAACGATACCTCACTTGTGTGGTTAGGCCTAGCGCCTGCGACAGGAAATGCCCCAAAACGCAACGTGGACACATCACATTTTTTGAAAGAAAATAGAGGTGTTTTTTGCAAAGTGCCTACCTGTAGATTTTGGCCTCTAGCTAAGCCGGCACCGAGGGAAACCTACCAAACCTGTGCATTTTTTAAAACTAGAGACCTAGGGGAATCCAACATGGGGTGACTTGTGGTGCTCTGACCAGGTTCTGTTACACAGAATCCTTTGCAAACCTCAAAATGTGGCTAAAAAGGTGACAGAAAGTTATGGAATCAGAGAGGAGCCACAAATTTCCTTCCACCCAGCGTTCCCCCAAATCTCCCAATAAAAACGATACCTCACTTGTGTGGTTAGGCCTAGCGCCTGCGACAGGAAATGCCCCAAAACGCAAAGTGGACACATCACATTTTTTTAAAGAAAACAGAGGTGTTTTTTGCAAAGTGCCTACCTGTAGATTTTGGCCTCTAGCTCAGCCGGCACATAGGGAAACCTACCAAACCTGTGCATTATTTAAAACTAGAGACCTAGGGGAATCCAAGATGAGGTGACTTGTGGGGCTCTGACCATGTTCTGTTACCCAGAATCCTTTGCAAACCTCAAAATTTGGCTAAAAAACACATTTTCCCCACAATTTGGTGACAGTTAGTTCTGGAATCAGAGAGGAGCCACAAATTTCCTTCCACCCAGCGTTCCCCCAAGTCTCCCGATAAAAATTATACCTCACTTTTGTGGGTAGGCCTAGCGCCTGTGACAGGAAACGCCCCAAAACTCAACGTGGACACATCACATTTTTTGAAAGAAAACAGAGGTGTTTTTTTGCAAAGTGCCTACCTGTAGATTTTGCCTCTGGCTCAGCCGGCACCTAGGGAAACCAACCAAACCTGTGCATTTTTTAAAACTAGGGACCTAGGGGAATCCAAGATGGGGTGACTTGTGGGGCTCTGACCATGTTCTGTTACCCAGAATCCTTTGCAAACCTCAAAATTTGGCTAAAAAAACACATTTTCCTCACATTTTGGTGACATATAGTTCTAGAATCAGCGAGGAGTCACAAACTTCCTTCCACCAAGCGTTCCCCCAAGTCTCCCGATAAAAATGATACCTCACTTGTGTGCGTAGGCCTAGCGCCCGTGACAGGAAAATCCCCAAAACACAACGTGGACACATCACATTTTTTTAAAGAAAACAGAGGTGTTTTTTGCAAAGTGCCTACCTGTAGATTTTGCCTCTAGCTCAGCCGGCACCTAGGGAAACCTACCAAACTTGTGCATTTTTGAAAACTAGAGACCTAGGGGAATCCAAGATGGGGTGACTTGTGGGGCTCTGACCAGGTTCTGTTACCCAGAATCCTTTCCAAACCTCAAAATTTGGCTAAAAAAACACATTGCCCTCACATTTCGGTGACAGAAAGTTCTGGAATCAGAGAGGAGCCACAAATTTCCTTCCACCCAGTGTTCCCCCAAGTCTCCCGATAAAAACGATACCTCACTTGTGTGGTTAGGCCTAGCGCCTGCGACAGGAAATGCCCCAAAACGCAACGTGGACAAATCACATTTTTTGAAAGAAAATAGAGGTGTTTTTTGCAAAGTGCCTACCTGTAGATTTTGGCCTCTAGCTAAGCCGGCACCTAGGGAAACCTACCAAACCTGTGCATTTTTTAAAACTAGAGACCTAGGGGAATCCAAGATGGGGTGACTTGTGGGGCTCTGAGCAGGTTCTGTTACCCATAATCCTTTGCAAACCTCAAAATTTGGCTAAAAAGGTGACAGAAAGTTCTGTAATCAGAGAGGAGCTTCAAATTTCATTCCACCCAGTGTTCCCCCAAGTCTCCCGATAAAAACGATACCTCACTGGTGTGGTTAGGCCTAGCGCCTGCGACAGGAAATGCCCCAAAACGCAACGTGGACACATCACATTTTTTGAAAGAAAACTGAGGTGTTTTTTGCAAAGTGCCTACCTGTAGATTTTGGCCTCTAGCTCAGCCGGCACCTAGGGAAACCTACCAAACCTGTGCATTTTTTAAAACTAGAGACCTAGGGGAATCCAAGATGGGGTGACTTGTGGGGCTCTGATCAGGTTCTGTTACCCAGAATCCTTTGCAAACCTCAAAATTTGGCTAAAAAAACACATTGCCCTCACATTTCGGTGACAGAAAATTCTGGAATCTGAGAGGAGCCACAAATTTCCTTCCTCCCAGTGTTCCCCCAAGTCTCCAGATAAAAACGATACCTCACTTGTGTGGGTAGGCCTAGCGCCTGTGACAGGAATTGCCCCAAAACGCAACGTGGACACATCACATTTTTTTAAAGAAAACAGAGGTGTTTTTTTGCAAAGTGCCTACCTGTAGATTTTGGCCTCTAGCTCAGCCGGCACATAGGGAAACCTACCAAACCTGTGCATTTTTTAAAACTAGAGACCTAGAGGGAATCCAAGATGGGGTGACTTGTGGGGCTTTGACCAGGTTCTGTTACCCAGAATACTTTGCAAACCTCACAGTTTGTCTAAAAAGGTGACAGAAAGTTCTGTAATCAGAGAGGAGCCACAAATTTCCTTCCACCCAGTGTTCCCCCAAGACTCCCGATAAAAATGATACCTCACTTGTGTGGGTAGGCCTAGCGCCTGCGACAGGAAATGCCCCAAAACGCAACGTGGACACATCACATTTTTTGAAAGAAAACTGAGGTGTTTTTTGAAAAGTGCCTACCTGTAGATTTTGGCCTCTAGCTAAGCCGGTACCTAGGGAAACATACCAAACCTGTGCATTTATTAAAACTAGAGACCTAGGGGAATCCAAGATGGGGTGACTTGTGGGGCTCTGATCAGGTTCTGTTACCCAGAATCCTTTGCAAACCTCAAAATTTGGCTAAAAAAACACATTGCCCTCACATTTCGGTGACAGAAAATTCTGGAATCAGAGAGGAGCCACAAATTTCCTTCCTTCCAGTGTTCCCCCAAGTCTCCTGATAAAAACGATACCTCACTTGTGTGGGTAGGCCTAGCGCCTGCAACAGGAATTGCCCCAAAACGCAACGTGGACACATCACATTTTTTTAAAGAAAACAGAGGTGTTTTTTGCAAAGTGCCTACCTGTAGATTTTGGCCTCTAGCTCAGCCGGCACATAGGGAAACCTACCAAACCTGTGCATTATTTAAAACCAGAGACCTAGGGGAATCCAAGATGAGGTGACTTGTGGGGCTCTGGTCATGTTCTGTTACCCAGAATCCTTTGCAAACCTCAAAATTTGGCTAAAAAAACACATTTTCCCCACAATTTGGTGACAGATAGTTCTAGAATCAGAGAAGAGCCACAAATTTCCTTCCACCCAGCCTTCCCCCAAGTCTCCCGATAAAAATGATACCTCACTTGTGTGGGTAGCCTAGCGCCTGTGACAGGAAACGCACCAAAACACAACGTGGACACATCACATTTTTTTAAAGAAAACAGAGGTGTTTTTTGCAAAGTGCCTACCTGTAGATTTTGCCTCTTGCTCAGCCGGCACCTAGGGAAAACTACCAAACCTGTGCATTTTTTAAAACTAGGGACCGAGGGGAATCCAAGATGGGGTGACTTGTGGGGCTCTGACCAGGTTTTGTTACCCAGAATCCTTTGCAAACCTCAAGATTTGGCTAAAAAAACACATTTTCATCAAATTTTGGTGACAGAAAGTTCTGGAATCAGAGAGGAGCCACAAATTTCCTTCCACCCAGCGTACCCCCAAGGCTCCCGATAAAAATGATACCTCACTTGTGTGGGTAGGCCTAGCGCCCGCGAAAGGAAATGCCCCAAAACGCAACGTGGACACATCACATTTTTTGAAAGAAAACAGAGTTGTTTTTTGCAAAGTGCCTACCTGTAGATTTTGGCCTCTAGCTCAGCCGGCACCTAGGGAAACCTACCAAACCTGTGCATTTTTTAAAACTAGAGACTAGGGGAATCCAAGATGGGGTGACTTGTGGGGCTCTGACCATGTTCTGTTACCCAGAATCCTTTGCAAACCTCAAAACTTGGCTAAAAAAACACATTTTCCTCACATTTTGGTGACAGATAGTTCTAGAATCAGCGAGGAGACACAAATTTCCTTCCACCCAGCGTTCCCCCAAGTCTCCCGATAAAAATGATACCTCACTTGTGTGCATAGGCCTAGCGCCCGTGACAGGAAACGCCCCAAAACACAACGTGGACACATCACATTTTTTTAAAGAAAATAGAGGTGTTTTTTGCAAAGTGCCTACCTGTAGATTTTGCCTCTAGCTCAGCCGGCACCTAGGGAAACCTACCAAACTTGTGCATTTTTGAAAACTAGAGACCTAGGGGAATCCAAGACGGGGTGACTTGTGGGGCTCTGACCAGGTTCTGTTACCCAGAATCCTTTGCAAACCTCAAAATGTGGCTAAAAAGGTGACAGAAAGTTCTGGAATCAGAGAGGAGCCACAAATTTCCTTCTACCCAGCGTTCCCCCAAATCTCCCAATAAAAATGATACCTCACTTGTGTGGGTAGGCCTAGCGCCCGCGAAAGGAAATTCCCCAAAACGCAACGTGGACACATCACATTTTTTGAAAGAAAACAGAGTTGTTTTTTGTAAAGTGCCTACCTGTAGATTTTGGCCTCTAGCTCAGCCGGCACCTAGGGAAACCTTCCAAACCTGTGCATTTTTGAAAACTAGAGACCTAGGGGAATCCAAGATGGGGTGACTTGTGGGGCTCTGACCATGTTCTGTTACCCAGAATCCTTTGCAAACCTCAAAATTTGGCTAAAAAAACACATTTTCCTCACATTTTGGTGACAGATATTTCTGGAATCAGAGAGGAGCCACAAATTTCCTGCCACCCAGCGTTCCCCCAAGTCGCCCGATAACAATGATACCTCACTTGTGTGGGAAGGCCTAGCGCCCGCGACAGGAGATGCCCCAAAACGTAACTTGGACACATCACATTTTTGGAATGAAAACATAGGTGTTTTTTGCAAAGTGCCTACCTGTAGGTTTTGTCCTCTAGCTCAGCTGCCACCTAGGGAAACCTACCAAACCTATGCATTTTTGAAAACTAGAGACCTAGGGAAATCCAAGATGGGTTGACTGGTGGGGCTCTGACCAGGTTCTGTTACCCAGAATCCTTTGCAAACCTCAAAATTTGGCTAAAAAAACACATTTTCCTCAAATTTTGGTGACAGGAAGTTCTGGAATCACAGAGGAGCCATAAATTTCCTTCCACCCAGCGTTCCCCCAAGTCTCCCGATAAAAATGATACCTCACTTGTGTGGGTAGGCCTAGCGTCCGTGACAGGAAACGCCCCAAAACACAACGTGGACACATCACATTTTTTTAAAGAAAACAGAGGTGTTTTTTGCAAAGTGCCTACCTGTATATTTTGCCTCTAGCTCAGCCGGCACCTAGGGAAACCTACCAAACTTGTGCAATTTTGCAAACTAGAGACCTAGGGGATTCCAAGATGGGGTGACTTGTGGGGCTCTGACCAGGTTCTGTTACCCAGAATCCTTTCCAAACCTCAAAATTTGGCTAAAAAAACACATTGCCCTCACATTTCGGTGACAGAAAGTTCTGGAATCTGAGAGGAGCCACAAATTTCCTTCCACCCAGTGTTCCCCCAAGTCTCCCGATAAAAACGATACCTCACTTGTGTGGTTAGGCCTAGCGCCTGCGACAGGAAATGCCCCAAAACGCAACGTGGAAACATCACATTTTTTGAAAGAAAATAGAGGTGTTTTTTGCAAAGTGCCTACCTGTAGATTTTGGCCTCTAGCTAAGCCGGCACCGAGGGAAACCTACCAAACCTGTGCATTTTTTAAAACTAGAGACCTAGGGGAATGCAAGATGGGGTGACTTGTGGGGCTCTGACCAGGTTCTGTTACCCAGAATCCTTTGCAAACCTCAAAATGTGGCTAAAGAGGTGACAGAAAGTTATGGAATCAGAGAGGAGCCACAAATTTCCTTCCACCCAGCGTTCCCCCAAATCTCCCAATAAAAATGATACCTCACTTGTGTGGCTAGGCCTAGAGCCCGCGAAAGGAAATGCCCCAAAACGCAAAGTGGACACATCACATTTTTTTAAAGAAAACAGAGGTGTTTTTTGCAAAGTGCCTACCTGTAGATTTTGGCCTCTAGCTCAGCCGGCACATAGGGAAACCTACCACACCTGTCCATTATTTAAAACTAGAGACCTAGGGGAATCCAAGATGAGGTGACTTGTGGGGCTCTGACCATGTTCTGTTACCCAGAATCCTTTGCAAACCTCAAAATTTGGCTAATAACACATTTTCCCCACAATTTGGTGACAGATAGTTCTGGAATCAGAGAGGAGCCACAAATTTCCTTCCACCCAGCGTTCCCCCAAGTCTCCCGATAAAAATTATACCTCACTTTTGTGGGTAGGCCTAGCGCCTGTGACAGGAAACGCCCCAAAACTCAACGTGGACACATCACATTTTTTGAAAGAAAACAGAGGTGTTTTTTTGCAAAGTGCCTACCTGTAGATTTTGCCTCTGGCTCAGCCGGCACCTAGGGAAACCAACCAAACCTGTGCATTTTTTAAAACTAGGGACCTAGGGGAATCCAACATGGGGTGACTTGTGGGGCTCTGACCAGGTTCTGTTACCCAGAATCCTTTGCAAACCTCAAGATTTGGCTAAAAAAACACATTTTCATCAAATTTTGGTGACAGAAAGTTCTGGAATCAGAGAGGAGCCACAAATTTCCTTCCACCCAGCGTTCCCCCAAGGCTCCCGATAAAAATGATACCTCACTTGTGTGGGTAGGCCTAGCGCCCGTGAAAGGAAATGCCCCAAAACGCAACGTGGACACATCACATTTTTTTAAAGAAAACAGAGTTGTTTTTTGCAAAGTGCCTACCTATAGATTTTGGCCTCTAGCTCAGCCGGCACCTAGGGAAACCTACCACACCTGTGCATTTTTTAAAACTAGAGACCTAGGGGAATCCAAGATGGGGTGACTTGTGGGGCTCTGACCAGGTTCTGTTACCCAGAATCCTTTCCAAACCTCAAAATTTGGCTAAAAAAACACATTGCCCTCACATTTCGGTGACAGAAAGTTCTGGAATCTGAGAGGAGCCACAAATTTCCTTCCACCCAGTGTTCCCCCAAGTCTCCCGATAAAAACGATACCTCACTTGTGTGGTTAGGCCTAGCGCCTGCGACAGGAAACGCACCAAAACGCAACGTGGACACATCACATTTTTTTAAAGAAAATAGAGGTGTTTTTTGCAAAGTGCCTACCTGTAGATTTTGCCTCTTGCTCAGCCGGCACCTAGGGAAAACTACCAAACCTGTGCATTTTTTAAAACTAGGGACCGAGGGGAATCCAACATTGGGTGACTTGTGGGGCTCTGACCAGGTTTTGTTACCCAGAATCCTTTGCAAACCTCAAGATTTGGCTAAAAAAACACATTTTCATCAAATTTTGGTGACAGAAAGTTCTGGAATCAGAGAGGAGCCACAAATTTCCTTCCACCCAGCGTACCCCCAAGGCTCCCGATAAAAATGATACCTCACTTGTGTGGGTAGGCCTAGCGCCCGCGAAAGGAAATGCCCCAAAACGCAACGTGGACACATCACATTTTTTGAAAGAAAACAGAGTTGTTTTTTGCAAAGTGCCTACCTGTAGATTTTGGCCTCTAGCTCAGCCGGCACCTAGGGAAACCTACCAGACCTGTGCATTTTTTAAAACTAGAGACTAGGGGAATCCAAGATGGGGTGACTTGTGGGGCTCTGACCATGTTCTGTTACCCAGAATCCTTTGCAAACCTCAAAACTTGGCTAAAAAAACACATTTTCCTCACATTTTGGTGACAGATAGTTCTAGAATCAGCGAGGAGACACAAATTTCCTTCCACCCAGCGTTCCCCCAAGTCTCCCGATAAAAATGATACCTCACTTGTGTGCATAGGCCTAGCGCCCGTGACAGGAAACGCCCCAAAACACAACGTGGACACATCACATTTTTTTAAAGAAAATAGAGGTGTTTTTTGCAAAGTGCCTACCTGTAGATTTTGCCTCTAGCTCAGCCGGCACCTAGGGAAACCTACCAAACTTGTGCATTTTTGAAAACTAGAGACCTAGGGGAATCCAAGACGGGGTGACTTGTGGGGCTCTGACCAGGTTCTGTTACCCAGAATCCTTTGCAAACCTCAAAATGTGGCTAAAAAGGTGACAGAAAGTTCTGGAATCAGAGAGGAGCAACAAATTTCCTTCTACCCAGCGTTCCCCCAAATCTCCCAATAAAAATGATACCTCACTTGTGTGGGTAGGCCTAGCGCCCGCGAAAGGAAATTCCCCAAAACGCAACGTGGACACATCACATTTTTTGAAAGAAAACAGAGTTGTTTTTTGTAAAGTGCCTACCTGTAGATTTTGGCCTCTAGCTCAGCCGGCACCTAGGGAAACCTTCCAAACCTGTGCATTTTTGAAAACTAGAGACCTAGGGGAATCCAAGATGGGGTGACTTGTGGGGCTCTGACCATGTTCTGTTACCCAGAATCCTTTGCAAACCTCAAAATTTGGCTAAAAAAACACATTTTCCTCACATTTTGGTGACAGATATTTCTGGAATCAGAGAGGAGCCACAAATTTCCTTCCACCCAGCGTTCCCCCAAGTCGCCCGATAACAATGATACCTCACTTGTGTGGGAAGGCCTAGCGCCCGCGACAGGAGATGCCCCAAAACGTAACTTGGACACATCACATTTTTGGAATGAAAACATAGGTGTTTTTTGCAAAGTGCCTACCTGTAGGTTTTGTCCTCTAGCTCAGCTGCCACCTAGGGAAACCTACCAAACCTATGCATTTTTGAAAACTAGAGACCTAGGGAAATCCAAGATGGGTTGACTGGTGGGGCTCTGACCAGGTTCTGTTACCCAGAATCCTTTGCAAACCTCAAAATTTGGCTAAAAAAACACATTTTCCTCAAATTTTGGTGACAGGAAGTTCTGGAATCACAGAGGAGCCATAAATTTCCTTCCACCCAGCGTTCCCCCAAGTCTCCCGATAAAAATGATACCTCACTTGTGTGGGTAGGCCTAGCGTCCGTGACAGGAAACGCCCCAAAACACAACGTGGACACATCACATTTTTTTAAAGAAAACAGAGGTGTTTTTTGCAAAGTGCCTACCTGTATATTTTGCCTCTAGCTCAGCCGGCACCTAGGGAAACCTACCAAACTTGTGCAATTTTGCAAACTAGAGACCTAGGGGATTCCAAGATGGGGTGACTTGTGGGGCTCTGACCAGGTTCTGTTACCCAGAATCTTTTCCAAACCTCAAAATTTGGCTAAAAAAACACATTGCCCTCACATTTCGGTGACAGAAAGTTCTGGAATCTGAGAGGAGCCACAAATTTCCTTCCACCCAGTGTTCCCCCAAGTCTCCCGATAAAAACGATACCTCACTTGTGTGGTTAGGCCTAGCGCCTGCGACAGGAAATGCCCCAAAACGCAACGTGGAAACATCACATTTTTTGAAAGAAAATAGAGGTGTTTTTTGCAAAGTGCCTACCTGTAGATTTTGGCCTCTAGCTAAGCCGGCACCGAGGGAAACCTACCAAACCTGTGCATTTTTTAAAACTAGAGACCTAGGGGAATGCAAGATGGGGTGACTTGTGGGGCTCTGACCAGGTTCTGTTACCCAGAATCCTTTGCAAACCTCAAAATGTGGCTAAAGAGGTGACAGAAAGTTATGGAATCAGAGAGGAGCCACAAATTTCCTTCCACCCAGCGTTCCCCCAAATCTCCCAATAAAAATGATACCTCACTTGTGTGGCTAGGCCTAGAGCCCGCGAAAGGAAATGCCCCAAAACGCAAAGTGGACACATCACATTTTTTTAAAGAAAACAGAGGTGTTTTTTGCAAAGTGCCTACCTGTAGATTTTGGCCTCTAGCTCAGCCGGCACATAGGGAAACCTACCAAACCTGTGCATTATTTAAAACTAGAGACCTAGGGGAATCCAAGATGAGGTGACTTGTGGGGCTCTGACCATGTTCTGTTACCCAGAATCCTTTGCAAACCTCAAAATTTGGCTAAAAACACATTTTCCCCACAATTTGGTGACAGATAGTTCTGGAATCAGAGAGGAGCCACAAATTTCCTTCCACCCAGCGTTCCCCCAAGTCTCCCGATAAAAATTATACCTCACTTTTGTGGGTAGGCCTAGCGCCTGTGACAGGAAACGCCCCAAAACTCAACGTGGACACATCACATTTTTTGAAAGAAAACAGAGGTGTTTTTTTGCAAAGTGCCTACCTGTAGATTTTGCCTCTGGCTCAGCCGGCACCTAGGGAAACCAACCAAACCTGTGCATTTTTTAAAACTAGGGACCTAGGGGAATCCAACATGGGGTGACTTGTGGGGCTCTGACCAGGTTCTGTTACCCAGAATCCTTTGCAAACCTCAAGATTTGGCTAAAAAAACACATTTTCATCAAATTTTGGTGACAGAAAGTTCTGGAATCAGAGAGGAGCCACAAATTTCCTTCCACCCAGCGTTCCCCCAAGGCTCCCGATAAAAATGATACCTCACTTGTGTGGGTAGGCCTAGCGCCCGTGAAAGGAAATGCCCCAAAACGCAACGTGGACACATCACATTTTTTTAAAGAAAACAGAGTTGTTTTTTGCAAAGTGCCTACCTATAGATTTTGGCCTCTAGCTCAGCCGGCACCTAGGGAAACCTACCACACCTGTGCATTTTTTAAAACTAGAGACCTAGGGGAATCCAAGATGGGGTGACTTGTGGGGCTCTGACCAGGTTCTGTTACCCAGAATCCTTTCCAAACCTCAAAATTTGGCTAAAAAAACACATTGCCCTCACATTTCGGTGACAGAAAGTTCTGGAATCTGAGAGGAGCCACAAATTTCCTTCCACCCAGTGTTCCCCCAAGTCTCCCGATAAAAACGATACCTCACTTGTGTGGTTAGGCCTAGCGCCTGCGACAGGAAATGCCCCAAAACGCAACGTGGACACATCACATTTTTTTAAAGAAAATAGAGGTGTTTTTTGCAAAGTGCCTACCTGTAGATTTTGGCCTCTAGCTAAGCCGGCACCGAGGGAAACCTACCAAACCTGTGCATTTTTTAAAACTAGAGACCTAGGGGAATGCAAGATGGGGTGACTTGTGGGGCTCTGACCAGGTTCTGTTACCCAGAATCCTTTGCAAACCTCAAAATGTGGCTAAAGAGGTGACAGAAAGTTATGGAATCAGAGAGGAGCCACAAATTTCCTTCCACCCAGCGTTCCCCCAAATCTCCCAATAAAAATGATACCTCACTTGTGTGGCTAGGCCTAGAGCCCGCGAAAGGAAATGCCCCAAAACGCAAAGTGGACACATCACATTTTTTGAAAGAAAACAGAGGTGTTTTTTTGCAAAGTGCCTACCTGTAGATTTTGGCCTCTAGCTCAGCCGGCACATAGGGAAACCTACCAAACCTGTGCATTATTTAAAACTAGAGACCTAGGGGAATCCAAGATGAGGTGACTTGTGGGGCTCTGACCATGTTCTGTTACCCAGAATCCTTTGCAAACCTCAAAATTTGGCTAAAAACACATTTTCCCCACAATTTGGTGACAGATAGTTCTGGAATCAGAGAGGAGCCACAAATTTCCTTCCACCCAGCGTTCCCCCAAGTCTCCCGATAAAAATTATACCTCACTTTTGTGGGTAGGCCTAGCGCCTGTGACAGGAAACGCCCCAAAACTCAACGTGGACACATCACATTTTTTGAAAGAAAACAGAGGTGTTTTTTTGCAAAGTGCCTACCTGTAGATTTTGCCTCTGGCTCAGCCGGCACCTAGGGAAACCAACCAAACCTGTGCATTTTTTAAAACTAGGGACCTAGGGGAATCCAACATGGGGTGACTTGTGGGGCTCTGACCAGGTTCTGTTACCCAGAATCCTTTGCAAACCTCAAGATTTGGCTAAAAAAACACATTTTCATCAAATTTTGGTGACAGAAAGTTCTGGAATCAGAGAGGAGCCACAAATTTCCTTCCACCCAGCGTTCCCCCAAGGCTCCCGATAAAAATGATACCTCACTTGTGTGGGTAGGCCTAGCGCCCGTGAAAGGAAATGCCCCAAAACGCAACGTGGACACATCACATTTTTTTAAAGAAAACAGAGTTGTTTTTTGCAAAGTGCCTACCTGTAGATTTTGGCCTCTAGCTCAGCCGGCACCTAGGGAAACCTACCACACCTGTGCATTTTTTAAAACTAGAGACCTAGGGGAATCCAAGATGGGGTGACTTGTGGGGCTCTGACCATGTTCTGTTACCCAGAATCCTTTGCAAACCTCATAATTTGGCTAAAAAAACACATTTTCCTCACATTTTGGTGACAGATAGTTCTAGAATCAGCGAGGAGCCACGAACTTCCTTCCACCCAGCGTTCCCCCAAGTCTCCCGATAAAAATGATACCTCACTTGTGTGCGTAGGCCTAGCGCCCGTGACAGGAAAAGCCCCAAAACACAACGTGGACACATCACATTTTTTTAAAGAAAACAGAGGTGTTTTTTGCAAAGTGCCTACCTGTAGATTTTGCCTCTAGCTCAGCCGGCACCTAGGGAAACCTACCAAACTTGTGCATTTTTGAAAACTAGAGACCTAGGGGAATCCAAGATGGGGTGACTTGTGGGGCTCTGACCAGGTTCTGTTATCCAGAATCCTTTCCAAACCTCAAAATTTGGCTAAAAAAACACATTGCCCTCACATTTCGGTGACAGAAAGTTCTGGAATCTGAGAGGAGCCACAAATTTCCTTCCACCCAGTGTTCCCCCAAGTCTCCTGATAAAAACGATACCTCACTTGTATGGTTAGGCCTAGCGCCTGCGACAGGAAATGCCCCAAAACGCAACGTGGACAAATCACATTTTTTGAAAGAAAATAGAGGTGTTTTTTGCAAAGTGCCTACCTGTAGATTTTGGCCTCTAGCTAAGCCGGCACCTAGGGAAACCTACCAAACCTGTGCATTTTTTAAAACTAGAGACCTAGGGGAATCCAAGATGGGGTGACTTGTGGGGCTCTGACCAGGTTCTGTTACCCATAATCCTTTGCAAACCTCAAAATTTGGCTAAAAAGGTGACAGAAAGTTCTGTAATCAGAGAGGAGCCACAAATTTCATTCCACCCAGTGTTCCCCCAAGTCTCCCGATAAAAACGATACCTCACTTGTGTGGTTAGGCCTAGCGCCTGCGACAGGAAATGCCCCAAAACGCAACGTGGACACATCACATTTTTTTAAAGAAAACTGAGGTGTTTTTTGCAAAGTGCCTACCTGTAGATTTTGGCCTCTAGCTAAGCCGGCACCTAGGGAAACCTACCAAACCTGTGCATTTTTTAAAACTAGAGACCTAGGGGAATCCAAGATGGGGTGACTTGTGGGGCTCTGATCAGGTTCTGTTACCCAGAATCCTTTGCAAACCTCAATATTTGGCTAAAAAAACACATTGCCCTCACATTTCGGTGACAGAAAATTCTGGAATCTGAGAGGAGCCACAAATTTCCTTCCTCCCAGTGTTCCCCCAAGTCTCCAGATAAAAACGATACCTCACTTGTGTGGGTAGGCCTAGCGCCTGCGACAGGAATTGCCCCAAAACGCAACGTGGACTCATCACATTTTTTTTAAGAAAACAGAGGTGTTTTTTGCAAAGTGCCTACCTGTAGATTTTGGCCTCTAGCTCAGCCGGCACATAGGGAAACCTACCAAACCTGTGCATTATTTAAAACTAGAGACCTAGGGGAATCCAAGATAAGGTGACTTGTGGGGCTCTGACCATGTTCTGTTACCCAGAATCCTTTGCAAACCTCAAAATTTGGCTAAAAAAACAAATTTTCCCCAAAATTTGGTGACAGATAGTTCTAGAATCAGAGAAGAGCCACAAATTTCCTTCCACCCAGCGTTCCCCCAAGTCTCCCGATAAAAATGATACCTCACTTGTGTGGGTAGGCCTAGCGCCTGTGACAGGAAACGCACCAAAACACAACGTGGACACATCACATTTTTTTAAAGAAAACAGAGGTGTTTTTTGCAAAGTGCCTACCTGTAGATTTTGCCTCTTGCTCAGCCGGCACCTAGGGAAAACTACCAAACCTGTGCATTTTTTAAAACTAGGGACCGAGGGGAATCCAAGATGGGGTGACTTGTGGGGCTCTGACCAGGTTCTGTTACCCAGAATCCTTTGCAAACCTCAAGATTTGGCTAAAAAAACACATTTTCATCAAATTTTGGTGACAGAAAGTTCTGGAATCAGAGAGGAGCCACAAATTTCCTTCCACCCAGCGTTCCCCCAAGGCTCCCGATAAAAATGATACCTCACTTGTGTGGGTAGGCCTAGCGCCCGCGAAAGGAAATGCCCCAAAACGCAACGTGGACACATCACATTTTTTGAAAGAAAACAGAGTTTTTTTTTGCAAAGTGCCTACCTGTAGATTTTGGCCTCTAGCTCAGCCGGCACCTAGGGAAACCTACCAAACCTGTGCATTTTTTAAAACTAGAGACTAGGGGAATCCAAGATGGGGTGACTTGTGGGGCTCTGACCATGTTCTGTTACCCAGAATCCTTTGCAAACCTCAAAACTTGGCTAAAAAAACACATTTTCCTCACATTTTGGTGACAGATAGTTCTAGAATCAGCGAGGAGACACAAATTTCCTTCCACCCAGCGTTCCCCCAAGTCTCCCGATAAAAATGATACCTCACTTGTGTGCATAGGCCTAGCGCCCGTGACAGGAAACACCCCAAAACACAACGTGGACACATCACATTTTTTTAAAGAAAATAGAGGTGTTTTTTGCAAAGTGCCTACCTGTAGATTTTGCCTCTAGCTCAGCCGGCACCTAGGGAAACCTACCAAACTTGTGCATTTTTGAAAACTAGAGACCTAGGGGAATCCAAGATGGGGTGACTTGTGGGGCTCTGACCAGGTTCTGTTACCCAGAATCCTTTGCAAACCTCAAAATGTGGCTAAAAAGGTGACAGAAAGTTCTGGAATCAGAGAGGAGCCACAAATTTCCTTCTACCCAGCGTTCCCCTAAATCTCCCAATAAAAATGATACCTCACTTGTGTGGGTAGGCCTAGCGCCCGCGAAAGGAAATTCCCCAAAACGCAACGTGGACACATCACATTTTTGGAATGAAAACATAGGTGTTTTTTGCAAAGTGCCTACCTGTAGGTTTTGTCCTCTAGCTCAGCCGGCACCTAGGGAAACCTACCAAGCCTGTGGATTTTTGAAAACTAGAGACCTAGGGAAATCCAAGATGGGTTGACTGGTGGGGCTCTGACCAGGTTCTGTTACCCAGAATCCTTTGCAAACGTCAAAATTTGGCTAAAAAAACACATTTTCCTCAAATGTTGGTGACAGAAAGTTCTGGAATCACAGAAGAGCCATAAATCTCCTTCCACCCAGCGTTCCCCCAAGTCTCCCGATAAAAATGATATCTCACTTGTGTGGGTAGGCCTAGCGCCCGCGACAGGAAATGCCCCAAAACACAACGTGGACACATCACATTTTTTTAAAGAAAACAGAGGTGTTTGTTGCAAAGTGCCTACCTGTAGATTTTGGCCTCTAGCTAAGCCGGCACCTAGGGAAACCTACCAAACCTGTGCATTTTTAAAAACTAGAGACCTAGGGGAATCCAAGATGGGGTGACTTGTCGGGCTCTGACCATGTTCTGTTACCCAGAATCCTTTGCAAACCTCAAAATTTGGCTAAAAAAACACATTTTTCTCACATTTTGGTGACAGAAAGTTCTGGAATCACAGAAGAGCCATAAATCTCCTTCCACCCAGCGTTCCCCCAAGTCTCCCGATAACAATGATACCTCACTTGTGTGGGTAGGCCTAGCGTCCGTGACAGGAAACGCCCCAAAACACAACGTAGACACATCACATTTTTTTAAAGAAAACATAGGTGTTTTTTGTAAAGTGCCTACCTGTAGATTTTGCCTCTAGCTCAGCCGGCACCTAGGGAAACCTTCCAAACCTGTGCATTTTTTAAAACTAGAGACCTAGGGAAATCCAAGATGGGGTGACTTGTGGGGCTCTGACGAGGTTCTGTTACCCAGAATCCTTTGCAAACCTCAAAATTTGGCTAAAAAAACACATTTTCCTCACATTTTGGTGACAGATAGATCTGGAATCAGAGAGGAGCCACAAATTTCCTTCCACCCAGCGTTCCCCCAAGTCTCCCGATAAAAATTATACCTCACTTGTGTGCGTAGGCCTAGCGCCCGTGACAGGGAACACCACAAAACGCAACGTGGACACATCACATTTTTTTTGAAGAAAACATAGGTGTTTTTTGCAAAGTGCCTACCTGTAGCTTTTGCCTCTAGCTCAGCCGGCACCTAGGGAAACCTACCAAACCTGTGCATTATTTAAAACTAGAGACCTAGGGGAATCCAAGATAAGGTGACTTGTGGGGCTCTGACCATGTTCTGTTACCCAGAATCCTTTGCAAACCTCAAAATTTGGCTAAAAAAACACATTTTCCCCAAAATTTGGTGACAGATAGTTCTAGAATCAGAGAAGAGCCACAAATTTCCTTCCACCCAGCGTTCCCCCAAGTCTCCCGATAAAAATGATACCTCACTTGTGTGGGTAGGCCTAGCGCCTGTGACAGGAAACGCACCAAAACACAACGTGGACACATCACATTTTTTTAAAGAAAACAGAGGTGTTTTTTGCAAAGTGCCTACCTGTAGATTTTGCCTCTTGCTCAGCCGGCACCTAGGGAAAACTACCAAACCTGTGCATTTTTTAAAACTAGGGACCGAGGGGAATCCAAGATGGGGTGACTTGTGGGGCTCTGACCAGGTTCTGTTACCCAGAATCCTTTGCAAACCTCAAGATTTGGCTAAAAAAACACATTTTCATCAAATTTTGGTGACAGAAAGTTCTGGAATCAGAGAGGAGCCACAAATTTCCTTCCACCCAGCGTTCCCCCAAGGCTCCCGATAAAAATGATACCTCACTTGTGTGGGTAGGCCTAGCGCCCGCGAAAGGAAATGCCCCAAAACGCAACGTGGACACATCACATTTTTTGAAAGAAAACAGAGTTTATTTTTGCAAAGTGCCTACCTGTAGATTTTGGCCTCTAGCTCAGCCGGCACCTAGGGAAACCTACCAAACCTGTGCATTTTTTAAAACTAGAGACTAGGGGAATCCAAGATGGGGTGACTTGTGGGGCTCTGACCATGTTCTGTTACCCAGAATCCTTTGCAAACCTCAAAACTTGGCTAAAAAAACACATTTTCCTCACATTTTGGTGACAGATAGTTCTAGAATCAGCGAGGAGACACAAATTTCCTTCCACCCAGCGTTCCCCCAAGTCTCCCGATAAAAATGATACCTCACTTGTGTGCATAGGCCTAGCGCCCGTGACAGGAAACACCCCAAAACACAACGTGGACACATCACATTTTTTTAAAGAAAATAGAGGTGTTTTTTGCAAAGTGCCTACCTGTAGATTTTGCCTCTAGCTCAGCCGGCACCTAGGGAAACCTACCAAACTTGTGCATTTTTGAAAACTAGAGACCTAGGGGAATCCAAGATGGGGTGACTTGTGGGGCTCTGACCAGGTTCTGTTACCCAGAATCCTTTGCAAACCTCAAAATGTGGCTAAAAAGGTGACAGAAAGTTCTGGAATCAGAGAGGAGCCACAAATTTCCTTCTACCCAGCGTTCCCCTAAATCTCCCAATAAAAATGATACCTCACTTGTGTGGGTAGGCCTAGCGCCCGCGAAAGGAAATTCCCCAAAACGCAACGTGGACACATCACATTTTTGGAATGAAAACATAGGTGTTTTTTGCAAAGTGCCTACCTGTAGGTTTTGTCCTCTAGCTCAGCCGGCACCTAGGGAAACCTACCAAGCCTGTGGATTTTTGAAAACTAGAGACCTAGGGAAATCCAAGATGGGTTGACTGGTGGGGCTCTGACCAGGTTCTGTTACCCAGAATCCTTTGCAAACGTCAAAATTTGGCTAAAAAAACACATTTTCCTCAAATTTTGGTGACAGAAAGTTCTGGAATCACAGAAGAGCCATAAATCTCCTTCCACCCAGCGTTCCCCCAAGTCTCCCGATAAAAATGATACCTCACTTGTGTGGGTAGGCCTAGCGCCCGCGACAGGAAATGCCCCAAAACACAACGTGGACACATCACATTTTTTTAAAGAAAACAGAGGTGTTTGTTGCAAAGTGCCTACCTGTAGATTTTGGCCTCTAGCTAAGCCGGCACCTAGGGAAACCTACCAAACCTGTGCATTTTTAAAAACTAGAGACCTAGGGGAATCCAAGATGGGGTGACTTGTCGGGCTCTGACCATGTTCTGTTACCCAGAATCCTTTGCAAACCTCAAAATTTGGCTAAAAAAACACATTTTTCTCACATTTTGGTGACAGAAAGTTCTGGAATCACAGAAGAGCCATAAATCTCCTTCCACCCAGCGTTCCCCAAAGTCTCCCGATAACAATGGTACCTCACTTGTGTGGGTAGGCCTAGCGTCCGTGACAGGAAACGCCCCAAAACACAACGTAGACACATCACATTTTTTTAAAGAAAACATAGGTGTTTTTTGTAAAGTGCCTACCTGTAGATTTTGCCTCTAGCTCAGCCGGCACCTAGGGAAACCTTCCAAACCTGTGCATTTTTGAAAACTAGAGACATAGGGGAATCCAAGATGGGGTGACTTGTGGGGCTCTGACGAGGTTCTGTTACCCAGAATCCTTTGCAAACCTCAAAATTTGGCTAAAAAAACACATTTTCCTCACATTTTGGTGACAGATAGATCTGGAATCAGAGAGGAGCCACAAATTTCCTTCCACCCAGCGTTCCCCCAAGTCTCCCGATAAAAATTATACCTCACTTGTGTGCGTAGGCCTAGCGCCCGTGACAGGGAACACCACAAAACGCAACGTGGACACATCACATTTTTTTTAAAGAAAACATAGGTGTTTTTTGCAAAGTGCCTACCTGTAGCTTTTGCCTCTAGCTCAGCCGGCACCTAGGGAAACCTATGAAACCTGTGCATTTTTGAAAACTAGAGACCTAGGGGAATCCAAGATGGGGTGACTTGTGGGGCTCTGACCATGTTCTGTTACCCAGAATCCTTTGCAAACCTCAAAATTTGGCTAAAAAAACACATTGCCCTCACATTTCGGTGACAGAAAGTTCTGGAATCTGAGCGGAGCCACAAATTTCCTTCCACCCAGTGTTCACCCAAGTCTCCCGATAACAACGATACCTCACTTGTGTGGGTAGGCCTAGTGCCTGCGACAGGAAATGCCCCCAAACGCAACGTGGACACATCACATTTTTTTAAAGAAAACAGAGGTGTTTTTTGCAAAGTGCCTACCTATAGATTTTGGCCTCTAGCTAAGTCGGCACCTAGGGAAACCTACCAAACCTGTGCATTTTTGAAAATTAGAGACCTAGGGGAATCCAATATGGGGTGACTTGTGGGGCTCTGACCATGTTCTGTTACCCAGAATCCTTTGGAAACCTCAAAATTTGGCTAAAAAAACACATTTTCCTCACATTTTGGTGACAGATAGTTCTGGAATCAGAGAGGACCCACATATTCCTTCCACCCAGCGTTCCCCCAAGTCTCCCGATAAAAATTATACCTCACTTGTGTGCGTAGGCCTAGCGCCCGTGACAGGAAACACCCCAAAACGCAACGTGGACACATCACATTTTTTTTAAAGAAAACATAGGTGTTTTTTGCAAAGTGCCTACCTGTAGCTTTTGCCTCTAGCTCAGCCGGCACCTAGGGAAACCTGTCAAACCTGTGCATTTTTTAAATCTAGAGACCTAGGGGAATCCAATATGGGGTGACTTGTGGGGCTCTGACCATGTTCTGTTACCCAGAATCCTTTGCAAACCTCAAAATTTGGCTAAAAAAACACATTTTCCTCACATTTTGGTGACAGATAGTTTTGGAATCAGAGAGGACCCACATATTCCTTCCACCCAGCGTTCCCCCAAGTCTCCCGATAACAATGATACCTCACTTGTGTGGGTAGGCCTAGCGTCCGTGACAGGAAACGCCCCAAAACACAACGTAGACACATCACATTTTTTTAAAGAAAACATAGGTGTTTTTTGCAAAGTGCCTACCTGTAGATTTTGCCTCTAGCTCAGCCGGCACCTAGGGAAACCTTCCAAACCTGTGCATTTTTGAAAACTAGAGACCCAGGGGAATCCAAGATGGGGTGACTTGTGGGGCTCTGACGAGGTTCTGTTACCCAGAATCCTTTGCAAACCTCAAAATTTGGCTAAAAAAACACATTTTCCTCACATTTTGATGACAGATAGATCTGGAATCAGAGAGGAGCCACAAATTTCCTTCCACCCAGCGTTCCCCCAAGTCTCCCGATAAAAATTATACCTCACTTGTGTGCGTAGGCCTAGCGCCCGTGACAGGAAACACCACAAAACGCAACGTGGACACATCACATTTTTTTTAAAGAAAACATAGGTGTTTTTTGCAAAGTGCCTACCTATAGCTTTTGCCTCTAGCTCAGCCGGCACCTAGGGAAACCTATCAAACCTGTGCATTTTTGAAAACTAGAGACCTAGGGGAATCCAAGATGGGGTGACTTGTGGGGCTCTGACCAGGTTCTGTTACCCTGAATCCTTTCCAAACCTCAAAATTTGGCTAAAAAAACACATTGCCCTCACATTTCGGTGACAGAAAGTTCTGGAATCTGAGCGGAGCCACAAATTTCCTTCCACCCAGTGTTCACCCAAGTCTCCCGATAACAACAATACCTCACTAGTGTGGGTAGGCCTAGTGCCTGCGACAGGAAATGACCCAAAACGCAACGTGGACACATCACATTTTTTTAAAGAAAACAGAGGTGTTTTTTGCAAAGTGCCTACCTATAGATTTTGGCCTCTAGCTAAGTCGGCACCTAGGGAAACCTACCAAACCTGTGCATTTTTTAAAACTAGAGACCTAGGGGAATCCAATATGGGGTGACTTGTGGGGCTCTGACCATGTTCTGTTACCCAGAATCCTTTGGAAACCTCAAAATTTGGCTAAAAAAACACATTTTCCTCACATTTTGGTGACAGATAGTTCTGGAATCAGAGAGGACCCACATATTCCTTCCACCCAGCGTTCCCCCAAGTCTCCCGATAAAAATTATACCTCACTTGTGTGCGTAGGCCTAGCGCCCGTGACAGGAAACACCCCAAAACGCAACGTGGACACATCACATTTTTTTTAAAGAAAACAGAGGTGTTTTTTGCAAAGTGCCTACCTGTAGCTTTTGCCTCTAGCTCAGCCGGCATCTAGGGAAACCTGTCAAACCTGTGCATTTTTTAAAACTAGAGACCTAGGGGAATCCAATATGGGGTGACTTGTGGGGCTCTGACCATGTTCTGTTACCCAGAATCCTTTGCAAACCTCAAAATTTGGCTAAAAAAACACATTTTCCTCACATTTTGGTGACAGATAGTTTTGGAATCAGAGAGGACCCACATATTCCTTCCACCCAGCGTTCCCCCAAGTCTCCCGATAACAATGATACCTCACTTGTGTGGGTAGGCCTAGCGTCCGTGACAGGAAACGCCCCAAAACACAACGTAGACACATCACATTTTTTTAAAGAAAACATAGGTGTTTTTTGCAAAGTGCCTACCTGTAGATTTTGCCTCTAGCTCAGCCGGCACCTAGGGAAACCTTCCAAACCTGTGCATTTTTGAAAACTAGAGACCCAGGGGAATCCAAGATGGGGTGACTTGTGGGGCTCTGACGAGGTTCTGTTACCCAGAATCCTTTGCAAACCTCAAAATTTGGCTAAAAAAACACATTTTCCTCACATTTTGATGACAGATAGATCTGGAATCAGAGAGGAGCCACAAATTTCCTTCCACCCAGCGTTCCCCCAAGTCTCCCGATAAAAATTATACCTCACTTGTGTGCGTAGGCCTAGCGCCCGTGACAGGAAACACCACAAAACGCAACGTGGACACATCACATTTTTTTTAAAGAAAACATAGGTGTTTTTTGCAAAGTGCCTACCTGTAGCTTTTGCCTCTAGCTCAGCCGGCACCTAGGGAAACCTATCAAACCTGTGCATTTTTGAAAACTAGAGACCTAGGGGAATCCAAGATGGGGTGACTTGTGGGGCTCTGACCAGGTTCTGTTACCCTGAATCCTTTCCAAACCTCAAAATTTGGCTAAAAAAACACATTGCCCTCACATTTCGGTGACAGAAAGTTCTGGAATCTGAGCGGAGCCACAAATTTCCTTCCACCCAGTGTTCACCCAAGTCTCCCGATAACAACAATACCTCACTAGTGTGGGTAGGCCTAGTGCCTGCGACAGGAAATGACCCAAAACGCAACGTGGACACATCACATTTTTTTAAAGAAAACAGAGGTGTTTTTTGCAAAGTGCCTACCTATAGATTTTGGCCTCTAGCTAAGTCGGCACCTAGGGAAACCTACCAAACCTGTGCATTTTTTAAAACTAGAGACCTAGGGGAATCCAATATGGGGTGACTTGTGGGGCTCTGACCATGTTCTGTTACCCAGAATCCTTTGGAAACCTCAAAATTTGGCTAAAAAAACACATTTTCCTCACATTTTGGTGACAGATAGTTCTGGAATCAGAGAGGACCCACATATTCCTTCCACCCAGCGTTCCCCCAAGTCTCCCGATAAAAATTATACCTCACTTGTGTGCGTAGGCCTAGCGCCCGTGACAGGAAACACCCCAAAACGCAACGTGGACACATCACATTTTTTTTAAAGAAAACAGAGGTGTTTTTTGCAAAGTGCCTACCTGTAGCTTTTGCCTCTAGCTCAGCCGGCATCTAGGGAAACCTGTCAAACCTGTGCATTTTTTAAAACTAGAGACCTAGGGGAATCCAATATGGGGTGACTTGTGGGGCTCTGACCATGTTCTGTTACCCAGAATCCTTTGCAAACCTCAAAATTTGGCTAAAAAAACACATTTTCCTCACATTTTGGTGACAGATAGTTTTGGAATCAGAGAGGACCCACATATTCCTTCCACCCAGCGTTCCCCCAAGTCTCCCGATAACAATGATACCTCACTTGTGTGGGTAGGCCTAGCGTCCGTGACAGGAAACGCCCCAAAACACAACGTAGACACATCACATTTTTTTAAAGAAAACATAGGTGTTTTTTGCAAAGTGCCTACCTGTAGATTTTGCCTCTAGCTCAGCCGGCACCTAGGGAAACCTTCCAAACCTGTGCATTTTTGAAAACTAGAGACCCAGGGGAATCCAAGATGGGGTGACTTGTGGGGCTCTGACGAGGTTCTGTTACCCAGAATCCTTTGCAAACCTCAAAATTTGGCTAAAAAAACACATTTTCCTCACATTTTGATGACAGATAGATCTGGAATCAGAGAGGAGCCACAAATTTCCTTCCACCCAGCGTTCCCCCAAGTCTCCCGATAAAAATTATACCTCACTTGTGTGCGTAGGCCTAGCGCCCGTGACAGGAAACACCACAAAACGCAACGTGGACACATCACATTTTTTTTAAAGAAAACATAGGTGTTTTTTGCAAAGTGCCTACCTGTAGCTTTTGCCTCTAGCTCAGCCGGCACCTAGGGAAACCTATCAAACCTGTGCATTTTTGAAAACTAGAGACCTAGGGGAATCCAAGATGGGGTGACTTGTGGGGCTCTGACCAGGTTCTGTTACCCTGAATCCTTTCCAAACCTCAAAATTTGGCTAAAAAAACACATTGCCCTCACATTTCGGTGACAGAAAGTTCTGGAATCTGAGCGGAGCCACAAATTTCCTTCCACCCAGTGTTCACCCAAGTCTCCCGATAACAACAATACCTCACTAGTGTGGGTAGGCCTAGTGCCTGCGACAGGAAATGACCCAAAACGCAACGTGGACACATCACATTTTTTTAAAGAAAACAGAGGTGTTTTTTGCAAAGTGCCTACCTATAGATTTTGGCCTCTAGCTAAGTCGGCACCTAGGGAAACCTACCAAACCTGTGCATTTTTTAAAACTAGAGACCTAGGGGAATCCAATATGGGGTGACTTGTGGGGCTCTGACCATGTTCTGTTACCCAGAATCCTTTGCAAACCTCAAAATTTGGCTAAAAAAACACATTTTCCTCACATTTTGGTGACAGATAGTTCTGGAATCAGAGAGGACCCACATATTCCTTCCACCCAGCGTTCCCCCAAGTCTCCCGATAAAAATTATACCTCACTTGTGTGCGTAGGCCTAGCGCCCGTGACAGGAAACACCACAAAACGCAACGTGGACACATCACATTTTTTTTAAAGAAAACATAGGTGTTTTTTGCAAAGTGCCTACCTGTAGCTTTTGCCTCTAGCTCAGCCGGCACCTAGGGAAACCTATCAAACCTGTGCATTTTTGAAAACTAGAGACCTAGGGGAATCCAAGATGGGGTGACTTGTGGGGCTCTGACCAGGTTCTGTTACCCTGAATCCTTTCCAAACCTCAAAATTTGGCTAAAAAAACACATTGCCCTCACATTTCGGTGACAGAAAGTTCTGGAATCTGAGCGGAGCCACAAATTTCCTTCCACCCAGTGTTCACCCAAGTCTCCCGATAACAACGATACCTCACTAGTGTGGGTAGGCCTAGTGCCTGCGACAGGAAATGACCCAAAACGCAACGTGGACACATCACATGTTTTTAAAGAAAACAGAGGTGTTTTTTGCAAAGTGCCTACCTGTAGATTTTGGCCTCTAGCTCAGCCGGCACCTAGGGAAACCTACCAAACCTCTGCATTTTTGAAAACTAGAGACCTAGGGGAATCAAAGATGGGGTGACTTGTGGGGCTCTGACCAGGTTCTGTTACCCAGAATCCTTTGCAAACCTCAAAATTTGGCTAAAAAAACACATTGCCCTCACATTTCGGTGACATAAAATTCTGGAATCTGAGAGGAGCCACAAATTTCCTTCCTCCCAGTGTTCCCCCAAGTCTCCCGGTAAAAACGATACCTCACTTGTGTGGGTAGCCCTAGCGCCTGCGACAGGAATTGCCCCAAAACACAACGTGGACACATCACATTTTTTTAAAGAAAACAGAGGTGTTTTTTGCAAAGTGCCTACCTGTAGATTGTGGCCTCTAGCTCAGCCGGCACATAGGGAAACCTACCAAACCTGTGCATTATTTAAAACTAGAGACCTAGAGGAATCCAAGATGAGGTGACTTGTGGGGCTCTGACCATGTTCTGTTACCCAGAATCCTTTGCAAACCTCAAAATTTGGCTAAAAAAACACATTTTCCTCACATTTTGGTGACAGATAGTTCTGGAATCAGAGAGGACCCACATATTCCTTCCACCCAGCGTTCCCCCAAGTCTCCCGATAACAATGATACCTCACTTGTGTGGGTAGGCCTAGCGCCCGCGACAGGAGATGACCCAAAACGCAACTTGGACACATCACATTTTTGGAATGAAAACAGAGGTGTTTTTTGCAAGTGCCTACCTGTAGGTTTTGGCCTCTAGCTCAGCCGGCACCTAGGAAAACCTACCAAACCTGTGCATTTTTTAAAACTAGAGACCTAGGGGAATCCAAGATGGGGTGACTTGTGGGGCTCTGACCATGTTCTGTTACCCAGAATCCTTTGCAAACCTCAAAATTTGGGTAAAAAAACACATTTTCCTCACATTTTGGTGACAGATAGTTCTAGAATCACTGAGGAGCCACAAATTTCCTTCCACCCAGCATTCTCCCAAGTCTCCCGAGAAAAATGATACCTCCTTGTGTGCGTAGGCCTAGCGCCCGTTACAGGAAACGCCCCAAAACACAACGTGGACACATCACATTTTTTTAAAGAAAACAGAGGTGTTTTTTGCAAAGTGCCTACCTGTAGATTTTGGCCTCTAGCTCAGCCGGCACCTAGGGAAACCTACCAAACCTGTGCATTTTTTAAAACTAGAGACCTAGGGGAATCCAAGATGGGGTGACTTGTGGGGCTCTGACCATGTTCTGTTACCCAGAATCCTTTGCAAACCTCAAAATTTGGCTAAAAAAACACATTTTCCTCACATTTTGGTGACAGATAGTTCTAGAATCACTGAGGAGCCACAAATTTCCTTCCACCCAGCATTCTCCCAAGTCTCCCGATAAAAATTATACCTCCTTGTGTGCGTAGGCCTAGCGCCCGTTACAGGAAACGCCCCAAAACACAACGTGGACACATCTAATTTTTTTAAAGAAAACAGAGGTGTTTTTTGCAAAGTGCCTACCTGTAGATTTTGGCCTCTAGCTCAGCCGGCACCTAGGGAAACCTACCAAACCTCTGCATTTTTGAAAACTAGAGACCTAGGGGAATCAAAGATGGGGTGACTTGTGGGGCTCTGACCAGGTTCTGTTACCCAGAATCCTTTGCAAACCTCAAAATTTGGCTAAAAAAACACATTGCCCTCACATTTCGGTGACATAAAATTCTGGAATCTGAGAGGAGCCACAAATTTCCTTCCTCCCAGTGTTCCCCCAAGTCTCCCGGTAAAAACGATACCTCACTTGTGTGGGTAGGCCTAGCGCCTGCGACAGGAATTGCCCCAAAACACAACGTGGACACATCACATTTTTTTAAAGAAAACAGAGGTGTTTTTTGCAAAGTGCCTACCTGTAGATTTTGGCCTCTAGCTCAGCCGGCACATAGGGAAATCTACCAAACCTGTGCATTATTTAAAACTAGAGACCTAGGGGAATCCAAGATGAGGTGACTTGTGGGGCTCTGACCATGTTCTGTTACCCAGAATCCTTTGCAAACCTCAAAATTTGGCTAAAAAAACACATTTTCCTCACATTTTGGTGACAGATAGTTCTGGAATCAGAGAGGACCCACATATTCCTTCCACCCAGCGTTCCCCCAAGTCTCCCGATAACAATGATACCTCACTTGTGTGGGTAGGCCTAGCGCCCGCGACAGGAAATGCCCCAAAACGCAACTTGGACACATCACATTTTTGGAATGAAAACAGAGGTGTTTTTTGCAAGTGCCTACCTGTAGGTTTTGGCCTCTAGCTCAGCCGGCACCTAGGGAAACCTACCAAACCTGTGCATTTTTTAAAACTAGAGACCTAGGGGAATCCAAGATGGGGTGACTTGTGGGGCTCTGACCATGTTCTGTTACCCAGAATCCTTTGCAAACCTCAAAATTTGGCTAAAAAAACACATTTTCCTCACATTTTGGTGACAGATAGTTCTAGAATCACTGAGGAGCCACAAATTTCCTTCCACCCAGCATTCTCACAAGTCTCCCGATAAAAATGATACCTCCTTGTGTGCGTAGGCCTAGCGCCCGTTACAGGAAACGCCCCAAAACACAACGTGGACACATCAATTTTTTTTAAAGAAAACAGAGGTGTTTTTTGCAAAGTGCCTACCTGTAGATTTTGGCCTCTAGCTCAGCCGGCACCTAGGGAAACCTACCAAACCTGTGCATTTTTTAAAACTAGAGACCTAGGGGAATCCAAGATGGGGTGACTTGTGGGGCTCTGACCAGGTTCTGTTACCCAGAATCCTTTCCAAACCTCAAAATTTGGCTAAAAAAACACATTGCCCTCACATTTCGGTGACAGAAAGTTCTGGAATCTGAGCGGAGCCACAAATTTCCTTCCACCCAGTGTTCCCCCAAGTCTCCCGATAAAAAGGATACCTCACTTGTGTGGTTAGGCCTAGCGCCTGCGACAGGAAATGCCCCAAAACGCAACGTGGACACATCATATTTTTTGAAAGAAAATAGAGGTATTTTTTGCAAAGTGCCTACCTGTAGATTTTGGCTTCTCGCTAAGCCGGCACCTAGGGAAACCTACCAAACCTGTGCATTTTTTAAAACTACAGACCTAGGGGAATCCAAGATGGGGTGACTTGTGGGGCTCTGACCAGGTTCTGTTACCCAGAATCCTTTGCAAACCTCAAAATGTTGCTAAAAAGGTGACAGAAAGTTCTGGAATCAGTGAGGAGCCACAAATTTCCTTCCACCCAGCGTTCCTCCAAATCTCCCAATAAAAATGATACCTCACTTGTGTGGGTAGGCCTAGCGCCCGCGAAAGGAAATGCCCCAAAACGCAACGTGGACACATCACATTTTTTGAAAGAAAACAGAGTTGTTTTTTGCAAAGTGCCTACCTGTAGATTTAAGCCTCTAGCTCAGCCGGCCCCTAGGGAAACCTTCCAATCTTGTGCATTTTTGAAAACTAGAGACCTAGGGGAATCCAAGATGGGGTGACTTGTGAGGCTCTGACCAGGTTCTGTTACCCAGAATCCTTTGCAAACCTCAAAATTTGGCTAAAAAAACACATTTTCCTCACATTTTGGTGATAGATAGTTCTGGAATCAGAGTGGAGCCACAAATTTCCTTCCACCCAGCGTTCCCCCAAGTCTCCCGATAAAAATGATACCTCACTTGTGTGGGTAGGCCTAGTGCCTGCGACAGGAAATGCCCCAAAACGCAACGTGGACACATCACATTTTTTGTTAGAAAACAGAGGTGTTTTTTGCAAAGTGCCTACCTGTAGATTTTGGCCTCTAGCTAAGCCGGCACCTAGGGAAACCTACCAAACCTGTGCATTTTTTAAACCTAGAGACCTAGGGGAATCCAAGATGGGGTGACTTGTGGGGCTCTGACCATGTTCTGTTACCCAGAATCCTTTGCAAACCTCAAAATTTGGCTAAAAAAACACATTTCCTCACATTTCGGTGACAGATAGTTCTGGAATCACAAAGGAGCCACAAATTTCCTTCCACCCAGCGTTCCCCCAAGTCTCCCGATAACAATGATACCTCACTTGTGTGGGTAGGCCTAGCGCCCGCGACAGGAGATGCCCCAAAACGCGACGTGGACACATCACATTTTTTGAATTAAAACAGAGCTGTTTTTTGCAAAGTGCCTACATGTAGGTTTTGGCCTCTAGCTCAGCCGGCACCTAGGGAAACCTACCAAACCTGTGCATTTTTGAAAACTAGAGACCTAGGGGAATCCAAGATGGGGTGACTTGTGGGGCTCTGACCATGTTCTGTTACCCAGAATCCTTTGCAAACCTCAAAATTTGGCTAAAAAAACACATTTTCCCAAATGTTGGTGACAGGAAGTTCTGGAATCACAGAGGAGCCATAATTTACCTTCCACACATCGTTCCCCTAAGTCTCCCGATAACAATGATACCTCACTTGTGTGGGTAGGCCTAGCGCCCGCTACAGGAAATGCCCCAAAACGCCACGTGGACACATCACATTTTTTTAAAGAAGACAGAGGTGTTTTTTGCAAAGTGCCTACCTGTAGAATTTGGCCTCTAGCTCAGTCGGCACCTAGGGAAACCTACCAAACCTCTGCATTTTTGAAAACTAGAGACCTAAGGGAATCCATGATGGGGTGACTTGTGGGGCTCTGACCAGGTTCTGTTACCCAGAATCCTTTCCAAACCTCAAAATTTGGCTAAAAAAACACATTGCCCTCACATTTCGGTGACAGAAAGTTCTGGAATCTGAGAGGAGCCACAAATTTCCTTCCACCCAGTGTTCCCCCAAGTCTCCCGATAAAAACGATACCTCACTTGTGTGGTTAGGCCTAGCGCCTGCGACAGGAAATGCCCCAAAACGCAACGTGGACACATCACATTTTTTTAAAGAAAACTGAGGTGTTTTTTGCAAAGTGCCTACCTGTAGATTTTGGCCTCTAGCTAAGCCGGCACCTAGGGAAACCTACCAAACCTGTGCATTTTTTAAAACTAGAGACATAGGGGAATCCAAGATGGGGTGACTTGTGGGGCTCTGATCAGGTTCTGTTACCCAGAATCCTTTGCAAACCTCAAAATTTGGCTAAAAAAACACATTGCCCTCACATTTCGGTGACAGAAAATTCTGGAATCTGAGAGGAGCCACAAATTTCCTTCCTCCCAGTGTTCCCCCAAGTCTCCAGATAAAAACGATACCTCACTTGTGTGGGTAGGCCTAGCGCCTGCGACAGGAATTGCCCCAAAACGCAACGTGGACTCATCACATTTTTTTAAAGAAAACAGAGGTGTTTTTTGCAAAGTGCCTACCTGTAGATTTTGGCCTCTAGCTCAGCCGGCACATAGGGAAACCTACCAAACCTCTGCATTATTTAAAACTAGAGACCTAGGGGAATCCAAGATAAGGTGACTTGTGGGGCTCTGACCATGTTCTGTTACCCAGAATCCTTTGCAAACCTCAAAATTTAGCTAAAAAAACACATTTTCCCCACAATTTGGTGACAGATAGTTCTAGAATCAGAGAAGAGCCACAAATTTCCTTCCACCCAGCCTTCCCCCAAGTCTCCCGATAAAAATGATACCTCACTTGTGTGGGTAGGCCTAGCGCCTGTGACAGGAAACGCACCAAAACACAACGTGGACACATCACATTTTTTTAAAGAAAACAGAGGTGTTTTTTGCAGAGTGCCTACCTGTAGATTTTGCCTCTTGCTCAGCCGGCACCTAGGGAAAACTACCAAACCTGTGCATTTTTTAAAACTAGGGAACGAGGGGAATCCAAGATGGGGTGACTTGTGGGGCTCTGACCAGGTTCTGTTACCCAGAATCCTTTGCAAACCTCAAGATTTGGCTAAAAAAACACATTTTCATCAAATTTTGGTGACAGAAAGTTCTGGAATCAGAGAGGAGCCACAAATTTCCTTCCACCCAGCGTTCCCCCAAGGCTCCCGATAAAAATGATACCTCACTTGTGTGGGTAGGCCTAGCACCCGCGAAAGGAAATGCCCCAAAACGCAACGTGGACACATCACATTTTTTGAAAGAAAACAGAGTTGTTTTTTGCAAAGTGCCTACCTGTAGATTTTGGCCTCTAGCTCAGCCAGCACCTAGAGAAACCTACCAAACCTGTGCATTTTTTAAAACTAGAGACTAGGGGAATCCAAGATGGGGTGACTTGTGGGGCTCTGACCATGTTCTGTTACCCAGAATCCTTTGCAAACCTCAAAACTTGGCTAAAAAAACACATTTTCCTCACATTTTGGTGACAGATATTTCTTGAATCAGCGAGGAGACACAAATTTCCTTCCACCCAGCGTTCTCCCAAGTCTCCCGATAAAAATGATACCTCACTTGTGTGCATAGGCCTAGCGCCCGTGACAGGAAACACCCCAAAACACAACGTGGACACATCACATTTTTTTAAAGAAAATAGAGGTGTTTTTTGCAAAGTGCCTACCTGTAGATTTTGCCTCTAGCTCAGCCGGCACCTAGGGAAACCTACCAAACTTGTGCATTTTTGAAAACTAGAGACCTAGGGAAATCCAAGATGGGTTGACTGGTGGGGCTCTGACCAGGTTCTGTTACCCAGAATCCTTTGCAAACGTCAAAATTTGGCTAAAAAAACACATTTTCCTCAAATTTTGGTGACAGAAAGTTCTGGAATCACAGAGGAGCTATAAATTTCCTTCCACCCAGCGTTCCCCCAAGTCTCCCGATAAAAATGATACCTCACTTGTGTGGGTAGGCCTATCGCCCGCGACAGGAAATGCCCCAAAACACAACGTGGACACATCACATTTTTTTAAAGAAAACAGAGGTGTTTTTTGCAAAGTGCCTACCTGTAGATTTTGGCCTCTAGCTAAGCCGGCACCTAGGGAAACCTACCAAACCTGTGCATTTTTTAAAACTAGAGACCTAGGGGAATCCAAGATGGGGTGACTTGTCGGGCTCTGACCATGTTCCGTTACCCAGAATCCTTTGCAAACCTCAAAATTTGGCTAAAAAAACACATTTTCCTCACATTTTGGTGACAGATAGATCTGGAATCAGAGAGGAGCCACAAATTTCCTTCCACCTAGCGTTCCCCCAAGTCTCCCGATAAAAATTATACCTCACTTGTGTGCGTAGGTCGAGCGCCCGTGACAGGAAACACCACAAAACGCAACGTGGACACATCACATTTTTTTTAAAGAAAACATAGGTGTTTTTTGCAAAGTGCCTACCTGTAGCTTTTGCCTCTAGCTCAGCCGGCACCTAGGGAAACCTATCAAACCTGTGCATTTTTGAAAACTAGAGACCTAGGGGAATCCAAGATGGGGTGACTTGTGGGGCTCTGACCAGGTTCTGTTACCCAGAATCCTTTCCAAACCTCAAAATTTGGCTAAAAAAACACATTGCCCTCACATTTCGGTGACAGAAAGTTCTGGAATCTGAGCGGAGCCACAAATTTCCTTCCACCCAGTGTTCACCCAAGTCTCCCGATAACAACGATACCTCACTTGTGTGGGTAGGCCTAGTGCCTGCGACAGGAAATGCCCCAAAACGCAACGTGGACACATCACATTTTTTTAAAGAAAACAGAGGTGTTTTTTGCAAAGTGCCTACCTGTAGATTTTGGCCTCTAGCTCAGCCGGCACATAGGGAAACCTACCAAACCTGTGCATTATTTAAAACTAGAGACCTAGGGGAATCCAAGATGAGGTGACTTGTGGGGCTCTGACCATGTTCTGTTACCCAGAATCCTTTGCAAACCTCAAAATTTGGCTAAAAAAACACATTTTCCTCACATTTTGGTGACAGATAGTTCTGGAATCAGAGAGGACCCACATATTCCTTCCACCCAGCGTTCCCCCAAGTCTCCCGATAACAATGATACCTCACTTGTGTGGCTAGGCCTAGCGCCCGCGACAGGAGATGACCCAAAACGCAACTTGGACACAACACATTTTTGGAATGAAAACAGAGGTGTTTTTTGCAAGTGCCTACCTGTAGGTTTTGGCCTCTAGCTCAGCCGGCACCTAGGGAAACCTACCAAACCTGTGCATTTTTTAAAACTAGAGACCTAGGGGAATCCAAGATGGGGTGACTTGTGGGGCTCTGACCATGTTCTGTTACCCAGAATCCTTTGCAAACCTCAAAATTTGGCTAAAAAAACACATTTTCCTCACATTTTGGTGACAGATAGTTCTAGAATCACTGAGGAGCCACAAATTTCCTTCCACCCAGCATTCTCCCAAGTCTCCTGATAAAAATGATACCTCCTTGTGTGCGTAGGCCTAGCACCCGTTACAGGAAACGCCCCAAAACACAACGTGGACACATCACATTTTTTTAAAGAAAACAGAGGTGTTTTTTGCAAAGTGCCTACCTGTAGATTTTGGCCTCTAGCTCAGCCGGCACCTAGGGAAACCTACCAAACCTATGCATATTTGAAAACTAGAGACCTAGGGGAATCAAAGATGGGGTGACTTGTGGGGCTCTGACCAGGTTCTGTTACCCAGAATCCTTTGCAAACCTCAAAATTTGTCTAAAAAAACACATTGCCCTCACATTTCGGTGACATAAAATTCTGGAATCTGAGAGGAGCCACAAATTTCCTTCCTCCCAGTGTTCCCCCAAGTCTCCCGGTAAAAACGATACCTCACTTGTGTGGGTAGGCCTAGCGCCTGCGACAGGAATTGCCCCAAAACACAACGTGGACACATCACATTTTTTTAAAGAAAACAGAGGTGTTTTTTGCAAAGTGCCTACCTGTAAATTTTGGCCTCTAGCTCAGCCGGCACATAGGGAAATCTACCAAACCTGTGCATTATTTAAAACTAGAGACCTAGGGGAATCCAAGATGAGGTGACTTGTGGGGCTCTGACCATGTTCTGTTACCCAGAATCCTTTGCAAACCTCAAAATTTGGCTAAAAAAACACATTTTCCTCACATTTTGGTGACAAATAGTTCTGGAATCAGAGAGGACCCACATATTCCTTCCACCCAGCGTTCCCCCAAGTCTCCCGATAACAATGATACCTCACTTGTGTGGGTAGGCCTAGTGCCCGCGACAGGAGATGACCCAAAACGCAACTTGGACACATCACATTTTTGGAATGAAAACAGAGGTGTTTTTTGCAAGTGCCTACCTGTAGGTTTTGGCCTCTAGCTCAGCTGGCACCTAGGGAAACCTACCAAACCTCTGCATTTTTTAAAACTAGAGACCTAGGGGAATCCAAGATGGGGTGACTTGTGGGGCTCTGACCATGTTCTGTTACCCAGAATCCTTTGCAAACCTCAAAATTTGGCTAAAAAAACACATTTTCCTCACATTTTGGTGACAGATAGTTCTAGAATCACTGAGGAGCCACAAATTTCCTTCCACCCAGCATTCTCCCAAGTCTCCCGATAAAAATGATACCTCCTTGTGTGCGTAGGCCTAGCGCCCGTTACAGGAAACGCCCCAAAACACAACGTGGACACATCACATTTTTTTAAAGAAAACATAGGTGTTTTTTGCAAAGTGCCTACCTGTAGATTTTGCCTCTAGCTCAGCCGGCAAATAGGGAAACCTACCAAACCTGTGCATTTTTGAAAACTAGAGACCTAGGGGAATCAAAGATGGGGTGACTTGTGGGGCTCTGACCATGTTCTGTTACCCAGAATCCTTTGCAAACCTCAACATTTGGATAAAAAAACACATTTTCCTCACATTTTGGTGACAGATAGTTCTAGAATCACTGAGGAGCCACAAATTTCCTTCCACCCAGCATTCCCCCAAGTCTCCCGATAACAATGATACCTCACTTGTGTGGGTAGGCCTAGCGCCCGCGACTGGAGATGACCCAAAACGCAACTTGGACACATCACATTTTTGGAATGAAAACAGAGGTGTTTTTTGCAAGTGCCTACCTGTAGGTTTTGGCCTCTAGCTCAGCCGGCACCTAGGGAAACCTACCAAACCTGTGCATTTTTTTAAACTAGAGACCTAGGGGAATCCAAGATGGGGTGACTTGTGGGGCTCTGACCATGTTCTGTTACCCAGAATCCTTTGCAAACCTCAAAATTTGGCTAAAAAAACACATTTTCCTCACATTTAGGTGACAGATAGTTCTAGAATCACTGAGGAGCCACAAATTTCCTTCCACTCAGCATTCTCCCAAGTCTCCCGATAAAAATGATACCTCCTTGTGTGCGTAGGCCTAGCGCCCGTTACAGGAAACGCCCCAAAACACAACGTGGACACATCACATTTTTTTAAAGAAAACAGAGGTGTTTTTTGCAAAGTGCCTACCTGTAGATTTTGGCCTCTAGCTCAGCCGGCACCTAAGGAAACCTACCAAACCTGTGCATTTTTTAAAACTAGAGACCTAGGGGAATCCAAGATTGGGTGACTTGTGGGGCTCTGACCATGTTCTGTTACCCAGAATCCTTTGCAAACCTCAAAATTTGGCTAAAAAAACACTTTTTCCTCACATTTTGGTGACAGATAGTTCTAGAATCACTGAGGAGCCACAAATTTCCTTCCACCCAGCATTCTCCCAAGTCTCCCGATAAAAATGATACCTCCTTGTGTGCGTAGGCCTAGCGCCCGTTACAGGAAACGCCCCAAAACACAACGTGGACCCATCACATTTTTTTAAAGAAAACAGAGGTGTTTTTTGCAAAGTGCCTACCTGTAGATTTTGGCCTCTAGCTCAGCCGGCACCTAGGGAAACCTACCAAACCTATGCATTTTTGAAAACTAGAGACCTAGGGGAATCAAAGATGGGGTGACTTGTGGGGCTCTGACCAGGTTCTGTTACCCAGAATCCTTTGCAAACCTCAAAATTTGTCTAAAAAAACACATTGCCCTCACATTTCGGTGACATAAAATTCTGAAATCTGAGAGGAGCCACAAATTTCCTTCCTCCCAGTGTTCCCCCAAGTCTCCCGGTAAAAACGATACCTCACTTGTGTGGGTAGGCCTAGCGCCTGCGACAGGAATTGCCCCAAAACACAACGTGGACACATCACATTTTTTTAAAGAAAACAGAGGTGTTTTTTGCAAAGTGCCTACCTGTAGATTTTGGGCTCTAGCTCAGCCGGCACATAGGGAAATCTACCAAACCTGTGCATTATTTACAACTAGAGACCTAGGGGAATCCAAGATGAGGTGACTTGTGGGGCTCTGACCATGTTCTGTTACCCAGAATCCTTTGCAAACCTCAAAATTTGGCTAAAAAAACAAATTTTCCTCACATTTTGGTGACAAATAGTTCTGGAATCAGAGAGGACCCACATATTCCTTCCACCCAGCGTTCCCCCAAGTCTCCCGATAACAATGATACCTCACTTGTGTGGGTAGGCCTAGTGCCCGCGACAGGAGATGACCCAAAACGCAACTTGGACACATCACATTTTTGGAATGAAAACAGAGGTGTTTTTTGCAAGTGCCTACCTGTAGGTTTTGGCCTCTAGCTCAGCCGGCACCTAGGGAAACCTACCAAACCTGTGCATTTTTTAAAACTAGAGACATAGGGGAATCCAAGATGGGGTGACTTGTGGGGCTCTGACCATGTTCTGTTACCCAGAATCCTTTGCAAACCTCAAAATTTGGCTAAAAAAACATATTTTCCTCACATTTTGGTGACAGATAGTTCTAGAATCACTGAGGATCCACAAATTTCCTTCCACCCAGCATTCTCCCAAGTCTCCCGATAAAAATGATACCTCCTTGTGTGCGTAGGCCTAGCGCCCGTTACAGGAAACGCCACAAAACACAACGTGGACACATCACATTTTTTTAAAGAAAACATAGGTGTTTTTTGCAAAGTGCCTACCTGTAGATTTTGCCTCTAGCTCAGCCGGCAAATTGGGAAACCTACCAAACCTGTGCATTTTTTAAAACTAGAGACCTAGGGGAATCCAAGATGAGGTGACTTGTGGGGCTCTGACCATGTTCTGTTACCCAGAATCCTTTGCAAACCTCAAAATTTGGCTAAAAAAACACATTTTCCTCACATTTTGGTGACAGATAGTTCTAGAATCACTGAGGAGCCACAAATTTCCTTCCACCCAGCATTCTCCCAAGTCTCCCGATAAAAATGATACCTCCTTGTGTGCGTAGGCCAAGCGCCCGTTACAGGAAACGCCCCAAAACACAACGTGGACACATCACATTTTTTTAAAGAAAACAGAGGTGTTTTTTGCAAAGTGCCTACCTGTAGATTTTGGCCTCTAGCTCAGCCGGCACCTAGGGAAACCTACCAAACCTCTGCATTTTTTAAAACTAGAGACCTAGGGGAATCAAAGATGGAGTGACTTGTGGGGCTCTGACCAGGTTCTGTTACCCAGAATCCTTTGCAAACCTCAAAATTTGGCTAAAAAAACACATTGCCCTCACATTTCGGTGACATAAAATTCTGGAATCTGAGAGGAGCCACAAATTTCCTTCCTCCCAGTGTTCCCCCAAGTCTCCCGGTAAAAACGATACCTCACTTGTGTGGGTAGGCCTAGCGCCTGCGACAGGAATTGCCCCAAAACACAACGTGGACACATCACATTTTTTTTAAAGAAAACAGAGGTGTTTTTTGCAAAGTGCCTACCTGTAGATTTTGGCCTCTAGCTCAGCCGGCACATAGGGAAACCTACCAAACCTGTGCATTATTTAAAACTAGAGACCTAGAGGAATCCAAGATGAGGTGACTTGTGGGGCTCTGACCATGTTCTGTTACCCAGAATCCTTTGCAAACCTCAAAATTTGGCTAAAAAAACACATTTTCCTCACATTTTGGTGACAGATAGTTCTGGAATCAGAGAGGACCCACATATTCCTTCCACCCAGCGTTCCCCCAAGTCTCCCGATAACAATGATACCTCACTTGTGTGGGTAGGCCTAGCGCCCGCGACAGGAGATGACCCAAAACGCAACTTGGACACATCACATTTTTGGAATGAAAACAGAGGTGTTTTTTGCAAGTGCCTACCTGTAGGTTTTGGCCTCTAGCTCAGCCGGCACCTAGGGAAACCTACCAAACCTGCGCATTTTTTTAAACTAGAGACCTAGGGGAATCCAAGATGGGGTGACTTGTGGGGCTCTGACCATGTTCTGTTACCCAGAATCCTTTGCAAACCTCAAAATTTGGCTAAAAAAACACATTTTCCTGTCATTTTGGTGACAGATAGTTCTAGAATCACTGAGGAGCCACAAATTTCCTTCCACCCAGCATTCTCCCAAGTCTCCCGATAAAAATGATACCTCCTTGTGTGTGTAGGCCTAGCGCCCGTTACAGGAAACGCCCCAAAACACAACGTGGACACATCACATTTTTTTAAAGAAAACAGAGGTGTTTTTTCAAAGTGCCTACCTGTAGATTTTGGCCTCTAGCTCAGCCGGCACCTAGGGAAACCTACCAAACCTGTGCATTTTTTAAAACTAGAGACCTAGGGGAATCCAAGATGGGGTGACTTGTGGGGCTCTGACCATGTTCTGTTACCCAGAATCCTTTGCAAACCTCAAAATTTGGCTAAAAAAACACATTTTCCTCACATTTTGGTGACAGATAGTTCTAGAATCACTGAGGAGCCACAAATTTCCTTCCATCCAGCATTCTCCCAAGTCTCCCGATAAAAATGATACCTCCTTGTGTGCGTAGGCCTAGCGCCCGTTACAGGAAACGCCCCAAAACACAACGTGGACACATCACATTTTTTTAAAGAAAACAGAGGTGTTTTTTGCAAAGTGCCTACCTGTAGATTTTGGCCTCTAGCTCAGCCGGCACCTAGGGAAACCTACCAAACCTCTGCATTTTTGAAAACTAGAGACCTAGGGGAATCAAAGATGGGGTGACTTGTGGGGCTCTGACCAGGTTCTGTTACCCAGAATCCTTTGCAAACCTCAAAATTTGGCTAAAAAAACACATTGCCCTCACATTTCGGTGACATAAAATTCTGGAATCTGAGAGGAGCCACAAATTTCCTTCCTCCCAGTGTTCCCCCAAGTCTCCCGGTAAAAACGATACCTCACTTGTGTGGGTAGGCCTAGCGCCTGCGACAGGAATTGCCCCAAAACACAACATGGACACATCACATTTTTTTAAAGAAAACAGAGGTGTTTTTTGCAAAGTGCCTACCTGTAGATTTTGGCCTCTAGCTCAGCCGGCACATAGGGAAATCTACCAAACCTGTGCATTATTTAAAACTAGAGACCTAGGGGAATCCAAGATGAGGTGACTTGTGGGGCTCTGACCATGTTCTGTTACCCAGAATCCTTTGCAAACCTCAAAATTTGGCTAAAAAAACACATTTTCCTCACATTTTGGTGACAGATAGTTCTGGAATCAGAGAGGACCCACATATTCCTTCCACCCAGCGTTCCCCCAAGTCTCCCGATAACAATGATACCTCACTTGTGTGGGTAGGCCTAGCGCCCGTGACAGGAAATGACCCAAAACGCAACTTGGACACATCACATTTTTGGAATGAAAACAGAGGTGTTTTTTGCAAGTGCCTACCTGTAGGTTTTGGCCTCTAGCTCAGCCGGCACCTAGGGAAACCTACCAAACCTGTGCATTTTTTAAAACTAGAGACCTAGGGGAATCCAAGATAGGGTGACTTGTGGGGCTCTGACCATGTTCTGTTACCCAGAATCCTTTGCAAACCTCAAAATTTGGCTAAAAAAACACATTTTCCTCACATTTTGGTGACAGATAGTTCTAGAATCACTGAGGAGCCACAAATTTCCTTCCACCCAGCATTGTCCCAAGTCTCCCGATAAAAATGATACCTCCTTGTGTGCGTAGGCCTAGCGCCCGTTACAGGAAACGCCCCAAAACACAACGTGGACACATCACATTTTTTTAAAGAAAACAGAGGTGTTTTTTGCAAAGTGCCTACCTGTAGATTTTGGCCTCTAGCTCAGCCGGCACCTAGGGAAACCTACCAAACCTCTGCATTTTTGAAAACTAGAGACCTAGGGGAATCAAAGATGGGGTGACTTGTGGGGCTCTGACCAGGTTCTGTTACCCAGAATCCTTTGCAAACCTCAAAATTTGGCTAAAAAAACACATTGCCCTAACATTTCGGTGACATAAAATTCTGGAATCTGAGAGGAGCCACAAATTTCCTTCCTCCCAGTGTTCCCCCAAGTCTCCCGGTAAAAACGATACCTCACTTGTGTGGGTAGGCCTAGCGCCTGCGACAGGCCTTGCCCCAAAACACAACGTGGACACATCACATTTTTTTAAAGAAAACAGAGGTGTTTTTTGCAAAGTGCCTACCTGTAGATTTTGGCCTCTAGCTCAGCCGGCACATAGGGAAACCTACCAAACCTGTGCATTATTTAAAACTAGAGACCTAGGGGAATCCAGGATGAGGTGACTTGTGGGGCTCTGACCATGTTCTGTTACCCAGAATCCTTTGCAAACCTCAAAATTTGGCTAAAAAAACACATTTTCCTCTCATTTTGGTGACAGATAGTTCTGGAATCAGAGAGGACCCACATATTCCTTCGACCCAGCGTTCCCCCAAGTCTCCCGATAACAATGATACCTCACTTGTGTGGGTAGGCCTAGCGCCCGCGACAGGACATGACCCAAAACGCAACTTGGACACATCACATTTTTGGAATGAAAACAGAGGTGTTTTTTGCAAGTGCCTACCTGTAGGTTTTGGCCTCTAGCTCAGCCGGCACCTAGGGAAACCTACCAAACCTGTGCATTTTTTAAAACTAGAGACCTAGGGGAATCCAAGATGGGGTGACTTGTGGGGCTCTGACCATGTTCTGTTACCCAGAATCCTTTGCAAACCTCAAAATTTGGCTAAAAAAACACATTTTCCTCACATTTTGGTGACAGATAGTTCTAGAATCACTGAGGAGCCACAAATTTCCTTCCACCCAGCATTCTCCCAAGTCTCCCGATAAAAATGATACCTCCTTGTGTGCGTAGGCCTAGCGCCCGTTACAGGAAACGCCCCAAAACACAACGTGGACACATCACATTTTTTTAAAGAAAACAGAGGTGTTTTTTGCAAAGTGCCTACCTGTAGATTTTGGCCTCTAGCTCAGCCGGCACCTAGGGAAACCTACCAAACCTCTGCATTTTTGAAAACTAGAGACCTAGGGGAATCAAAGATGGGGTGACTTGTGGGGCTCTGACCAGGTTCTGTTACCCAGAATCCTTTGCAAACCTCAAAATTTGGCTAAAAAAACACATTGCCCTCACATTTCGGTGACATAAAATTCTGGAATCTGAGAGGAGCCACAAATTTCCTTCCTCCCAGTGTTCCCCCAAGTCTCCCGGTAAAAACGATACCTCACTTGTGTGGGTAGGCCTAGCGCCTGCGACAGGAATTGCCCCAAAACACAACGTGGACACATCACATTTTTTTTAAAGAAAACAGAGGTGTTTTTTGCAAAGTGCCTACCTGTAGATTGTGGCCTCTAGCTCAGCCGGCACATAGGGAAACCTACCAAACCTGTGCATTATTTAAAACTATAGACCTAGGGGAATCCAAGATGAGGTGACTTGTGGGGCTCTGACCATGTTCTGTTACCCAGAATCCTTTGCAAACCTCAAAATTTGGCTAAAAAAACACATTTTCCCCACAATTTGGTGACAGATAGTTCTGGAATCAGAGAGGAGCCACAAATTTCCTTCCACCCAGTGTTCTCCCAAGTCTCCCGATAAAAATGATACCTCACTTGTGTGGGTAGGCCTAGCGCCCGTGACAGGAAACGCCCCAAAACACAACGTGGACACATCACATTTTTTTAAAGAAACCAGAGGTGTTTTTTGCAAAGTGCCTACCTGTAGATTTTGCCTCTTGCTCAGCCGGCACCTAGGGAAACCTACCAAACCTGTGCATTTTTTAAATTTAGGGACCTAGGGGAATCCAAGATGGGGTGACTTGTGGGGCTCTGACCAGGTTCTGTTACCAAGAATCCTTTGCAAACCTCAAGATTTGGCTAAAAAAACACATTTTCATCAAATTTTGGTGACAGAAAGTTCTGGAATCAGAGAGGAGCCACAAATTTCCTTCCACCCAGCGTTCCCCCAAGGCTCCCGATAAAAATGATACCTCACTTGTGTGGGTAGGCCTAGCGCCCGCGAAAGGAAATGCCCCAAAACGCAATGTGGACACATCACATTTTTTGAAAGAAAACAGAGTTGTTTTTTGCAAAGTGCCTACCTGTAGATTTTGGCCTCTAGCACAGCCGGCACCTAGGGAAACCTACGAAACCTGTGCATTTTTGAAAACTAGAGACCTAGGGGAATCCAAGATGGGGTGACTTGTGGGGCTCTGACCATGTTCTGTTACCCAGAATCCTTTGCAAACCTCAACATTTGGCTAAAAAAAAACATTTTCCTCACATTTTGGTGACAGATAGTTCTAGAATCACTGAGGAGCCACAAATTTCCTTCCACCCAGCATTCTCCCAAGTCTCCCGATAAAAATGATACCTCCTTGTGTGCGTAGGCCTAGCGCCCGTTACAGGAAACGCCCCAAAACACAACGTGGACACATCACATTTTTTTAAAGAAAACAGAGGTGTTTTTTACAAAGTGCCTACCTGTAGATTTTGCCTCTAGCTCAGCCGGCACCTAGGGAAACCTAACAAACTTGTGCATTTTTGAAAACTAGAGACCTGGGGAATCCAAGATGGGGTGACTTGTGGGGCTCTGACCAGGTTCTGTTACCCAGAATCCTTTGCAAACCTCAAGATTTGGCTAAAAAAACACATTTTCATCAAATTTTGGTGACAGAAAGTTCTGGAATCAGAGAGGAGCCACAAATTTCCTTCCACCCAGCGTTCCCCCAAGGCTCCCGATAAAAATGATACCTCACTTGTGTGGGTAGGCCTAGCGCCCGCGAAAGGAAATGCCCCAAAACGCAATGTGGACACATCACATTTTTTGAAAGAAAACAGAGTTGTTTTTTGCAAAGTGCCTACCTGTAGATTTTGGCCTCTAGCACAGCCGGCACCTAGGGAAACCTACCAAACCTGTGCATTTTTTAAAACTAGAGACCTAGGGGAATCCAAGATGGGGTGACTTGTGGGGCTCTGACCATGTTCTGTTACCCAGAATCCTTTGCAAACCTCAAAATTTGGCTAAAAAAACACATTTTCCTCACATTTTGGTGACAGATAGTTCTAGAATCAGCGAGGAGCAACAAATTTCCTTCCACCCAGTGTTCTCCCAAGTCTCCCGATAAAAATGATACCTCACTTGTGTGCGTAGGCCTAGAGCCCGTGACAGGAAACGCCCCAAAACACAACGTGGACACATCACATTTTTTTAAAGAAAACAGAGGTGTTTTTTGCAAAGTGCCTACCTGTAGATTTTGCCTCTAGCTCAGCCGGCACCTAGGGAAACCTAACAAACTTGTGCATTTTTTTAAACTAGAGACCTGGGGAATCCAAGATGGGGTGACTTGTGGGGCTCTGACCAGGTTCTGTTACCCAGAATCCTTTCCAAACCTCAAAATTTGGCTAAAAAAACACATTGCCCTCACATTTCGGTGACAGAAAGTTCTGGAATCTGAGCGGAGCACAAATTTCCTTCCACCCAGTGTTCCCCCAAGTCTCCCGATAAAAAGGATACCTCACTTGTGTGGTTAGGCCTAGCGCCTGCGACAGGAAATGCCCCAAAACGCAACGTGGACACATCACATTTTTTTAAAGAAAATAGAGTTGTTTTTTGCAAAGTGCCTACCTGTATATTTTGGCCTCTCGCTAAGCCGGCACCTAGGGAAACCTACCAAACCTGTGCATTTTTTAAAACTACAGACCTAGGGGAATCCAAGATGGGGTGACTTGTGGGGCTCTGACCAGGTTCTGTTACTCAGAATCCTTTGCAAACCTCAAAATGTGGCTAAAAAGGTGACAAAAAGTTCTGGAATCAGAGAGGAGCCACAAATTTCCTTCCACCCAGCGTTCCCCCAAATCTCCCAATAAAAATGATACCTCACTTGTGTGGGTAGGCCTAGCGCCTGCGACAGGAAATGCCCCAAAACGCAACGTGGACACATCACATTTTTTGTTAGAAAACAGAGGTATTTTTTGCAAAGTGCCTACCTGTAGATTTTGGCCTCTAGCTAAGCCGGCACCTAGGGAAACCTACCAAACCTGTGCATTTTTTAAACCTAGAGACCTAGGGGAATCCAAGATGGGGTGACTTGTGGGGCTCTGACCATGTTCTGTTACCCAGAATCCTTTGCAAACCTCAAAATTTGGCTAAGAAAACACATTTTCCTCACATTTCGGTGACAGATAGTTCTGGAATCACAGAGGAGCCACAAATTTCCTTCCACGCAGCGTTCCCCCAAGTCTCCCGATAACAATGATACCTCACTTGTGTGGGTAGGCCTAGCGCCCGCGACAGGAGATGCCCCAAAACGCGACGTGGACACATCACATTTTTGGAATTAAAACAGAGGTCATTTTTGCAAAGTGCCTACATGTAGGTTTTGGCCTCTAGCTCAGCCGGCACCTAGGGAAACCTACCAAACCTGTGCATTTTTGAAAACTAGAGACCAAGGGGAATCCAAGATGGGGTGACTTGTGGGGCTCTGACCATGTTCTGTTACCCAGAATCCTTTGCAAACCTCAAAATGTGGCTAAAAAAACACATTTTTTTCACATTTTGGTGACAGATAGTTCTGGAATCAGAGAGGAGCCACAAATTTCCTTCCACCCAGCGTTCCCCCAAGTCTCCCGATAACAATGATACCTCACTTGTGTGGGTAGGCCTAGCGCCCGCGACAGGAGATGACCCAAAACGCAACTTGGACACATCACATTTTTGGAATGAAAACAGAGGTGTTTTTTGCAAGTGCCTACCTGTAGGTTTTGGCCTCTAGCTCAGCCGGCACCTAGGGAAACCTACCAAACCTGTGCATTTTTTAAAACTAGAGACTTAGGGGAATCCAAGATGGGGTGACATGTGGGGCTCTGACCAGGTTCTGTTACCCAGAATCCCTTGAAAACCTCAAAATTTAGCTAAAAAAAAACATTTTCCTCACATTTTGTTGACAGATAGTTCTGGAATCAGAGAGGAGCCACAAATTTTCTTTCTACCCAGCGTTCCCCCAAGTCTCCCGATAAAAATGATACCTCACTTGTGTGTGTAGGCCTAGCGCCCGTGACAGGAAACGCCCCAAAACACAACGTGGACACATCACATTTTTTTAAAGAAAACAGAGGTGTTTTTTGCACAGGGCCTACCTGTAGATTTTGCCTCTAGCTCAGCCGGCACATAGGGAAACCTACCAAACCTGTGCATTTTTGAAAACTACAGACCTAGGGGAATCCAAGATGGGGTGACTTGTGGGGCTCTGACCAGGTTCTGTTACCCAGAATCCTTTCCAAACCTCAAAATTTGGCTAAAAAAACACATTGCCTTCACATTTCGGTGACAGAAAGTTCTGGAATCTTAGAGGAGCCACAAATTTCCTTCCACCCAGTGTTCCCCCAAGTCTCCCGATAAAAAGGATACCTCACTTGTGTGGGTAGGCCTAGCGCCTGCGACAGGAAATGCCCCAAAACGCAATGTGGACACATCACATTTTTTTAAAGAAAACAGAGGTGTTTTTTGCAAAGTGACTACCTGTAGATTTTGCCTCTTGCTCAGCCGGCACCTAGGGAAACCTACCAAACCTGTGCATTTTTTAAAACTAGGGACCTAGGGGAATCCAAGATGGGGTGACTTGTGGGGCTCTGACCAGGTTCTGTTACCCAGAATCCTTTGTAAACCTCAAGATTTGGCTAACAAAACACATTTTCATAACATTTTGGTGACAGAAAGTTCTGGAATCAGAGAGGAGCCACAAATTTCCTTCCACCCAGCGTTCCCCCAAGGCTCCCGATAAAAATGATACCTCACTTGTGTGGGTAGGCCTAGCGCCCGCGAAAGGAAATGCCCCAAAACGCAATGTGGACACATCACATTTTTTGAAAGAAAACAGAGTTGTTTTTTGCAAAGTGCCTACCTGTAGATTTTGGCCTCTAGCACAGCCGGCACCTAGGGAAACCTACCAAACCTGTGCATTTTTGAAAACTAGAGACCTAGGGGAATCCAAGATGGGGTGACTTGTGGGGCTCTGACCATGTTCTGTTACCCAGAATCCTTTGCAAACCTCAAAATTTGGCTAAAAAAACACATTTTCCTCACATTTTGGTGACAGATAGTTCTAGAATCAGCGAGGAGCCACAAATTTCCTTCCACCCAGTGTTCTCCCAAGTCTCCCGATAAAAATGATACCTCACTTGTGTGCGTAGGCCTAGCGCCCGTGACAGGAAACACCACAAAACACAACGTGGACACATCACATTTTTTTAAAGAAAACAGAGGTGTTTTTTGCAAAGTGCCTACCTGTAGATTTTGCCTCTAGCTCAGCCGGCACCTAGGGAAACCTAACAAACTTGTGCATTTTTGAAAACTAGAGACCTGGGGAATCCAAGATGGGGTGACTTGTGGGGCTCTGACCAGGTTCTGTTACCCAGAATCCTTTCCAAACCTCAAAATTTGGCTAAAAAAACACATTGCCCTCACATTTCGGTGACAGAAAGTTCTGGAATCTGAGCGGAGCCACAAATTTCTTTCCACCCAGTGTTCCCCCAAGTCTCCCGATAAAAAGGATACCTCACTTGTGTGGTTAGGCCTAGCGCCTGCGACAGGAAATGCCCCAAAACGCAACGTGGACACATCACATTTTTTGAAAGAAAATAGAGGTATTTTTTGCAAAGTGCCTACCTGTAGATTTTGGCCTCTCGCTAAGCCGGCACCTAGGGAAACCTACCAAACCTGTGCATTTTTTAAAACTACAGACCTAGGGGAATCCAAGATGGGGTGACTTGTGGGGCTCTGACCAGGTTCTGTTACCCAGAATCCTTTGCAAACTTCAAAATGTTGCTAAAAAGGTGACAGAAAGTTCTGGAATCAGAGAGGAGCCACAAATTTCCTTCAACCCAGCGTTCCCCGAAATCTCCCAATAAAAATGATACCTCACTTGTGTGGGTAGGCCTAGCGCCCGCGAAAGGAAATGCCCCAAAACGCAACGTGGACACATCACATTTTTTGAAAAAAAACAGAGTTGTTTTTTGCAAAGTGCCTACCTGTAGATTTAGGCCTCTAGCTCAGCCGGCACCTAGGGAAACCTTCCAAACCTGTGCATTTTTGAAAACTAGAGACCTAGGGGAATCCAAGATGGGGTGACTTGTGAGGCTCTGACCAGGTTCTGTTACCCAGAATCCTTTGCAAACCTCAAAATTTGGCTAAAAAAACACATTTTCCTCACATTTTGGTGATAGATAGTTCTGGAATCAGAGTGGAGCCACAAATTTCCTTCAACCCAGCGTTCCCCCAAGTCTCCCGATAAAAATGATACCTCACTTGTGTGTGTAGGCCTAGTGCCTGCGACAGGAAATGCCCCAAAACGCAACGTGGACACATCACATTTTTTGTTAGAAAACAGAGGTGTTTTTTGCAAAGTGCCTACCTGTAGATTTTGGCCTCTAGCTAAGCCGGCACCTAGGGAAACCTCCCAAACCTGTGCATTTTTTAAACCTAGAGACCTAGGGGAATCCAAGATGGGGTGACTTGTGGGGCTCTGACCATGTTCTGTTACCCAGAATCCTTTGCAAACCTCAAAATTTGGCTAAAAAAACACATTTTCCTCACATTTCGGTGACAGATAGTTCTGGAATCACAGAGGAGCCACAAATTTCCTTCCACCCAGCGTTCCCCCAAGTCTCCCGATAACAATGATACCTCACTTGTGTGGGTAGGCCTAGCGCCCGCGACAGGAGATGCCCCAAAACGCGACGTGGACACATCACATTTTTGGAATTAAAACAGAGGTGTTTTTTGCAAAGTGCCTACATGTAGGTTTTGGCCTCTAGCTCAGCCGGCACCTAGGGAAACCTACCAAACCTGTGCATTTTTTAAAACTAGAGAACTAGGGGAATCCAAGATGGGGTGACTTGTGGGGCTCTGACCATGTTCTGTTACCCAGAATCCTTTGCAAACCTCAAAATTTGGCTAAAAAAACACATTTTCCCAAATGTTGGTGACAGGAAGTTCTGGAATCACAGAGGAGCCATAAATTACCTTCCACACAGCGTTGCCCCAAGTCTCCCGATAACAATGATACCTCACTTGTGTGGGTATGCCTAGCGCCCGCTACAGGAAATGCCCCAAAACGCCACGTGAACACATCACATTTTTTTAAAGAAGACAGAGGTGTTTTTTGCAAAGTGCCTACCTGTAGATTTTGGCCTCTAGCTCAGCCGGCACCTAGGGAAACCTACCAAACCTGTGCATTTTTTAAAACTAGAGACCTAAGGGAATCCAAGATGGGGTGACTTGTGGGGCTCTGACCATGTTCTGTTACCCAGAATCCTTTGCAAACCTCAAAATGTGGCTAAAAAAACACAATTTTTTCACATTTTGGTGACAGATAGTTCTGGAATCAGAGAGGAGCCACAAATTTCCTTCCACCCAGCGTTCCCCCAAGTCTCCCGATAACAATGATACCTCACTTGTGTGGGTAGGCCTAGCGCCCGCGACAGGAGATGACCCAAAACGCAACTTGGACACATCACATTTTTGGAATGAAAACAGAGGTGTTTTTTGCAAGTGCCTACCTGTAGGTTTTGGCCTCTAGCTCAGCCGGCACCTAGGGAAACCTACCAAACCTGTGCATTTTTGAAAACTAGAGACCTAGGGGAATCCAAGATGGGGTGACATGTGGGGCTCTGACCAGGTTCTGTTACCCAGAATCCCTTGCAAACCTCAAAATTTAGCTAAAAAAAAACATTTTCCTCACATTTTGTTGACAGATAGTTCTGGAATCAGAGAGGAGCCACAAATTTTCTTTCCACCCAGCGTTCCCCCAAGTCTCCCGATAAAAATGATACCTCACTTGTGTGCGTAGGCCTAGCGCCCGTGACAGGAAACGCCCCAAAACACAACGTGGACACATCACATTTTATTAAAGAAAAAAAAAAGGTGTTTTTTGCAAAGTGCCTACCTGTAGATTTTGCCTCTAGCTCAGCCGGCACCTAGGGAAACCTACCAAACCTGTGCATTTTTGAAAACTAAAGACCTAGGGGAATCCAAGATGGGGTGACTTGTGGGTCTCTGACCAGGTTCTGTTACCCAGAATCCTTTCCAAACCTCAAAATTTGGCTAAAAAAACACATTGCCTTCACATTTCGGTGACAGAAAGTTCTGGAATCTGAGAGGAGCCACAAATTTCCTTCCACCCAGTGTTCCCCCACGTCTCCCGATAAAAAGGATACCTCACTTGTGTGGGTAGGCCTAGCGCCTGCGACAGGAAATGCCCCAAAACGCAATGTGGACACATCACATTTTTTTAAAGAAAACAGAGGTGTTTTTTGCAAAGTGCCTACCTGTAGATTTTGGCCTCTAGCTAAGCCGGCACCTAGGGAAACCTACCAAACCTGTGCATTTTTTTAAACTAGAGACCTAGGGGAATCCAAGATGGGGTGACTTGTGGGGCTCTGACCAGGTTCTGTTACCCAGAATCCTTTGCAAACCTCAAAATTTGGCTAAAAAAAACACATTTTCCTCAAATTTTGGTGACAGAAAGTTCTGGAATCACAGAGGAGCCACAAATTACCTTCCATCCAGCGTTCCCCCAAGTCTCCCAATAAAATGATACCTCACTTGTATGGGTCGGCCTAGCGCCCGCGGCAGGAAATGCCACAAAACGCAACGTGGACACATCACATTTTTTTAAAGAAAACAGAGGTGTTTTTTGCAAAGTGCCTACCTGTAGATTTTGGCCTCTAGCTCAGCCGGCACCTAGGGAAACCTACAAAACCTGTGCATTTTTGAAAACTAGAGACCTAAGGAAATCCAAGATGGGGTGACTTGTGGGGCTCTGACCAGGTTCTGTTACCCAGAATCCTTTGCAAACCTAAATATTTGGCTAAAAATACACATTTTCCTCAAATGTTGGTGACAGTAAGTTCTGGAATCACAGAGGAGTCATAAATTTCCTTCCACCCAGCGTTCCCCCAAGTCTCCCGATAAAAATGATACCTCTCTTGTGTGGGTAGGCCTAGCGCCCGCAACAGGAAGTGCCCCAAAACGCAACGTGGACACATCACTTTTTTTAAAGAAAACAAAGGTGATTTTTGCAAAGAGCCTACCTGTAGATTTTGGCCTCTAGCTCAGCCGGCACCTAGGGAAACCTACCAAACCTGTGCATTTTTGAAAACTAGAGACCTAGGGGAATCCAAGATGGGGTGACTTGTGGGGCTCTGACCAGGTTCTGTTACCCAGAATCCTTTCCAAACCTCAAAATTTGGCTAAAGAAACACATTGCCTTCACATTTCGGTGACAGAAAGTTCTGGAATCAGAGAGGAGCCACAAATTTCCTTCCACCCAGTGTTCCCCCAAGTCTCCCGATAAAAAGGATACCTCACTTGTGTGGGTAGGCCTAGCGCCTGCGACAGGAAATGCCCCAAAACGCAATGTGGACACATCACATTTTTTTAAAGAAAACAGAGGTGTTTTTTGCAAAGTGCCTACCTGTAGATTTTGGCCTCTAGCTAAGCCGGCACCTAGGGAAACCTACGAAACCTGTGCATTTTTTTAAACTAGAGACCTAGGGGAATCCAAGATGGGTGACTTGTGGGGCTCTGACCAGGTTCTGTTACCCAGAATCCTTTGCAAACCTCAAAATTTGGCTAAAAAAAACACATTTTCCTCAAATTTTGGTGACAGAAAGTTCTGGAATCACAGAGGAGCCACAAATTACCTTCCATCCAGCGTTCCCCCAAGTCTCCCGATAAAATGATACCTCACTTGTGTGGGTAGGCCTAGCGCCCGCGACAGGAAATGCCCCAAAACGCAACGTGGCCACATCACATTTTTTTAAAGAAAACAGAGGTGTTTTTTGCAAAGTGCCTACCTGTAGATTTTGGCCTCTAGCTCAGCCGGCACCTAGGGAAACCTACAAAACCTGTGCATTTTTTAAAACTAGAGACGTAAGGAAATCCAAGATGGGGTGACTTGTGGGGCTCTGACCAGGTTCTGTTACCCAGAATCCTTTGCAAACCTAAATATTTGGCTAAAAATACACATTTTCCTCAAATGTTGGTGACAGGAAGTTCTGGAATCACAGAGGAGTCATAAATTTCCTTCCACCCAGCGTTCCCCCAAGTCTCCCGATAAAAATGATGCCTCTCTTGTGTGGGTAGGCCTAGCGCCCGCAAGAGGAAGTGCCCCAAAACGCAACGTGGACACATCACTTTTTTTAAAGAAAACAAAGGTGTTTTTTGCAAAGAGCCTACCTGTAGATTTTGGCCTCTAGCTCAGCCGGCACCTAGGGAAACCTACCACACCTGTGCATTTTTTAAAACTAGAGACCTAGGGAAATCCTAGATGGGTTGACTTGTGGGGCTCTGACCAAGTTCTGTTACCCAGAATCCTTTGCAAACCTCAAAATTTGGCTAAAAAACACATTTTCCTCACATTTTGGTGACAGATAGTTCTGGAATCAGAGAGGAGCCAAAAATTTCCTTCCACCCAGCGTTCCCCCAAGTCTCCCGATAACAATGATACCTCAATTGTGTGGGTAGGCCTAGCGCCCGCGACAGGAGATGACCCAAAACGCAACTTGGACACATCACATTTTTGGAATGAAAACAGAGGTGTTTTTTGCAAAGTGCCTACCTGTAGGTTTTGGCCTCTAGCTCAGCCGGCACCTAGGGAAACCTACCAAACCTGTGCATTTTTTAAAACTAGAGACCTAGGGGAATCCAAGATGGGGTGACTTGTGGGGTTCTGACTAGGTTCTGTTACCCAGAATCCTTTGCAAACCTCAAAATTTGGCTAAGAAAACACATTTTCCTCAAATTTTGGTGACAGGAAGTTCTGGAATCACAGAGGAGCCATAGATTTCCTTCCACCCAGCGTTCCCCCAAGTCTCCCGATAAAAATGATACCTCACTTGTGTGGGTAGGCCTAGCGTCCGTGACAGGAAATGCCCCAAAACACAACGTGGACACATCACATTTTTTTAAAGAAAACATAGGTGTTTTTTGCAAAGTGCCTACCTGTAGATATTGCCTCTAGCTCAGCCGGAACCTAGGGAAACCTTCCAAACCTGTGCATTTTTGAAAACTAGAGACCTAGGGGAATCCAAGATGGGGTGACTTGTGGGGCTCTGACGAGGTTCTGTTACCCAGAATCCTTTGCAAACCTCAAAATTTGGCTAAAAAAACACATTTTCCTCAAATGTTGGTGACAGGAAGTTCTGGAATCACAGAGGAGTCATAAATTTCCTTCCACCCAGCATTCCCCCAAGTATCCCGATAAAAATGATACCTCACTTGTGTGGGTAGGCCTAGCGCCCGCAACAGGAAATGCCCCAAAACGGAACGGGGACACATCAGATTTTTTTAAAGAAAACAAAGGTGTTTTTTGCAATGTGCCTACCTGTAGATTTTGGCCTCTAGCTCAGCCGGCACCTAGGGAAACCTACCAAACCTGTGCATTTTTTAGAACTAGAGACACAGGGGAATCCAAGATGCAGTGACTTGTGGGGCTCTGACAAAGTTCTGTTACCCAGAATCCTTTGCAAACCTCAAAATGTGTCTAAAAAAACACATTTTCCTCAAATTTTGGTGACAGGAAGTTCTGGAATCACAGAGGAGCCATAAATTTCCTTCCACCCAGCGTTCCCCCAAGTCTCCCGATAAATATGATACCTCACTTGTTTGGGTAGGCCTAGCGTCCGTGACAGGAAACGCCCCAAAACACAACGTAGACACATCACATTTTTTTAAAGAAAACATAGGTGTTTTTTGCAAAGTGCCTACCTGTAGATTTTGCCTCTAGCTCAGCCGGAACCTAGGGAAACCTTCCAAACCTGTGCATTTTTGAAAACTAGAGACCTAGGGGAATCCAAGATGGGGTGACTTGTGGGGCTCTGACGAGGTTCTGTTACCCAGAATCCTTTGCAAACCTCAAAATTTGGCTAAAAAAACAAATTTTCCTCACATTTTGGTGACAGATAGTTCTGGAATCAGAGAGGACCCACATATTCCTTCCACCCAGCGTTCCCCCAAGTCTCCCGATAAAAATTATACCTCACTTCTGTGCGTAGGCCTAGCGCCCGTGACAGGAAACACCCCAAAACGCAACGTGGACACATCACATTTTTTTTAAAGAAAACATAGGTGTTTTTTGCAAAGTGCCTACCTGTAGCTTTTGACTCTAGCTCAGCCAGCACCTAGGGAAACCTATCAAACCTGTGCATTTTTGAAAACTAGAGACCTAGGGGAATCCAAGATGGGGTGACTTCTGGGGCTCTGACCAGGTTCTGTTACCCAGAATCCTTTCCAAACCTCAAACTTTGGCTAAAAAAACACATTGCCCTCACATTTCGGTGACAGAAAGTTCTGGAATCTGAGAGGAGCCACAAATTTCCTTCCACCCAGTGTTCACCCAAGTCTCCCGATAACAACGATACCTCACTTGTGTGGGTAGGCCTAGCGCCTGCGACAGGAAATGCCCCAAAACGCAACGTGGACACATGACATTTTTTTAAAGAAAACAGAGGTGTTTTTTGCAAAGTGCTTACCTGTAGATTTTGCCTCTTGCTCAGCCGGCACCTAGGGAAACCTACCAAACCTGTGCATTTTTTAAAACTAGTGACCTAGGGGAATCCAAGATGGGGTGACTTGTGGGGCTCTGACCAGGTTCTGTTACCCAGAATCCTTTGCAAACCTCAAGATTTGGCTAAAAAAACACATTTTCATCAAATTTTGGTGACAGAAAGTTCTGGAATCAGAGAGGAGACACAAATTTCCTTCCACTCAGCGTTCCCCCAAGGCTCCCGATAAAAATGATACCTCACTTGTGTGGGTAGGCCTAGAGCCCGCGAAAGGAAATGCCCCAAAACGCAATGTGGACACATCACATTTTTTTAAAGAAAGCAGAGTTGTTTTTTGCAAAGTGCCTACCTGTAGATTTTGGCCTCTAGCACAGCCGGCACCTAGGGAAACCTACCAAACCTGTGCATTTTTGAAAACTAGAGACCTAGGGGAATCCAAGATGGGGTGACTTGTGGGGCTCTGACCATGTTCTGTTACCCAGAATCCTTTGCAAACCTCAAAATTTGGCTAAAAAAACACATTTTCCTCACATTTTGGTGACAGATAGTTCTAGAATCAGCGAGGAGCCACAAATTTCCTTCCACCCAGTGTTCTCCCAAGTCTCCCGATAAAAATGATACCTCACTTGTGTGCGTAGGCCTAGCGCCCGTGACAGGAAACGCCCCAAAACACAACGTGGACACATCACATTTTTTTAAAGAAAACAGAGGTGTTTTTTGCAAAGTGCCTACCTGTAGATTTTGCCTCTAGCTCAGCCGGCACCTAGGGAAACCTAACAAACTTGTGTATTTTTGAAAACTAGAGACCTGGGGAATCCAAGATGGGGTGACTTGTGGGGCTCTGACCAGGTTCTGTTACCCAGAATCCTTTCCAAACCTCAAAATTTGGCTAAAAAAACACATTGCCCTCACATTTCGGTGACAGAAAGTTCTGGAATCTGAGCGGAGCCACAAATTTCCTCCCACCCAGTGTTCCCCCAAGTCTCCCGATAACAACGATACCTCACTTGTGTGGGTAGGCCTAGCGCCTGCGACAGGAAATGCCCCAAAAAGCAACGTGGACACATCAGATTTTTTTAAAGAAAACAGAGGTGTTTTTTGCAAAGTGCCTACCTGTAGATTTTGCCTCTTGCTCAGCCGGCACCTAGGGAAACCTACCAAACCTGTGCATTTTTTAAAACTAGGGACCTAGGGGAATCCAAGATGGGGTGACTTGTGGGGCTCTGACCAGGTTCTGTTACCCAAAATCCTTTGCAAACCTCAAGATTTGGCTAAAAAAACACATTTTCATCAAATTTTGGTGACAGAAAGTTCTGGAATCAAAGAGGAGACACAAATTTCCTTCCACCCAGTGTTCCCCCAAGGCTCCCGATAAAAATGATACCTCACTTGTGTGGGTAGGCCTAGCGCCCGCGAAAGGAAATGCCCCAAAACGCAATGTGGACACATCACATTTTTTGAAATAAAACAGAGTTGTTTTTTGCAAAGTGCCTACATGTAGATTTTGGCCTCTAGCACAGCCGGCACCTAGGGAAACCTACCAAACCTGTGCATTTTTGAAAACTAGAGACCTAGGGGAATCCAAGATGGGGTGACTTGTGGGGCTCTGACCATGTTCTGTTACCCAGAATCCTTTGCAAACCTCAAAATTTGGCTAAAAAAACACATTTTCCTCACATTTTGGTGACAGATAGTTCTAGAATCAGCGAGGAGCCACAAATTTCCTTCCACCGAGTGTTCTCCCAAGTCTCCCGATAAAAATGATACCTCACTTGTGTGCGTAGGCCTAGCGCCCGTGACAGGAAACGCCCCAAAACACAACGTGGACACATCACATTTTTTTAAAGAAAACAGAGGTGTTTTTTGCAAAGTGCCTACCTGTAGATTTTGCCTCTAGCTCAGCCGGCACCTAGGGAAACCTAACAAACTTGTGTATTTTTGAAAACTAGAGACCTGGGGAATCCACGATGGGGTGACTTGTGGGGCTCTGACCAGGTTCTGTTACCCAGAATCCTTTACAAACCTCAAAATTTGGCTAAAAAAACACATTGCCCTCACATTTCGGTGACAGAAAGTTCTGGAATCTGAGCGGAGCCACAAATTTCCTTCCACCCAGTGTTCCCCCAAGTCTCCCAATAAAAACGATACCTCACTTGTGTGGTTACGCCTAATGCCTGCGACAGGAAATGCCCCAAAACGCAACGTGGACACATCACATTTTTTTAAAGAAAATAGAGGTGTTTTTTGCAAAGTGCCTACCTGTAGATTTTGGCCTCTCGCTAAGCCGGCACCTAGGGAAACCTACCAAACCTGTGCATTTTTTAAAACTAGAGACCTAGGGGAATCCAAGATGGGGTGACTTATGGGGCTCTGACCAGGTTCTGTTACCCAGAATCCTTTGCAAACCTCAAAATGTGGCTAAAAAGGTGACAGAAAGTTCTGGAATCAGAGAGGAGCCACAAATTTCCTTCCCCCCAGCGTTCCCCCAAATCTCCAAATAAAAAAGAAACCTCACTTGTGTGGGTAGGCCTAGCGCCCGCGAAAGGAAATGCCCCAAAACGCTACGTGGACACATCACGTTTTTTGAAAGAAAACAGAGTTGTTTTTTGCAAAGTGCCTACCTGTAGATTTAGGCCTCTAGCTCAGCCGGCACCTAGGGAAACCTTCCAAACCTGTGCATTTTTGAAAACTAGAGACCTAGGGGAATCCAAGATGGGGTGACTTGTGAGGCTCTGACCAGGTTCTGTTACCCAGAATCCTTTGCAAACCTCAAAATTTGGCTAAAAAAACACATTTTCCTCACATTTTGGTGATAGATAGTTCTGGAATCAGAGAGGAGCCACAAATTTCCTTCCACCCAGGGTTCCCCCAAGTCTCCCGATAAAAACGATACCTCACTTGTGTGGGTAGGCCTAGCGCCTGCGACAGGAAATGCCCCAAAACGGAACGTGGACACATCACATTTTTTGAAAGAAAACAGAGGTGTTTTTTGCAAAGTGCCTACCTGTAGATTTTGGCCTCTAGCTAAGCGGGCACCTAGGGAAACCTACCAAACCTGTGCATTTTTTAAACCTAGAGACCTAGGGGAATCCAAGATGGGGTGACTTGAGGGGCTCTGACCATGTTCTGTTACCCAGAATCCTTTGCAAACCTCAAAATTTGGCTAAAAAAACACATTTTCCTCACATTTTGGTGACAGATAGTTCTGGAATCACAGAGGAGCCACAAATTTCCTTCCACCCAGCGTTCCCCCAAGTCTCCCGATAACAATGATACCTCACTTGTGTGGGTAGGCCTAGCGCCCGCGACAGGAGATACCCCAAAACGCAACGTGGACACATCACATTTTTGGAATTAAAACAGAGGTGTTTTTTGCAAACTGCCTACATGTAGGTTTTGGCCTCTAGCTCAGCCGGCACCTAGGGAAACCTACCAAACCTGTGCATTTTTTAAAACTAGAGACATAGGGGAATCCAAGATGGGGTGACTTGTGGGGCTCTGACCATGTTCTGTTACCCAGAATCCTTTGCAAACCTCGAAATTTGGCTAAAAAAACACATTTTCCCAAATGTTGGTGACAGGAAGTTCTGGAATCACAGAGGAGCCATAAATTACCTTCCACCCAGCGTTCCCCCAAGTCTCCCGATAACAATGATACCTCACTTGTGTGGGTAGGCCTAGCGCCCGCTACAGGAAATGCCCCAAAACGCCACGTGGACACATCACATTTTTTTAAAGAAGACAGAGGTGTTTTTTGCAAAGTGCCTACCTGTAGATTTTGGCCTCTAGCTCAGCCGGCACCTAGGGAAACCTACCAAACCTGTGCATTTTTTAAAACTAGAGACCTAGGGGAATCCAAGATGGGGTGACTTGTGGGGCTCTGACCATGTTCTGTTACCCAGAATCCTTTGCAAACCTCAAAATGTGGCTAAAAAAACAAATTTTTTTCACATTTTGGTGACAGATAGTTCTGGAATCAGAGAGGAGCCACAAATTTCCTTCCACCCAGCGTTCCCCCAAGTCTCCCGATAACAATGATACCTCACTTGTGTGGGTAGGCCTAGCGCCCGCGACAGGTGATGACCCAAAACGCAACTTGGACACATCACATTTTTGGAATGAAAACAAAGGTGTTTTTTGCAAGTGCCTACCTGTAGGTTTTGGCCTCTAGCTCAGCCGGCACCTAGGGAAACCTACCAAAGCTGTGCATTTTTTAAAACTAGAGACCTAGGGGAATCCAAGATGGGGTGACTTGTGGGGCTCTGACCAGGTTCTGTTACCCAGAATCCTTTGCAAACCTCAAAATTTGGCTAAAAAAAACACATTTTCCTCAAATTTTGGTGACAGAAAGTTCTGGAATCACAGAGGAGCCACAAATTACCTTCCACCCAGCGTTCCCCCAAGTCTCCCGATAAAAATGATACCTCACTTGTGTGGGTAGGCCTAGCGCCCGCGACAGGAAATGCCCCAAAACGCAACGTGGACACATCACATTTTTTTAAAGAAAACAGAGGTGTTTTTTGTAAAGTGCCTACCTGTAGATTTTGGCCTCTAGAACAGCCGGCACCTAGGGAAACCTACAAAACCTGTGCATTTTTTAAAACTAGAGACCTAAGGAAATCCAAGATGGGGTGACTTGTGGGGCTCTGACCAGGTTCTGTTACCCAGAATCCTTCGCAAACCTAAATATTTGGCTAAAAATACACATTTTCCTCAAATGTTGGTGACAAGAAGTTCTGGAAACACAGAGGAGTCATAAATTTCCTTCCACCCAGCGTTCCCCCAAGTCTCCCGATAAAAATGATACCTCACTTGTGTGGGTAGGCCTAGCGCCCGCAACAGGAAATGCCCCAAAACGCAACGTGGACACATCACTTTTTTTTAAAGAAAACAAAGGTGTTTTTTGCAAAGTGCCTACCTGTAGATTTTGGCCTCTAGCTCAGCCGGCACCTAGGGAAACCTACCAAACCTGTGCATTTTTTAAAACTAGAGACCTAGGGAAATCCTAGATGGGGTGACTTGTGGGGCTCTGACCAAGTTCTGTTACCCAGAATCCTTTGCAAACCTCAAAATTTGGCTAAAAAAACACATTTTCCTCACATTTTGGTGACAGATAGTTCTGGAATCAGAGAGGAGCCACAAATTTTCTTCCACCCAGCGTTCCCCCAAGTCTCCCGATAACAATGATACCTCACTTGTGTGGGTAGGCCTTGCGCCCGCGACAGGAGATGACCCAAAACGCAACTTGGACACATCACATTTTTGGAATGAAAACAGACGTGTTTTTTGCAAAGTGCCTACCTGTAGGTTGTGGCCTCTAGTTCAGCCGGCACCTAGGGAAACCTACCAAACCTGTGCATTTTTTAAAACTAGAGACCTAGGGGAATCCAAGATGGGGTGACTTGTGGGGTTCTGACTAGGTTCTGTTACCCAGAATCATTTGCAAACCTCAAAATTTGGCTTAAAAACACATTTTCCTCAAATTTTGGTGACAGGAAGTTCTGGAATCACAGAGGAGCCATAAATTTCCTTCCACCCAGCGTTCCCCCAAGTCTCCCGATAAAAATGATACCTCACTTGTGTGGGTAGGCCTAGCGTCCGTGACAGGAAATGCCCCAAAACACAACGTGGACACATCACATTTTTTTAAAGAAAACATAGGTGTTTTTTGCAAAGTGCCTACCTGTAGATTTCGCCTCTAGCTCAGCCGGCACCTAGGGAAACCTTCCAAACCTCTGCATTTTTGAAAACTAGAGACCTAGGGGAATCCAAGATGGGGTGACTTGTGGGGCTCTGACGAGGTTCTGTTACCCAGAATCCTTTGCAAACCTCAAAATTTGGCTAAAAAAACACATTTTCCTCACATTTTGGTGACAGATAGATCTGGAATCAGAGAGGAGCCACAAATTTCCTTCCACCCAGCGTTCCCCCAAGTCTCCCGATAAAAATTATACCTCACTTGTGTGCGTAGGCCTAGCGCCCGTGACAGGAAACGCCCCAAAACACAACGTGGACACATCACATTTTTTTAAAGAAAACATAGGTGTTTTTTGCAAAGAGCCTACCTGTAGATATTGCCTCTAGCTCAGCCGGCACCTAGGGAAACCTACCAAACCTGTGCATTTTTGAAAACTAGAGACCTAGGGGAATCCAAGACGGGGTGACTTGTGGGGCTCTGACCAGGTTCTGTTACCCAGAATCCTTTGCAAACCTCAATATTTGGCTAAAAAAAGACATTTTCCTCAAATGTTGGTGACAGGAAGTTCTGGAATCACAGAGGAGTCATAAATTTCCTTCCACCCAGAGTTCCCCCAAGTCTCCCGATAAAAATGATACCTCACTTGTGTGGGTAGGCCTAGCGCCCGCAACAGGAAATGCCCCAAAACGGAACGGGGACACATCAGATTTTTTTAAAGAAAACAAAGGTGTTTTTTGCAATGTGCCTACCTGTAGATTTTGGCCTCTAGCTCAGCAGGCACCTAGGAAAACATACCAAACCTGTGCATTTTTTAAAACTAGAGACCTAGGGGAATCCAAGATGCGGTGACTTGTGGGGCTCTGACCAAGTTCTGTTACCCAGAATCCTTTGCAAACCTCAAAATTTGGCTAAACAAACACATTTTCATCACATTTTGGTGACAGTTAGTTCTGGAATCAGAGAGGAGCCACAAATTTCCTTCTACCCAGCGTTCCCCCAAGTCTCCCGATAACAATGATACCTCACTTGTGTGGGTAGGCCTAGCGCCCGCGACAGGAGATGCCCCAAAACGCAACTTGGACACATCACATTTTTGGAATGAAAACAGAGGTGATTTTTGCAAAGTGCCTACCTGTAGGTTTTGGCCTCTAGCTCAGCCGGCACCTAGGGAAACCTACCAAACCTGTGCATTTTTGAAAACTAGAGAACTAGGGGAATCCAAGATTTGGTAACTTGTGGGGCTCTGACCAGGTTCTGTTACCCAGAATCCTTTGCAAACCTCATAATTTGGCTAAAAAAACACATTTTCCTCAAATTTTGATTACAGGAAGTTCTGGAATCAGAGAAGAGCTACAAATTTCCTTCCACCCAGCGTTCCCTCAAGTCTCCCGATAAAAATGATACCTCACTTGTGTGGGTAGGCCTAGCTCCCGTGACAGGAAACGCCCCAAAACACAACGTGGACACATCACATTTTTTTAAAGAAAACAGAGGTGTTTTTTGCAAAGTGCCTACCTGTAGATTTTTCCTCTAGCTCAGCCGGCACCTAGGGAAACCTTCCAAACCCGTGCATTTTTGAAAACTTGACACCTAGGGGAATCCAAGATGGGGTGACTTGTGGGGCTCTGAGGAGTTTCTGTTACCCAGAATCCTTTGCAAACCTCAAAATTTGGCAAAAAAAACACATTTTCCTCACATTTTGGTGACAGATAGTTCTGGAATCAGAGAGGAGCCGCAAATTTTCTTTCCACCTAGCATTCCCCCAAGTCTCCCGATAAAAATGATACCTCACTTGTGTGCGTAGGCATAGCGCCTGTGACAGGAAAGGCCCCAAAACACAACGTGGACACATCAATTTTTTTTAAAGAAAACATAGGTGTTTTTTGCAAAGTGCCTACCTGTAGATTTTGTCTCTAGCTCAGCCGGCACCTAGGGAAACCTATCAAACCTGTGCATTTTTTAAAACTAGAGACCTAGGGGAACCCAAGATGGGGTGACTTGTGGGGCTCTGACCAGGTTCTGTTACCCAGAATCCTTTCCAAACCTCAAAATTTAGCTAAAAAAACACATTGCCCTCACATTTCGGTGACAGAAAGTTCTGGAATCTGAGAGGAGCCACAAATTTCCTTCCACCCAGTGTTCCCCCAAGTCTCCCGATAAAAACAATACCTCACTTGTGTGGGTAGGCCTAGCGCCTGCGACAGGAAATGCCCCAAAACGCAACACGGACACATCACATTTTTTGAAAGAAAACAGAGGTGTTTTTTGCAAAGTGCCTACCTGTAGATTTTGGCCTCTAGCTAAGCAGGCACCTAGGGAATTGTTAGACTTTTCATCCTTGGCGTGGTCTCCCTTAACTTTTTGCCTCTGTTCCCCAGGTTGTTGATGGGTGCTGGACTCTGATTTTATTGTTTTTGTTACTCTGGGCACTTTACCACTGCTAACCAGTGCTAAAGTGCAAGTGCTCCTGTTTAAAATGTGTACGTAAGTGGTTCTCCATGATTGGCATATTTGTTTTACTGTTAAGTCCCTAGTAAAGTGCACTAGAGGTGCCCAGGGCCTGTAAATCAAATGTTACTAGTGGGCCTGCAGCACTGGTTGTGCCACCCACACAAGTAACCCTGTTATCATGTCTCACACCTGCCACTGCAGTGTCTGTGTGTGTATTTTTACTCTGTAAATTCGACTTGGCAAGTGTACCCCCTTGCCAGGCCTAAACCTTCCCTTTTCTTACATGTAAGGCACCCCTAAGGTAGGCCCCAAGGGCAGGGTGCAGTGTATGGATAAGGTAGGACATATAGTAATGTGGTTTATATGTCCTGACAGTGAAATACTGCCAACTTCGTTTTTCACAGTTGCAAGGCCTGTCTCTCTCATAGGATAACATGGGGGCTACCTTTAAATATGATTAAAGTGTAGATTCCCCTAGAGAGTAGATGGACATGTGGAGTTTGGGGCCCCTGAACTCACAATTTAAAAATACATCTTTTAGTAAAGTTGATTTTAAGATTGTGCGTTTGAAAATGCCACTTTTAGAAAGTGAGCATTTTCTTGCTTAAACCATTCTGTTACTCTGCCGTTTTTGTGGATTCCCTGTCTGGGTCAGTTTGACAGTTGGGTTGTTTTTCACCTCACACCAGACAGTGACACAAAGGGGGCTGGGGTGTAACCTGCGTTTCCTGATTAGCCATCTCTGCTAGGAGGGAGGGGTGGAGTGGTCACTCTCATCTGAAAGGACTGTGCCTGCCTCTGACAATGCCGGCTCCAACCCCCTGCTGTGTGTCTGATGACTTGCCTGGGCAAGGCAGGATTTCACAAGTAGGTGTGAGTCCCCTTTGAAGAAAGGTGACTTCAAAGACTAAAATGGGTATAAGAAGGGCACCCAAATCTACAGACTTTAGAAAAACTTCTGGAACCAAGAGGAACCTCTGCCTGGAGAAGAGCTGATAGCTGAGGAAGAAGTGCTGCCCTGCCTGTGACTGTGCTTTGTGGAGCTTTCCTGCAGTGCTGCTTCTGCCAGAGTAAGAGGGCAAAGACTGGACTTTGTGTGCCTTCCATCTTGTGAAGAAATCTCCAAGGGCTTGAGTTAGAGCTTGCCTCCTGTTGTTTGAAGTCTCAGGGACAGCAAAGACTTCTCTCTGCCAGCACCTGGAGTCTCTGGAGAGACTCCTGACCCGACAAGTGGTGCCCTATCCAGTCCCTGGGCCCTTGAAAGGAAAGCTGGTGGAATCCAAGGAAATCGACTTCGGACCGACGCCGCTGCTGAATCCGGTAACGCCGCCTGCACCTGACGCCGTGACCTTCGCTGGAACGCGGTGCTCTTCGCAGGCCCGACGCCGCAGTAGCCCCGCTGAAGTCCGCGACTCCGTGGAAGTCGCCGCACCACGTCGTGACCGACGCCGCTCGTAGTGCACGGATTCAACGTTTCGCACAGACGCCGCGATTCCCGACTTCGCGCATCGGCTTGTTTTCACTCTTCACCAAAGGTACTGTACTTGGGGGTCTACAGGACTCCGTGTCTGGCGCCGCTGGTGTCGGCTTGTTGGGAACGACTCCGTCACGACTCCGTGTTAACATCTCATTGAAGCATTTTTGTTTCTAAGCGCTATTTTTGAGTTTAATCTTTAAAAATTCATAACTTGACTTGTGTATGTCGGATTTTTGTAGTTTTGGTCTTGTTTTGTTTAGATAAATATTTCCTATTTTTCTGAAACCGGTGTTTTGTCATTTTGTAGTGTTTTCATTAAGTTACTGTGTGTGTTGGTACAAATACTTTACACCTAGCGCTCTGAAGTTAAGCCTACTGCTCTGCCAAGCTACCAAGGGGGTAAGCAGGGGTTAGCTGAGGGTGATTCTCTTTTACCCTGACTAGAGTGAGGGTCCTTGCTTGAACAGGGGGTAACCTGACTGTCAACCAAAGACCCCATTTCTAACATTGGTGATTAGCGGTTGGGATTTGGACTTGTATTTTTGCTTGACATACAGTAATTAAGTGTACACTACTGTTTGAGTTCAGACCACTACGTGACCACATACTACTAGTCTTGTGATTTTAGTTTTTTTCTATTTGGACTGTTTTTGCTCTGCATTCAGTTTCTTTTTTCGCTGATCCGGTGATTGACTTTTCTGGAACTTCATTTGAGAACTTGCTTTTCTGCATTTGGAACTTTGCACTCTTTTAACCTTTTATCATGTCTCTACTTGGAGATGCATCAGTTGAAGCTGTTTTTGACCTGAAGCAATTGGATAGTTATAACAAGGCTCAGCTAAAGCAGTTTTGTAAAAATTTTGGTTGTCCCATTAAGAGCTCTTCCAAGAAGGATGAGCTGAAAAAGGCGCTGAGGGCCTGGGTGACAACCAGAAGCACTGGAGGGCACACTGAGGATGAGGAGGAGGATGAGGATGAGGAGGGAGAGCAATCAGTACATAATGGTATAGTGGGGGGACCTGTTATTCCCAGGGAAAGAGTCTCTAGGGCAAGTAGCAGTGTATCCTCCAAGGGTCTGACACCTGGAGAGTTACAGGACAGACAGGCAGAGAGGGAGTACCAATTGGAGCTGAAAAAGCTCAGTCTAGAGATGGAACAGAGAAGGCTAGCCATTGAGGAAAGGAAGTTAGCAATGGCTCATGAGCTCAGTTTAAAAGAGATAGATCAGAGGAGGCAGCCCAGGAGGGATGGTGGCAGCAATCCTACAGTGCAGCCTGAGAGAAGGGTACACATCCCAAAAGACCTTGTGAGGGATTATAAGAGGGAGGATGATATCTACTTGTGGTTCAAGGGTTATGAGTCAGCTCTCCACATGAACCTGGTCCCTGAAGCTCATTAGGGGGGAACCCTGTGGAAGCATTTTGAGGCAGAGGGGAGGGACACACTGACAGCCTTAGGGGATGCTCAGGATCTCACCTACCCTGTCATGAAGGAGGCCTTACTCACCAGGTATGGTCTCACCCCTGAGCAGTACAAGGAGAAGTTTAGATCCTACAAGAGAAAGGAATCCCAAACATGGTTGGAATGTGTTGATTCTTTTTGCAGGTCACTGGATGGTTGGGTGAAAGGCAGTAAGGTAAACACGTATGAGGGGCTTTACAATTTAATTGCTTGGGAGCACTTGTACAGTTTATGTTTTCCAGAGCTGCGCCAGCACCTCATTGACAGCAAGCTGACTGACCCCATGAAGCTTGCACAGGAAGCGGACCGCTGGGAGAGCACCAGGGTCCAAAAGAGGTATGGGGGAGACCACGCCAAGGGTGGGCAGGGTCCCTCTCAGAAGAAAGGGGGGGGTAAGGGCAAACAGGGGGTGTTCTCTAAAGGGCCCCAAACTGATTCCCAGGGTAAGGATTCCCAACCCCCCAGTGAAAAGAAGCCATGGTTGTCCAAAGGGAAGCCAGTGGCAGGTGGTCCCCCACGTAAGTGCTATGCATGTGACCAGGTGGGTCATGTGAGGGGGGACCCCAAATGCCCAAAAGTACACCGGCACCCACTGGTGCACCGTCCCAGGGTTTGGCCAGTGTAGCGCTTGGGGAGGAGTTGGTTTCAGGTGGGTGGGAACCAGCAGAAATGACCCTTGTTTCACTAGGGGACAGTGAGATGGTCCAGAGAAACCTAGTGCCTGATAACACTAAGAAGTACAGGCAATGGGTGACCATCAATGGACAGAGGGTGGAGGCTCTGAGAGACACAGGAGCCAGTGTGACTACAGTGAGAAGTCACCTGGTGTCTGAAGAGCAGATTGATCCCCGGGTACTTCACCAAGTAGTTGCGGTAGACAACTCTGAGCGCCTCTGCAGAGTGGCGCAGGTTCCCTTTGAATGGGGGGGGGTCTCAGGTTCCTGGAAAGTAGCTGTGAGTCCAACCATGCCTGTTGATTGGTAGCTAGGTAACGACCTGGAGGATTCCCCTTGGAAGGAGGTGGAACACAGGTCTCACTTGGAGATGTTGGGTCTGCCTGGGTGGGTATGCGTATCCACCCGGTCTATGGCAGCCAATCAGGGTAGTCAAGAGCCCCTGAAGCCTGAAACAGTGGCCCAGGGGACCGTCAAGAAGAGGAAGGGCAGGGGGCACAGGAAACAAGCCCCAGAAGTTCCCACGGTCCGGGAGGAGGCAGAGCCTGAGGGTGATGCCCCGGAGCCTACAGGGGAACAGGTGGCTGAACTGGGGGAGATCCCTGAGCTGTCGCAGTGGCAGCAGGAAGGGGGACCCACCAGGGAAGCATTCTGCACAGCTCAGAAGGAGTGCCCTACTCTTGAGGGGCTGCGGCAACAGGCTGCAGTCCAGGCGGCTGGCGAGGCGCCAGGTACTCAACTGATTTATTAGGAGGATGTCCTCCTGTACAGTGAGCCTAAGGTTCCTGAGCCTGGGTCAGCTCGTATGCTGGTGGTACCCCAGTGCTTCAGGGCCTTCCTACTAGGTTTGGCTCATGATGTGCCTTTGGCAGGACATCTAGGGCAGGACAAGACCTATAAGAGGCTTGTCTCCCACTTTTACTGGCCCTTGATGCACAAGCAGTCAGCTGCTTATTGTAGGTCTTGTCAGACTTGTCAGGCAAGTGGCAAGAGTGGGGGGAAATGCAAAGCTCCCCTCCAACCTTTACCTGTAGTCAGCACTCCCTTTGAAAGGGTAGGAATTGACATTGTGGGGCCTCTGGATCCCAAGACAGCCATGGGCAACAGGTTCATCCTGGTCTTGGTGGACCATGCCACACGGTACCCAGAAGCCATTCCTCTAAGGACGGTCCCTGCCCCCGTGGTGGGACGTGCCTTGATGGGGGTTTTTACCCGCATGGGGTTCCCCAAGGAGGTGGTATCTGATAGAGGTACAAACTTCATATCCACTTATATGAAGTCTCTGTGGAAGGCGTGTGGGGTAACCTACAAGTTCACCACCCCTTACCACCCCCAAAGTAATGGTTTGGTTGAGAGATTCAACCGCACCTTGAAAGGCATGATTCAGGGCCTGTCCGAGCCCTTGAGGCGTAAGTGGGACGTTCTCTTGACATGCCTTCTGTTCGCTTACAGGGAGGTGCCTCAAAAGGGACTTGGCTTTAGCCCCTTTGAGCTCATCTATGGCCACCCTGTGAGGGGACCGCTCAGTCTGGTGAAGGAGGCTTTGGAGAAAGCTCCTAGTAAACCACCCCAGGATGTATTTAGCTACATGCTGGCACTAAGAAACCAGACTGCCCGCTTCAGGAGTCTCGCTCAGGAGAACCTGGAAGCAAGCCAGGAGGATATGAAACGGTGGTACGACCAGAATGCCACTCTGGTTGAGTTTCAGCCTGGACAAAAAGTGTGGGTCATGGCACCAGTGGAGCCTAGGGCTCTCCAAGATAAGTGGACTGGGCCTTTTGAGGTGGTGGAAAGAAAGAGCGAGGTCACCTATCTGGTAGACTTGCAATCCCCCAGAAACCCTATGAGGGTCCTACATGTCAACCGCCTCAAACCACACTTTGAGCGAACTGAGCTATCCATGCTCCTAGCGACAGATGACGGGGTGGAGGAAGAGAGTGAGCCTCTTCCTGACCTCCTGTCTGCAGGAGAGAAAGATGGGTCTGTGGAGGGAGTGATCCTCTCCCCCTCCCTGACTGAGGAACAGCAGAGGGACTGTCGCCACATGTTGGGACAGTTCGCCTCGCTGTTTTCCCTGATCCCAGGAGTCACACACCTGTGCACACATGATGTGGACACTGGGGACAGTACACCTGTTAAACATAAGGTTTACAGGGTGACTGACAGGGTCAGGGCTTGCATTAAGGAGGAAGTCTCCAAAATGTTAACCCTAGGGGTTATTGAGCACTCCAGCAGTCCTTGGGCCAGCCCAGTGGTCTTGGTCCCAAAGGCTGCTGCTCCTTGTGCCACTCCAGAACTTAGGTTCTGTGTGGACTACCGGGGTCTCAATGCGGTCAGCAAGACTGACACACACCCCATCCCCCGAGCTGATGAGCTCATTGATCGGTTAGGAGCTGCCAAGTACCTCAGTACGTTTGATTTAACATCTGGGTACTGGCAGATTGCCTTAACTGAGGGGGCAAAGGAGAGGTCAGCATTCTCTACCCCATATGGGCACTTCCACTTCAATGTGATGCCCTTTGGGATGAAGAATGCCCCTGCCACATTTCAGAGGTTGGTCAACCAGGTGTTGGCAGGACTGGATGAGTTCAGTGCCGCCTACCTGGATGACATTGCTGTGTTTAGTTCCACATGGGAGGAACACCTGCAACACCTCTGGAGAGTGTTAGAGGCCCTGCAGAAGGCAGGCCTCACTATTAAGGCGAGCAAGTGCCAAATAGGGCAGGGTTCTGTGCTGTACTTAGGACACCAGGTGGGGAGTGGCCAGGTGGCACCCCTACAGCCTAAGATTGACACGATTCTGGCTTGGTAGCCTCCCAAGACCCAGACTGAAGTGAGAGCCTTTTTAGGTCTCACAGGATATTACAGGAGGTTTGTTAAGGGATATGGTACCATTGTTACCCCCTTAACGGAGTTGACTTCTAAGAAGCAACCCAAGAAAGTGATCTGGACAGAGGCTTGCCAGAACGCTTTTGATGCCCTGAAGGCTGCCATGTGCACAGCACCTGTGCTGCAGGCACCTGACTACTCCAAGGAGTTGGTTGTGCAAACAGACGCCTCAGGGCATGGTATTGGGCAGTACTCTCACACCTTAATGAAGAGGGCCTAGATCAACCCGTAGCCTTCATTAGCAGGAGGTTACTACCCAGAGAACGTAGGTGGAGTGCCATAGAACGCGAAGCATTTGCTGTGGTCTGGGCACTGAAGAAGCTAAGACCCTACTTGTTTGGGGCTCACTTCCGAGTTCAGACCGACCACAGGCCCCTCAGATGGTTAATGCAGATGAGGGGTGAGAATCCAAAACTGTTGAGGTGGTCCATTTCCCTACAGGGGATGGACTTTACGGTGGAACATCGTCCTGGTACAGAGCACGCCAATGCTGATGGTCTGTCCAGGTTCTTCCGCCTTAGTGATGAGAACTCCCATGAGGTTGGGTAGATGCTCCCCACTTTTAGCTGGGGGGGGACACGTGTTAGACGTTTCATCCTTGGCGTGGTCTCCCTTAACTTTATGCCTCTGTTCCCCAGGTTGTTGTTGGGTGCTGGACTCTGATTTTATTGTTTTTGTTACTCTGGGCACTTTACCACTGCTAACCAGTGCTAAAGTGCAAGTGCTCCTGTTTAAAATGTGTACGTAATTGGTTCTCCATGATTGGCATATTTGTTTTACTGTTAAGTCCCTAGTAAAGTGCACTAGAGGTGCCCAGGGCCTGTAAATCAAATGTAACTAGTGGGCCTGCAGCACTGGTGGTGCCACCCACACAAGTAACCCTGTAATCATGTCTCACACCTGCCACTGCTGTGTCTGTGTGTGTATTTTTACTCTGTAAATTCGACTTGGCAAGTGTACCCCCTTGCCAGGCCTAAACCTTCCCTTTTCTTACATGTAAGGCACCCCTAAGGTAGGCCCTAGGTAGCCCCAAGGGCAGGGTGCAGTGTATGGATAAGGTAGGACATATAGTAATGTGGTTTATATGTCCTGACACTGAAATACTGCCAACTTCGTTTTTCACTGTTGCAAGGCCTGTCTCTCTCATAGAATAACATGGCGGCTACATTTAAATATGATTAAAGTGTAGATTCCCCTAGAGAGTAGATGGACATTTGGAGTTTGGGGTCCCTGAACTCACAATTTAAAAATACATCTTTTAGTAAAGTTGATTTTAAGATTGTGCGTTTGAAAATGCCACTTTTAGAAAGTGAGCTTTTTCTTGCTTAAACCATTCTGTGACTCTGCTGTGTTTGTGGATTCCCTGTCTGGGTCAGTTTGACAGTTGGGTTGTTTTTCACCTCACACCAGACAGTGACACAAAGGGGGCTGGGGTGTAACCTGCATTTCCTGATTAGCCATCTCTGCTAGGAGGGAGGGGTGGAGTGGTCACTCTCATCTGAAAGGACTGTGCCTGCCTCTGACAATGCCGGCTCCAACCCCCTGCTGTGTGTATGATGACTTGCCTGGGCAAGGCAGGATTTCACAAGTAGGTGTGAGTCCCCTTTGAAGAAAGGTGACTTCAAAGATTAAAATGGGTATAAGAAGGGCACCCAAATCTACAGACTTGAGAAACACTTCTGGAACCAAGAGGAACCTCTGCCTGGAGAAGAGCTGATAGCTGAGGAAGAAGTGCTGCCCTGCCTGTGACTGTGCTTTGTGGAGCTTTCCTGCAGTGCTGCTTCTGCCAGAGTAAGAGGGCAAAGACTGGACTTTGTGTGCCTTCCATCTTGTGAAGAAATCTCCAAGGGCTTGAGTTAGAGCTTGCCTCCTGTTGTTTGAAGTCTCAGGGACAGCAAAGACTTCTCTCTGCCAGCACCTTCAGTCTCTGGAGAGACTCCTGACCCGACAAGCGGTGCCCTATCCAGTCCCTGGGCCCTTGAAAGGAAAGCTGGTGGAATCCAAGGAAATCGACTTCGGACCGCCGCCACTGCTGAATCCGGTAACGCCGCCTGCACCTGACGCCGTGACCTTCGCTGGAACGCGACGCTCTTCGCAGGCCCGACGCCGCAGTAGCCCTGCTGAAGTCCGCGACTCCGTGGAAGTCGCCACACCACGTCGTGACCGACGCCGCTCGAAGTGCATGGATTCAACATTTCGCACAGACGCCGCGATTCCCGACTTCGCGCATTGGCTTGTTTTCACTGTTCACCAAAGGTACTGTACTAGGGGGTCTACACGACTCCGTGTCCGGCGCCGCTGGTGTCGGCTTGTTGGGAACGACACCGTCACGACTCCGTGTTAACATCTCATTGAAGCATTTTTGTTTCTAAGCGCTATTTTTGAGTTTAATCTTTAAAAATTCATAACTTGACTTGTGTATGTCGGATTTTTGTAGTTTTGGTCTTGTTTTGTTTAGATAAATATTTCCTTTTTTTCTAAACCGGTGTTGTGTCATTTTGTAGTGTTTTCATTAAGTTACTGTGTGTGTTGGTACAAATACTTTACACCTAGCGCTCTGAAGTTAAGCCTACTGCTCTGCCAAGCTACCAAGGGGGTAAGCAGGGGGTTAGCTGAGGGTGATTCTCTTTTACCCTGACTAGAGTGAGGGTCCTTGCTTGAACAGGGGGTAACCTGACTGTCAACCAAAGACCCCATTTCGAACAGGAAACCTACCAAACCTGTGCATTTTTTAAAATTAGAGACCTAGGGGAATCCAAGATGGGGTGACTTGTGGGGCTCTGACCAGGTTCTGTTACCCAGAATCCTTTGCAAACCTCAAAATTTGGCTAAAAAAACTAATTTTCCTCACATTTTGGTGACAGATAGTTCTGGAATCAGAGAGCAGCCACAAATTTCCTTCCACCCAGCGTTCCCCCAAAGTCTCCCGATGACAATGATACCTCACTTGTGTGGGTAGGCCTAGTGCTTGCAACAGGAAATGCCCCAAAACGCAACGTGGACACATCACATTTTTTTTAAAGAAAACAGAGGTGTTTTTTGCAAAGTGCCTACCTGTAGATTTTGGCCTCTTACTCAGCCGGCACCTAGGGAAACCTACCAAACCTGTGCATTTTTGAAAACTAGAGACCTAGGGGAATCCAAGATGGGGTGACTTGTGTAGCTCTGACCAGGTTCTGTTACCCAGAATCCTTTGCAAACCTCAAAATTCGGCAAAAAAAACACATTTTCCTCAAATTTTGGTGACAGAAAGTTCTGGAATCACAGAGGAGCCACAAATTTCCTTCCACCCAGCGTTCCCCCAAATCTCCCGATAAAAATTATACCTCACTTGTGTGGGTAGGCCTAGCGCCCGCGACAGGAAATGCCCCAAAACGCAACGTGGACACATCACATTTTTTTAAAGAAAACAGAGGTGTTTTTTGCAAAGTACCTACCTGTAGATGTTGGCCTCTAGCTAAGCCGGCACCTAGGGAAACCTACCAAACCTGTGCATTTTTTTAAACTTGAGACCTAGGAGAATCCAAGATGGGGTGACTTGTGGGGCTCTGACCAGGTTCTGTTACCCAGAATCCTTTGCAAACCTCAAAATTTGGCTAAAAAAACACATTTTCCTCACATTTTGGTGACAGATAGTTCTGGAATCAGAGAGGAGCCACAAATTTCCTTCCACCCAGCGTTCCCCCAAGTCTACCGATAACAATGATACATCACTTGTGTGGGTAGGCCTAGCGCCCGCGACAGAAGATGCCCCAAAACGCAACGTGGACACATCACATTTTTGGAATGAAAACAGAGGTGTTTTTTGCAAAGTGCCTACCTGTAGGTTTTGGCCTCTAGCTCAGCCGGCACCTAGGGAAAACTACAAAACCTTTGCATTTTTTAAAACTAGAGACCTAGGGGAATCCAAGATGGGGTGACTTGTGGGGCTCTGACCATGTTCTGTTACCCAGAATCCTTTGCAAACCTCAATATTTGGCTAAAAAAAACACTTTTTCCTCTAATGTTGGTGACAGGAAGTTCTGGAATCACAGAGGAGTCATAAATATCCTTCCACCCAGCGTTCCCCCAAGTCTCCCGATAAAAATGATACCTCACTTGTGTGAGTAGGCCTAGCGCCCGCGACAGGAAATGCCCCAAAATGCAACGGGGACACATCACATTTTTTTAAAGAAAACAAAGGTGTTTTTTGCAAAGTGCCTACCTGTAGATTTTGGCCTCTAGCTCAGCCGGCACCTAGGGAAACCTACCAAACCTGTGCATTTATGAAAACTAGAGACCTAGGGGAATCCAAGATGGGGTGACTTGTGGGGCTCTGACCATGTTCTGTTACCCAGAATCCTTTGCAAACCTCAAAATTTGGCTAAAAAAACACATTTTCCTCACATTTTTGTGACAGATAGTTCTGGAATCACAGAGGAGCCACAAATGTCCTTCCACCCAGCGTTCCCCCAAGTCTCCCGATAAAAATGATACCTCACTTGTGTGGGTAGGCCTAGCGCCCGCGACAGGAAATGCCCCAAAATGCAACGGGGACACATCACATTTTTTTAAAGAAAACAGAGGTGTTTTTTGCAAAGTGCCTACCTGTAGATGTTGGCCTCTAGCTAAGCCGGCACCTAGGGAAACCTACCAAACCTGTGCATTTTTTAAAACTAGAGACCTAGGGGAATCCAAGATGGGGTGACTTGTGGGGCTCTGACCATGTTCTGTTACCCAGAATCCTTTGCAAACCTCAAAATTTGGCTAAAAAACCACATTTTCCTCACATTTTGGTGACAGATAGTTCTGGAATCAGAGAGGAGCCACAAATTTCCTTCCACCCAGCGTTCCCCCAAGTCTCCCGATAACAATGATACATCACTTGTGTGGGTAGGCCTAGCGCCCGCGACAGGAGATGCCCCAAAACGCAACGTGGACACATCACATTTTTGGCATGAAAACAGAGGTGTTTTTTGCAAAGTGCCTACCTGTAGGTTTTGGCCTCTAGCTCAGCCGGCACCTAGGGAAACCTACCAAACCTGTGCATTTTTGAAAACTAGAGACCTAGGGGAATCCAAGATGGGGTGACTTGTGGGGCTCTGACCAGGTTCTGTTACCCAGAATCCTTTGCAAACCTCAATATTTGGCTAAAAAAACACTTTTTCCTCTAATATTGGTGACAGGAAGTTCTGGAATCACAGAGGAGTCATAAATTTCCTTCCACCCAGCGTTCCCCCAAGTCTCCCGATAAAAATGATACCTCACTTGTGTGGGTAGGCCTAGCGCCCGCGACAGGAAATGCCCCAAAATGCAACGGGGACACATCACATTTTTTTAAAGAAAACAAAGGTGTTTTTTTGCAAAGTGCCTACCTGTAGATTTTGGCCTCTAGCTCAGCCGGCACCTAGGGAAACCTACCAAACCTGTGCATTTATGAAAACTAGAGACCTAGGGAAATCCAAGATGGGGTGACTTGTGGGGCTCTGACCATGTTCTGTTACCCAGAATCCTTTGCAAACCTCAAAATTTGGCTAAAAAAACACATTTTCCTCACATTTTTGTGACAGATAGTTCTGGAATCACAGAGGAGCCACAAATGTCCTTCCACCCAGCGTTCCCCCAAGTCTCGCGATAAAAATGATACCTCACTTGTGTGGGTAGGCCTAGCGCCCGCGACAGGAGATGCCCCAAAACGCAACTTGGACACATCACATTTTTGGAATGAAAACAGAGGTGTTTTTTGCAAAGTGCCTACCTGTAGGTTTTAGCCTCTAGCTCAGCCGGCACCTAGGGAAACCTACCAAACCTGTGCATTTTTTAAAACTAGAGACGATGGGGAATCCAAGATTTGGTAACTTGTGGGGCTCTGACGAGGTTCTGTTACCCAGAATCCTTTGCAAACCTCAAAATTTGGCTAAAAAAACACATTTTCCTCAAAGTTTGGTGACAGGAAGTTCTGGAATCAAAGAGGAGCTACAAATTTCCTTCCACCCAGCGTTACCCCAAGTCTCCCGATAAAAATGATACCTCACTTGTGTGGGTAGGCCTAGTGTCCGTGACAGGAAACGCCCCAAAACACAACGTGGACACATCACATTTTTTTAAATAAAACAGAGGTGTTTTTTGCAAAGTGCCTACCTGTAGATTTTGCCTCTAGCTCAGCCGGCACCTAGGGAAACCTACCAAACCTGTGCATTTTTGAAAACTAGAGACCTAGGGGAATCCAAGATGGGGTGACTTGTGGGGCTCTGAACAGGTTCTGTTACCCAGAATCCTTTGCAAACCTCGAAATTAGGCTAAAAAAACACTTTTTACACCCATTTTGGTGACAGATAGATCTGGAATCAGAGAGGAGCCACAAATTTCCTTCCACACAGCGTTCCCCCAAGTCTCCCGATAAAAATGATACCTCACTTGAGTGCGTAGGCCTAGCGCCCGTGACAGGAAACGCCCCAAAACACAACGTGGACACATCACATTTTTTTAAAGAAAACAAAGGTGTTTTTTTGCAAAGTGCCTACCTGTAGATTTTGGCCTCTAGCTCAGCCGGCACCTAGGGAAACCTACCAAACCTGTGCATTTATGAAAACTAGAGACCTAGGGGAATCCAAGATGGGGTGACTTGTGGGGCTCTGACCATGTTCTGTTACCCAGAATCCTTTGCAAACCACAAAATTTGGCTAAAAAAACACATTTTCCTCACATTTTTGTGACAGATAGTTCTGGAATCACAGAGGAGCCACAAATGTCCTTCCACCCAGCGTTCCCCCAAGTCTCCAGATAAAAATGATACCTCACTTGTGTGGGTAGGCCTAGCGCCCGCGACAGGAGATGCCCCAAAACGCAACTTGGACACATCTCATTTTTGGAATGAAAACAGAGGTGTTTTTTGCAAAGTGCCTACCTGTAGGTTTTAGCCTCTAGCTCAGCCGGCACCTAGGGAAACCTACCAAACCTGTGCATTTTTGAAAACTAGAGACGATGGGGAATCCAAGATTTGGTAACTTGTGGGGCTCTGACGAGGTTCTGTTACCCAGAATCCTTTGCAAACCTCAAAATTTGGCTAAAAAAACACATTTTCCTCAAAGTTTGGTGACAGGAAGTTCTGGAATCAAAGAGGAGCTACAAATTTCCTTCCACCCATCGTTACCCCAAGTCTCCCGATAAAAATGATACCTCACTTGTGTGGGTAGGCCTAGTGTCCGTGACAGGAAACGCCCCAAAACACAACGTGGACACATCACATTTTTTTAAATAAAACAGAGGTGTTTTTTGCAAAGTGCCTACCTGTAGATTTTGCCTCTAGCTCAGCCGGCACCTAGGGAAACCTACCAAACCTGTGCATTTTTGAAAACTAGAGACCTAGGGGAATCCAAGATGGGGTGACTTGTGGGGCTCTGAACAGGTTCTGTTACCCAGAATCCTTTGCAAACCTCAAAATTAGGCTAAAAAAACACTTTTTACACCCATTTTGGTGACAGATAGATCTGGAATCAGAGAGGAGCCACAAATTTCCTTCCACACAGCGTTCCCCCAAGTCTGCCGATAAAAATGATACCTCACTTGAGTGCGTAGGCCTAGCGCCCGTGACAGGAAACGCCCCAAAACACAACGTGGACACATCACATTTTTTTAAATAAAACAGAGGTGTTTTTTGCAAAGTGCCTACCTGTAGATTTTGCCTCTAGCTCAGCCGGCACCTAGGGAAACCTACCAAACCTGTGCATTTTTTAAAACTAGAGACCTAGGGGAATCCAAGATGGGGTGACTTGTGGGGCTCTGACCAGGTTCTGTTACCGAGAATCCTTTCCAAACCTCAAAATGTGGCTAAAAAAACACATTGCCCTCACATTTCGGTGACAGAAAGTTCTGGAATCTGAGAGGAGCCACAAATGTCCTTCCACCCAGTGTTCCCCCAAGTCTCCCGATAAAAACGATACCTCACTTGTGTGGGTAGGCCTAGCGCCTGCGACAGGAAATGCCCCAAAACGCAACGTGGACACATCACATTTTTTGAAAGAAAACAGAGGTGTTTTTTGCAAAGTGCCTAACTGTAGATTTTGGCCTCTAGCTAAGCCGGCACCTAGAGAAACCTACCAAACCTGTGCATTTGTTAAAACTAGAGACCTAGGGGAATCCAAGATGGGATGACTTGTGGGGCTCTGACCATGTTCTGTTACCCAGAATCCTTTGCAAACCTCAAAATTTGGCTAAAAAAACTCATTTTCCTCACATTTTGGTGACAGATAGTTCTGGAATCAGAGAGGAGCCACAAATTTCCTTCCACCCAGCGTTCCCCCAAGTCTCCCGATAACAATGATACCTCACTTGTGTGGGTAGGCCTAGCGCCCGCGACAGGATATGCCCCAAAACGCAACGTGGACACATCACATTTTTGGAATGAAAACGGAGGTGTTTTTTGCAAAGTGCCTACCTGTAGGTTTTGGCCTCTAGCTCAGCCGGCACCTAGGGAAACCTACCAAACCTGTGTATTTTTTAAAACTAGAGACCTAGGGGAATCTAAGATGGGGTGACTTGTGGGGCTCTGACCATGTTCTGTTTCCCAGAATCCTTTGCAAACCTCAACATTTGGCCAAAAAAACACATTTTCCTCACATTTTGGTGACAGATAGTTCTGGAATCAGAGAGGAGCCACAAATTTCCTTCCGCCCCAGCGTTCCTCCAAGTCTCCCGATAACAATGATACCTCACTTGTGAGGGTAGGCCTAGCGCCCGCGACAGGAGATGCCCCAAAACGCAACGTGGACACATCACATTTTTGGAATGAAAACAGAGGTGTTTTTTGCAAAGTGCCTACCTGTAGGTTTTGGCCTCTAGCTCAGCCGGCACCTAGGGAAACCTACCAAACCTGTGCATTTTTGAAAACTTGAGACCTAGGGGAATCCAACATGGGGTGACTTGTGGGGCTCTGACCAGGTTATGTTACCCAGAATCCTTTGCAAACCTCAAAATTTGGCTAAAAAAACACATTACCCTCAAATTTTGGTGACAGGAAGTTCTGGAAACACAGAGGAGCCATGAATTTCCTTCTACCCAGTGTTCCCCCAAGTCTCCCGATAAAAATGATACCTCACTTGTGTGCGTAGGCCTAGCGCCCGTGACAGGAAATGCCCCAAAACACAACGTAGACACATCACATTTTTTTAAAGAAAACAGAGGTGTTTTTTGCAAAGTGCCTACCTGTAGATTTTGCCTCTAGCTCAGCCGGCACCTAGGGAAACCTTCCAAACCTGTGCATTTTTTAAAACTAGAGACCTAGGGGAATCCAAGATGGGGTGACTTGTGGGGCTCTGACGAGGTTTTGTTACCCAGAATCCTTTGCAAACCTCAAATTTGGCTAAAAAAACACATTTTCCTCACATTTTGGTGACAGATAGTTCTGGAATCGGAGAGGAGCAACAAATTTTCTTTAAACTCAGCGTTCCCCCAAGTCTCCCGATAAAAATGATACCTCACTTGTGTGCGTAGGCCTAGCGCCCGTGACAGGAAACGACACAAAACACAAGGTGGACACATCACATTTTTTTAAAGAAAACAGAGGTGTTTTTTGCAAAGTACCTACCTGTAGATTTTACCTCTAGCTCAGCCGGCACCTAGGGAAACCTACCAAACCTGTGCATTTTTTAAAACTAGAGACCTAGGGGAATCAAAGATGGGGTGACTTGTGGGGCTCTGACCAGGTTCTGTTACCCAGAATCCTTTCCAAACCTCAAAATTTGGCTAAAAAAACACATTGCCCTCACTTTTCGGTGACAGAAAGTTCTGGAATCTGAGAGGAGCCACAAATTTCCTTCCACCCAGTGTTCCCCCAAGTCTCCCGATAAAAACGATACCTCACTTGTGTGGGTAGGCCTAGCGCCTGCAACAGGAAATGCCCCAAAACGCAACGTGGACACATCACATTTTTTTAAACAAAACAGAGGTGTTTTTTGCAAAGTGCCTACCTGTAGATTTTGGCCTCTCGCTAAGCCGGCACCTAGGGAAACCTACCAAACCTGTGCATTTTTTAAAACTAGAGACCTTGGGGAATCCAAGATGGGGTGACTTTGGAGCTCTGACCAGGTTCTGTTAACCAGAATCCTTTGCAAACCTCAATATTTGGCTAAAAAAACACTTTTTCCTCAAATGTTGGTGACAGGAAGTTCTGGAATCACAGAGGAGTCATAAATTTCCTTCCACCCAGCGTTCCCCCAAGTCTCCCGATAAAAATGATACCTCACTTGTGTGGGTAGGCCTAGCACCCGCGACAGGAAATGCCCCAAAACGCAACGTGGACACATCACATTTTTTTAAGGAAAACAAAGGTGTTTTTTGCAAAGAGCCTACCTGTAGATTTTGGCCTCTAGCTCAGCCGGCACCCATGGAAACCTACCAAACCTGTGCATTTTTTAAAACTAGAGACCTAGGGGAATCCAAGATGGGGTGACTTGTGGGCCTCTGACCAAGTTCTGTTACCCAGAATCCTTTGCAAACCTCAAAATTTGGCTAAAAAAACACATTTTCCTCACATTTTGGTGACAAATAGTTCTGGAATCAGAGAGGAGCCACAAAATTTCCTTCCACCCAGCGTTCCCCCAAGTCTCACGATAACAATGATACCTCACTTGTGTGGGTAGGCCTAGCGCCCGCGACAGGAAATGCCCCAAAACGCAACGTGGACACATCACATTTTTGGAATGAAAACAGAGGTGTTTTTTGCAAAGTGCTTACCTGTAGGTTTTGGCCTCTAGCTCAGCCGGCACCTAGGGAAACCTACCAAACCTGTGCATTTTTGAAAACTAGAGACCTAGGGGAATCCAAGATTTGGTGACTTGTGGGGCTCTGACCAGGTTCTGTTACCCAGAATCCTTTGCAAACCTCAAAATTTGGCTAAAAAAACACATTTTCCCCAAATTTTGGTGACAGAAAGTTCTGGAATCACAGAGGAGCCACACATTTCCTTCCACCCAGTGTTCCCCCAAGTCTCCCGATAAAAACAATACCTCACTTGTGTGGGTAGGCCTAGCGCCTGCGACAGGAAATGCCCCAAAACGCAACGTGGACACATCACATTTTTTGAAAGAATACAGAGGTGTTTTTTGCAAAGTGCCTACCTGTAGATTTTGGCCTCTAGCTCAGCCGGCAGCTAGGGAAACCTACCAAACCTGTGCATTTTTTAAAACTAGAGACCTAGAGGAATCCAGGATGGGGTGACTTGTGGGGCTCTGACCATGTTCTGTTTCCCAGAATCCTTTGCAAACCTCAAAATTTGGCTAAAAAAACACATTTTCCTCACGTTTTGGTGACAGATAGTTCTGGAATCAGAGAGGAGCCACAAATTTCCTTCCACCCAGCGTTCCCCCAAGTCTCCCGATAACAATGATACCTCACTTGTGTGGTTAGGCCTAGCGCCCGCGACAGGAGATGTCCCAAAACGCAAAGTGGACACATCACATTTTTGGAGTGAAAACAGAGGTGTTTTTTGCAAAGTGCCTACCTGTATGTTTTGGCCTCTACCAAACCTGTGCATTTTTGAAAACTAGAGACCTAGGGGAATCCAAGATGGGGTGACTTGTGGGGCTCTGACCAGGTTCTGTTACCCAGTATCCTTTGCAAACCTCAAAATTTGGATTAAAAAAAACACATTTTCCTCAAATTTTGGTGACAGAAAGTTCTGGAATCACAGAGGAGCCACACATTTCCTTCCACCCAGTGTTCCCCCAAGTCTCCCGATAAAAACAATACCTCACTTGTGTGGGTAGGCCTAGCGTCTGCGACAGGAAGTGCCCCAAAACGCAACGTGGACAAATCACATTTTTTGAAAGAAAACAGAGGTGTTTTTTGCAAAGTGCCTACCTGTAGATTTTGGCCTCTAGCTAAGCCGGCACCTAGGGAAACCTACCAAACCTGTGCATTTGTTAAAACTAGAGACCTAGGGGAATCCAAGATGGGATGACTTGTGGGGCTCTGACCATGTTCTGTTACCCAGAATCCTTTGCAAACCTCAAAATTTGGCTAAAAAAACACATTTTCCTCACATTTTGGTGACAGATAGTTCTGGAATCAGAGAGGAGCCACAAATTTCCTTCCACCCAGCGTTCCCCCAAGTCTCCCGATAACAATGATACCTCACTTGTGTGGGTAGGCCTAGCGCCCGCGACAGGATATGCCCCAAAACGCAACGTGGACACATCACATTTTTGGAATGAAAACGGAGGTGTTTTTTGCAAAGTGCCTACCTGTAGGTTTTGGCCTCTAGCTCAGCCGGCACCTAGGGAAACCTACCAAACCTGTGCATTTTTTAAAACTAGAGACCTAGGGGAATCTAAGATGGGGTGACTTGTGGGGCTCTGACCATGTTCTGTTTCCCAGAATACTTTGCAAACCTCAAAATTTGGCTAAAAAAACACATTTTCCTCACATTTTGGTGACAGATAGTTCTGGAATCAGAGAGGAGCCACAAATTTCCTTCCACCCAGCGTTCCCCCAAGTCTCCCGATAAAAATGATACCTCACTTGTGTGCGTAGGCCTAGCGCCCGTGACAGGAAGTGCCCCAAAACGCAACGTGGACACATCACATTTTTGGAATGAAAACAGAGGTGTTTTTTGCAAAGTGCCTACCTGTAGGTTTTGGCCTCTAGCTCAGCCGGCACCTAGGGAAACCTACCAAACCTGTGCATTTTTGAAAACTTGAGACCTAGGGGAATCCAATATGGGGTGACTTGTGGGGCTCTGACCATGTTCTGTTACCCAGAATCCTTTGCAAACCTCAAAATTTGGCTAAAAAAACACATTTTCCTCACATGTTGGTGACAGATAGTTCTGGAATCAGAGAGGAGCCACAAATTTCTTTCCACCCAGCGTTCCCCCAAGTCTCCCGATAACAATGATACCTCACTTGTGTGGGTAGGCCTAGCGCCCGTGACAGGAGATATCCCAAAACGCACAGTGGACACATCACATTTTTGGAGTGAAAACAGAAGTGTTTTTTGCAAAGTGCCTACCTGTAGGTTTTGGCCTCTAGCTCAGCCGGCACCTAGGGAAACCTACCAAACCTGTGCATTTTTGAAAACTAGAGACCTAGGGGAATCCAAGATGGGGTGACTTGTGGGGCTCTGACCAGGTTCTGTTACCCAGAATCCTTTGCAAACCTCAAAATTTGGCTAAAAAAACACATTTTCCTCAAATTTTGGTGACAGGAAGTTCTGGAATCACAGAGGAGCCATAAATTTCCTTCCACCCAGCATTCCCCCAAGTCTCCCGATAAAAATGATACCTCACTTGTGTGGGTAGGCCTAGCGCCCGTGACAGGAAACGACCCAAAACACAACGTGGACACATCACATTTTTTTAAAGAAAACAGAGGTGTTTTTTGCAAAGTGCCTACCTGTAGATTTTGCCTCTAGCTCAGCCGGCACCTAGGGAAACCTTCCAAACCTGTGCATTTTTGAAAACTAGAGACCTAGAGGAATCCAAGATGGGGTGACTTGTGGGGCTCTGACGAGGTTCTGTTACCCAGAATCCTTTGCAAACCTCAAAATTTGGCTAAAAAAACACATTTTCCTCACATTTTGGTGACAGATAGTTCTGGAATCAGAGAGGAGCCACAAATTTCCTTCCACCCAGCGTTCCCCCAAGTCTCCCGATAAAAATGATACCTCACTTGTGTGCGTAGGCCTAGCGCCCGTGACAGTAAGTGCCCCAAAACGCAACGTGGACACATCACATTTTTGGAATGAAAACAGAGGTGTTTTTTGCAAAGTGCCTACCTGTAAGTTTTGGCCTCCAGCTCAGCCGGCACCTAGGGAAACCTACCAAACCTGTGCATTTTTGAAAACTAGAGACCTAGGGGAATGCAAGATGGGGTGACTTGTGGTGCTCTGACCAGGTTCTGTTACCCAGAATCCTTTGCAAACCTCAAAATTTGGCTAAAAAAACACATTTTCCTCACATTTTGGTGACAGATAGTTCTGGAATCAGAGAGGAGCCACAAATTTCCTTCCACCCAGCGTTCCCCCAAGTCTCCCGATAACAATGATACCTCACTTGTGTGGGTAGGCCTAGCGCCCGCGACAGGAGATGCCCCAAAACGCAACGTGGACACATCACATTTTTTTAAAGAAAACAGAGGTGTTTTTTGCAAAGAGCCTACCTGTAGATTTTGCCTCTAGCTCAGCCGGCACCTAGGGAAACCTTCCAAACCTGTGCATTTTTGAAAACTAGAGACCTAGCGGAATCCAAGATGGGGTGACTTGTGGGGCTCTGACGAGGTTCTGTTACCCAGAATCCTTTGCAAACCTCAAAATTTGGCTAAAAAAACACATTTTCCTCACATTTTGGTGACAGATAGTTCTGGAATCAGAGAGGAGCCACAAATTTCCTTCCACCCAGCGTTCCCCCAAGTCTCCCGATAAAAATGATACCTCACTTGTGTGCGTAGGCCTAGCGCCCGTGACAGGAAGTGCCCCAAAACGCAACGTGGACACATCACATTTTTGGAATGAAAACAGAGGTGTTTTTTGCAAAGTGCCTACCTGTAGGTTTTGGCCTCTAGCTCAGCCGGCACCTAGGGAAACCTACCAAACCTGTGCATTTTTGAAAACTAGAGACCTAGGGGAATCCAAGATGGGGTGACTTGTGGTGCTCTGACCAGGTTCTGTTGCCCAGAATCCTTTGCAAACCTCAAAATTTGGCTAAAAAAACAAATTTTCCTCACATTTTGGTGACAGATAGTTCTGGAATCAGAGAGGAGCCACAAATTTCCTTCCACCCAGCGTTCCCCCAAGTCTCCCGATAACAATGATACCTCACTTGTGTGGGTAGGCCTAGCGCCCGCGACAGGAGATGCCCCAAAACGCAAAGTGGACATATCACATTTTTGGAATGAAAACAGAGGTGTTTTTTACAAAGTGCCTACCTGTAGGTTTTGGCCTCTAGCTCAGCCGGCACCTAGGGAAACCTACCAAACCTGTGCATTTTTGAAAACTTGAGACCTAGGGGAATCCAATATGGGGTGACTTGTGGGGCTCTGACCATGTTCTGTTACCCAGAATCCTTTGCAAACCTCAAAATTTGGCTAAAAAAACACATTTTCCTCACATGTTGGTGACAGATAGTTCTGGAATCAGAGAGGAGCCACAAATTTCTTTCCACCCAGCGTTCCCCCAAGTCTCCCGATAACAATGATACCTCACTTGTGTGGGTAGGTCTAGCGCCCGTGACAGGAGATATCCCAAAACGCACAGTGGACACATCACATTTTTGGAGTGAAAACAGAAGTGTTTTTTGCAAAGTGCCTACCTGTAGGTTTTGGCCTCTAGCTCAGCCGGCACCTAGGGAAATCTACCAAACCTGTGCATTTTTAAAAACTAGAGACCTAGGGGAATCCAAGATGGGGTGACTTGTGGGGCTCTGACCAGGTTCTGTTACCCAGTATCCTTTGGAAACCTCAAAATTTGGAGAGAAAAAAAACATTTTCCTCAAATTTTGGTGACAGGAAGTTCTGGAATCACAGAGGAGGCATAAATTTCCTTCCACCCAGCATTCCCCCAAGTCTCCCGATAAAAATGATACCTCACTTGTGTGGGTAGGCCTAGCGCCCGTGACAGGAAACGACCCAAAACACAACGTGGACACATCACATTTTTTTAAAGAAAACAGAGGTGTTTTTTGCAAAGTGCCTACCTGTAGATTTTGCCTCTAGCTCAGCCGGCACCTAGGGAAAACTTCCAAACCTGTGCATTTTTGAAAACTAGAGACCTAGAGGAATCCAAGATGGGGTGACTTGTGGGGCTCTGACGAGGTTCTGTTACCCAGAATCCTTTGCAAACCTCAAAATTTGGCTAAAAAAACACATTTTCCTCACATTTTGGTGACAGATAGTTCTGGAATCAGAGAGGAGCCACAAATTTCCTTCCACCCAGCGTTCCCCCAAGTCTCCCGATAAAAATGATACCTCACTTGTGTGCGTAGGCCTAGCGCCCGTGACAGTAAGTGCCCCAAAACGCAACGTGGACACATCACATTTTTGGAATGAAAACAGAGGTGTTTTTTGCAAAGTGCCTACCTGTAGGTTTTGGCCTCCAGCTCAGCCGGCACCTAGGGAAACCTAGCAAACCTGTGCATTTTTGAAAACTAGAGACCTAGGGGAATCCAAGATGGGGTGACTTGTGGTGCTCTGACCAGGTTCTGTTACCCAGAATCCTTTGCAAACCTCAAAATTTGGCTAAAAAAACACATTTTCCTCACATTTTGGTGACAGATAGTTCTGGAATCAGAGAGGAGCCACAAATTTCCTTCCACCCAGCGTTCCCCCAAGTCTCCCGATAACAATGATACCTCACTTGTGTGGGTAGGCCTAGCGCCCGCGACAGGAGATGCCCCAAAACGCAAAGTGGACATATCACATTTTTGGAGTGAAAACAGAGGTGTTTTTTGCAAAGTGCCTACCTGTAGGTTTTGGCCTCCAGCTCAGCCGGCACCTAGGGAAACCTACCAAACCTGTGCATTTTTGAAAACTAGAGACCTAGGGGAATCCAAGATGGGGTGACTTGTGGTGCTCTGACCAGGTTCTGTTACCCAGAATCCTTTGCAAACCTCAAAATTTGGCTAAAAAAACACATTTTCCTCACATTTTGGTGACAGATAGTTCTGGAATAAGAGAGGAGCCACAAATTTCCTTCCACCCAGCGTTCCCCCAAGTCTCCCGATAACAATGATACCTCACTTGTGTGGGTAGGCCTAGCGCCCGCGACAGGAGATGCCCCAAAACGCAACGTGGACACATCACATTTTTTTAAAGAAAACAGAGGTGTTTTTTGCAAAGTGCCTACCTGTAGATTTTGCCTCTAGCTCAGCCGGCACCTAGGGAAACCTTCCAAAAGTGTGCATTTTTGAAAACTAGAGACCTAGAGGAATCCAAGATGGGGTGACTTGTGGGGCTCTGATGAGGTTCTGTTACCCAGAATCCTTTGCAAACCTCAAAATTTGGCTAAAAAAACAAATTTTCCTCACATTTTGGTGACAGATAGTTCTGGAATCAGAGAGGAGCCACAAATTTCCTTCCACCCAGCGTTCCCCCAAGTCTCCCGATAACAATGATACCTCTCTTGTGTGGGTAGGCCTAGCGCCCGCGACAGGAGATGCCCCAAAATGCAAAGTGGACACATCACATTTTTGGAGTGAAAACAGAGGTGTTTTTTGCAAAGTGCCTACCTGTAGGTTTTGGCCTCTAGCTCAGCCGGCACCTAGGGAAACCTACCAAACCTGTGCATTTTTGAAAACTTGAGACCTAGGGGAATCCAAGATGGGGTGACTTGTGGGGCTCTGACCAGGTTATGTTACCCAGAATCCTTTGCAAACCTCAAAATTTGGCTAAAAAAACACATTTTCCTCAAATTTTGGTGACAGAAAGTTCTGGAATCACAGAGGAGCCACACATTTCCTTCCACCCAGTGTTCCCCCAAGTCTCCCGATAAAAACAATACCTCACTTGTGTGGGTAGGCCTAGCGCCTGCGACAGGAAATGCCCCAAAATGCAACGTGGACACATTACATTTTTTTAAAGAAAACAGAGGTGTTTTTTGCAAAGTGCCTACCTGTAGATTTTGCCTCTAGCTCAGCCGGCACCTAGGGAAACCTTCCAAACCTGTGCATTTTTGAAAACTAGAGACCTAGAGGAATCCAAGATGGGGTGACTTGTGGGGCTCTGACGAGGTTCTGTTACCCAGAATCCTTTGCAAACCTCAAAATTTGGCTAAAAAAACACATTGTCCTCACATTTTGGTGACAGATAGTTCTGGAATCAGAGAGGAGCCACAAATTTCCTTCCACCCAGCGTTCCCCCAAGTCTCCCGATAAAAATTATACCTCACTTGTGTGCGTAGGCCTAGCGCCCGTGACAGGAAGTGCCCCAAAACGCAACGTGGACACTTCACATTTTTGGAATGAAAACAGAGGGGTTTTTTGCAAAGCTCCTACCTGTAGGTTTTGGCCTCTAGCTCAGCCGGCACCTAGGGTAACCTACCAAACCTGTGCATTTTTGAAAACTAGAGACCTAGGGGAATCCAAGATGGGGTGACTTGTGGGGCTCTGACCAGGTTCTGTTACCCAGAATCCTTTGCAAACCTCAAAATTTGGCTAAAAAAACACATTTTCCTCACATTTTGGTGACAGATAGTTCTGGAATCAGAGAGGAGCCACAAATTTCCTTCCACCCAGCGTTCCCCCAAGTCTCCCGATAACAATGATACCTCACTTGTGTGGGTAGGCCTAGCGCCCGCGACAGGAGATGCCCCAAAACGCAAAGTGGACACATCACATTTTTGGAGTGAAAACAGAGGTGTTTTTTGCAAAGTGCCTACCTGTAGGTTTTGGCCTCTAGCTCAGCCGGCACCTAGGGAAACCTACCAAACCTGTGCATTTTTTAAAACTAGAGATCTAGGGGAATCCAAGATGGGGTGACTTGTGGGGCTCTGACCAGGTTCTGTTACCCAGTATCCTTTGCAAACCTCAAAATTTGGATTAAAAAAAACACATTTTCCTCACATTTTGGTGACAGAAAGTTCTGGAATCACAGAGTAGCCACACATTTCCTTCCACCCAGTGTTCCCCCAAGTCTCCCGATAAAAACAATACCTCACTTGTGTGGGTAGGCCTAGCGCCTGCGACAGGAAATGCCCCAAAAAGCAACGTGGACACATCACATTTTTTGAAAGAAAACAGAGGTGTTTTTTGCAAAGTGCCTACCTGTAGATTTTGGCCTCTAGCTAAGCCGGCACCTAGGGAAACCTAACAAACCTGTGCATTTTTGAAAACTAGAGACCTAGGGGAATCCAAGATGGGGTGACTTGTGGGGCTCTGACCTGGTTCTGTTACCCAGAATCCTTTGCAAACCTCAAAATTTGGCTAAAAAACACATTTTCCTCAAATTTTGGTGACAGGAAGTTCTGGAATCAAAGAGGAGCCACAAATTACCTTCCACCCAGCGTTCCCCCAAGTCTCCCGATAAAAATGATACCTCACTTGTGTGGGTAGGCCTAGTGCCCGTGACAGGAATTGCCCCAAAACGCAACGTGGACACATCACATTTTTTGAAAGAAAACAGAGGTGTTTTTTGCAAAGTGCCTACCTGTAGATTTTGGCCTCTAGCTCAGCCGGCACCTAGGGAAACCTACCAAACCTGTGCATTTTTGAAAACTTGAGACCTAGGGGAATCCAAGATGGGGTGACTTGTGGGGCTCTGACCAGGTTATGTTACCCAGAATCCTTTGCAAACCTCAAAATTTGGCTAAAAAAACACATTTTCCTCAAATTTTGGTGACAGAAAGATCTGGAATCACAGATGAGCCACACATTTCCTTCCACCCAGTGTTCCCCAAAGTCTCCCGATAAAAACAATACCTCACTTGTGAGGGTAGGCCTAGCGCCCGTGACAGGAAATGCCCCAAAACGCAACGTGGACACATCAAATTTTTTTAAAGAAAACAGAGGTGTTTTTTGCAAAGTGCCTACCTGTAGGTTTTGGCCTCTAGCTCTGCCGGCACCTGTGGAAACCTACCAAACCTGTGCATTTTTTAAAACTAGAGACCTAGGGGAATCCAAGATGGGGTGACTTGTGGGGCTCTGACCAGGTTCTGTTTCCCAGAATCCTTTGCTAACCTCAATATTTGGCTAAAAAAACACATTTTCCTCAAATGTTGGTGACAGGAAGTTCTGGAATCAAAGAGGAGCCATAAATTTCCTTCCACCCAGCGTTTCCCCAAGTCTCCCGATAAAAATGATACCTCACTTGTGTGGAAAGGTCCAGCGCCCGCGACAGGAAGTGCCCCAAAACGCAACGTGGACACATCAAATTTTTTTAAAGAAAACAGAGGTGTTTTTTGCAAAGTGCCTACCTGTAGATTTTGGCCTCTAGCTCAGCCGGCACCTAGGGAAACCTACCAAACCTGTGCATTTTTGAAAACTTGAGACCTAGGTGAATCCAAGATGGGGTGACTTGTGGGGCTTTGACCAGGTTCTGTTACCCAGAATCCTTTGCAAACCTCAAAATTTGGCTAAAAAAACACATTGCCCTCACATTTCGGTGACAGAAAGTTCTGGAATCTGAGAGGAGCCACAAATTTCCTTCCACCCAGCGTTCCCCCAAGTCTCCCGATAAAAATGATACCTCACTTGTGTGGGTAGGCCTAGCGCCCGCGACAGGAAATGCCCCAAAACGCAACGTGGACACATCACATTTTTTTAAAGAAAACAGAGGTGTTTTTTGCAAAGTGCCTACTTGTAGATTTTGGCCTCTAGCTAAGCCGGCACCTAGGCAAACCTACCAAACTGTGCATTTTTTAAAACTAGAGACCTAGGGGAATCCAAGATGGGGTGACTTGTTGGGCTCTGACCATGTTCTGTTACCCAGAATCCTTTGCAAACCTCAAAATTTTGCTAAAAAAACAAATTTTCCTCACATTTTGGTGACAGATCTTTCTGGAATCATGGAGGAGCCACAAATTTCCTTCCACCCAGCGTTCACCCAAGTCTTCCGATAACAATGATACCTCACTTGTGTGGGTAGGCCTAGCTCCCGCGACAGGAGATGGCCCTAAACGCAACGTGGACACATCACATTTTTGGAATGAAAACAGAGGTGTTTTTTGCAAACTGCCTACCTGTAGGTTTTGGCCTCTAGCTCAGACGGCACCTAGGAAAACCTACAAAACCTGTGCATTTTGGAAAACTAGAGACCTAAGGGAATCCAAGATGGGGTGACTTGTGGGGCTCTGACCAGGTTCGGTTAACCAGAATCCTTTGCAAACCTCAATATTTGGCTAAAAAACACATTTTCCTCAAATGTTGGTGACAGGAAGTTCTGGAATCACAGAGAAGCTACAAATTTCCTTCCACCCAGCGTTCCCCCTAGTCTCCCAATAAAAATGATACCTCACTTGTGTGGGAAGGTCCAGCGCCCGCGACAGGAAGTGCCCCAAAACGCAACGTGGACACATCAAATTTTTTGAAAGAAAACAGAGGTGTTTTTTGCAAAGTGCCTACCTGTAGATTTTGGCCTCTAGCTCAGCCGGCACCTAGGGAAACCTACCAAACCTGTGCATTTATGAAAACTTGAGACCTAGGGGAATCCAAGATGGGGTGACTTGTGGGGCTCTGACCAGGTTATGTTACCCAGAATCCTTTGCAAACCTCAAAATTTGGCTAAAAAAACACATTTTCCTCAAATTTTGGTGACTGGAAGTTCTGGAATCACAGAGAAGCTACAAATTTCCTTCCACCCAGCGTTCCCCCTAGTCTCCCGATAAAAATGATACCTCACTTGTGTGGGAAGGTCCAGCGCCCACGACAGGAAGTGCCCCAAAACGCAACGTGGACACATCAATTTTTTTTAAAGAAAACAGAGGTGTTTTTTGCAAAGTGCCTACCTGTAGATTTTGGCCTCTAGCTCAGCCGGCACCTAGAGAAACCTACCAAACCTGTGCATTTTTGAAAACTTGAGACCTAGGGGAATCCAAGATGGGGTGACTTGTGGGGCTCTGACCAGGTTATGTTACCCAGAATCCTTTGCCAACCTCAAAATTTGGCTAAAAAAACAAATTTTCCTCAAATTTTGCTGACAGAAAGTTCTGGAATCACAGAGGAGCCACACATTTCCTTCCACCCAGTGTTCCCCCAAGTCTCCCGATAAAAACAATACCTCACTTGTGTGGGTAGCCCTAGCACCTGCGACAGGAAATGCCCCAAAACGCAACGTGGACACATCACATTTTTTGAAAGAAAACAGAGGTGTTTTTTGAAAAGTGCCTACCTGTAGATTTTGGTACTAGCTCTGCCGGCACCTAGGGAAACCTACCAAACCTGTGCATTTTTGAAAACTAGAGACCTCGGGGAATCCAAGATTTGGTGACTTGTGGGGCTCTGACCAGGTTCTGTTACCCAGATTCCTTTGCAAACCTCAAAATTTGGCTAAAAAAACACATTTTCCTCAAATTTTGGTGACAGGAAGTTCTGGAATCACAGAGAAGCTACAAATTTCCTTCCACCCAGCGTTCCCCCTAGTCTCCCAATAAAAATGATACCTCACTTGTGTGGGAAGGTCCAGCGCCCGCGACAGGAAGTGCCCCAAAACGCAACGTGGACACATAAAATTTTTTGAAAGAAAACAGAGGTTTTTTTTGCAAAGTGCCTACCTGTAGATTTTGGCCTCTAGCTCAGCCGGCACCTAGAGAAACCTACCAAACCTGTGCATTTTTGAAAACTAGAGACCTAGGGGAATCCAAGATGGGGTGACTTGTGGGGCTCTGACCAGGTTCTGTTACCCAGAATCCTTTGCAAACCTCAAAATTTGGCTAAAAAAACAAATTTTCCTCACATTTTGGTGACAGATAGTTCTGGAATCAGAGAGGAGCCACAAATTTTCTTTCCACTCAGCGTTCCCCCACGTCTCCCAATAAAAATGATACCTCACTTGTGTGCGTAGGCCTAGCGCCCATGACAGGAAACGCCCCAAAACACAACGTGGACACATCACATGTTTTTAAAGAAAACAGAGGTGTTTTTTGCAAAGTGCCTACCTGTAGATTATGCCTCTAGCTCAGCCGGCACCTAGGGAAACCTACCAAACCTGTGCATTTTTGAAAACTAGAGACCTAGGGGAATCCAAGATGGGTTGACTTGTGGGGCTCTGACCAGGTTCTGTTACCCAGAATCCTTTCCAAACCTCAAAATTTGGCTAAAAAAACACATTGCCCTCACATTTCGGTGACAGAAAGTTCTGGAATCTGAGAGGAGCCACAAATTTCCTTCCACCCAGCGTTCCCCCAAGTCTTCCGATAAAAATGATACCTCACTTGTGTGGGTAGGCCTAGCGCCCGCGACAGGAAATGCCCCAAAACGCAACGTGGACACATCACATTTTTTTAAAGATAACAGAGGAGTTTTTTGCAAAGTGCCTACCTGTAGATTTTGGCCTCTAGCTAAGCCGGCACCTAGGCAAACCTACCAAACCTGTGCATTTATTAAAACTAGAGACCTAGGGGAATCCAAGATGGGGTGACTTGTGGGGCTCTGACCATGTTCTGTTACCCAGAATCCTTTGCAAACCTCAAAATTTGGCTAAAAAAACACATTTTCCTCACATTTTGGTGACAGATCTTTCTGGAATCATGGAGGAGCCACAAATTTCCTTCCACCCAGCGTGCACCCAAGTCTTCCGATAACAATGGTACCTCACTTGTGTGGTTAGGCCTAGCTCCCGCGACAGGAGATGCCCCTAAACGCAACGTGGACACATCACATTTTTGGAATGAAAACAGAGGTGTTTTTTGCAAACTGCCTACCTGTAGGTTTTGGCCTCTAGCTCAGACGGCACCTAGGGAAACCTACCAAACCTGTGCATTTATGAAAACTTGAGACCTAGGGGAATCCAAGATGGGGTGACTTGTGGGGCTCTGACCAGGTTATGTTACCCAGAATCCTTTGCAAACCTCAAAATTTGGCTAAAAAAACACATTTTCCTCACATTTTGGTGACAGATAGTTCTGGAATCAGAGAGGAGCCACAAAATTTCCTTCCACCCAGCGTTCCCCCAAGTTTCCCGATAACAATGATACCTCACTTGTGTGGGTAGGCCTAGCGCCCGCGACAGAAGATGCCCCAAAACGCAACGTGGACACATCAAATTTTTGGAATGAAAACAGAGGTGTTTTTTGCAAAGTGCCTACCTGTAGATTTTGGCCTCTAGCTCAGCCGGCACCTAGAGAAACCTACCAAACCTGTGCATTTTTGAAAACTTGAGACCTAGGGGAATCCAAGATGGGGTGACTTGTGGGGCTCTGACCAGGTTCTGTTACCCAGATTCCTTTACAAACCTCAAAATTTGGCTAAAAAAACACATTTTCCTCAAATTTTGGTGACAGAAAGTTCTGGAATCACAGAGGAGCCACACATTTCCTTCCACCCAGTGTTCCCCCAAGTCTCCCGATAAAAACAATACCTCACTTGTGTGGGTAGGCCTAGCGCCTGCGACAGGAAATGCCCCAAAACGCAACGTGGACACATCACATTTTTTGAAAGAAAACAGAGGTGTTTTTTGAAAAGTGCCTACCTGTAGATTTTGGCCTCTAGCTCTGCCGGCACCTAGGGAAACCTACCAAACCTGTGCATTTTTGAAAACTAGAGACCTCGGGGAATCCGAGATTTGGTGACTTGTGGGGCTCTGACCAGGTTCTGTTAACCAGATTCCTTTGCAAACCTCAAAATTTGGCTAAAAAAAAACATTTTCCTCAAATTTTGGTGACAGGAAGTTCTGGAATCACAGAGAAGCTACAAATTTCCTTCCACCCAGCGTTCCCCCTAGTCTCCCAATAAAAATGATACCTCACTTGTGTGGGAAGGTCCAGCGCCCGCGACAGGAAGTGCCCCAAAACGCAACGTGGACACATCAAATTTTTTGAAAGAAAACAGAGGTGTTTTTTGCAAAGTGCCTACCTGTAGATTTTGGCCTCTAGCTCAGCCGGCACCTAGGGAAACCTACCAAACCTGTGCATTTTTGAAAACTTGAGACCAAGGGGAATCCAAGATGGGGTGACTTGTGGGGCTCTGACCAGGTTATGTTACCCAGAATCCTTTGCAAACCTCAAAATTTGGCTAAAAAAACACATTTTCCTCACATTTTGGTGACAGATCTTTCTGGAATCATGGAGGAGCCACAAATTTCCTTCCACCCAGCGTTCACCCAAGTCTTCTGATAACAATGATACCTCACTTGTGTGGGTAGGCCTAGCTCCCGCGACAGGAGATGCCCCTAAACGCAACGTGGACACATCACATTTTTGGAATGAAAACAGAGGTGTTTTTTGCAAACTGCCTACCTGTAGGTTTTGGCCTCTAGCTCAGACGGCACCTAGGAAAACCTACAAAACCTGTGCATTTTGGAAAACTAGAGACCTGAGGGAATCCAAGATGGGGTGACTTGTGGGGCTCTGACCAGGTTCGGTTAACCAGAATCCTTTGGAAACCTCAATATTTGGCTAAAAAAACACATTTTCCTCAAATGTTGGTGACAGGAAGTTCTGGAATCACAGAGAAGCTACAAATTTCCTTCCACCCAGCGTTCCCCCTAGTCTCCCAATAAAAATGATACCTCACTTGTGTGGGAAGGTCCAGCGCCCGCGACAGGAAGTGCCCAAAAACGCAACGTGGACACATAAAATTTTTTGAAAGAAAACAGAGGTGTTTTTTTCAAAGTGCCTACCTGTAGATTTTGGCCTCTAGCTCAGCCGGCACCTAGGGAAACCTACCAAACCTGTGCATTTATGAAAACTTGAGACCTAGGGGAATCCAAGATGGGGTGACTTGTGGGGCTCTGACCAGGTTATGTTACCCAGAATCCTTTGTAAACCTCAAAATTTGGCTAAAAAAACAAATTTTCCTCACATTTTGGTGACAGATAGTTCTGGAATCAGAGAGGAGCCACAAAATTTCCTTCCACCCAGCGTTCCCCCAAGTCTCCCGATAACAATGATACCTCACTTGTGTGGGTAGGCCTAGAGCCCGCGACAGAAGATGCCCCAAAACGCAACGTGGACACATCACATTTTTGGAATGAAAACAGAGGTGTTTTTTGCAATGTGCCTACATGTAGGTTTTGGCCTAAAGCTCAGCCGGCACCTAGGGAATCCTACCAAACCTGTGCATTTTTGAAAACTAGAGACCTCGGGGAATCCAAGATTTGGTGACTTGTAGGGCTCTGACCAGGTTCTGTTACCCAGATTCCTTTGCAAACCTCAAAATTTGGCTAAAAAACCAAATTTTCCTCAAATTTTGGTGACAGGAAGTTCTGGAATCACAGAGAAGCTACAAATTTCCTTCCACCCAGCGTTCCCGCTAGTCTCCCGATAAAAATGATACCTCACTTGTGTGGGAAGGTCCAGCGCCCGCGACAGGAAGTGCCCCAAAACGCAACGTGGACACATCAAATTTTTTTTAAAGAAAACAGAGGTGTTTTTTGCAAAGTGCCTACCTGTAGATTTTGGCCTCTAGCTCAGCCGGCACCTAGGGAAACCTACCAAACCTGTGTATTTTTGAAAACTTGAGACCTAGGGGAATCCAAGATGGGTTGACTTGTGGGGCTCTGACCAGGTTATGTTACCCAGAATCCTTTGCCAACCTCAAAATTTGGCTAAAAAAACAAATTTTCCTCAAATTTTGCTGACAGAAAGTTCTGGAATCACAGAGGAGCCACACATTTCCTTCCACCCAGTGTTCCCCCAAGTCTCCCGATAAAAACAATACCTCACTTGTGTGGGTAGCCCTAGCACCTGCGACAGGAAATGCCCCAAAACGCAACGTGGACACATCACATTTTTTGAAAGAAAACAGAGGTGTTTTTTGAAAAGTGCCTACCTGTAGATTTTGGTACTAGCTCTGCCGGCACCTAGGGAAACCTACCAAACCTGTGCATTTTTGAAAACTAGAGACCTCGGGGAATCCAAGATTTGGTGACTTGTGGGGCTCTGACCAGGTTCTGTTACCCAGATTCCTTTGCAAACCTCAAAATTTGGCTAAAAAAACACATTTTCCTCAAATTTTGGTGACAGGAAGTTCTGGAATCACAGAGAAGCTACAAATTTCCTTCCACCCAGCGTTCCCCCTAGTCTCCCAATAAAAATGATACCTCACTTGTGTGGGAAGGTCCAGCGCCCGCGACAGGAAGTGCCCCAAAACGCAACGTGGACACATAAAATTTTTTGAAAGAAAACAGAGGTTTTTTTTGCAAAGTGCCTACCTGTAGATTTTGGCCTCTAGCTCAGCCGGCACCTAGAGAAACCTACCAAACCTGTGCATTTTTGAAAACTAGAGACCTAGGGGAATCCAAGATGGGGTGACTTGTGGGGCTCTGACCAGGTTCTGTTACCCAGAATCCTTTGCAAACCTCAAAATTTGGCTAAAAAAACAAATTTTCCTCACATTTTGGTGACAGATAGTTCTGGAATCAGAGAGGAGCCACAAATTTTCTTTCCACTCAGCGTTCCCCCACGTCTCCCAATAAAAATGATACCTCACTTGTGTGCGTAGGCCTAGCGCCCATGACAGGAAACGCCCCAAAACACAACGTGGACACATCACATGTTTTTAAAGAAAACAGAGGTGTTTTTTGCAAAGTGCCTACCTGTAGATTATGCCTCTAGCTCAGCCGGCACCTAGGGAAACCTACCAAACCTGTGCATTTTTGAAAACTAGAGACCTAGGGGAATCCAAGATGGGTTGACTTGTGGGGCTCTGACCAGGTTCTGTTACCCAGAATCCTTTCCAAACCTCAAAATTTGGCTAAAAAAACACATTGCCCTCACATTTCGGTGACAGAAAGTTCTGGAATCTGAGAGGAGCCACAAATTTCCTTCCACCCAGCGTTCCCCCAAGTCTTCCGATAAAAATGATACCTCACTTGTGTGGGTAGGCCTAGCGCCCGCGACAGGAAATGCCCCAAAACGCAACGTGGACACATCACATTTTTTTAAAGATAACAGAGGAGTTTTTTGCAAAGTGCCTACCTGTAGATTTTGGCCTCTAGCTAAGCCGGCACCTAGGCAAACCTACCAAACCTGTGCATTTATTAAAACTAGAGACCTAGGGGAATCCAAGATGGGGTGACTTGTGGGGCTCTGACCATGTTCTGTTACCCAGAATCCTTTGCAAACCTCAAAATTTGGCTAAAAAAACACATTTTCCTCACATTTTGGTGACAGATCTTTCTGGAATCATGGAGGAGCCACAAATTTCCTTCCACCCAGCGTGCACCCAAGTCTTCCGATAACAATGGTACCTCACTTGTGTGGTTAGGCCTAGCTCCCGCGACAGGAGATGCCCCTAAACGCAACGTGGACACATCACATTTTTGGAATGAAAACAGAGGTGTTTTTTGCAAACTGCCTACCTGTAGGTTTTGGCCTCTAGCTCAGACGGCACCTAGGGAAACCTACCAAACCTGTGCATTTATGAAAACTTGAGACCTAGGGGAATCCAAGATGGGGTGACTTGTGGGGCTCTGACCAGGTTATGTTACCCAGAATCCTTTGCAAACCTCAAAATTTGGCTAAAAAAACACATTTTCCTCACATTTTGGTGACAGATAGTTCTGGAATCAGAGAGGAGCCACAAAATTTCCTTCCACCCAGCGTTCCCCCAAGTTTCCCGATAACAATGATACCTCACTTGTGTGGGTAGGCCTAGCGCCCGCGACAGAAGATGCCCCAAAACGCAACGTGGACACATCAAATTTTTGGAATGAAAACAGAGGTGTTTTTTGCAAAGTGCCTACCTGTAGATTTTGGCCTCTAGCTCAGCCGGCACCTAGAGAAACCTACCAAACCTGTGCATTTTTGAAAACTTGAGACCTAGGGGAATCCAAGATGGGGTGACTTGTGGGGCTCTGACCAGGTTCTGTTACCCAGATTCCTTTACAAACCTCAAAATTTGGCTAAAAAAACACATTTTCCTCAAATTTTGGTGACAGAAAGTTCTGGAATCACAGAGGAGCCACACATTTCCTTCCACCCAGTGTTCCCCCAAGTCTCCCGATAAAAACAATACCTCACTTGTGTGGGTAGGCCTAGCGCCTGCGACAGGAAATGCCCCAAAACGCAACGTGGACACATCACATTTTTTGAAAGAAAACAGAGGTGTTTTTTGAAAAGTGCCTACCTGTAGATTTTGGCCTCTAGCTCTGCCGGCACCTAGGGAAACCTACCAAACCTGTGCATTTTTGAAAACTAGAGACCTCGGGGAATCCGAGATTTGGTGACTTGTGGGGCTCTGACCAGGTTCTGTTAACCAGATTCCTTTGCAAACCTCAAAATTTGGCTAAAAAAAAACATTTTCCTCAAATTTTGGTGACAGGAAGTTCTGGAATCACAGAGAAGCTACAAATTTCCTTCCACCCAGCGTTCCCCCTAGTCTCCCAATAAAAATGATACCTCACTTGTGTGGGAAGGTCCAGCGCCCGCGACAGGAAGTGCCCCAAAACGCAACGTGGACACATCAAATTTTTTGAAAGAAAACAGAGGTGTTTTTTGCAAAGTGCCTACCTGTAGATTTTGGCCTCTAGCTCAGCCGGCACCTAGGGAAACCTACCAAACCTGTGCATTTTTGAAAACTTGAGACCAAGGGGAATCCAAGATGGGGTGACTTGTGGGGCTCTGACCAGGTTATGTTACCCAGAATCCTTTGCAAACCTCAAAATTTGGCTAAAAAAACACATTTTCCTCACATTTTGGTGACAGATCTTTCTGGAATCATGGAGGAGCCACAAATTTCCTTCCACCCAGCGTTCACCCAAGTCTTCTGATAACAATGATACCTCACTTGTGTGGGTAGGCCTAGCTCCCGCGACAGGAGATGCCCCTAAACGCAACGTGGACACATCACATTTTTGGAATGAAAACAGAGGTGTTTTTTGCAAACTGCCTACCTGTAGGTTTTGGCCTCTAGCTCAGACGGCACCTAGGAAAACCTACAAAACCTGTGCATTTTGGAAAACTAGAGACCTGAGGGAATCCAAGATGGGGTGACTTGTGGGGCTCTGACCAGGTTCGGTTAACCAGAATCCTTTGGAAACCTCAATATTTGGCTAAAAAAACACATTTTCCTCAAATGTTGGTGACAGGAAGTTCTGGAATCACAGAGAAGCTACAAATTTCCTTCCACCCAGCGTTCCCCCTAGTCTCCCAATAAAAATGATACCTCACTTGTGTGGGAAGGTCCAGCGCCCGCGACAGGAAGTGCCCAAAAACGCAACGTGGACACATAAAATTTTTTGAAAGAAAACAGAGGTGTTTTTTTCAAAGTGCCTACCTGTAGATTTTGGCCTCTAGCTCAGCCGGCACCTAGGGAAACCTACCAAACCTGTGCATTTATGAAAACTTGAGACCTAGGGGAATCCAAGATGGGGTGACTTGTGGGGCTCTGACCAGGTTATGTTACCCAGAATCCTTTGTAAACCTCAAAATTTGGCTAAAAAAACAAATTTTCCTCACATTTTGGTGACAGATAGTTCTGGAATCAGAGAGGAGCCACAAAATTTCCTTCCACCCAGCGTTCCCCCAAGTCTCCCGATAACAATGATACCTCACTTGTGTGGGTAGGCCTAGAGCCCGCGACAGAAGATGCCCCAAAACGCAACGTGGACACATCACATTTTTGGAATGAAAACAGAGGTGTTTTTTGCAATGTGCCTACATGTAGGTTTTGGCCTAAAGCTCAGCCGGCACCTAGGGAATCCTACCAAACCTGTGCATTTTTGAAAACTAGAGACCTCGGGGAATCCAAGATTTGGTGACTTGTAGGGCTCTGACCAGGTTCTGTTACCCAGATTCCTTTGCAAACCTCAAAATTTGGCTAAAAAACCAAATTTTCCTCAAATTTTGGTGACAGGAAGTTCTGGAATCACAGAGAAGCTACAAATTTCCTTCCACCCAGCGTTCCCGCTAGTCTCCCGATAAAAATGATACCTCACTTGTGTGGGAAGGTCCAGCGCCCGCGACAGGAAGTGCCCCAAAACGCAACGTGGACACATCAAATTTTTTTTAAAGAAAACAGAGGTGTTTTTTGCAAAGTGCCTACCTGTAGATTTTGGCCTCTAGCTCAGCCGGCACCTAGGGAAACCTACCAAACCTGTGTATTTTTGAAAACTTGAGACCTAGGGGAATCCAAGATGGGGTGACTTGTGGGGCTCTGACCAAGTTATGTTACCCAGAATCCTTTGCAAACCTCAAAATTTGGCTAAAAAAACACATTTTCCTCAAATTTTGGTGACAGAAAGTTCTGGAATCACAGAGGAGCCACACATTTCCTTCCACCCAGTGTTCCCCCAAGTCTCCCGATAAAAACAATACCTCACTTGTGTGGGTAGGCTTAGCGCCTGCGACAGGAAATGCCCCAAAACGCAACGTGGACACATCACATTTTTTGAAAGAAAACAGAGGTGTTTTTTGAAAAGTGCCTACCTGTAGATTTTGGCCTTTAGCTCTGCCGGCACCTAGGGAAACCAACCAAACCTGTGCATTTTTTAAAACTAGAGACCTCGGGGAATCCAAGATTTGGTGACTTGTGGGGCTCTGACCAGGTTCTGTTACTCAGATTCCTTTGCAAACCTCAAAATTTGGCTAAAAAAACACATTTTCCTCAAATTTTGGTGACAGGAAGTTCTGGAATCACAGAGAAGCTACAAATTTCCTTCCACCCAGCGTTCCCCCTAGTCTCCCAATAAAAATGATACCTCACTTGTGTGGGAAGGTCCAGCGCCCGCGACAGGAAGTGCCCCAAAACGCAACGTGGACACATCAAATTTTTTGAAAGAAAACAGAGGTGTTTTTTGCAAACTGCCTACCTCTAGATTTTGGCCTCTAGCTCAGCCGGCACCTAGGGAAACCTACCAAACCTGTGCATTTTTGAAAACTTGAGACCGAGGGGAATCCAAGATGGGGTGACTTGTGGGGCTCTGACCAGGTTATGTTACCCAGAATCCTTTGCAAACCTCAAAATTTGGCTAAAAAAACACATTTTCCTCAACTTTTGGTGACAGAAAGTTCTGGAATCACAGAGGAGCCACACATTTCCTTCCACCCAGTGTTCCCCCAAGTCTCCCGATAAAAACAATACCTCACTTGTGTGGGTAGGCCTAGCGCCTGCGACAGGAAATGCCCCAAAACGCAACGTGGACACATCACATTTTTTTAAAGAAAACAGAGGTGTTTTTTGCAAAGTGCCTACCTGTAGATTTTGGCCTCTAGCTCTGCCGGCACCTAGGGAAACCTACCAAACCTGCGCATTTTTTAAAACTAGAGACCTAGGGGAATCCAAGATGGGGTGACTTGTGGGGCTCTGACCATGTTTTGTTACCCAGAATCCTTTGCAAACCTCAAAATTTTACTAAAAAAACACATTTTCCTCACATTTTGATGACAGATAGTTCTGGAATCAGAGAGGAGCCACACATTGCCTTCCACCCAGCGTTCCCCCAAGTCTACCGATAACAATGATACCTCACTTGTGTGGGTAGGCCTAGCGCCCGCGACAGGAGATGCCCCAAAACGCAACGTGGACACATCACATTTTTGGAGTGAAAACAGAGGTGTTTTTTGCAAAGTGCCTACCTGTAGGGTTTGGCCTCTAGCTCAGCCGGCACCTAGGAAAACCTACCAAACCTGTGCATTTTTGAAAACTAGAGACCTAGGGGAATCCAAGATGGGGAGACTTGTGGGGCTCTGACCAGGTTCTGTTACCCAGTATCCTTTGCAAACCTCAAAATTTGGCTAAAAAAACCACATTTTCCTCAACTTTTGGTGACAGGAAGTTCTGGAATCACAGAGGAGCCATAAATTTCCTTCCACCCAGCATTCCCCCAAGTCTCCCGATAAAAATGATACCTCACTTGTGTGGGTAGTCCTAGCGCCCGTGACAGTAAACGCCCCAAAACACAACGTGGACACATCAATTTTTTAAAAGAAAACAGAGGTGTGTTTTGCAAAGTGACTACCTATAGATTTTGCCTCTAGCTCAGCCGGCACCTAGGGAAACCTTCCAAACCTGTGCATTTTTTAAAACTAGAGACCTAGGGGAATCCAAGATGGGGTGACTTGTGGGGCTCTGAAGAGGTTCTGTTACCCAGAATCCTTTGCAAACCTCAAAATTTGGCTAAAAAAACACATTTTCCTCACATTTTGGTGACAGATAGTTCTGGAATCAGAGAGGAGCCACAAATTTCCATCCACCCAGCGTTCCCCCAAGTCTCCCGATAAAAATGATACCCCACCTGTGTGCGTAGGCATAGCGCCTGTGACAGGAAACGCCCCAAAACACAACGTGGACACATCATTTTTTTTTAAAGAAAACAGAGGTGTTTTTTGCAAAGTGCCTACCTGTAGATTTTGTCTCTAGCTCAGCCGGCACCTAGGGAAACCTTCCAAACCTGTGCATTTTTTAAAACTAGAGACCTAGGGGAATCCAAAATGGGGTGACTTGTGGGGCTCTGACCAGGTTCTGTTACCCAGAATCCTTTCCAAACCTCAAAATCTGGCTAAAAAACACACACTGCCCTCACATTTCGGTGACAGAAAGTTCTGGAATCTGAGAGGAGCCACAAATTTCCTTCCACCCAGTGTTCCCCCAAGTCTGCAGATAAAAACGATACCTCACTTGTGTGGGTAGGCCTAGCGCCTGCGACAGGAAATGCCCCAAAACGCAACATGGACACATCACATTTTTTGAAAGAAAACAGAGGTGTTTTTTGCAAAGTGCCTACCTGTAGATTTTGGCCTCTAGCTAAGCCGGCACCTAGGGAAACCTACCAAACCTGTGCATTTTTTAAATCTAGAGACCTAGGGGAATCCAAGATGGTGTGATTTGTGGGGCTCTGACCAGGTTCTGTTACCCAGAATCCTTTCCAAACCTCAACATTTGTCTAAAAAAACACATTTTCCTCAAATTTTGGTGACAAAAAGTTCTGGAATCACAGAGGAGCCACAAATTTCCTTCCATCCAGCGTTCCCCCAAGTCTCCCGATAAAAATGATACCTCACTTGTGTGGGTAGGCCTAGCGCCCGCATCAGGAAATGCCCCAAAACGCAACGTGAACACATCACATTTTTTTAAAGAAAACAGAGGTGTTTTTTGCAAAGTGCCTACCTGTAGATTTTGCTTCTAGCTCAGCCGGCACCTAGGGAAACCTACCAAACCTGTGCATTTTTGAAAACTAGAGACCTAGGGGAATCCAAGATGGGGTGACTTGTGGGGCTCTGACGAGGTTCTCTTACCCAGAATCCTTTGCAAACCTCAAAATTTGGCTTAAAAAACTAATTTTCCTCACATTTTGGTGACAGATAGTTCTGGAATCAGAGAGCAGCCACAAATTTCCTTCCACCCAGCGTTCCCCCAAAGTCTCCCGATGACAATGATACCTCACTTGTGTGGGTAGGCCTAGCGCCCGCGACAGGAGATGCCCCAAAACACAATGTGGACACATCACATTTATGGAATAAAACAGAGGTGTTTTTTGCAAAGTGCCTACCTGTGGGTTTTGGCCTCTAGCTCAGCCGGCACCTAGGGAAACCTACGAAACCTGTGCATTTTTTAAAACTAGAGACCTAGGGGAATCCAAGATGGGGTGACTTGTTGGGCTCTGACCAGGTTCTGTTACCCAGAATCCTTTGCAAACCTCAAAATTTGGCTAAAAAAACAAATTTTCCTCAAATGTTGGTGACAGGAAGTTCTGGAATCACAGAGGAGCCATAAATTTCCTTCCACCCAGCGTTCCCCCAAGTCTCCCGATAAAAATGATACCTCACTTGTGTGGGTAGGCCTAGCGCCCGCGACAGGAAATGCCCTAAAACGCAACCTGGACACATCACATTTTTTTAAAGAAAACAGATGTGTCTTTTGCAAAGTGCCTACCTATAGATTTTACCTCTAGCTCAGCCGGCACCTAGGGAAACCTTCCAAACCTGTGCATTTTTTAAAACTAGAGACCTAGGGGAATCCAAGATGGGGTGACTTGTGGGGCTCTGACGAGGTTCTGTTACCCAGAATACTTTGCAAACCTCAAAATTTGGCTAAAAAAACACATTTTCCTCACATTTTGGTGACAGATAGCTCTGGAATCAGAGAGGAGCCACAAATTTCCTTCCACCCAGCGTTCCCCCAAGTCTCCCGATAAAAATGATACCTCACTTGTGTGCGTAGGCCTAGCGCCTGTGACAGGAAACGCCCCAAAACACAACGTGGACACATCACATTTTTTTAAAGAAAACAGAGGTGTTTTTTGCAAAGTGCCTACCTGTAGATTTTGCCTCTAGCTCAGCCGGCACCTAGGGAAACCTTCCAAACCTGTGCATTTTTGAAAACTAGAGACCTAGGGGAATCCAAGATGGGGTGACTTGTGGGGCTCTGACCAGGTTCTGTTACCCAGAATCCTTTGCAAACCTCAAAATTTGGCTAAAAAAACACATTTTCCTCAAATTTTGGTGACAGAAAGTTCTGGAATCATAGAGGAGCACACAAATTTCCTTCCATCCAGCGTTCCCCCAAGTCTCCCGATAAAAATGATACCTCACTTGTGTGGGTAGGCCTAGCGCCCGTGACAGGAAACGCCCCAAAACACAACGTGGACACATCACATTTTTTGAAAGAAAACAGAGGTGTTTTTTGCAAAGTGCCTACCTGTAGATTTTGGCCTCTAGCTCAGCCGGCACCTAGGGAAACCTACCAAACCTGTGCATTTTTGAAAACTTGAGACCTAGGGGAATCCAAGATGGGGTGACTTGTGGGGCTCTGACCAGGTTATGTTACCCAGAATCCTTTGCAAACCTCAAAGTTTGGCTAAAAAACACATTTTCCTCAAATTATGGTGACAGAAAGTTCTGGAATCACAGAGGAGCCACACATTTCCTTCCACCCAGTGTTCCCCCAAGTCTCCCGATAAAAACAATACCTCACTTGTGTGGGTAGGCCTAGCGCCTGCGACAGGAAATGCCCCAAAACGCAACGTGGACACATCACATTTTTTGAAAGAAAACAGAGGTGTTTTTTGAGAAGTGCCTACCTGTAGATTTTGGCCTCTAGCTCTGCCGGCACCTAGGGAAACCTACCAAACCTGTGCATTTTTTAAAACTAGAGACCTCGGGGAATCCAAGATTTGGTGACTTGTGGGGCTCTGACCAGGTTCTGTTACCCAGATTCCTTTGCAAACCTCAAAATTTGGCTAAAAAAACAAATTTTCCTCAAATTTTGGTGACAGGAAGTTCTGGAATCACAGAGAAGCTACAAATTTCCTTCCACCCAGCGTTCCCCCTAGTCTCCCAATAAAAATGATACCTCACTTGTGTGGGTAGGCCTAGCGCCCGCAACAGGAAAAGCCCCAAAACGGAACGGGGACACATCAGATTTTTTAAAGAAAACAAAGGTGTTTTTTGCAATGTCCCTACTTGTAGGTTTTGGCCTCTAGCTCAGCCGGCACCTAGGAAAACCTACCAAACCTGTGCATTTTTGAAAACTAGAGACCTAGGGGAATCCAAGATGGGGTGACTTGTGGGGCTCTGACCAGGTTCTGTTACCCAGTATCCTTTGCAAACCTCAAAATTTGGCTAAAAAAAACACATTTTCCTCAACTTTTGGTGACAGGAAGTTCTGGAATCACTGAGGAGCCATAAATTTCCTTCCACCCAGCATTCCCCCAAGTCTCCCGATAAAAATGATACCTCACTTGTGTGGGTAGTCCTAGCGCCCGTGACAGGAAACGCCCCAAAACACAACGTGGACACATCAATTTTTTTAAAGAAAACAGAGGTGTTTTTTGCAAAGTGACTACCTATAGATTTTGCCACTAGCTCAGCCGGCACCTAGGGAAACCTTCCAAACCTGTGCATTTTTTAAAACTAGAGACCTAGGGGAATCCAAGATGGGGTGACTTGTGGGGCTCTGACCATGTTCTGTTAACCAGAATCCTTTGCAAACCTCAAAATTTGGCTAAAAAAACACATTTTCCTCACATTTTGGTGACAGATCTTTCTGGAATCATGGAGGAGCCACAAATTTCCTTCCACCCAGTGTTACCCCAAGTCTGCAGATAAAAACGATACCTCACTTGTGTGGGTAGGCCTAGCGCCTGCGACAGGAAATGCCCCAAAACGCAACATGGACACATCACATTTTTTGAAAGAAAACAGAGGTGTTTTTTGCAAAGTGCCTACCTGTAGATTTTGGCCTCTAGCTAAGCCGGCACCTAGGGAAACCTACCAAACCTGTGCATTTTTTAAATCTAGAGACCTAGGGGAATCCAAGATGGGGTGATTTGTGGGGCTCTGACCAGGTTCTGTTACCCAGAATCCTTTCCAAACCTCAAAATTTGTCTAAAAAAACACATTTTCCTCAAATTTTGGTGACAGAAAGTTCTGGAATCACAGAGGAGCCACAAATTTCCTTCCATCCAGCGTTCCCCCAAGTCTCCCGATAAAAATGATACCTCACTTGTGTGGGTAGGCCTAGCGCCCGCATCAGGAAATGCCCCAAAACGCAACGTGAACACATCACATTTTTGTAAAGAAAACAGAGGTGTTTTTTGCAAAGTGCCTACCTGTAGATTTTGCTTCTAGCTCAGCCGGCACCTAGGGAAACCTACCAAACCTGTGCATTTTTGAAAACTAGAGACCTAGGGGAATCCAAGATGGGGTGACTTGTGGGGCTCTGACGAGGTTCTCTTACCCAGAATCCTTTGCAAACCTCAAAATTTGGCTTAAAAAACTAATTTTCCTCACATTTTGGTGACAGATAGTTCTGGAATCAGAGAGCAGCCACAAATTTCCTTCCACCCAGCGTTCCCCCAAAGTCTCCCGATGACAATGATACCTCACTTGTGTGGGTAGGCCTAGCGCCCGCGACAGGAGATGCCCCAAAACGCAATGTGGACACATCACATTTATGGAATAAAACAGAGGTGTTTTTTGCAAATTGCCTACCTGTGGGTTTTGGCCTCTAGCTCAGCCGGCACCTAGGGAAACCTACGAAACCTGTGCATTTTTGAAAACTAGAGACCTAGGGGAATCCAAGATGGGGTGACTTGTTGGGCTCCGACCAGGTTCTGTTACCCAGAATCCTTTGCAAACCTCAAAATTTGGCTAAAAAAACACATTTTCCTCAAATGTTGGTGACAGGAAGTTCTGGAATCACAGAGGAGCCATAAATTTCCTTCCACCCAGCGTTCCCCCAAGTCTCCCGATAAAAATGATACCTCACTTGTGTGGGTAGGCCTAGCGCCCGCGACAGGAAATGCCCTAAAACGCAACCTGGACACATCACATTTTTTTAAAGAAAACAGAGGTGTCTTTTGCAAAGTGCCTACCTATAGATTTTACCTCTAGCTCAGCCGGCACCTAGGGAAACCTTCCAAACCTGTGCATTTTTTAAAACTAGAGACCTAGGGGAATCCAAGATGGGGTGACTTGTGGGGCTCTGACGAGGTTCTGTTACCCAGAATACTTTGCAAACCTCAAAATTTGGCTAAAAAACACATTTTCCTCACATTTTGGTGACAGATAGCTCTGGAATCAGAGAGGAGCCACAAATTTCCTTCCACCCAGCGTTCCCCCAAGTCTCCCGATAAAAATGATACCTCACTTGTGTGCGTCGGCCTAGCGCCTGTGACAGGAAACGCCCCAAAACACAACGTGGACACATCACATTTTTTTAAAGAAAACAGAGGTGTTTTTTGCAAAGTGCCTACCTGTAGATTTTGCCTCTAGCTCAGCCGGCACCTAGGGAAACCTTCCAAACCTGTGCATTTTTGAAAACTAGAGACCTAGGGGAATCCAAGATGGGGTGACTTGTGGGGCTCTGACCAGGTTCTGTTACCCAGAATCCTTTGCAAACCTCAAAATTTGGCTAAAAAAACACATTTTCCTCAAATTTTGGTGACAGAAAGTTCTGGAATCATAGAGGAGCACACAAATTTCCTTCCATCCAGCGTTCCCCCAAGTCTCCCGATAAAAATGATACCTGACTTGTGTGGGTAGGCCTAGCGCCCGTGACAGGAAACGCCCCAAAACACAACGTGGACACATCACATTTTTTTAAAGAAAACAGAGGTGTTTTTTGCAAAGTGCCTACCTGTAGATTTTGGCCTCTAGCTCAGCCGGCACCTAGGGAAACCTACCAAACCTGTGCATTTTTGAAAACTTGAGACCTAGGGGAATCCAAGATGGGGTGACTTGTGGGGCTCTGACCAGGTTATGTTACCCAGAATCCTTTGCAAACCTCAAAATTTGGCTAAAAAACACATTTTCCTCAAATTATGGTGACAGAAAGTTCTGGAATCACAGAGGAGCCACACATTTCCTTCCACCCAGTGTTCCCCCAAGTCTCCCGATAAAAACAATACCTCACTTGTGTGGGTAGGCCTAGCGCCTGCGACAGGAAATGCCCCAAAACGCAACGTGGACACATCACATTTTTTGAAAGAAAACAGAGGTGTTTTTTGAAAAGTGCCTACCTGTAGATTTTGGCCTCTAGCTCTGCCGGCACCTAGGGAAACCTACCAAACCTCTGCATTTTTTAAAACTAGAGACCTCGGGGAATCCAAGATTTGGTGACTTGTGGGGCTCTGACCAGGTTCTGTTACCCAGATTCCTTTGCAAACCTCAAAATTTGGCTAAAAAAACAAATTTTCCTCAAATTTTGGTGACAGGAAGTTCTGGAATCACAGAGAAGCTACAAATTTCCTTACACCCAGCGTTCCCCCTAGTCTCCCAATAAAAATGATACCTCACTTGTGTGGGTAGGCCTAGCGCCCGCAACAGGAAATGCCCCAAAACGGAACGGGGACACATCAGATTTTTTAAAGAAAACAAAGGTGTTTTTTGCAATGTGCCTACTTGTAGGTTTTGGCCTCTATCTCAGCCGGCACCTAGGAAAACCTACCAAACCTGTGCATTTTTGAAAACTAGAGACCTAGGGGAATCCAAGATGGGGTGACTTGTGGGGCTCTGACCAGGTTCTGTTACCCAGTATCCTTTGCAAACCTCAAAATTTGGCTAAAAAAAACACATTTTCCTCAACTTTTGGTGACAGGAAGTTCTGGAATCACTGAGGAGCCATAAATTTCCTTCCACCCAGCATTCCCCCAAGTCTCCCGATAAAAATGATACCTCACTTGTGTGGGTAGTCCTAGCGCCCGTGACAGGAAACGCCCCAAAACACAACGTGGACACATCAATTTTTTTAAAGAAAACAGAGGTGTTTTTTGCAAAGTGACTACCTATAGATTTTGCCACTAGCTCAGCCGGCACCTAGGGAAACCTTCCAAACCTGTGCATTTTTTAAAACTAGAGACCTAGGGGAATCCAAGATGGGGTGACTTGTGGGGCTCTGACCATGTTCTGTTACCCAGAATCCTTTGCAAACCTCAAAATGTGGCTAAAAAAACACATTTTCCTCACATTTTGGTGACAGATCTTTCTGGAATCATGGAGGAGCCACAAATTTCCTTCCACCCAGTGTTACCCCAAGTCTGCAGATAAAAACGATACCTCACTTGTGTGGGTAGGCCTAGCGCCTGCGACAGGAAATGCCCCAAAACGCAACATGGACACATCACATTTTTTGAAAGAAAACAGAGGTGTTTTTTGCAAAGTGCCTACCTGTAGATTTTGGCCTCTAGGTAAGCCGGCACCTAGGGAAACCTACCAAACCTGTGCATTTTTTAAATCTAGAGACCTAGGGGAATCCAAGATGGCGTGATTTGTGGGGCTCTGACCAGGTTCTGTTACCCAGAATCCTTTCCAAACCTCAAAATTTGTCTAAAAAAACACATTTTCCTCAAATTTTGGTGACAGAAAGTTCTGGAATCACAGAGGAGCCACAAATTTCCTTCCATCCAGCGTTCCCCCAAGTCTCCCGATAAAAATGATACCTCACTTGTGTGGGTAGGCCTAGCGCCCGCATCAGGAAATGCCCCAAAACGCAACGTGAACACATCACATTTTTGTAAAGAAAACAGAGGTGTTTTTTGCAAAGTGCCTACCTGTAGATTTTGCTTCTAGCTCAGCCGGCACCTAGGGAAACCTACCAAACCTGTGCATTTTTGAAAACTAGAGACCTAGGGGAATCCAAGATGGGGTGACTTGTGGGGCTCTGACGAGGTTCTCTTACCCAGAATCCTTTGCAAACCTCAAAATTTGGCTTAAAAAACTAATTTTCCTCACATTTTGGTGACAGATAGTTCTGGAATCAGAGAGCAGCCACACATTTCCTTCCACCCAGCGTTCCCCCAAAGTCTCCCGATGACAATGATACCTCACTTGTGTGGGTAGGCCTAGCGCCCGCGACAGGAGATGCCCCAAAACGCAATGTGGACACATCACATTTATGGAATAAAACAGAGGTGTTTTTTGCAAAGTGCCTACCTGTGGGTTTTGGCCTCTAGCTCAGCCGGCACCTAGGGAAACCTACGAAACCTGTGCATTTTTGAAAACTAGAGACCTAGGGGAATCCAAGATGGGGTGACTTGTTGGGCTCCGACCAGGTTCTGTTACCCAGAATCCTTTGCAAACCTCAAAATTTGGCTAAAAAAACACATTTTCCTCAAATGTTGGTGACAGGAAGTTCTGGAATCACAGAGGAGCCATAAATTTCCTTCCACCCACCGTTCCCCCAAGTCTCCCGATAAAAATGATACCTCACTTGTGTGGGTAGGCCTAGCGCCCGCGACAGGAAATGCCCTAAAACGCAACCTGGACACATCACATTTTTTTAAAGAAAACAGAGGTGTCTTTTGCAAAGTGCCTACCTATAGATTTTACCTCTAGCTCAGCCGGCACCTAGGGAAACCTTCCAAACCTGTGCATTTTTTAAAACTAGAGACCTAGGGGAATCCAAGATGGGGTGACTTGTGGGGCTCTGACGAGGTTCTGTTACCCAGAATACTTTGCAAACCTCAAAATTTGGCTAAAAAACACATTTTCCTCACATTTTGGTGACAGATAGCTCTGGAATCAGAGAGGAGCCACAAATTTCCTTCCACCCAGCGTTCCCCCAAGTCTCCCGATAAAAATGATACCTCACTTGTGTGCGTAGGCCTAGCGCCTGTGACAGGAAACGCCCCAAAACACAACGTGGACACATCACATTTTTTTAAAGAAAACAGAGGTGTTTTTTGCAAAGTGCCTACCTGTAGATTTTGCCTCTAGCTCAGCCGGCACCTAGGGAAACCTTCCAAACCTGTGCATTTTTGAAAACTAGAGACCTAGGGGAATCCAAGATGGGGTGACTTGTGGGGCTCTGACCAGGTTCTGTTACCCAGAATCCTTTGCAAACCTCAAAATTTGGCTAAAAAAACACATTTTCCTCAAATTTTGGTGACAGAAAGTTCTGGAATCATAGAGGAGCACACAAATTTCCTTCCATCCAGCGTTCCCCCAAGTCTCCCGATAAAAATGATACCTCACTTGTGTGGGTAGGCCTAGCGCCCGTGACAGGAAACGCCCCAAAACACAACGTGGACACATCACATTTTTTGACAGAAAACAGAGGTGTTTTTTGCGAAGTGCCTACCTGTAGATTTTGGCCTCTAGCTCAGCCGGCACCTAGGGAAACCTACCAAACCTGTGCATTTTTGAAAACTTGAGACCTAGGGGAATCCAAGATGGGGTGACTTGTGGGGCTCTGACCAGGTTCTGTTACCCAGTATCCTTTGCAAACCTCAAAATTTGGCTAAAAAAAAACACATTTTCCTCAACTTTTGGTGACAGGAAGTTCTGGAATCACTGAGGAGCCATAAATTTCCTTCCACCCAGCATTCCCCCAAGTCTCCCGATAAAAATGATACCTCACTTGTGTGGGTAGTCCTAGCGCCCGTGACAGGAAACGCCCCAAAACACAACGTGGACACATCAATTTTTTTAAAGAAAACAGAGGTGTTTTTTGCAAAGTGACTACCTATAGATTTTGCCACTAGCTCAGCCGGCACCTAGGGAAACCTTCCAAACCTGTGCATTTTTTAAAACTAGAGACCTAGGGGAATCCAAGATGGGGTGACTTGTGGGGCTCTGACCATGTTCTGTTACCCAGAATCCTTTGCAAACCTCAAAATTTGGCTAAAAAAACACATTTTCCTCACATTTTGGTGACAGATCTTTCTGGAATCATGGAGGAGCCACAAATTTCCTTCCACCCAGCGTGCACCCAAGTCTTCCGATAACAATGGTACCTCACTTGTGTGGTTAGGCCTAGCTCCCGCGACAGGAGATGCCCCTAAACGCAACGTGGACACATCACATTTTTGGAATGAAAACAGAGGTGTTTTTTGCAAACTGCCTACCTGTAGGTTTTGGCCTCTAGCTTAGACGGCACCTAGGGAAACCTACCAAACCTGTGCATTCATGAAAACTTGAGACCTAGGGGAATCCAAGATGGGGTGACTTGTGGGGCTCTGACCAGGTTATGTTACCCAGAATCCTTTGCAAACCTCAAAATTTGGCTAAAAAAAACACATTTTCCTCACATTTTGGTGACAGATAGTTCTGGAATCAGAGAGGAGCCACAAAATTTCCTTCCACCCAGCGTTCCCCCAAGTCTCCCGATAAAAATGATACCTCACTTGTGTGGGTAGGCCTAGCGCCCGCGACAGAAGATGCCCCAAAACGCAACGTGGACACATCACATTTTTGGAATGAAAACAGAGGTGTTTTTTGCAAAGTGCCTACCTGTAGATTTTGGCCTCCAGCTCAGCCGGCAGCTAGAGAAACCTACCAAACCTGTGCATTTTTGAAAACTTGAGACCTAGGGGAATCCAAGATGGGGTGACTTGTGGGGCTCTGACCAGGTTCTGTTACCCAGATTCCTTTGCAAACCTCAAAATTTGGCTAAAAAAACACATTTTCCTCAAATTCTGGTGACAGAAAGTTCTGGAATCACAGAGGAGCCACACATTTCCTTCCACCCAGTGTTCCCCCAAGTCTCCCGATAAAAACAATACCTCACTTGTGTGGGTAGGCCTAGCGCCTGCGACAGGAAATGCCCCAAAACGCAACGTGGACACATCACATTTTTTGAAAGAAAACAGAGGTGTTTTTTGAAAAGTGCCTACCTGTAGATTTTGGCCTCTAGCTCTGCCGGCACCTAGGGAAACCTACCAAACCTGTGCATTTTTGAAAACTAGAGACCTCGGGGAATCTAAGATTTGGTGACTTGTGGGGCTCTGACCAGGTTCTGTTAACCAGATTCCTTTGCAAACCTCAAAATTTGGCTAAAAAAAACCATTTTCCTCAAATTTTGGTGACAGGAAGTTCTGGAATCACAGAGAAGCTACAAATTTCCTTCCACCCAGCGTTCCCCCTAGTCTCCCAATAAAAATGATACCTCACTTGTGTGGGAAGGTCCAGCGCCCGCGACAGGAAGTGCCCCAAAACGCAACGTAGACACATCAAATTTTTTGAAAGAAAACAGAGGTGTTTTTTGCAAAGTGCCTACCTGTAGATTTTGGCCTCTAGCTCAGCCGGCACCTAGGGAAACCTACCAAACCTGTGCATTTTTGAAAACTTGAGACCAAGGGGAATCCAAGATGGGGTGACTTGTGGGGCTCTGACCAGGTTATGTTACCCAGAATCCTTTGCAAACCTCAAAATTTGGCTAAAAAAACACATTTTCCTCACATTTTGGTGACAGATCTTTCTGGAATCATGGAGGAGCCACAAATTTCCTTCCACCCAGCGTTCACCCAAGTCTTCTGATAACAATGATACCTCACTTGTGTGGGTAGGCCTAGCTCCCGCGACAGGAGATGCCCCTAAACGCAACGTGGACACATCACATTTTTGGAATGAAAACAGAGGTGTTTTTTGCAAACTGCCTACCTGTAGGTTTTTGCCTCTAGCTCAGACGGCACCTAGGAAAACCTACAAAACCTGTGCATTTTGGAAAACTAGAGACCTAAGGGAATCCAAGATGGGGTGACTTGTGGGGCTCTGACCAGGTTCGGTTAACCAGAATCCTTTGCAAACCTCAATATTTGGCTAAAAAAACACATTTTCCTCAAATGTTGGTGACAGGAAGTTCTGGAATCACAGAGAAGCTACAAATTTCCTTCCACCCAGCGTTCCCCCTAGTCTCCCAATAAAAATGATACCTCACTTGTGTGGGAAGGTCCAGCGCCCGCGACAGGAAGTGCCCCAAAACGCAACGTGGACACATCAAATTTTTTGAAAGAAAACAGAGGTGTTTTTTGCAAAGTGCCTACCTGTAGATTTTGGCCTCTAGCTCAGCCGGCACCTAGGGAAACCTACCAAACCTGTGCATTTTTGAAAACTTGAGACCAAGGGGAATCCAAGATGGGGTGACTTGTGGGGCTCTGACCAGGTTATGTTACCCAGAATCCTTTGCAAACCTCAAAATTTGGCTAAAAAAACACATTTTCCTCACATTTTGGTGACAGATCTTTCTGGAATCATGGAGGAGCCACAAATTTCCTTCCACCCAGCGTTCACCCAAGTCTTCTGATAACAATGATACCTCACTTGTGTGGGTAGGCCTAGCTCCCGCGACAGGAGATGCCCCTAAACGCAACGTGGACACATCACATTTTTGGAATGAAAACAGAGGTGTTTTTTGCAAACTGCCTACCTGTAGGTTTTGGCCTCTAGCTCAGACAGCACCTATGAAAACCTACAAAACCTGTGCATTTTGGAAAACTAGAGACCTAAGGGAATCCAAGATGGGGTGACTTGTGGGGCTCTGACCAGGTTCGGTTAACCAGAATCCTTTGCAAACCTCAATATTTGGCTAAAAAAACACATTTTCCTCAAATGTTGGTGACAGGAAGTTCTGGAATCACAGAGAAGCTACAAATTTCCTTCCACCCAGAGTTCCCCCTAGTCTCCCAATAAAAATGATACCTCACTTGTGTGGGAAGGTCCAGCGCCCGCGACAGGAAGTGCCCCAAAACGCAACGTGGACACATCAAATTTTTTGAAAGAAAACAGAGGTGTTTTTTTCAAAGTGCCTACCTGTAGATTTTGGCCTCTAGCTCAGCCGGCACCTAGGGAAACCTACCAAACCTGTGCATTTATGAAAACTTGAGACCTAGGGGAATCCAAGATGGGGTGACTTGTGGGGCTCTGACCAGGTTATGTTACCCAGAATCCTTTGCAAACCTCAAAATTTGGCTAAAAAAACACATTTTCCTCACATTTTGGTGACAGATAGTTCTGGAATCAGAGAGGAGCCACAAAATTTCCTTCCACCCAGCGTTCCCCCAAGTCTCCCGATAACAATGATACCTCACTTGTGTGGGTAGGCCTAGCGCCCGCGACAGAAGATGCCCCAAAACGCAACGTGGACACATCACATTTTTGGAATTAAAACAGAGGTGTTTTTTGCAATGTGCCTACATGTAGGTTTTGGCCTAAAGCTCAGCCGGCACCTAGGGAATCCTACCAAACCTGTGCATTTTTGAAAACTAGAGACCTCGGGGAATCCAAGATTTGGTGACTTGTGGGGCTCTGACCAGGTTCTGTTAGCCAGATTCCTTTGCAAACCTCAAAATTTGGCTAAAAAACCACATTTTCCTCAAATTTTGGTGACAGGAAGTTCTGGAATCACAGAGAAGCTACAAATTTCCTTCCACCCAGCGTTCCCCCTAGTCTCCCGATAAAAATGATACCTCACTTGTGTGGGAAGGTCCAGCGCCCGCGACAGGAAGTGCCCCAAAACACAACGTGGACACATCAAATTTTTTTAAAGAAAACAGAGGTGTTTTTTGCAAAGTGCCTACCTGTAGATTTTGGCCTCTAGCTCAGCCGGCACCTAGGGAAACCTACCAAACCTGTGTATTTTTGAAAACTTGAGACCTAGGGGAATCCAAGATGGGGTGACTTGTGGGGCTCTGACCAAGTTATGTTACCCAGAATCCTTTGCAAACCTCAAAATTTGGCTAAAAAAACACATTTTCCTCAAATTTTGGTGACAGAAAGTTCTGGAATCACAGAGGAGCCAAACATTTCCTTCCACCCAGTGTTCCCCCAAGTCTCCCGATAAAAACAATACCTCACTTGTGTGGGTAGGCTTAGCGCCTGCGACAGGAAATGCCCCAAAACGCAATGTGGGCACATCACATTTTTTTAAAGAAAACAGAGGTGTTTTTTGAAAAGTGCCTACCTGTAGATTTTGGCCTTTAGCTCTGCCGGCACCTAGGGAAACCTACCAAACCTGTGCATTTTTGAAAACTAGAGACCTTGGGGAATCCAAGATTTGGTGACTTGTGGGGCTCTGACCAGGTTCTGTTACCCAGATTCCTTTGCAAACCTCAAAATTTGGCTAAAAAAACACATTTTCCTAAAATTTTGGTGACAGGAAGTTCTGGAATCACAGAGAAGCCACAAATTTCCTTCCACCCAGCGTTCCCCCTAGTCTCCCAATAAAAATGATACCTCACTTGTGTGGGAAGGTCCAGCGCCCGCGACAGGAAGTGCCCCAAAACGCAACGTGGACACATCACATTTTTTGAAAGAAAACAGAGGTGTTTTTTGCAAACTGCCTACCTCTAGATTTTGGCCTCTAGCTCAGCCGGCACCTAGGGAAACCTACCAAACCTGTGCATTTTTGAAAACTTGAGACCGAGGGGAATCCAAGATGGGGTGACTTGTGGGGCTCTGACCAGGTTATGTTACCCAGAATCCTTTGCAAACCTCAAAATTTGGCTAAAAAAACACATTTTCCTCAACTTTTGGTGACAGAAAGTTCTGGAATCACAGAGGAGCCACACATTTCCTTCCACCCAGTGTTCCCCCAAGTCTCCCGATAAAAACAATACCTCACTTGTGTGGGTAGGCCTAGCGCCTGCGACAGGAAATGCCCCAAAACGCAACGTGGACACATCACATTTTTTGAAAGAAAACAGAGGTGTTTTTTGCAAAGTGCCTACCTGTAGATTTTGGCCTCTAGCTCTGCCGGCACCTAGGGAAACCTACCAAACCTGCGCATTTTTTAAAACTAGAGACCTAGGGGAATCCAAGATGGGGTGACTTGTGGGGCTCTGACCATGTTTTGTTACCCAGAATCCTTTGCAAACCTCAAAATTTCACTAAAAAAACACATTTTCCTCACATTTTGATGACAGATAGTTCTGGAATCAGAGAGGAGCCACACATTTCCTTCCACCCAGCGTTCCCCCAAGTCTACCGATAACAATGATACCTCACTTGTGTGGGTAGGCCTAGCGCCCGCGACAGGAGATGCCCCAAAACGCAACGTGGACACATCACATTTTTGGAGTGAAAACAGAGGTGTTTTTTGCAAAGTGCCTACCTGTAGGTTTTGGCCTCTAGCTCAGCCGGCACCTAGGAAAACCTACCAAACCTGTGCATTTTTGAAAACTAGAGACCTAGGGGAATCCAAGGTGGGGTGACTTGTGGGGCTCTGACCAGGTTCTGTTACCCAGTATCCTTTGCAAACCTCAAAATTTGGCTAAAAGAAACACATTTTCCTCAACTTTTGTGACAGGAAGTTCTGGAATCACAGAGGAGCCATAAATGTCCTTCCACCCAGCATTCCCCCAAGTCTCCCCATAAAAATGATACCTCACTTGTGTGGGTAGTCCTAGCGCCCGTGACAGTAAACGCCCCAAAACACAACGTGGACACATCAATTTTTTTAAAGAAAACAGAGGTGTGTTTTGCAAAGTGACTACCTATAGATTTTGCCTCTAGCTCAGCCGGCACCTAGGGAAACCTTCCAAACCTGTGCATTTTTTAAAACTAGAGACCTAGGGGAATCCAAGATGGGGTGACTTGTGGGGCTCTGAAGAGGTTCTGTTACCCAGAATCCTTTGCAAACCTCAAAATTTGGCTAAAAAAACACATTTTCCTCACATTTTGGTGACAGATAGTTCTGGAATCAGAGAGGAGCCACAAATTTCCATCCACCCAGCGTTCCCCCAAGTCTCCCGATAAAAATGATACCTCACTTGTGTGCGTAGGCATAGCGCCTGTGACAGGAAACGCCCCAAAACACAACGTGGACACATCATTTTTTTTTAAAGAAAACAGAGGTGTTTTTTGCAAAGTGCCTACCTGTAGATTTTGTCACTAGCTCAGCCGGCACCTAGGGAAACCTTCCAAACCTGTGCATTTTTTAAAACTAGAGACCTAGGGGAATCCAAAATGGGGTGACTTGTGGGGCTCTGACCAGGTTCTGTTACCCAGAATCCTTTCCAAACCTCAAAATCTGGCTAAAAAACACACACTGCCCTCACATTTCGGTGACAGAAAGTTCTGGAATCTGAGAGGAGCCACAAATTTCCTTCCACCCATTGTTCCCCCAAGTCTGCAGATAAAAACGATACCTCACTTGTGTGGGTAGGCCTAGCGCCTGCGACAGGAAATGCCCCAAAACACAACATGGACACATCACATTTTTTTAAAGAAAACAGAGGTGTTTTTTGCAAAGTGCCTACCTGTAGATTTTGGCCTCTAGCTAAGCCGGCACCTAGGGAAACCTACCAAACCTGTGCATTTTTTAAATCTAGAGACCTAGGGGAATCCAAGATGGGGTGACTTGTGGGGCTCTGACCAGGTTCTGTTACCCAGAATCCTTTCCAAACCTCAAAATTTGTCTAAAAAAAACACATTTTCCTCAAATTTTGGTGACAGAAAGTTCTGGAATCACAGAGGAGCCACAAATTTCCTTCCATCCAGCGTTCCCCCAAGTCTCCCGATAAAAATGATACCTCACTTGTGTGGGTAGGCCTAGCGCCCGCATCAGGAAATGCCCCAAAACGCAACGTGGACACATCACATTTTTTTAAAGAAAACAGAGGTGTTTTTTGCAAAGTGCCTACTTGTAGATTTTGCTTCTAGCTCAGCCGGCACCTAGGGAAACCTACCAAACCTGTGCATTTTTGAAAACTAGAGACCTAGGGGAATCCAAGATGGGGTGACTTGTGGGGCTCTGACGAGGTTCTCTTACCCAGAATCCTTTGCAAACCTCAAAATTTGGCTTAAAAAACTAATTTTCCTCACATTTTGGTGACAGATAGTTCTGGAATCAGAGAGCAGCCACAAATTTCCTTCCACCCAGCGTTCCCCCAAAGTCTCCCGATGACAATGATACCTCACTTGTGTGGGTAGGCCTAGCGCCCGCGACAGGAAATGCCCTAAAACACAACCTGGACACATCACATTTTTTTAAAGAAAACAGAGGTGTCTTTTGCAAAGTGCCTACCTATAGATTTTACCTCTAGCTCAGCCGGCACCTAGGGAAACCTTCCAAACCTGTGCATTTTTTAAAACTAGAGACCTAGGGGAATCCAAGATGTGGTGACTTGTGGGGCTCTGACGAGGTTCTGTTACCCAGAATACTTTGCAAACCTCAAAATTTGGCTAAAAAAACACATTTTCCTCACATTTTGGTGACAGATAGTTCTGGAATCAGAGAGGAGCCACAAATTTCCTTCCACCCAGCGTTCCCCCAAGTCTCCCGATAAAAATGATACCTCACTTGTGTGCGTAGGCCTAGCGCCTGTGACAGGAAACGCCCCAAAACACAACGTGGACACATCACATTTTTTTAAAGAAAACAGAGGTGTTTTTTGCAAAGTGCCTACCTGTAGATTTTGCCTCTAGCTCAGCCGGCACCTAGGGAAACCTTCCAAACCTGTGCGTTTTTGAAAACTAGAGACCTAGGGGAATCCAAGATGGGGTGACTTGTGGGGCTCTGACCAGGTTCTGTTACCCAGAATCCTTTGCAAACCTCAAAATTTGGCTAAAAAAACACATTTCCTCAAATTTTGGTGACAGAAAGTTCTGGAATCATAGAGTAGCGCACAAATTTCCTTCCATCCAGCGTTCCCCCAAGTCTCCCGATAAAAATGATACCTCACTTGTGTGGGTAGGCCTAGCGCCCGTGACAGGAAACGCCCCAAAACACAACGTGGACACATCACATTTTTTGAAAGAAAACAGAGGTGTTTTTTGCAAAGTACCTACCTGTAGATTTTGGCCTCTAGCTCAGCCGGCACCTAGGGAAACCTACCAAACCTGTGCATTTTTGAAAACTTGAGACCTAGGGGAATCCAAGATGGGGTGACTTGTGGGGCTCTGACCAGGTTATGTTACCCAGAATCCTTTGCAAACCTCAAAATTTGGCTAAAAAACACATTTTCCTCAAATTATGGTGACAGAAAGTTCTGGAATCACAGAGGAGCCACACATTTCCTTCCACCCAGTGTTCCCCCAAGTCTCCCGATAAAAACAATACCTCACTTGTGTGGGTAGGCCTAGCGCCTGCGACAGGAAATGCCCCAAAACGCAACGTGGACACATCACATTTTTTGAAAGAAAACAGAGGTGTTTTTTGAAAAGTGCCTACCTGTAGATTTTGGCCTCTAGCTCTGCCGGCACCTAGGGAAACCTACCAAACCTGTGCATTTTTTAAAACTAGAGACCTCGGGGAATCCAAGATTTGGTGACTTGTGGGGCTCTGACCAGGTTCTGTTACCCAGATTCCTTTGCAAACCTCAAAATTTGGCTAAAAAAACACATTTTCCTCAAATTTTGGTGACAGGAAGTTCTGGAATCACAGAGAAGCTACAAATTTCCTTCCACCCAGCGTTCCCCCTAGTCTCCCAATAAAAATGATACCTCACTTGTGTGGGTAGGCCTAGCGCCCGCAACAGGAAATGCCCCAAAACGGAACGGGGACACATCAGATTTTTTAAAGAAAACAAAGGTGTTTTTTGCAATGTGCCTACTTGTAGGTTTTGGCTTCTAGCTCAGCCGGCACCTAGGAAAACCTACCAAACCTGTGCATTTTTGAAAACTAGAGACCTAGGGGAATCCAAGATGGGGTGACTTGTGGGGCTCTGACCAGGTTCTGTTACCCAGTATCCTTTGCAAACCTCAAAATTTGGCTAAAAAAAACACATTTTCCTCAACTTTTGGTGACAGGAAGTTCTGGAATCACTGAGGAGCCATAAATTTCCTTCCACCCAGCATTCCCCCAAGTCTCCCGATAAAAATGATACCTCACTTGTGTGGGTAGTCCTAGCGCCCGTGACAGGAAACGCCCCAAAACACAACGTGGACACATCAATTTTTTTAAAGAAAACAGAGGTGTTTTTTGCAAAGTGACTACCTATAGATTTTGCCACTAGCTCAGCCGGCACCTAGGGAAACCTTCCAAACCTGTGCATTTTTTAAAACTAGAGACCTAGGGGAATCCAAGATGGGGTGACTTGTGGGGCTCTGACGAGGTTCTGTTACCCAGAATCCTTTGCAAACCTCAAAATTTGGCTAAAAAAACACATTTTCCTCACATTTTGGTGACAGATAGTTCTGGAATCAGAGAGGAGCCACAAATTTCCTTCCACCCAGCGATCCCCCAAGTCTCCCGATAAAAATGATACCTCACTTGTGTGGGTAGGCCTAGCGCCCGTGACAGGAAACGCCCCAAAACACAACGTGGACACATCACATTTTTTTAAAGAAAACAGAGGTGTTTTTTGCAAAGTGCCTACCTGTAGATTTTGGCCTCTAGCTCAGCCGGCACCTAGGGAAACCTACCAAACCTGTGCATTTTTGAAAACTTGAGACCTAGGGGAATCCAAGATGGGGTGACTTGTGGGGCTCTGACCAGGTTATGTTACCCAGAATCCTTTGCAAACCTCAAAATTTGGCTAAAAAAACAAATTTTCCTCAAATTTTGGTGACAGAAAGTTCTGGAATCACAGAGGAGCCACACATTTCCTTCCACCCAGTGTTCCCCCAAGTCTCCCGATAAAAACAATACCTCACTTGTGTGGGTAGGCCTAGCGCCTGCGACAGGAAATGCCCCAAAACGAAACGTGGACAAATCACATTTTTTGAAAGAAAACAGAGGTGTTTTTTGGAAAGTGCCTACCTGTAGATTTTGGCCTCTAGCTCTGCCGGCACCTAGGGAAACCTACCAAACCTGTGCATTTTTTAAAACTAGAGACCTCGGGGAATCCAAGATTTGGTGACTTGTGGGACTCTGACCAGGTTCTGTTACCCAGATTCCTTTGCAAACCTCAACATTTGGCTAAAAAAACACATTTTCCTCAAATTTTTTTGACAGGAAGTTCTGGAATCACAGAGAAGCTACAAATTTCCTTCCACCCAGCGTTCCCCCTAGTCTCCCAATAAAAATGATACCTCACTTGTGTGGGAAGGTCCAGCGCCCGCGACAGGAAGTGCCCCAAAACGCAACGTGGACACTATCAAATTTTTTGAAAGAAAACAGAGGTGTTTTTTGCAAAGTGCCTACCTGTAGATTTTGGCCTCTAGCTCAGCCGGCACCTAGGGAAACCTACCAAACCTGTGCATTTTTGAAAACTTGAGACCTAGGGGAATCCAAGATGGGGTGACTTGTGGGGCTCTGACCAGGTTATGTTACCCAGAATCCTTTGCAAACCTCAAAATTTGGCTAAAAAAACACATTTTCCTCAACTTTTGGTGACAGAAAGTTCTGGAATCACAGAGGAGCCACTCATTTCCTTCCACCCAGTGTTCCCCCAAGTATCCCGATAAAAACAATACCTCACTTGTGTGGGTAGGCCTAGCGCCTGCGACAGGAAATGCCCCAAAACGCAACGTGGACACATCACATTTTTTTAAAGAAAACAGAGGTGTTTTTTGCAAAGTGCCTACCTGTAGATTTTGGCCTCTAGCTCTGCTGGCACCTAGGGAAACCTACCAAACCTGTGCATTTTTTAAAACTAGAGACCTAGGGGAATCCAAGATGGGGTGACTTGTGGGGCTCTGACCATGTTCTGTTACCCAGAATCCTTTGCAAACCTCAAAATTTGGCTAAAAAAACACATTTTCCTCACATTTTGGTGACAGGAAGTTCTGGAATCACAGAGGAGTCATAAATTTCCTTCCACCCAGCGTTCCCCCAAGTATCCCGATAAAAATGATACCTCACTTGTGTGGGTAGGCCTAGCGTCCGCAACAGGAAATGCCCCAAAACGGAACGGGGACACATCAGATTTTTTTAAAGAAAATAAAGGTGTTTTTTGCAATGTGCCTACCTGTAGGTTTTGGCCTCTAGCTCAGCCGGCACCTAGGAAAACCTACCAAACCTGTGCATTTTTGAAAACTAGAGACCTAGGGGAATCCAAAATGGGGTGACTTGTGGGGCTCTGACCAGGTTCTGTTACCCAGTATCCTTTGCAAACCTCAAAATTTGGCTAAAAAAAACACATTTTCCTCAACTTTTGGTGACAGGAAGTTCTGGAATCACTGAGGAGCCATAAATTTCCTTCCACCCAGCATTCCCCCAAGTCTCCCGATAAAAATGATACCTCACTTGTGTGGGTAGTCCTAGCGCCCGTGACAGGAAACGCCCCAAAACACAACGTGGACACATCAATTTTTTTAAAGAAAACAGAGGTGTTTTTTGCAAAGTGACTACCTATAGATTTTGCCACTAGCTCAGCCGGCACCTAAGGAAACCTTCCAAACCTGTGCATTTTTTAAAACTAGAGACCTAGGGGAATCCAAGATGGGGTGACTTGTGGGGCTCTGACGAGGTTCTGTTACCCAGAATCCTTTGCAAACCTCAAAATTTGACTAAAAAAACACATTTTCCTCACATTTTGGTGACAGATAGTTCTGGAATCAGAGAGGAGCCACAAATTTCCTTCCACCCAGCGTTCCCCCAAGTCTCCCGATAAAAATGATACCTCACTTGTGTGCGTAGGCCTAGCGCCTGTGACAAGAAACGCCCCAAAACACAACGTGGACACATCATTTTTTTTTTAAGAAAACAGAGGTGTTTTTTGCAAAGTGCCTACCTGTAGATTTTGCCTCTAGCTCAGCCGGCACCTAGGGAAACCTTCCAAACCTGTGCATTTTTGAAAACTAGAGACCTAGGGGAATCCAAGATGGGGTGACTTGTGGGGCTCTGACCAGGTTCTGTTACCCAGAACCATTTCCAAACCTCAAAATCTGGCTAAAAAAACACATTGCCCTCACATTTCGGTGACAGAAAGTTCTGGAATCTGAGAGGAGCCACAAATTTCCTTCCACCCAGTGTTCCCCCAAGTCTGCCGATAAAAACGATACCTCACTTGTGTGGGTAGGCCTAGCGCCTGCGACAGGAAATGCCCCAAAACGCAACAGGGACACATCACATTTTTTTAAAGAAAACAGAGGTGTTTTTTGCAAAGTGCCTACCTGTAGATTTTGGCCTCTAGCTAAGCCGGCACCTAGGGAAACCTACCAAACCTGTGCATTTTTTTAATCTAGAGACCTAGGGGAATCCAAGATGAGGTGACTTGTGGGGCTCTGACCAGGTTCTGTTACCCAGAATCCTTTGCAAACCTCAAAATTTGTCTAAAAAAACACATTTTCCTCAAATTTTGGTGACAGAAAGTTCTGGAATCACAGAGGAGCCACAAATTTCCTTCCATCTAGCGTTCCCCCAAGTCTCCCGATAAAAATGTTACCTCACTTGTGTGGGTAGTCCTAGCGCCCGTGACAGGAAACGCCCCAAAACGCAACGTGGACACATCACATTTTTTTTAAGAAAACAGAGGTGTTTTTTGCAAAGTGCCTACCTGTAGATTTTGCTTCTAGCTCAGCCGGCACCTAGGGAAACCTACCAAACCTGTGCATTTTTGAAAACTAGAGACCTAGGGGAATCCAAGATGGGGTGACTTGTGGGGCTCTGACGAGGTTCTGTTACCCAGAATCCTTTGCAAACCTCAAAATTTGGCTAAAAAAACTAATTTTCCTCACATTTTGGTGACAGATAGTTCTGGAATCAGAGAGCAGCCACAAATTTCCTTCCACCCAGCGTTCCCCCAAAGTCTCCCGATGACAATGATACCTCACTTGTGTGCGTAGGCCTAGCGCCTGTGACAGGAAACGCCCCAAAACACAACGTGGACACATCATTTTTTTTTAAAGAAAACAGAGGTGTTTTTTGCAAAGTGCCTACCTGTAGATTTTGCCTCTAGCTCAGCCGGCACCTAGGGAAACCTTCCAAACCTGTGCATTTTTGAAAACTAGAGACCTAGGGGAATCCAAGATGGGGTGACTTGTGGGGCTCTGACCAGGTTCTGTTACCCAGAACCCTTTCCAAACCTCAAAATCTGGCTAAAAAATCACATTGCCCTCACATTTCGGTGACAGAAAGTTCTGGAATCTGAGAGGAGCCACAAATTTCCTTCCACCCAGTGTTCCCCCAAGTCTGCCGATAAAAACGATACCTCACTTGTGTGGGTAGGCCTAGCGCCTGCGACAGGAAATGCCCCAAAACGCAACAGGGACACATCACATTTTTTGAAAGAAAACAGAGGTGTTTTTTGCAAAGTGCCTACCTGTAGATTTTGGCCTCTAGCTAAGCCGGCACCTAGGGAAACCTACCAAACCTGTGCATTTTTTTAATCTAGAGACCTAGGGGAATCCAAGATGAGGTGACTTGTGGGGCTCTGACCAGGTTCTGTTACCCAGAATCCTTTGCAAACCTCAAAATTTGTCTAAAAAAACACATTTTCCTCAAATTTTGGTGACAGAAAGTTCTGGAATCACAGAGGAGCCACAAATTTCCTTCCATCCAGCGTTCCCCCAAGTCTCCCGATAAAAATGATACCTCACTTGTGTGGGTAGGCCTAGCGCCCGCATCAGGAAATGCCCCAAAACGCAACGTGGACACATCACATTTTTTTAAAGAAAACAGAGGTGTTTTTTGCAAAGTGCCTACCTGTAGATTTTGCTTCTAGCTCAGCCGGCACCTAGGGAAACCTACCAAACCTGTGTATTTTTGAAAACTAGAGACCTAGGGGAATCTAAGATGGGGTGACTTGTGGGGCTCTGACGAGGTTCTGTTACCCAGAATCCTTTGCAAACCTCAAAATTTGGCTAAAAAAACTAATTTTCCTCACATTTTGGTGACAGATAGTTCTGGAATCAGAGAGCAGCCACAAATTTCCTTCCACCCAGCGTTCCCCCAAAGTCTCCCGATGACAATGATACCTCACTTGTGTGGGTAGGCCTAGCGCCCGCGACAGGAGTTGCCCCAAAACGCAATGTGGACACATCACATTTATGGAATGAAAACAGGTGTTTTTTGCAAAGTGCCAACCTGTAGGTTTTGGCCTCTAGCTCAGCCGGCACCTAGGGAAACCTACGAAACCTGTGCATTTTTTAAAACTAGAGACGTAGGGGAATCCAAGATGGAGTGACTTGTGGGGCTCTGACCAGGTTCTGTTACCCAGAATCCTTTGCAAACCTCAAAATGTGGCTAAAAAAACACATTTTCCTCAAATGTTGGTGACAGGAAGTTCTGGAATCACAGAGGAGCCATAAATTTCCTTCCACCCAGCGTTCCCCCAAGTCTCCCGATAAAAATTATACCTCACTTGTGTAGGTAGGCCTAGCGCCCGTGACAGGAAACGCCCCAAAACACAATGTGGACACATCACATTTTTTTAAAGAAAACAGAGGTGTTTTTTGCAAAGTGCCTACCTGTAGATTTTGGCATCTAGCTCAGCCGGCACCTAGGGAAACCTACCAAACCTGTGCATTTTTGAAAACTTGAGACCTAGGGGAATCCAAGATGGGGTGACTTGTGGGGCTCTGACCAGGTTATGTTACCCAGAATCCTTTGCAAACCTCAAAATTTGGCTAAAAAAACACATTTTCCTCAAATTTTGTGACAGAAAGTTCTGGAATCACAGAGGAGCCACACATTTCCTTCCACCCAGTGTTCCCCCAAGTCTCCCGATAAAAACAATACCTCACTTGTGTGGGTAGGCCTAGCGCCTGCGACAGGAAATGCCCCAAAACGCAACGTGGACACATCACATTTTTTGAAAGAAAACAGAGATGTTTTTTTAAAAGTGCCTACCTGTAGATTTTGGCCTCTAGCTCTGCCGGCACCTAGGGAAACCTACCAAACCTGTGCATTTTTTAAAACTAGAGACCTCGGGGAATCCAAGATTTGGTGACTTGTGGGACTCTGACCAGGTTCTGTTACCCAGATTCCTTTGCAAACCTCAAAATTTGGCTAAAAAAACACATTTTCCTCAAATTTTTTTGACAGGAAGTTCTGGAATCACAGAGAAGCTACAAATTTCCTTCCACCCAGCGTTCCCCCTAGTCTCCCAATAAAAATGATACCTCACTTGTGTGGGAAGGTCCAGCGCCTGCGACAGGAAGTGCCCCAAAACGCAACGTGGACACATCAAATTTTTTGAAAGAAAACAGAGGTGTTTTTTGCAAAGTGCCTACCTGTAGATTTTGGCCTCTAGCTCAGCCGGCACCTAGGGAAACCTACCAAACCTGTGCATTTTTGAAAACTTGAGACCTAGGGGAATCCAAGATGGGGTGACTTGTGGGGCTCTGACCAGGTTATGTTACCCAGAATCCTTTGCAAACCTCAAAATTTGGCTAAAAAAACACATTTTCCTCAACTTTTGGTGACAGAAAGTTCTGGAATCACAGAGGAGCCACTCATTTCCTTCCACCCAGTGTTCCCCCAAGTCTCCCGATAAAAACAATACCTCACTTGTGTGGGTAGGCCTAGCGCCTGCAACAGGAAATGCCCCAAAACGCAACGTGGACACATCAAATTTTTTTAAAGAAAACAGAGGTGTTTTTTGCAAAGTGCCTACCTGTAGATTTTGGCCTCTAGCTCTGCCGGCACCTAGGGAAACCTACCAAACCTGTGCATTTTTTAAAACTAGAGACCTAGGGGAATCCAAGATGGGGTGACTTGTGGGGCTCTGACCATGTTCTGTTACCCAGAATCCTTTGCAAACCTCAAAATTTGGCTAAAAAAACACATTTTCCTCACATTTTGGTGACAGATAGTTCTGGAATCAGAGAGGAGCCACAAATTTCCTTCCACCCAGTGTTCCCCCAAGTCTCCCAATAACAATGATACCTCACTTGTGTGGGTAGGCCTAGCGCCCGCGACAGGAGATGCCCCAAAACGCAACATGGACACATCACATTTTTGGAGTGAAAACAGAGGTGTTTTTTGCAAAGTGCCTACCTGTAGGTTTTGGCCTCTAGCTCAGCCGGCACCTAGGAAAACCTACCAAACCTGTGCATTTTTGAAAACTAGAGACCTAGGGGAATCCAAGATGGGGTGACTTGTGGGGCTCTGACCAGGTTCTGTTACCCAGTATCCTTTGCAAACCTCAAAATTTGGCTAAAAAAAACACATTTTCCTCAAATTTTGGTGACAGGAAGTTCTGGAATCACAGAGGAGCCATAAATTTCCTTCCACCCAGCATTCCCCCAAGTCTCCCGATAAAAATGACACCTCACTTGTGTGGGTAGTCCAAGCGCCCGTGACAGGAAACGCCCCAAAACACAACGTGGACACATCAATTTTTTTAAAGAAAACAGAGGTGTTTTTTGCAAAGTGACTACCTATAGATTTTGCCTCTAGCTCAGCCGGCACCTAGGGAAACCTTCCAAACCTGTGCATTTTTTAAAACTAGAGACCTAGGGGAATCCAAGATGGGGTGACTTGTGGGGCTCTGACGAGGTTCTGTTACCCAGAATCCTTTGCAAACCTCAAAATTTGGCTAAAAAAACACATTTTCCTCACATTTTGGTGACAGATAGTTCTGGAATCAGAGAGGAGCCACAAATTCCTTCCACCCAGCGTTCCCCCAAGTCTCCCGATAAAAATGATACCTCACTTGTGTGCGTAGGCCTAGCGCCTGTGACAGGAAACGCCCCAAAGCACAACGTGGACACATAATTTTTTTTAAAGAAAACAGAGGTGTTTTTTGCAAAGTGACTACCTATAGATTTTGCCTCTAGCTCAGCCGGCACCTAGGGAAACCTTCCAAACCTGTGCATTTTTTAAAACTAGAGACCTAGGGGAATCCAAGATGGGGTGACTTGTGGGGCTCTGACGAGGTTCTGTTACCCAGAATCCTTTGCAAACCTCAAAATTTGGCTAAAAAAACACATTTTCCTCACATTTTGGTGACAGATAGTTCTGGAATCAGAGAGGAGCCACAAATTTCCTTCCACCCAGCGTTCCCGCAAGTCTCCCGATAAAAATGATACCTCACTTGTGTGCATAGGCCTAGCGCCTGTGACACGAAACGCCCCAAAGCACAACGTGGACACATCATTTTTTTTTAAAGAAAACAGAGGTGTTTTTTGCAAAGTGCCTACCTGTAGATTTTGCCTCTAGCTCAGCCGGCACCTAGGGAAACCTTCCAAACCTGTGCATTTTTGAAAACTAGAGACCTAGGGGAATCCAACATGGGGTGACTTGTTGGGCTCTGACCAGGTTCTGTTACCCAGAATCCTTTGCAAACCTCAAAATCTGGCTAAAAAAACACATTGCCCTCACATTTCGGTGACAGAAAGTTCTGGAATCTGAGAGGAGCCACAAATTTCCTTCCAACCAGTGTTCCCCCAAGTCTGCCGATAAAAACGATACCTCACTTGTGTGGGTAGGCCTAGCGCCTGCGACAGGAAATGCCCCAAAACACAACATGGACACATCACATTTTTTGAAAGAAAACAGAGGTGTTTTTTGCAAAGTGCCTACCTGTAGATTTTGGCCTCTAGCTAAGCCGGCACCTAGGGAAACCTATCAAACCTGTGCATTTTTTAAATCTAGAGACCTAGGGGAATCCAAGATGGGGTGACTTGTGGGGCTCTGACCAGGTTCTGTTACCCAGTATCCTTTGCAAACCTCAAAATTTGGCTAAAAAAAAATATTTTCTCAACTTTTGGTGACAGGAAGTTCTGGAATCACAGAGGAGCCATAAATTTCCTTCCACCCAGCATTCCCCCAAGTCTCCCGATAAAAATGATATCTCACTTGTGTGGGTAGGCCTAGCGCCCGTGACAGGAAACGCCCCAAAACACAACGTGGACACATCACATTTTTGGAAAGAAAACAGAGGTGTTTTTTGCAAAGTGCCTACCTGTAGATTTTGCCTCTAGCTCAGCCGGCACCTAGGGAAACCTACCAAACCTGTGCATTTTTGAAAACTAGAGACCTAGGGGAATCCAAGATGGGGTGATTTGTGGGGCTCTGACCAGGTTCTGTTACCCAGAATCCTTTGCAAACCTCAAAATTTGTCTAAAAAAACAAATTTTCCTCAAATTTTGGTGACAGAAAGTTCTGGAATCACAGAGGAGCCACAAATTTCCTTCCATCCAGCGTTCCCCCAAGTCTCCCGATAAAAATGATACCTCACTTGTGTGGGTAGGCCTAGCGCCCGCATCAGGAAATGCCCCAAAACGCAACGTGGACACATCACATTTTTTTAAAGAAAACAGAGGTGTTTTTTGCAAAGTGCCTACCTGTAGATTTTGCTTCTAGCTCAGCCGGCACCTAGGGAAACCTACCAAACCTGTGCATTTTTGAAAACTAGAGACCTAGGGGAATCAAAGATGGGGTGACTTGTGGGGCTCTGACGAGGTTCTGTTACCCAGAATCCTTTGCAAACCTCAAAATTTGGCCAAAAAAAACTAATTTTCCTCACATTTTGGTGACAGATAGTTCTGGAATCAGAGAGCAGCCACAAATTTCCTTCCACCCAGCGTTCCCCCAAAGTCTCCCGATGACAATGATACCTCACTTGTGTGGGTAGGCCTAGCGCCCGCGACAGGAGTTGCCCCAAAACACAATGTGGACACATCACATTTATGGAATGAAAACAGAGGTGTTTTTTGCAAAGTGCCTACCTGTAGGTTTTGGCCTCTAGCTCAGCCGGCACCTAGGGAAACCTACGAAACCTGTGCATTTTTTAAAACTAGAGACCTAGGGGAATCCAAGATGGGGTGACTTGTGGGGCTCTGACCAGGTTCTGTTACCCAGAATCCTTTGCAAACCTCAAAATGTGGCTAAAAAAACAAATTTTCCTCAAATGTTGGTGACAGGAAGTTCTGGAATCACAGAGGAGCCATAAATTTCCTTCCACCCAGCGTTCCCCCAAGTCTCCCGATAAAAATGATACCTCACTTGTGTGGGTAGGCCTAGCGCCCGTGACAGGAAACGCCCCAAAACACAACGTGGACACATCACATTTTTTGAAAGAAAACAGAGGTGTTTTTTGCAAAGTGCCTACCTGTAGATTTTGGCCTCTAGCTCAGCCGGCACCTAGGGAAACCTACCAAACCTGTGCATTTTTGAAAACTTGAGACCTAGGGGAATCCAAGATGGGGTGACTTGTGGGGCTCTGACCAGGTTATGTTACCCAGAATCCTTTGCAAACCTCAAAATTTGGCTAAAAAAACACATTTTCCTCAAATTTTGGTGACAGAAAGTTCTGGAATCACAGAGGAGCCATAAATTTCCTTCCACCCAGCATTCCCCCAAGTCTCCCGATAAAAATGACACCTCACTTGTGTGGGTAGTCCAAGCGCCCGTGACAGGAAACGCCCCAAAACACAACGTGGACACATCAATTTTTTTAAAGAAAACAGAGGTGTTTTTTGCAAAGTGACTACCTATAGATTTTGCCTCTAGCTCAGCCGGCACCTAGGGAAACCTTCCAAACCTGTGCATTTTTTAAAACTAGAGACCTAGGGGAATCCAAGATGGGGTGACTTGTGGGGCTCTGACGAGGTTCTGTTACCCAGAATCCTTTGCAAACCTAAAAATTTGGCTAAAAAAACACATTTTCCTCACATTTTGGTGACAGATAGTTCTGGAATCAGAGAGGAGCCACAAATTTCCTTCCACCCAGCGTTCCCCCAAGTCTCCCGATAAAAATGATACCTCACTTCTGTGCGTAGGCCTAGCGCCTGTGACAGGAAACGCCCCAAAGCACAACGTGGACACATCAATTTTTTTAAAGAAAACAGAGGTGTTTTTTGCAAAGTGACTACCTATAGATTTTGCCTCTAGCTCAGCCGGCACCTAGGGAAACCTTCCAAACCTGTGCATTTTTTAAAACTAGAGACCTAGGGGAATCCAAGATGGGGTGACTTGTGGGGCTCTGACGAGGTTCTGTTACCCAGAATCCTTTGCAAACCTCAAAATTTGGCTAAAAAAACACATTTTCCTCTCATTTTGGTGACAGATAGTTCTGGAATCAGAGAGGAGCCACAAATTTCCTTCCACCCAGCGTTCCCGCAAGTCTCCCGATAAAAATGATACCTCACTTGTGTGCATAGGCCTAGCGCCTGTGACACGAAACGCCCCAAAGCACAACGTGGACACATCATTTTTTTTTAAAGAAAACAGAGGTGTTTTTTGCAAAGTGCCTACCTGTAGATTTTGCCTCTAGCTCAGCCGGCACCTAGGGAAACCTTCCAAACCTGTGCATTTTTGAAAACTAGAGACCTAGGGGAATCCAACATGGGGTGACTTGTTGGGCTCTGACCAGGTTCTGTTACCCAGAACCATTTCCAAACCTCAAAATCTGGCTAAAAAAACACATTGCCCTCACATTTCGGTGACAGAAAGTTCTGGAATCTGAGAGGAGCCACAAATTTCCTTCCAACCAGTGTTCCCCCAAGTCTGCCGATAAAAACGATACCTCACTTGTGTGGGTAGGCCTAGCGCCTGCGACAGGAAATGCCCCAAAACACAACATGGACACATCACATTTTTTGAAAGAAAACAGAGGTGTTTTTTGCAAAGTGCCTACCTGTAGATTTTGGCCTCTAGCTAAGCCGGCACCTAGGGAAACCTATCAAACCTGTGCATTTTTTAAATCTAGAGACCTAGGGGAATCCAAGATGGGGTGACTTGTGGGGCTCTGACCAGGTTCTGTTACCCAGTATCCTTTGCAAACCTCAAAATTTGGCTAAAAAAAAATATTTTCTCAACTTTTGGTGACAGGAAGTTCTGGAATCACAGAGGAGCCATAAATTTCCTTCCACCCAGCATTCCCCCAAGTCTCCCGATAAAAATGATATCTCACTTGTGTGGGTAGGCCTAGCGCCCGTGACAGGAAACGCCCCAAAACACAACGTGGACACATCACATTTTTGGAAAGAAAACAGAGGTGTTTTTTGCAAAGTGCCTACCTGTAGATTTTGCCTCTAGCTCAGCCGGCACCTAGGGAAACCTACCAAACCTGTGCATTTTTGAAAACTAGAGACCTAGGGGAATCCAAGATGGGGTGATTTGTGGGGCTCTGACCAGGTTCTGTTACCCAGAATCCTTTGCAAACCTCAAAATTTGTCTAAAAAAACAAATTTTCCTCAAATTTTGGTGACAGAAAGTTCTGGAATCACAGAGGAGCCACAAATTTCCTTCCATCCAGCGTTCCCCCAAGTCTCCCGATAAAAATGATACCTCACTTGTGTGGGTAGGCCTAGCGCCCGCATCAGGAAATGCCCCAAAACGCAACGTGGACACATCACATTTTTTTAAAGAAAACAGAGGTGTTTTTTGCAAAGTGCCTACCTGTAGATTTTGCTTCTAGCTCAGCCGGCACCTAGGGAAACCTACCAAACCTGTGCATTTTTGAAAACTAGAGACCTAGGGGAATCAAAGATGGGGTGACTTGTGGGGCTCTGACGAGGTTCTGTTACCCAGAATCCTTTGCAAACCTCAAAATTTGGCCAAAAAAAACTAATTTTCCTCACATTTTGGTGACAGATAGTTCTGGAATCAGAGAGCAGCCACAAATTTCCTTCCACCCAGCGTTCCCCCAAAGTCTCCCGATGACAATGATACCTCACTTGTGTGGGTAGGCCTAGCGCCCGCGACAGGAGTTGCCCCAAAACACAATGTGGACACATCACATTTATGGAATGAAAACAGAGGTGTTTTTTGCAAAGTGCCTACCTGTAGGTTTTGGCCTCTAGCTCAGCCGGCACCTAGGGAAACCTACGAAACCTGTGCATTTTTTAAAACTAGAGACCTAGGGGAATCCAAGATGGGGTGACTTGTGGGGCTCTGACCAGGTTCTGTTACCCAGAATCCTTTGCAAACCTCAAAATGTGGCTAAAAAAACAAATTTTCCTCAAATGTTGGTGACAGGAAGTTCTGGAATCACAGAGGAGCCATAAATTTCCTTCCACCCAGCGTTCCCCCAAGTCTCCCGATAAAAATGATACCTCACTTGTGTGGGTAGGCCTAGCGCCCGTGACAGGAAACGCCCCAAAACACAACGTGGACACATCACATTTTTTGAAAGAAAACAGAGGTGTTTTTTGCAAAGTGCCTACCTGTAGATTTTGGCCTCTAGCTCAGCCGGCACCTAGGGAAACCTACCAAACCTGTGCATTTTTGAAAACTTGAGACCTAGGGGAATCCAAGATGGGGTGACTTGTGGGGCTCTGACCAGGTTATGTTACCCAGAATCCTTTGCAAACCTCAAAATTTGGCTAAAAAAACACATTTTCCTCAAATTTTGGTGACAGAAAGTTCTGGAATCACAGAGGAGCCATAAATTTCCTTCCACCCAGCATTCCCCCAAGTCTCCCGATAAAAATGACACCTCACTTGTGTGGGTAGTCCAAGCGCCCGTGACAGGAAACGCCCCAAAACACAACGTGGACACATCAATTTTTTTAAAGAAAACAGAGGTGTTTTTTGCAAAGTGACTACCTATAGATTTTGCCTCTAGCTCAGCCGGCACCTAGGGAAACCTTCCAAACCTGTGCATTTTTTAAAACTAGAGACCTAGGGGAATCCAAGATGGGGTGACTTGTGGGGCTCTGACGAGGTTCTGTTACCCAGAATCCTTTGCAAACCTAAAAATTTGGCTAAAAAAACACATTTTCCTCACATTTTGGTGACAGATAGTTCTGGAATCAGAGAGGAGCCACAAATTTCCTTCCACCCAGCGTTCCCCCAAGTCTCCCGATAAAAATGATACCTCACTTCTGTGCGTAGGCCTAGCGCCTGTGACAGGAAACGCCCCAAAGCACAACGTGGACACATCAATTTTTTTAAAGAAAACAGAGGTGTTTTTTGCAAAGTGACTACCTATAGATTTTGCCTCTAGCTCAGCCGGCACCTAGGGAAACCTTCCAAACCTGTGCATTTTTTAAAACTAGAGACCTAGGGGAATCCAAGATGGGGTGACTTGTGGGGCTCTGACGAGGTTCTGTTACCCAGAATCCTTTGCAAACCTCAAAATTTGGCTAAAAAAACACATTTTCCTCTCATTTTGGTGACAGATAGTTCTGGAATCAGAGAGGAGCCACAAATTTCCTTCCACCCAGCGTTCCCGCAAGTCTCCCGATAAAAATGATACCTCACTTGTGTGCATAGGCCTAGCGCCTGTGACACGAAACGCCCCAAAGCACAACGTGGACACATCATTTTTTTTTAAAGAAAACAGAGGTGTTTTTTGCAAAGTGCCTACCTGTAGATTTTGCCTCTAGCTCAGCCGGCACCTAGGGAAACCTTCCAAACCTGTGCATTTTTGAAAACTAGAGACCTAGGGGAATCCAACATGGGGTGACTTGTTGGGCTCTGACCAGGTTCTGTTACCCAGAACCATTTCCAAACCTCAAAATCTGGCTAAAAAAACACATTGCCCTCACATTTCGGTGACAGAAAGTTCTGGAATCTGAGAGGAGCCACAAATTTCCTTCCAACCAGTGTTCCCCCAAGTCTGCCGATAAAAACGATACCTCACTTGTGTGGGTAGGCCTAGCGCCTGCGACAGGAAATGCCCCAAAACACAACATGGACACATCACATTTTTTGAAAGAAAACAGAGGTGTTTTTTGCAAAGTGCCTACCTGTAGATTTTGGCCTCTAGCTAAGCCGGCACCTAGGGAAACCTACCAAACCTGTGCATTTTTTAAATCTAGAGACCTAGGGGAATCCAAGATGGGGTGACTTGTGGGGCTCTGACCAGGTTCTGTTACCCAGTATCCTTTGCAAACCTCAAAATTTGGCTAAAAAAAAATATTTTCTCAACTTTTGGTGACAGGAAGTTCTGGAATCACAGAGGAGCCATAAATTTCCTTCCACCCAGCATTCCCCCAAGTCTCCCGATAAAAATGACACCTCACTTGTGTGGGTAGTCCTAGCGCCCGTGACAGGAAACGCCCCAAAACACAACGTGGACACATCAATTTTTTTAAAGAAAACAGAGGTGTTTTTTGCAAAGTGACTACCTATAGATTTTGCCTCTAGCTCAGCCGGCACCTAGGGAAACCTTCCAAACCTGTGCATTTTTTAAAACTAGAGACCTAGGGGAATCCAAGATGGGGTGACTTGTGGGGCTCTGACGAGGTTCTGTTACCCAGAATCCTTTGCAAACCTCAAAATTTGGCTAAAAAAACACATTTTCCTCAAATTTTGGTGACAGAAAGTTCTGGAATCACAGAGGAGCCACACATTTCCTTCCACCCAGTGTTCCCCCAAGTCTCCCGATAAAAACAATACCTCACTTGTGTGGGTAGGCCTAGCGCCTGCGACAGGAAATGCCCCAAAACGCAACGTGGACACATCACATTTTTTGAAAGAAAACAGAGGTGTTTTTTGCAAAGTGCCTACCTGTAGATTTTGGCCTCTAGCTCAGCCGGCACCTAGGGAAACCTACCTAACCTGTGCATTTTTGAAAACTAGAGACCTAGGTGAATCCAAGATGTGGTGACTTCTGGGGCTCTGACCAGGTTATGTTGCCCAGAATCCTTTGCAAACCTCAAAATGTGGCTAAAAAAAACACATTTTCCTCACATTTTGGTGACAGATAGTTCTGCAATCAGAGAGGAGCCACAAATTTCCTTCCACCCAGGGTTCCCCCAAGTCTCCCGATAAAAATGATATCTCACTTGTGTGGGTAGGCCTAGCGCCCGTGACAGGAAACGCCCCAAAACACAACGTGGACACATCACATTTTTGGAAAGAAAACAGAGGTGTTTTTTGCAAAGTGCCTACCTGTAGATTTTGCCTCTAGCTCAGCCGGCACCTAGGGAAACCTACCAAACCTGTGCATTTTTGAAAACTAGAGACCTAGGGGAATCCAAGATGGGGTGACTTGTGGGGCTCTGACCAGGTTCTGTTACCCAGAATCCTTTGCAAACCTCAAAATTTGTCTAAAAAAACAAATTTTCCTCAAATTTTGGTGACAGAAAGTTCTGGAATCACAGAGGAGCCACAAATTTCCTTCCATCCAGCGTTCCCCCAAGTCTCCCGATAAAAATGATACCTCACTTGTGTGGGTAGGCCTAGCGCCCGCATCAGGAAATGCCCCAAAACGCAACGTGGACACATCACATTTTTTTAAAGAAAACAGAGGTGTTTTTTGCAAAGTGCCTACCTGTAGATTTTGCTTCTAGCTCAGCCGGCACCTAGGGAAACCTACCAAACCTGTGCATTTTTGAAAACTAGAGACCTAGGGGAATCAAAGATGGGGTGACTTGTGGGCTCTGACGAGGTTCTGTTACCCAGAATCCTTTGCAAACCTCAAAATTTGGCCAAAAAAAACTAATTTTCCTCACATTTTGGTGACAGATAGTTCTGGAATCAGAGAGCAGCCACAAATTTCCTTCCACCCAGCGTTCCCCCAAAGTCTCCCGATGACAATGATACCTCACTTGTGTGGGTAGGCCTAGCGCCCGCGACAGGAGTTGCCCCAAAACACAATGTGGACACATCACATTTATGGAATGAAAACAGAGGTGTTTTTTGCAAAGTGCCTACCTGTAGGTTTTGGCCTCTAGCTCAGCCGGCACCTAGGGAAACCTACGAAACCTGTGCATTTTTGAAAACTAGAGACCTAGGGGAATCCAAGATGGGGTGACTTGTGGGGCTCTGACCAGGTTCTGTTACCCAGAATCCTTTGCAAACCTCAAAATGTGGCTAAAAAAACAAATTTTCCTCAAATGTTGGTGACAGGAAGTTCTGGAATCACAGAGGAGCCATAAATTTCCTTCCACCCAGCGTTCCCCCAAGTCTCCCGATAAAAATGATACCTCACTTGTGTGGGTAGGCCTAGCGCCCGTGACAGGAAACGCCCCAAAACACAACGTGGACACATCACATTTTTTTAAAGAAAACAGAGGTGTTTTTTGCAAAGTGCCTACCTGTAGATTTTGGCCTCTAGCTCAGCCGGCACCTAGGGAAACCTACCAAACCTGTGCATTTTTGAAAACTTGAGACCTAGGGGAATCCAAGATGGGGTGACTTGTGGGGCTCTGACCAGGTTATGTTACCCAGAATCCTTTGCAAACCTCAAAATTTGGCTAAAAAAACACATTTTCCTCAAATTTTGGTGACAGAAAGTTCTGGAATCACAGAGGAGCCACACATTTCCTTCCACCCAGTGTTCCCCCAAGTCTCCCGATAAAAACAATACCTCACTTGTGTGGGTAGGCCTAGCGCCTGCGACAGGAAATGCCCCAAAACGCAAAGTGGACACATCACATTTTTTGAAAGAAAACAGAGGTGTTTTTTGAAAAGTGCCTACCTGTAGATTTTGGCCTCTAGCTCTGCCGGCACCTAGGGAAAACTACCAAACCTGTGCATTTTTGAAAACTAGAGACCTCGGGGAATCCAAGATTTGGTGACTTGTGGGACTCTGACCAGGTTCTGTTACCCAGATTCCTTTGCAAACCTCAAAATTTGGCTAAAAAAACACATTTTCCTCAAATTTTTTTGACAGGAAGTTCTGGAATCACAGAGAAGCTACAAATTTCCTTCCACCCAGCGTTCCCCCTAGTCTCCCAATAAAAATGATACCTCACTTGTGTGGGAAGGTCCAGCGCCCGCGACAGGAAGTGCCCCAAAACGCAACGTGGACACATCAAATATTTTGAAAGAAAACAGAGGTGTTTTTTGTAAAGTGCCTACCTGTAGATTTTGGCCTCTAGCTCAGCCGGCACCTAGGGAAACCTACCAAACCTGTGCATTTTTGAAAACTTGTGACCTAGGGGAATCCAAGATGGGGTGACTTGTGGGGCTCTGACCAGGTTATGTTACCCAGAATCCTTTGCAAACCTCAAAATTTGGCTAAAAAAACACATTTTCCTCAACTTTTGGTGACAGAAAGTTCTGGAATCACAGAGGAGCCACTCATTTCCTTCCACCCAGTGTTCCCCCAAGTCTCCCGATAAAAACAATACCTCACTTGTGTGGGTAGGCCTAGCGCCTGCGACAGGAAATGCCCCAAAACGCAACGTGGACACATCACATTTTTTTAAAGAAAACAGAGGTGTTTTTTGCAAAGTGCCTACCTGTAGATTTTGGCCTCTAGCTCTGCCGGCACCTAGGGAAACCTACCAAACCTGTGCATTTTTTAAAACTAGAGACCTAGGGGAATCCAAGATGGGGTGACTTGTGGGGCTCTGACCATGTTCTGTTACCCAGAATCCTTTGCAAACCTCAAAATTTGGCTAAAAAAACACATTTTCCTCACATTTTGGTGACAGATAGTTCTGGAATCAGAGAGGAGCCACAAATTTCCTTCCACCCAGTGTTCCCCCAAGTCTCCCAATAACAATGATACCTCACTTGTGTGGGTAGGCCTAGCGCCCGCGACAGGAGATGCCCCAAAACGCAACATGGACACATCACATTTTTGGAGTGAAAACAGAGGTGTTTTTTGCAAAGTGCCTACCTGTATGTTTTGGCCTCTAGCTCAGCCGGCACCTAGGAAAACCTACCAAACCTGTGCATTTTTGAAAACTAGAGACCTAGGGGAATCCAAGATGGGGTGACTTGTGGGGCTCTGACCAGGTTCTGTTACCCAGTATCCTTTGCAAACCTCAAAATTTGGCTAAAAAAAAATATTTTCTCAACTTTTGGTGACAGGAAGTTCTGGAATCACAGAGGAGCCATAAATTTCCTTCCACCCAGCATTCCCCCAAGTCTCCCGATAAAAATGACACCTCACTTGTGTGGGTAGTCCTAGCGCCCGTGACAGGAAACGCCCCAAAACACAACGTGGACACATCAATTTTTTTAAAGAAAACAGAGGTGTTTTTTGCAAAGTGACTACCTATAGATTTTGCCTCTAGCTCAGCCGGCACCTAGGGAAACCTTCCAAACCTGTGCATTTTTTAAAACTAGAGACCTAGGGGAATCCAAGATGGGGTGACTTGTGGGGCTCTGACGAGGTTCTGTTACCCAGAATCCTTTGCAAACCTCAAAATTTGGCTAAAAAAACACATTTTCCTCACATTTTGGTGACAGATAGTTCTGGAATCAGAGAGGAGCCACAAATTTCCTTCTACCCAGCATTCCCGCAAGTCTCCCGATAAAAATGATACCTCACTTGTGTGCGTAGGCCTAGCGCCTGTGACACGAAACGCCCCAAAGCACAACGTGGACACATCATTTTTTTTTAAAGAAAACAGAGGTGTTTTTTGCAAAGTGCCTACCTGTAGATTTTGCCTCTAGCTCAGCCGGCACCTAGGGAAACCTTCCAAACCTGTGCATTTTTGAAAACTAGAGACCTAGGGGAATCCAACATGGGGTGACTTGTTGGGCTCTGACCAGGTTCTGTTACCCAGAATCCTTTCCAAACCTCAAAATCTGGCTAAAAAAACACATTGCCCTCACATTTCGGTGACAGAAAGTACTGGAATCTGAGAGGAGCCACAAATTTCCTTCCACCCAGTGTTCCCCCAAGTCTGCCGATAAAAACGATACCTCACTTGTGTGGGTAGGCCTAGCGCCTGCGACAGGAAATGCCCCAAAACACAACATGGACACATCACATTTTTTTAAAGAAAACAGAGGTGTTTTTTGCAAAGTGCCTACCTGTAGATTTTGGCCTCTAGCTAAGCCGGCACCTAGGGAAACCTACCAAACCTGTGCATTTTTTAAATCTAGAGACCTAGGGGAATCCAAGATGAGGTGACTTGTGGGGCTCTGACCAGGTTCTGTTACCCAGAATCCTTTGCAAACCTCAAAATTTGTCTAAAAAAACACATTTTCCTCAAATTTTGGTGACAGAAAGTTCTGGAATCACAGAGGAGCCACAAATTTCCTTCCATCCAGCGTTCCCCCAAGTCTCCCGATAAAAATGATACCTCACTTGTGTGGGTAGGCCTAGTGTCCGTGACAGGAAACGCCCCAAAACACAACGTGGACACATCAAATTTTTTTAAAGAAAACAGAGGTGTTTTTTGCAAAGTGCCTACCTGTAGATTTTGCTTCTAGCTCAGCCGGCACCTAGGGAAACCTACCAAACCTGTGCATTTTTTAAAACTAGAGACCTAGGGGAATCCAAGATGGGGTGACTTGTGGGGCTCTGACGAGGTTCTGTTACCCAGAATCCTTTGCAAACCTCAAAATTTGGCTAAAAAAACTAATTTTCCTCACATTTTGGTGACAGATAGTTCTGGAATCAGAGAGCAGCCACAAATTTCCTTCCACCCAGCGTTCCCCCAAAGTCTCCCGATGACAATGATACCTCACTTGTGTGGGTAGGCCTAGCGCCCGCGACAGGAGATGCCCCAAAACGCAATGTGGACACATCACATTTATGGAATGAAAACAGAGGTGTTTTTTGCAAAGTGCCTACCTGTAGGTTTTGGCCTCTAGCTCAGCAGGCACCTAGGGAAACCTACGAAACCTGTGCATTTTTGAAAACTAGAGACCTAGGGGAATCCAAGATGGGGTGACTTGTGGGGCTCTGACCAGGTTCTGTTACCCAGAATCCTTTGCAAACCTCAAAATTTGGCTAAAAAAACACATTTTCCTAAAATGTTGGTGACAGGAAGTTCTGGAATCACAGAGGAGCCATAAATTTCCTTCCACCCAGTGTTCCCCCAAGTCTCCCGATAAAAATGATACCTCACTTGTGTGGGTAGGCCTAGCGCCCGTGACAGGAAATGCCCTAAAACGCAACCTGGACACATCACATTTTTTTAAAGAAAACAGAGGTGTCTTTTGCAAAGTGCCTACCTATTGATTTTGCCTCTAGCTCAGCCGGCACCTAGGGAAACCTTCCAAACCTGTGCATTTTTTAAAACTAGAGACCTAGGGGAATCCAAGATGGGGTGACTTGTGGGGCTCTGACCAGGTTCTGTTACCCAGAATCCTTTCCAAACCTCAAAATCTGGCTAAAAAAACACATTGCCCTCACATTTCGGTGACAGAAAGTTCTGGAATCTGAGAGGAGCCACAAATTTCCTTCCACCCAGTGTTCCCCTAAGTCTGCCGATAAAAACGATACCTCACTTGTGTGGGTAGGCCTAGCGCCTGCGACAGGAAATGCCCCAAAACACAACATGGACACATCACATTTTTTGAAAGAAAACAGAGCTGTTTTTTGCAAAGTGCCTACCTGTAGATTTTGGCCTCTAGCTAAGCCGGCACCTAGGGAAACCTACCAAACCTGTGCATTTTTTAAATCTAGAGACCTAGGGGAATCCAAGATGAGGTGACTTGTGGGGCTCTGACCAGGTTCTGTTACCCAGAATCCTTTGCAAACCTCAAAATTTGTCTAAAAAATCACATTTTCCTCAAATTTTGGTGACAGAAAGTTCTGGAATCACAGAGGAGCCACAAATTTCCTTCCATCCAGCGTTCCCCCAAGTCTCCCGATAAAAATGATACCTCACTTGTGTGGGTAGGCCTAGTGTCCGTGACAGGAAACGCCCCAAAACACAACGTGGACACATCACATTTTTTTAAAGAAAACAGAGGTGTTTTTTGCAAAGTGCCTACCTGTAGATTTTGCTTCTAGCTCAGCAGGCACCTAGGGAAACCTACCAAACCTGTGCATTTTTGAAAACTAGAGACCTAGGGGAATCCAAGATGGGGTGACTTGTGGGGCTCTGACGAGGTTCTGTTACCCAGAATCCTTTGCAAACCTCAAAATTTGGCTAAAAAAACTAATTTTCCTCACATTTTGGTGACAGATAGTTCTGGAATCAGAGAGCAGCCACAAATTTCCTTCCACCCAGCGTTCCCCCAAAGTCTCCCGATGACAATGATACCTCACTTGTGTGGGTAGGCCTAGTGCTTGCAACAGGAAATGCCCCAAAACGCAACGTGGACACATCACATTTTTTTTAAAGAAAACAGAGGTGTTTTTTGCAAAGTGCCTACCTGTAGATTTTGGCCTCTTACTCAGCCGGCACCTAGGGAAACCTACCAAACCTGTGCATTTTTGAAAACTAGAGACCTAGGGGAATCCAAGATGGGGTGACTTGTGTAGCTCTGACCAGGTTCTGTTACCCAGAATCCTTTGCAAACCTCAAAATTCGGCAAAAAAAACACATTGCCCTCACATTTCGGTGACAGAAAGTTCTGGAATCTGAGAGGAGCCACAAATTTCCTTCCACCCAGTGTTCCCCCAAGCCTCCCGATGAAAATGATACCTCACTTCTGTGGGTACGCCTAGCGCCCGTGACAGGAAACGCCACAAATCACAACGTGGACACATCACATTTTTTTAAAGAAAACAGAGGTGTTTTTTGCAAAGTGCCTACCTGTAGATTTTGGCCTCTTACTCAGCCGGCACCTAGGGAAACCGACCAAACCTGTGCATTTTTGAAAACTAGAGACCTAGGGGAATCCAAGATGGGGTGACTTGTGGAGCTCTGACCAGGTTCTGTTACCCAGAATCCTTTGCAAACCTCAAAATTCGGCTTAAAAAAACACATTGCCCTCACATTTCGGTGACAGAAAGTTCTGGAATCTGAGAGGAGCCACAAATTTCCTTCCACCCAGTGTTCCCCCAAGTCTCCCGATATAAACAATACCTCACTTGTGTGGGTAGGACTAGCGCCTGCAACAGGAAATGCCCCAAAACGCAACGTGGACACATCACATTTTTTTAAAGAAAACAGAGGTGTTTTTTGCAAAGTGCCTACCTGTAGATTTTGGCCTCTTACTCAGCCGGCACCTAGGGAAACCTACCAAACCTGTGCATTTTTGAAAACTAGAGACCTAGGGGAATACAAGATGGGGTGACTTGTGTAGCTCTGACCAGGTTCTGTTACCCAGAATCGTTTGCAAACCTCAAAATTCGGCTAAAAAAACACATTGCCCTCACATTTAGGTGACAGAAAGTTCTGGAATCTGAGAGGTCCCACAAATTTCCTTCCACCCAGTGTACCCCCAAGTCTCCCGATATAAACAATACCTCACTTGTGTGGGTAGGACTAGCGCCTGCGACAGGAAATGCCCCAAAACTCAACGTGGACACTTCACATTTTTTGAAAGAAAACAGAGGTGTTTTTTGCAAAGTGCCTACCTGTAGATTTTGGCCTCTAGCTCAGCCGGCACCTAGGGAAACCTACCTAACCTGTGCATTTTTGAAAACTAGAGACCTAAGTGAATCCAAGATGTGGTGACTTGTGGGGCTCTGACCAGGTTCTGTTGCCCAGAATCCTTTGCAAACCTCAAAATGTGGCTAAAAAAAACACATTTTCCTCACATTTTGGTGACAGATAGTTCTGCAATCAGAGAGGAGCCACAAATTTCCTTCCACCCAGCGTTCCCCCAAGTCTCCTGATAAAAATGATACCTCACTTGTGTGCGTAGGCCTAGCGCCTGTGACAGGAAACGCCCCAAAACACAACGTGGACACATCACATTTTTTTAAAGAAAACAGAGGTGTTTTTTGCAAAGTGCCTACCTGTAGATTTTGCCTCTAGCTCAGCCGGCACCTAGGGAAACCTTCCAAACCTGTGCATTTTTGAAAACTAGAGACCTAGGGGAATCCAAGATGGGGTGACTTGTGGGGCTCTGACCAGGTTCTGTTACCCAGAATCCTTTCCAAACCTCAAAATCTGGATAAAAAAACACATTGCCCTCACATTTCGGTGACAGAAAGTTCTGGAATCTGAGAGGAGCCACAAATTTCTTTCCACCCAGTGTTCCCCCAAGTCTTCCGATAAAAACGATACCTCACTTGTGTGGGTAGGCCTAGTGCCTGCAACAGGAAATGCCCCAAAACGCAACGTGGACACATCACATTTTTTTAAAGAAAACAGAGGTGTTTTTTGCAAAGTGCCTACCTGTAGATTTTGGCCTCTTACTCAGCCGTCACCTAGGGAAACCTACCAAACCTGTGCATTTTTGAAAACTAGAGACCTAGGGGAATCCAAGATGGGGTGACTTGTGTAGCTCTGACCAGGTTCTGTTACCCAGAATCCTTTGCAAACCTCAAAATTCGGCTAAAAAAACACATTGCCCTCACATTTCGGTGACAGAAAGTTCTGGAATCTGAGAGGAGCCACAAATTTCCTTCCACCCAGTGTTCCCCCAAGTCTCCCGATATAAACAATACCTCACTTGTGTGGGTAGGACTAGCGCCTGCGACAGGAAATGCCCCAAAACGCAACGTGGACACATCACATTTTTTGAAAGAAAACAGAGGTGTTTTTTGCAAAGTGCCTACCTGTAGATTTTGGCCTCTAGCTCAGCCGGCACCTAGGGAAACCTACCTAACCTGTGCATTTTTGAAAACTAGAGACCTAGGTGAATCCAAGATGTGGTGACTTGTGGGGCTCTGACCAGGTTCTGTTGCCCAGAATCCTTTGCAAACCTCAAAATGTGGCTAAAAAAAACACATTTTCCTCACATTTTGGTGACAGATAGTTCTGCAATCTGAGAGGAGCCACAAATTTCCTTCCACCCAGTGTTCCCCCAAGTCTCCCGATATAAACAATACCTCACTTGTGTGGGTAGGACTAGCGCCTGCGACAGGAAATGCCCCAAAACGCAACGTGGACACATCACATTTTTTGAAAGAAAACAGAGGTGTTTTTTGCAAAGTGCCTACCTGTAGATTTTGGCCTCTTACTCAGCCGTCACCTAGGGAAACCTACCAAACCTGTGCATTTTTTAAAACTAGAGACCTAGGGGAATCCAAGATGGGGTGACTTGTGTAGCTCTGACCAGGTTCTGTTACCCAGAAACCTTTGCAAACCTCAAAATTCGGCTAAAAAAACACATTGCCCTCACATTTCGGTGACAGAAAGTTCTGGAATCTGAGAGGAGCCACAAATTTCCTTCCACCCAGTGTTCCCCCAAGTCTCCCGATATAAACAATACCTCACTTGTGTGGGTAGGACTAGCGCCTGCAACAGGAAATGCCCCAAAACGCAACGTGGACACATCACATTTTTTTAAAGAAAACAGAGGTGTTTTTTGCAAAGTGCCTACCTGTAGATTTTGGCCTCTTACTCAGCCGGCACCTAGGGAAACCTACCAAACCTGTGCATTTTTGAAAACTAGAGACCTAGGGGAATCCAAGATGGGGTGACTTGTGTAGCTCTGACCAGGTTCTGTTACCCAGAATCGTTTGCAAACCTCAAAATTCGGCTAAAAAAACACATTGCCCTCACATTTAGGTGACAGAAAGTTCTGGAATCTGAGAGGTCCCACAAATTTCCTTCCACCCAGTGTACCCCCAAGTCTCCCGATATAAACAATACCTCACTTGTGTGGGTAGGACTAGCGCCTGCGACAGGAAATGCCCCAAAACTCAACGTGGACACTTCACATTTTTTGAAAGAAAACAGAGGTGTTTTTTGCAAAGTGCCTACCTGTAGATTTTGGCCTCTAGCTCAGCCGGCACCTAGGGAAACCTACCTAACCTGTGCATTTTTGAAAACTAGAGACCTAGGTGAATCCAAGATGTGGTGACTTGTGGGGCTCTGACCAGGTTCTGTTGCCCAGAATCCTTTGCAAACCTCAAAATGTGGCTAAAAAAAACACATTTTCCTCACATTTTGGTGACAGATAGTTCTGCAATCAGAGAGGAGCCACAAATTTCCTTCCACCCAGCGTTCCCCCAAGTCTCCCGATAAAAATGATACCTCACTTGTGTGCGTAGGCCTAGCGCCTGTGACAGGAAACGCCCCAAAACACAACGTGGACACATCACATTTTTTTAAAGAAAACAGAGGTGTTTTTTGCAAAGTGCCTACCTGTAGATTTTGCCTCTAGCTCAGCCGGCACCTAGGGAAACCTTCCAAACCTGTGCATTTTTGAAAACTAGAGACCTAGGGGAATCCAAGATGGGGTGACTTGTGGGGCTCTGACCAGGTTCTGTTACCCAGAATCCTTTCCAAACCTCAAAATCTGGATAAAAAAACACATTGCCCTCACATTTCGGTGACAGAAAGTTCTGGAATCTGAGAGGAGCCACAAATTTCTTTCCACCCAGTGTTCCCCCAAGTCTTCCGATAAAAACGATACCTCACTTGTGTGGGTAGGCCTAGTGCCTGCAACAGGAAATGCCCCAAAACGCAACGTGGACACATCACATTTTTTGAAAGAAAACAGAGGTGTTTTTTGCAAAGTGCCTACCTGTAGATTTTGGCCTCTTACTCAGCCGTCACCTAGGGAAACCTACCAAACCTGTGCATTTTTGAAAACTAGAGACCTAGGGGAATCCAAGATGGGGTGACTTGTGTAGCTCTGACCAGGTTCTGTTACCCAGAATCCTTTGCAAACCTCAAAATTCGGCTAAAAAAACACATTGCCCTCACATTTCGGTGACAGAAAGTTCTGGAATCTGAGAGGAGCCACAAATTTCCTTCCACCCAGTGTTCCCTCAAGTCTCCCGATATAAACAATACCTCACTTGTGTGGGTAGGACTAGCGCCTGCGACAGGAAATGCCCCAAAACGCAACGTGGACACATCACATTTTTTGAAAGAAAACAGAGGTGTTTTTTGCAAAGTGCCTACCTGTAGATTTTGGCCTCTAGCTCAGCCGGCACCTAGGGAAACCTACCTAACCTGTGCATTTTTGAAAACTAGAGACCTAGGTGAATCCAAGATGTGGTGACTTGTGGGGCTCTGACCAGGTTCTGTTGCCCAGAATCCTTTGCAAACCTCAAAATGTGGCTAAAAAAAACACATTTTCCTCACATTTTGGTGACAGATAGTTCTGCAATCTGAGAGGAGCCACAAATTTCCTTCCACCCAGTGTTCCCCCAAGTCTCCCGATATAAACAATACCTCACTTGTGTGGGTAGGACTAGCGCCTGCGACAGGAAATGCCCCAAAACGCAACGTGGACACATCACATTTTTTGAAAGAAAACAGAGGTGTTTTTTGCAAAGTGCCTACCTGTAGATTTTGGCCTCTTACTCAGCCGTCACCTAGGGAAACCTACCAAACCTGTGCATTTTTTAAAACTAGAGACCTAGGGGAATCCAAGATGGGGTGACTTGTGTAGCTCTGACCAGGTTCTGTTACCCAGAAACCTTTGCAAACCTCAAAATTCGGCTAAAAAAACACATTGCCCTCACATTTCGGTGACAGAAAGTTCTGGAATCTGAGAGGAGCCACAAATTTCCTTCCACCCAGTGTTCCCCCAAGTCTTCCGATAAAAACGATACCTCACTTGTGTGGGTAGGCCTAGTGCCTGCAACAGGAAATGCCCCAAAACGCAACGTGGACACATCACATTTTTTGAAAGAAAACAGAGGTGTTTTTTGCAAAGTGCCTACCTGTAGATTTTGGCCTCTTACTCAGCCGTCACCTAGGGAAACCTACCAAACCTGTGCATTTTTGAAAACTAGAGACCTAGGGGAATCCAAGATGGGGTGACTTGTGTAGCTCTGACCAGGTTCTGTTACCCAGAATCCTTTGCAAACCTCAAAATTCGGCTAAAAAAACACATTGCCCTCACATTTCGGTGACAGAAAGTTCTGGAATCTGAGAGGAGCCACAAATTTCCTTCCACCCAGTGTTCCCCCAAGTCTCCCGATATAAACAATACCTCACTTGTGTGGGTAGGACTAGCGCCTGCGACAGGAAATGGCCCAAAACGCAACGTGGACACATCACATTTTTTGAAAGAAAACAGAGGTGTTTTTTGCAAAGTGCCTACCTGTAGATTTTGGCCTCTAGCTCAGGGGAAACCTAGGGAAACCTACCTAACCTGTGCATTTTTGAAAACTAGAGACCTAGGTGAATCCAAGATGTGGTGACTTGTGGGGCTCTGACCAGGTTCTGTTGCCCAGAATCCTTTGCAAACCTCAAAATGTGGCTAAAAAAAACACATTTTCCTCACATTTTGGTGACAGATAGTTCTGCAATCAGAGAGGAGCCACAAATTTCCTTCCACCCAGGGTTCCCCCAAGTCTCCCAATAAAAATGATATCTCACTTGTGTGGGTAGGCCTAGCGCCCGTGACAGGAAACGCCCCAAAACACAACGTGGACACATCACATTTTTGGAAAGAAAACAGAGGTGTTTTTTGCAAAGTGCCTACCTGTAGATTTTGCCTCTAGCTCAGCCGGCACCTAGGGAAACCTACCAAACCTGTGCATTTTTGAAAATTAGAGACCTAGGGGAATCCAAGATGGGATGACTTGTGGGGCTCTGACCATGTTCTGTTACCCAGAACCCTTTGCAAACCTCAAAATTTTGCTAAAAAAACACATTTTCCTCACAATTTGGAGACAGATAGTTCTGGAATCAGAGAGGAGCCACAAATTTCCTTCCACCCAGCGTTCCCCCAAGCCTCCCGATGAAAATGATACCTCACTTCTGTGGGTAGGCCTAGCGCCCGTGACAGGAAACGCCCCAAATCACAACGTGGACACATCACATTTTTTTAAAGAAAACAGAGGAGTTTTTTGCAAAGTGCCTACCTGTAGATTTTGGCCTCTTACTCAGCCGGCACCTAGGGAAACCTACCAAACCTGTGCATTTTTGAAAACTAGAGACCTAGGGGAATCCAAGATGGGGTGACTTGTGGAGCTCTGACCAGGTTCTGTTACCCAGAATCCTTTGCAAACCTCAAAATTTGGCTAAAAAAACACATTGCCCTGACATTTCGGTGACAGAAAGTTCTGGAATCTAAGAGGAGCCACAAATTTCCTTCCACCCAGTGTTCCCCCAAGTCTCCCGATATAAACAATACCTCACTTGTGTGGGTAGGACTAGCGCCTGCGACAGGAAATGCCCTAAAACGCAACGTGGACACATCACATTTTTTGAAAGAAAATAGAGGTGTTTTTTGCAAAGTGCCTACCTGTAGATTTTGGCCTCTAGCTCAGCCGGCACCTAGGGAAACCTACCTAACCTGTGCATTTTTGAAAACTAGAGACCTAGGTGAATCCAAGATGGTGTGACTTGTGGGGCTCTGACCAGGTTCTGTTGCCCAGAATCCTTTGCAAACCTCAAAATGTGGCTAAAAAAAACACATTTTCCTCACATTTTGGTGACAGATAGTTCTGGAATCAGAGAGGAGCCACAAATTTCCTCCCACCCAGGGTTCCCCCAAGTCTCCCGATAAAAAAGATATCTCACTTGTGTGGGTAGGCCTAGCGCCCATGACAGGAAACGCCCCAAAACACAACGTGGACACATCACATTTTTGGAAAGAAAACAGAGGTGTTTTTTGCAAAGTGCCTACCTGTAGATTTTGCCTCTAGCTCAGCCGGCACCTAGGGAAACCTACCAAACCTGTGTATTTTTGAAAACTAGAGACCTAGGGGAATCCAAGATGGGATGACTTGTGGGGCTCTGACCATGTTCTGTTACCCAGAACCCTTTGCAAACCTCAAAATTTGGCCAAATAAACACGTTTTCCTCTCATTTTGGTGACAGATAGTTCTGGAATCAGAGAGGAGCCACAAATTTCCTTCCACCCAGCGTTCCCCCAAGTCTCCCGATAAAAATGATACCTCACTCGTGTGGGTAGGCCTAGCGCCCATGACAGGAAATGCCCCAAAACACAACGTGGACACATCACATTTTTGGAAAGAAAACAGAGGTGTTTTTTGCAAAGTGCCGACCTGTAGATTGTGGCCTCGAGCTCAGCCGGCACCTAGGGAAACCTACCAAACCTGTGCATTTTTTAAAACTAGAGACCTAGGGGAATCCAAGATTGGGTGACTTGTGGGGCTCTGACCAGGTTCTGTTACCCAGAATCCTTTGCAAACCTCAAAATTTGGATAAAAAAACACATTTTCCTCACATTTCGGTGACAGAAAGTTCTGGAATCAGAGAGGAGCCACATATTTCCTTCCACCCAGCGTTCCCCCAAGTCTCCCGATAAAAATGATACCTCACTTGTGTGAGTAGGCCTAGTGCCCGCGACAGGAAATGGCCCAAAACACAACGTGGACATATCACATTTTTTCATAGAAAACAGTGCCTACCTGTGGATTTTGGCCTCTAGCTCAGCCGGCCCCAGGGAAGGTGTAGGTCAGGGGAGTGGTCACTCCCCTTTCCTTTGTCCAGTTTCGCGCCAGAGCAGGGCTGGGGGATCCCTGAACCGGTGTAGACTGGCTTATGCAGAGATGGGCACCATCTGTGCCCATCAAAGCATTTCCAGAGGCTGGGGGAGGCTACTCCTCCCCAGCCCTGACACCTTTTTCCAAAGGGAGAGGGTGTAACACCCTCTCTCTGAGGAAGTCCTTTGTTCTGCCTTCCTGGGCCAAGCCTGGCTGGAACCCAGGAGGGCAGAAACCTGTCTGAGGGGTTGGCAGCAGCAGCAGCTGCAGTGAAACCCCGGGAAAGGTAGTTTGGCAGTACCCGGGTCTGTGTTAGAGACTCAGGGGATCATGGAATTGTCTCCCCAATGCCAGAATGGCATTGGGGTGACAATTCCATGATCTTAGACATGTTACATGGCCATGTTCGGAGTTACCATTGTGACGCTGTACATAGGTACTGACCTATGGACAGTGCACATGTGTAATGGTGTCCCCACACTCACAAAGTCTGGGGAATTTGCCCTGAACAATGTGGGGGCACCTTGGCTAGTGCCAGGGTGCCCACACACTAAGTAACTTAGCACCCAACCTTTACCAGGTAAAGGTTAGAAATATAGGTGACTTAAAAGTTACTTAAGTGCAGTGGTAAATGGCTGTGAAATAACGTGGACGTTATTTCACTCAGGCTGCAGTGGCAGGCCTGTGTAAGAATTGTCAGAGCTCCCTATGGGTGGCAAAAGAAATGCTGCAGCCCATAGTGATCTCCTGGAACCCCAATACACTGGGTACCTCAGGACCATATACTAGGGAATTATAAGGGTGTTCCAGTATGCCAATGTGAATTGGTGAAATTGGTCACTAGCCTGTTAGTGACAATTTAGAAAGTAAAGAGAGGGCATAACCACTGAGGTTCTGGTTAGCAGAGCCTCAGTGAGACAGTTAGTCATCACACAGGGAACACATACAGGGCACACTTATGAGCACTGGGGTCCTGGCTAGCTGGATCCCAGTGAGACAGGCAAAAACAAACTGACACCCAAGTAAAAATGGGGGTAACATGCCAGAACAGTGTCTTGTTGCAATGCTCACAGCCATTTTACACTGCACTTATGTAACTTATAAGTCACCTATATGTCTAACCCTCACTTAGTGAAGGTTAGGTGCAAAGTTACTAAATGTGAGGACACCCTGGAACTAGCCAAGGTGCCCCCACATAGTTCAGGGCAATTTTCCTGGACTTTGTGAGTGCGGTGACACCACTACACACGTACACTACATATAGGTCAATACCTATATGTAGCTTCACAATGGTAACTCTGAATATGGCCATGTAACATGTCTAAGATCATGGAATTGTCCACCCATGCCAAATCTGGGATTGGGGTGCCAATCCCATGCCTCCCCGGGGCTCCAGCATGGACCCCGGGTACTGCAGCTACCGCTGCTGCCAACCCACAGCCAGGCTTCTGCCCTCCTGGGGTCTGGGCAGCCCAGTCCCAGGAAGGCAGAACAAAGAATTTCCTCTGAGAGAGGGTGTTACACTCTCTCCCTTTGGAAATAGGTGTGAAGGGCTGGGGAGAAGTAGCCTCCACAGCCTCTGGAAATGCTTTGAAGGGCACAGATGGTGCCCTCCTTGCATAAGCCAGTCGACACCGGTTCAGGGATCCCCCAGCCCCTGCTCTGGTGTGAAACTGGACAAAGGAGAGGGGAGTGACCTCTCCCCTTTCCATCACCACCCCAGGGGTGGTGCCCAGAGCTCCTCCAGTGTCTCCTAGACCTCTACCATCTTGAGTGCATGAGTGGCCAGTGCCAGCAGGTGACGTCAGAGTCCCCTCCTGATAGGTGCTTACCTCTCTAGGTGGCCAATCCATCCTCCTCTGAGGGCTATTTAGGGTCTCTCCTTTGGGCTTCTCTTCAGATAAAGAATGCAAGAGCTCACCAGAGTTCCTCTGCTTCTCCCTCTTTGACTTCTGCCAAGGATCGAATGCTGACTGCTCCAGGACGCCTGCAAAACTGCAACAAAGTAGCAAGAAGACTACCAGCGACATTGTAGCGCCTAATCCTGCCGGCTTTCTCGACTGTTTCCTGGTGGTGCATCCTCTGAGGGCTGTCTGCCTTCACCCTGCACTGGAAGCCAAGAAGAAATCTCCTGTGGGTTGATGGAGTCTTCCCCCTGCTACCGCAGGCACCAAACTTCTGCTTCACTGGACATCTGGGTCCCCTATCATCGTGACAAGTGTGTTCCCTGGAACAAAGGGGCTGGATCCAAATGACCGTGACAGTCCAGTGGTCCATCTGTCTAAATTTGGTGGAGGTAAGTCCTTGCATCCCCACGCCAGACAGCAATGCTGTGTACTGCGTGAACTGCAGGTGCTAGGGCTTCTGTGCACTCTTGCAAGGATTCCTTCATGCACAGCTCAGCCCAGGTCCCCAGCACTCCGTCCTGCATTGCTCAACTCGCTGAGTTGATCTCCAGCTTCGTGGGACCCTCCTTTGTAGTGTTGAGAACACCCGTGTTCAAGAACTTCTGTGGGTGCTGCCTGCTTCTGTGTGGGCTCTCTGTGTTGCTGAGCGCCCCTCTGTCTCCGCGTCCAAGTGGCGACCTACTGATCCTTCCTGGGCCCGGGCAGCACTCTTTTTCTTCAACCACCACCTTTGCAGCTAGCAAGGCTTGTTTGCAGCCTTTTTGCATGGAAACTTCTGTGCAAAGGAGAAGTTCCTGGTATCTTCCGTTTTGTAGAATCTTCAGCTTCTTCCACCTGGAGGCAGCCATTTTGCACCTTCATCCGGGGCTTAGTGGGCTCCTGCCCACCCTGGACACTTTCGTGACTCTTGGACCTGGTGCCCTTCCTTTCCTCAGGTCTAGGAATCCGTCTTCAGTGCTTTGCAGTCAGTTGTGGTCTTTGCAGAATCCCCTATCACAACTTTAGTGTGTTTCTGGGGAAGTAGGGTAACTTTACTCCAACTCCTCAGGGTATTGGGGTGGGGTATCTTGGACACCCTTTTTGTTTTCTTACACTCCCAGCGACCCTCTACACACTACACTAGGCCAGGGGTCCATAAGTGGTTCGTATTCCACTTTCTTAGTATATGGTTTGTGTTGCCCCTAGGCCTATTGCATCCTATTGTATTCTACAGCATTTGCACTGCTTTTCTAACTGTTTACTTAACTGATTTTGGTTTGTGTGTATATTCTGTGCATTTTCCCTACCTCCTAAGGGAGTAAGGGCCAGATGTAGGAAGCCGTTTGCATGGTGCAAACTACGAAAATCGCAGTTTGCGCCATGCAAACAGCCTTCTGCGATGCCCATTCGCAATTTGCGAGTCGGTACCGACTCGCAAATTGTGAATGCGACTCGCAAATAGGAAGGGGTGTTCCCTTCCTATTTGCGACTGGCATCGCAATGCAGACCACTGCCTACACTGAAAAAATGAAACCAAATGGTTTTGTTATTTTTTTTATTTTGCAACTCGTTTTCCTTTAAGGAAAACGGGCTGCAAAAAAAAAAAAAAAAATGCTTTATTGAAAAAGCAGTCACAGACATGGAGGTCTGCTGACTTCAGCAGGCCACTATCCCTGTGAGTGCAGGGGCTCGCTATGGGGTCACAAAATGTGACCCACCTCATTAATATTAATGAGGTGGGTCTTTGCGACCCCATAGCGATTCGCAGACGGTGTCTGAGACACCGTTCTGCATTCGAATTTGCGATTCGGAAATTCGGACCTTGCTACATCTGGCCCTATATCTTTTGTGATATTTTTGGCACATTGTCACTAAAATAAACTACCTTTATTTTTAGTAACTCTGAGTATTGTGATTTTTATGATATAGTGCTATATGATATAAGTGGTTGTTAGACTTTTCATCCTTGGCGTGGTCTCCCTTAACGTTTTGCCTCTGTTCCCCAGGTTGTTGATGGGTGCTGGACTCTGATTTTATTGTTTTTGTTACTCTGGGCACTTTACCACTGCTAACCAGTGCTAAAGTGCAAGTGCTCCTGTTTAAAATGTGTACGTAATTGATTCTCCATGATTGGCATATTTGTTTTACTGTTAATTCCCTAGCAAAGTGCACTAGAGGTGCCCAGGGCCTGTAAATCAAATGTTACTAGTGGGCCTGCAGCACTGGTTGTGCCACCCACACACTGCAGTGTCTGTGTGTGTATTTTTACTCTGTAAATTCGACTTGGCAAGTGTACCCACTTGCCAGGCCTAAACCTTCCCTTTTCCTACATGTAAGGCACCCCTAAGGTAGGCCCTAGGTAGCCCCAAGGGCAGGGTGCAGTGTATGGATAAGGTAGGACATATAGTAATGTGGTTTATATGTCCTGACAGTGAAATACTGCCAACTTCGTTTTTCACTGTTGCAAGGCCTGTCTCTCTCATAGGATAACATAGGGGCTACCCTTAAATATGATTAAAGTGTAGATTCCCCTAGAGAGTAGATGGACATGTGGAGTTTGGGGTCCCTGAACTCACAATTTAAAAATACATCTTTTAGTAAAGTTGATTTTAAGATTGTGCGTTTGAAAATGCCACTTTTAGAAAGTGAGCATTTTCTTGCTTAAACCATTCTGTGACTCTGCTGTGTTTGTGGATTCCCTGTCTGGGTCAGTTTGACAGTTGGGTTGTTTTTCACCTCACACCAGACAGTGACACAAAGGGGACTGGGGTGTAACCTGCATTTCCTGATTAGCCATCTCTACTAGGAGGGAGGGTGGAGTGGTCACTCTCATCTGAAAGGACTGTGCCTGCCTCTGACAATGCCGGCTCCAAGCCCCTGCTGTGTGTCTGATGACTTGCCTGGGCAAGGCAGGATTTCACAAGTAGGTGTGAGTCCCCTTTGAAGAAAGGTGACTTCAAAGACAAAAATGGGTATAAGAAGGGCACCCAAATCTACAGACTTGAGAAACACTTCTGGAACCAAGAGGAACCTCTGCCTGGAGAAGAGCTGATAGCTGAGGAAGAAGTGCTGCCCTGCCTGTGACTGTGCTTTGTGGAGCTTTCCTGCAGTGCTGCTTCTGCCAGAGTAAGAGGGCAAAGACTGGACTTTGTGTGCCTTCCATCTTGTGAAGAAATATCCAAGGGCTTGAGTTAGAGCTTGCCTCCTGTTGTTTGAAGTCTCAGGGACAGCAAAGACTTCTCTCTGCCAGCACCTGGAGTCTCTGGAGAGACTCCTGCCCCGACAAGTGGTGCCCTATCCAGTCCCTGGGCCCTTGAAAGGAAAGCTGGTGGAATCCAAGGAAATCGACTTCGGACGACTTCGGACCGACGCCGCTGCTGAATCCGGTAACGCCGCCTGCACCTGACGCCGTGACCTTCGCTGGAACGCGACGCTCTTCGCAGGCCCGACGCCGCAGTAGCCCCGCTGAAGTCCGCGACTCCGTGGAAGTCGCCGCACCACATCGTGACAGACGCCGCTCGAAGTGCACGGATTCAACGTTTCGCACAGACGCCGCGATTCCCGACTTCGCGAATCGGCTTGTTTTCACTCTTCACCAAAGGTACTGTACTTGGGGGTCTACACGACTCCGTGTCCGGCGCCGCTGGTGTCAGCTTGTTGGGAACGACTCCGTCACGACGCCGTGTTAACATCTCATTGAAGCATTTTTGTTTCTAAGTGCTATTTTTGAGTTTAATCTTTAAAAATTCATAACTTGACTTGTGTATGTTGGATTTTAGTCGTTTTGGTCTTGTTTTGTTTAGATAAATATTTCCTATTTTTCTAAACTGGTGTTGTGTCATTTTGTAGTGTTTTCATTAAGTTACTGTGTGTGTTGGTACAAATACTTTACACCTAGAACTCTGAGGTTAAGCCTACTGCTCTGCCAAGCTACCAAGGGGGTAAGCAGGGGTTAGCTGAGGGTGATTCTCTTTTACCCTGACTAGAGTGAGGGTCCTTGCTTGGACAGGGGGTAACCTGACTGTCAACCAAAGACCCCATTTCTAACATTGGTGATCAGCGGTTGGGATTTGGACTTGTATTTGTGCTTGACATACAGTAATTAAGTGTACACTACTGTTTGAGTTCAGACCACTACGTGACCACATACTACTAGTCTTGTGATTTTTGTTTTTTTCTATTTGGACTGTTTTTGCTCTGCATTCAGTTTCTTTTTTCGCTGATCCGGTGATTGACTTTTCTGGAACTTCATTTGAGAACTTGCTTTTCTGCATTTGAAACTTTGCACTCTTTTAACCTTTTATCATGTCTCCACTTGGAGATGCATCAGTTAAAGCTGTTTTTGACCTGAAGCAATTGGATAGTTATAACAAGGCTCAGCTAAAGCAGTTTTGTAAAAATTTTGGTTGTCCCATTAAGAGCTCCTCCAAGAAGGATGAGCTGAAAAAGGCGCTGAGGGCCTGGGTGACAACCAGAAGCACTGGAGGGCACACTGAGGATGAGGAGGAGGATGAGGATGAGGAGGGAGAGCAATCAGTACATAATGGTATAGTGGGGGGACGTGTTATTCCCAGGGAAAGAGTCTCTAGGGCAAGTAGCAGTGTATCCTCCAAGGGTCTGACACCTGGAGAGTTACAGGACAGACAGGCAGAGAGGGAGTACCAATTGGAGCTGAAAAAGCTCAGTCTAGAGATGGAACAGAGAAGGCTGGCCATTGAGGAAAGGAAGTTAGCAATGGCTCATGAGCTCAGTTTAAAAGAGATAGATCAGAGGAGTCAGCCCAGTAGGGATGGTGGCAGCAATCCTACAGTGCAGCCTGAGAGAAGGGTACACATCCCAAAAGACCTTGTGAGGGATTATAAGAGGGAGGATGATATCTACTTGTGGTTCAAGGGTTATGAGTCAGCTCTCCACATGAACCTGGTCCCTGAAGCTCATTGGGGGGCAGTCCTGTGGAAGCATTTTGAGGCAGAAGGGAGGGACACACTGACAGCCTTAGGGGATGCTCAGGATCTCACCTACCCTGTCATGAAGGAGGCCTTACTCACCAGGTATGGTCTCACCCCTGAGCAGTACAAGGAGAAGTTTAGATCCTACAAGAGAAAGGAATCCCAAACATGGTTGGAATGTGTTGATTCTTTTTGCAGGTCACTGGATGGTTGGGTGAAGGGCAGTAAGGTAAACACGTATGAGGGGCTTTACAATTTAATTGCTTGGGAGCCCTTGTACAGTTTATGTTTTCCAGAGCTGCGCCAGCACCTCATTGACAGCAAGCTGACTGACCCCAGGAAGCTTGCACAGGAAGCGGACCGCTGGGAGAGCACCAGGGTCCAAAAGAGGTATGGGGGAGACCAAGCCAAGGGTGGGCAGGGTCCCTCTCAGAAGAAAGGGGGGGGGGGGTAAGGGCAAACAGGGGGAGTTCTCTAAAGGGCCCCAAACTGATTCCCAGGGTAAGGATTCCCAACCCCCCAGTGAAAAGAAGCCATGGTTGTCTAAAGGGAAACCAGTGGCAGGTGGTCCCCCACTAAGTGCTATGCATGTGACCAGGTGGGTCATGTGAGGGGGGACCCCAAATGCCCCAAAAGTACACCGGGACCCACTGGTGCACCGTCCCAGGGGTTGGCCAGTGTAGCGCTTGGGGAGGAGTTGGTTTCAGGTGGGTGGGAACCAGCAGAAATGACCCTTGTCTCACTAGGGGACAGTGAAATGGTCCAGAGAAACCTAGTGCCTGATAACACTAAGAAGTACAGGCAATGGGTGTCCATCAATGGACAGAGGGTGGAGGCTCTGAGAGACTCAGGAGCCAGTGTGACTACAGTGAGGAGTCACCTGGTGTCTAAAGAGCAGATTCCCCGGGTACTTCACCAAGTAGTTGCGGTAGACAACTCTGAGCGCCTCTGCAGAGTGGCGCAGGTTCCCTTTGAATGGGGGGGGTCTCAGGTTCCTGGAAAGTAGCTGTGAGTCCAACCATGCCTGTTGATTGTTTGCTAGGTAACGACCTGGAGGATTCCCCTTGGAAGGAGGTGGAACACAGGTCTCACTTGGAGATGTTGGGTCTGCCTGGGTGGGTATGCGTATCCACCCGGTCTATGGCAGCCAATCAGGGTAGTCAAGAGCCCCTGAAGCCCGAAACAGTGGCCCAGGGGACCGCCAAGAAGAGGAAGGGCAGGGGGCACGGGAAACCAGCCCCAGAAGTTCCCACGGTCCGGGAGGAGGCAGAGCCTGAGGGTGATGCCCCGGAGCCTACAGGGGAACAGGTGGCTGAACTGGGGGAGATCCCTGAGCTGTCGCAGTGGCAGCAGGAAGGGGGACCCACCAGGGCAGCATTCTGCACAGCGCAGAAGGAGTGCCCTACTCTTGAGGGGCTGCGGCAGCAGGCTGCAGCCCAGGCGGCTGGCGAGGCGCCAGGTACTCACCTGATTTATTGGGAGGATGGCCTCCTGTACAGTGAGCCTAAGGTTCCTGAGCCTGGGTCAGCTCGTATGCTGGTGGTACCCCAGTGCTTCAGGGCCTTCCTACTGGGATTGGCTCATGATGTGCCTTTGGCAGGACATCTAGGGCAGGACAAGACCTATAAGAGGCTTGTCTCCCACTTTTACTGGCCCTTGATGCACAAGCAGTCAGCTGCTTATTGTAGGTCTTGTCAGACTTGTCAGGCAAGTGGCAAGAGTGGGGGGAAATGCAAAGCTCCCCTCCAACCTTTACCTGTAGTCAGCACTCCCTTTGAAAGGGTAGGAATTGACATTGTGGGGCCTCTGGATCCCAAGACAGCCATGGGCAACAGGTTCATCCTGGTCTTGGTGGACCATGCCACACAGTACCCAGAAACCATTCCTCTAAGGACGGTCACTGCCCCGTGGTGGGACGTGCCTTGATGGGGGGTTTTACCTGCAGGGGGTTCCCCAAGGAGGGGGTATCTGATAGAGGTACAAACTTCATATCCACTTATATGAAGTCTCCGTGGAAGGTGTGTGGGGTAACCTACAAGTTCCCCACCACTTACCACCCCCAAAGTAATGGTCTGGTTGAGAGATTCAACCGCACCTTGAAAGGCATGATTCAGGGCCTGTCAGAGCCCTTGAGGCGTAAGTGGGACGTTCTCTTGCCATGCCTTCTGTTCGCTTACAGGGAGGTGCCTCAAAAGGGGCTTGGCTTTAGCCCCTGTGAGCTCATCTATGGCCACCCTGTGAGGGGACCGCTCAGTCTGGTGAAGGAGGCTTTGGAGAAAGCTCCTAGTAAACCACCCCAGGATGTATTTAGCTACATGCTGGCACTAAGAAACCAGACAGCCCGCTTCAGGAGTCTTGCTCAGGAGAACCTGGAAGCAAGCCAGGAGGATATGAAACGGTGGTACGACCAGAATGCCACTCTGGTTGAGTTTCAGCCTGGACAAAAAGTGTGGGACGTGGCACCAGTGGAGCCTAGGGCTCTCCAAGATAAGTGGACTGGGCCTTTTGAGGTGGTGGAAAGAAAGAGCGAGGTCACCTATCTGGTAGACTTGCAATCCCCCAGAAACCCTTTGAGGGTCCTACATGTCAACCGCCTCAAACCACACTTTGAGCGAACTGAGCTATCCATGCTCCTAGCGACAGATGACGGGGTGGAGGAAGAGAGTGAGCCTCTTCCTGACCTCCTGTCTGCAGGAGAGAAAGATGGGTCTGTGGAGGAAGTGATCCTCTCCCCCTCCCTGACTGAGGAACAGCAGAGGGACTGTCGCCACGTGTTGGGACAGTTCGCCTCGCTGTTTTCCCTGATCCCAGGAGTCACACACCTGGTGGTGCATCCTCTGAGGGCTGTCTGCCTTTACCCTGCACTGGAAGCCAAGAAGAAATCTCCTGTGGGTTGATGGAGTCTTCCCCCTGCTACCGCAGGCACCAAACTTCTGCTTCACTGGACATCTGGGTCCCCTCTCATCGTGACGAGTGTGGTCCCTGGAACACAGGGGCTGGATCCAAATGACCCTGACAGTCCAGTGGTCCATCTGTCTAAATTTGGTGGAGGTAAGTCCTTGCATCCCCACGCCAGACAGCAATGCTGTGTACTGCGTGAACTGCAGGTGCTAGGGCTTCTGTGCACTCTTGCAAGGATTCCTTCATGCACAGCACAGCCCAGGTCCCCAGCACTCCGTCCTGCATTGCTTAACTCGCTGAGTTGATCTCTGGCTTCGTGGGACCCTCCTTTGTAGTGTTGAGAACACCCGTGTTCAAGAACTTCTGTGGGTGCTGCCTGCTTCTGTGTGGGCTCTCTGTGTTGCTGAGCGCCCCTCTGTCTCCGCGTCCAAGTGGCGACCTACTGATCCTTCCTGGGCCCGGGCAGCACTCTTTTTCTTCAACCACCACCTTTGCAGCTAGCAAGGCTTGTTTGCAGCCTTTTTGCGTGGAAACTTCTGTGCAAAGGAGAAGTTCCTGGTATCTTCCGTTGTTGCAGAATCTTCAGCTTCTTCCACCTGGAGGCAGCCATTTTGCACCTTCATCCGGGGCTTAGTGGGCTCCTGCCCACCCTGGACACTTTCGTGACTCTTGGACCTGGTGCACTTCCTTTCCTCAGGTCTAGGAATCCGTCTTCAGTGCTTTGCAGTCAGTTGTGGTCTTTGCAGAATCCCCTATCACAACTTTAGTGTGTTTCTGGGGAAGTAGGGTAACTTTACTCCAACTCCTCAGGGTATTGGGGTGGGGTATCTTGGACACCCTTTTTGTTTTCTTACACTCCCAGCGACCCTCTACACACTACACTAGGCCAGGGGTCCCAAAGTGGTTCGTATTCCACTTTCTTAGTATATGGTTTGTGTTGCCCCTAGGCCTATTGCATCCTATTGTATTCTACAGCATTTGCACTGCTTTTCTAACCGCACCGACTCGCAAATTGTGAATGCGACTCGCAAATAGGAAGGGGTGTTCCCTTCCTATTTGCGACTGGCATCGCAATGCAGACCACTGCCTACACTGAAAAAATGAAACCAAATGGTTTTGTTATTTTTTTTAATTTGCAACTCGTTTTCCTTTAAGGAAAACGGGCTGCAAAAAAAAAAAAAAAAAATGCTTTATTGAAAAAGCAGTTACAGACATGGAGGTCTGCTGACTTCAGCAGGCCACTATCCCTGTGAGTGCAGGGGCTCGCTATGGGGTCACAAAATGCGACCCACCTCATTAATATTAATGAGGTGGGTCTTTGCGACCCCATAGCAATTCGCAGACGGTGTCTGAGACACCGTTCTGCATTCGAATTTGCGATTTGGAAATTGCGAGTCGCACTGACTCGCAATTTCCGAATCGCAAATTCGGACCTTGCTACATCTGGCCCTATATCTTTTGTGATATATTTGGCACATTGTCACTAAAATAAACTACCTTTATTTTTAGTAACTCTGAGTATTGTGATTTTTATGATATAGTGCTATATGATATAAGTGGTTGTTAGACTTTTCATCCTTGGCGTGGTCTCCCTTAACGTTTTGCCTCTGTTCCCCAGGTTGTTGATGGGTGCTGGACTCTGATTTTATTGTTTTTGTTACTCTGGGCACTTTACCACTGCTAACCAGTGCTAAAGTGCAAGTGCTCCTGTTTAAAATGTGTACGTAATTGATTCTCCATGATTGGCATATTTGTTTTACTGTTAATTCCCTAGTAGTGCACTAGAGGTGCCCAGGGCCTGTAAATCAAATGTTACTAGTGGGCCTGCAGCACTGGTTGTGCCACCCACACACTGCAGTGTCTGTGTGTGTATTTTAACTCTGTAAATTCGACTTGGCAAGTGTACCCACTTGCTAGGCCTAAACCTTCCCTTTTCTTACATGTAAGGCACCCCTAAGGTAGGCCCTAGGTAGCCCCAAGGGCAGGGTGCAGTGTATGGATAAGGTAGGACATATAGTAATGTGGTTTATATGTCCTGACAGTGAAATACTGCCAACTTCGTTCACTGTTGCAAGGCCTGTCTCTCTCATAGGATAATATGGGGGCTACCTTTAAATATGATTAAAGTGTAGATTCCCCTAGAGAGTAGATGGACATGTGGAGTTTGGGGTCCCTGAACTCACAATTTAAAAATACATCTTTTAGTAAAGTTGATTTTAAGATTGTGCGTTTGAAAATGCCACTTTTAGAAAGTGAGCATTTTCTTGCTTAAACCATTCTGTGACTCTGCCGTGTTTGTGGATTCCCTGTCTGGGTCAGTTTGACAGTTGGGTTGTTTTTCACCTCACACCAGACAGTGACACAAAGGGGGCTGGGGTGTAACCTGCATTTCCTGATTAGCCATCTCTGCTAGGAGGGAGGGGTGGAATGGTCACTCTCATCTGAAAGGACTGTGCCTGCCTCTGACAATGCTGGCTCCAACCCCCTGCTGTGTGTCTGATGACTTGCCTGGGCAAGGCAGGATTTCACAAGTAGGTGTGAGTCCCCTTTGAAGAAAGGTGACTTCAAAGACTAAAATGGGTATAAGAAAGGCACCCAAATCTACAGACTTGAGAAACACTTCTGGAACCAAGAGGAACCTCTGCCTGGAGAAGAGCTGATAGCTGAGGAAGAAGTGCTGCCCTGCCTGTGACTGTGCTTTGTGGAGCTTTCCTGCAGTGCTGCTTCTGCCAGAGTAAGAGGGCAAAGACTGGACTTTGTGTGCCTTCCATCTTGTGAAGAAATCTCCAAGGGCTTGAGTTAGAGCTTGCCTCCTGTTGTTTGAAGTCTCAGGGACAGGAAAGACTTCTCTCTGCCAGCACCTGGAGTTTCTGGAGAGACTCCTGCCCCGACAAGTGGTGCCCTATCCAGTCCCTGGGCCCTTGAAAGGAAAGCTGGTGGAATCCAAGGAAATCGACTTCGGACGACTTCGGACCGACGCCGCTGCTGAATCCGGTAACGCCGCCTGCACCTGACGCCCTGACCTTCGCTGGAACGCGACGCTCTTCGCAGGCCCGACGCCGCAGTAGCCCCGCTGAAGTCCGCGACTCCGTGGAAGTCGCCGCACCACATCGTGACCGACGCCGCTCGAAGTGCACAGATTCAACGTTTCGCACAGACGCCGCGATTCCCGACTTCGCGCATCGGCTAGTTTTCACACTTCACCAAAGGTACTGCACTTGGGGGTCTACACGACTCCGTGTCCGGCGCCGCTGGTGTCGGCTTGTTGGGAACGACTCCGTCACAACGCCGTGTTAACATCTCATTGAAGCATTTTTGTTTCTAAGCTCTATTTTTGAGTTTAATCTTTAAAAATTCATAACTTGACTTGTGTATGTTGGATTTTTGTCGTTTTGGTCTTGTTTTGTTTAGATAAATATTTCCTATTTTTCTAAACCAGTGTTGTGTCATTTTGTAGTGTTTTCATTAAGTTACTGTGTGTGTTGGTACAAATACTTTACACCTAGCACTCTGAGGTTAAGCCTACTGCTCTGCCAAGCTACCAAGGGGGTAAGCAGGGGTTAGCTGAAGGTGATTCTCTATTACCCTGACTAGAGTGAGGGTCCTTGCTTGGACAGGGGGTAACCTGACTGTCAACCAAAGACCCCATTTCTAACAGTGGTATAGTAGGAGCTTAGCATGTCTCCTAGTTCAGCCTAAGCTGCTCACGCATATAGCTACCTCTATCAGCCTAAGCTGGTAGATGTAGGAGGCTGGACTGGCTTGTAGTGAGTACCAAGGAGTACTTACACCTTGCACCAGGCCCAGGTATCCCTTATTAGTGTATAGGGTGTCTAGCAGCTTAGGCTGATAGATAATGGTAGCTTAGCAGAGCAGCTAAGGCTGAACTAGGAGACGAGTGAAGCTCCTACAGTACCACTAGTGCTACTTGCACAATATCATAAGAAAACACAATACACAGATATATTAAAAATAAAGGTACTCTATTTTTATGACAATATGCCAAAGTATCTCAGAGTGTACCCTCAGTATGAGGATAGCAAATATACACAAGATATATGTACACAATACCAAAAATATGCATTATAGTCTTAGAAAACAGTGCAAAAAATGTATAGTTACAATAGGATGCAATGGGGACACATAGGGATAGGGGCAACACAAACTATATACTCCAAAAGTGGAATGCGAACCACGAATGGACCCCAAACCTATGTGACCTTGTAGAGGGTCGCTGGGACTATTAGAAAATAGTGAGGGTTAAAAAAATAGCCCACCCCAAGACCCTGAAAAGTGAGTGCAAAGTGCACTAAAGTTCCCCAAAGGACATAGAAGTCGTGATAGGGGAATTCTGCAGGAAAGACACAAACCAGCAATGCAACAACAATGGATTTCCAGTTGAGGGTACCTGTGGAACAAGGGGACCAAGTCCAAAAGTCACAAGCAAGTCGGAGATGGGCAGATGCCCAGGAAATGCCAGCTGTGGGTGCAAAGAAGCTGCTACTGGACAATAGAAGCTGAGGATTCTGCAGGAACGACAAGGGCTAGAGACTTCCTCTTTGGAGGATTGATCCCCCACGCCGAGAAAAGTCGTGCAGAAGTGTTTTTCCGCCGATAGACTGCCAACAAGCCTTGCTAGCTGCAAGTTGTGCGTTTAGTGTTTTTGGATGCTGCTGTTGCCCAGGAGGGACCAGGATGTCACCAATTGCGTCTGGGGACAGAGGGGGTGTTGTGCAAGACAAGGAGCCCTCTCAAAAGCAGGCAACACCCGCAGAAGTTCCAGAACAGGCACTACGAAGAAGAGTGAAACGGTACTCACCCGAAGTTGCACAAAGGAGTCCCACGTCGCCGGAGACCAACTTAGAAAGTTGTGCAATGCAGGTTAGAGTGCCGTGGACACTGGCTTGGATGTGCACAAAGGATTTCCACCAGAAGTGCACAGAGGCCGGAGTAGCTGCAAAAGTCGCAGTTCCCAGCAATGCAATCTGGCGTAGGGAGGCAAGGACTTACCTCCACCAAACTTGGACTGAAGAGTCACTGGACTGTGGGAGTCACTTGGACAGAGTTTCTGGAATCAAGGGACCTCGCTCGTCGTGCTGAGAGGAGACCCAGAGTACTGGTAATGCAGTTCTTTGGTGCCTGCGGTTGCAGGGGGAAGATTCCGTCGACCCACAGGAGATTTCTTCGGAGCTTCTAGTGCAGAGAGGAGGCAGACTAGCCCCACAGCATGCACCACCAGGAAAACAGTCGAGAAGGCGGCAGGATCAGCGTTACAGAGTTGCAGTAGTCGTCTTAGCTACTTTGTTGCAGTTTTGCAGGCTTCCAGCGCGGTCAGCAGTCGATTCCTTGGCAGAAGGTGAAGAGAGAGATGCAGAGGAACTCTGATGAGCTCTTGCATTCGTTATCTAAGGAATTCCCCAAAGCAGAGACCCTAAATAGCCAGAAAAGAGGGTTTGGCTACTTAGGAGAGAGGATAGGCTAGCAACACCTGAAGGAGCCTATCAGAAGGAGTCTCTGACATCACCTGCTGGCCCTGGCCACCCAGAGCAGTCCAGTGTGCCAGCATCACCTCTGTTTCCAAGATGGCAGAGGTCTGGAGCACACTGGAGGAGCTCTGGACACCTCCCAGGGGAGGTGCAGGTCAGGGGAGTGGTCACTCCCCTTTCCTTTGTCCAGTTTCACGCCAGAGCAGGGCTAAGGGGTCCCTGAACCGGTGTAGACTGGCTTATGCAGAAATGGGCACCATCTGTGCCCATGAAAGAATTTCCAGAGGCTGGGGGAGGCTACTCCTCCCCTGCCTTCACACCATTTTCCAAAGGGAGAGGGTGTAACACCCTCTCTCAGAGGAAGTCCTTTGTTCTGCCATCCTGGGCCAGGCCTGGCTGGACCCCAGGAGGGCAGAAACCTGTCTGAGGGGTTGGCAGCTGCAGCAGCTGCAGTGAAACCCCTGAAAAGGCAGTTTGGCAGTACCAGGGTCTGTGCTACAGACCACTGGGATCATGGGATTGTGCCAACTATGCCAGGATGGCATAGAGGGGGCAATTCCATGATCCTAGACATGTTACATGGCCATATTCGGAGTTACCATTGTGAAGTTACACATAGGTAGTGACCTATGTGTAGTGCACGCGTGTAATTGTGTCCCCGCACTCACAAAGTCCGGGGAATTTGCCCTGAACAATGTGGGAGCACCTTGGATAGTGCCAGGGTGCCCTCACACTAAGTAACTTTGCACCTAACCTTTACCAGGTAAAGGTTAGACATATAGGTGACTTATAAGTTACTTAAGTGCAGTGGTAAATGGCTGTGAAATAACGTGGACATTATTTCACTCAGGCTGCAGTGGCAGGCCTGTGTAAGAATTGTCAGAGCTCCCTATGGGTGGCAAAAGAAATGCTGCAGCCCATAAGGATCTCCTGGAACCCCAATACCCTGGGTATCTCAGTACCATATACTAGGGAATTATAAGGGTGTTCCAGTAAGCCAATGTAAATTGGTAAAATTGGTCACTAGCCTGTTAGTGACAATTTGAAAGAAATGAGAGAGCATAACCACTGAGGTTCTGGATAGCAGAGCCTCAGTGAGACAGTTAGTCACTACACAGGTAACATATTCAGGCACACTTATGAGCACTGGGGTCCTGGCTGGCAGGGTCCCAGTGACACATACAACTAAAACAACATATATACAGTGAAAAATGGGGGTAACATGCCAGGCAAGATGGTACTTTCCTACAGTAGAACACTACTAATCTACTAATAAGGGATAACTGGACCTGGCACAAGGTGTAAGTACCATCAGGTACCCATATAATCCAGGCCAGCCTCCTACAAACACTTACACACAAAGGACAAGAAAAAACCTCTGGTCATAAGAGTAATTGCTGGTGCCATTGGTTTCACCTATGTAACATCCAATGAAGATGAGACAGTCCCGATTGCATACAAATCACATTTGTATTCTAGAGCAGAACAACGTTTGGCTCCCACTGAGAAAATTCTCACTGCTGTTCAGATGGCTGTCATTAAAGAAAGACCACTAGCCCAGGGGAAACTCATTATTGTTGTATCTCTCATCCCAGCCCCCGGGGCTGTTACCAAAGCTAGCGTTCCAAACGCAAAACCATTGCATCCACGTTGGATCCAATGGCAACGTCTCTGACAGCCACTAATGTTTACTATATTTTTGACCCAAAGTTACAAGCTCAAGAATTTTTGCAATATGAACTAGAATACACAGTTCCGGCAAATACATTGCCTATTGATCAATATCAAAGAGTCATGTACACCGATGGCTCAGCACAACCTGCAATAGGCACAAAACATCAATACTCCACTGCTTGCGCAGTCGTAAGTGGCTACATGGATGGTAGTAAATTCTATCCACTACATACCTTTACGCAAACCCTAGGGGATTGCACTGCACAACTGGCAGAGCTAAAGGCTCTGGTGATGGCACTGGAACATACAGATCCTGTCCAGCTAACACTGATTGTCTGTGATTCATACTATTGCGTCCAGTCCTTCAATGAATATCTGCATTACTGGCACCAGAATGAGTTCAGAGATTCCAAATGTAACACCCTCAAAAACAGACTCCTGTGAGGGAAAGTAGCGGTTCTGAAGGAAACGCTACCAAATGCCCATGTTGCACATACACTTGGACACCAGTGCGTTGGAAAACACGTTTGCTGGAAACACTTTGGCTGGTGAAGCAGCCAAATCAGCAGTAGCTACGGCTTCTGTTGCTGCAGTAACTCGTTCTAGAACGAAACCGGACAATGAAATACTGGCTGCCATGATAGCCTCGGCTGACGGCAAACCTTTACCTAAAGGATATCCCATTAAATATTCCTACCGAATGGGATACTTCTTAGATGCAGAAGTAAAAATACCAGACGTGGGAGTTCAAGTAATTCCCAATACAGACCTAAGACCAGAATTGATTACATGAGGTAGTTGCTTCTGCCCATGCTGGTGTGGCAGCTACAATATCATTGTTGCAAGCTCGTTATTGGTGACAAGTTCTATACAAACAGACCAAGCAGTATGTCCTTTGTTGTGATATCTGCCAACAAATTAAGGGGTCCACTGTCAAATGCCAACTGCAGACACCTCTCCTAATTTCTAACAAACAATTACAATGTGTGTACTTGGACCATTGCGGTCCATTGACACCTGACAATGCATACAAATATATCTTAGTCGCTGTTGGCTCCTGCTCCAGATTTCTATGGGTGTGGTCACAGCGCTCGGCTGACGCTCACACTGTTATTAAAGATTTGAAGTCTTTATCAGCCCATACGGAGATGTGGCTTTCCACTCGGACCAGGGCCCTGCTTTCGCCTCAAGGGCATTCAGCGACGCCATGCCTTCGTTAGGGGTCCAACTCCATTACTCATTTCCATTTCATACCGAGGGAAATAGTGTCATGGAGCAAAGAAACTGAGATTTAAAGCAATTCTTAACAGCCAGAGTATTAGATATGGGTCGTAGTTAGCATAATCACCTCTATGGAGTCCAGAGAGCACTTAATAATCTGCCTAGAAGGTCCCTGGGGGGTCGTACTTCATACAAGTGCCTGTTTGGAACTCAAATATATGTTCCAGATCTTGATGGTCCTGGTGTGGAGGCAGCAGAAACACCCTTTGACATAAATGAACATGTCACTGTCTTGCAGGAATTACAGCAGTTCCGTGACGACAACGCTTCTGCCAGGAAATAAGGATGTACCAATAACATCTACCAGTTGGATTCCAAAGTTTGGGGATCTAGTACGTGAAAACGTTGCTGGGAAAAAGGAGTTTGGTCTCTCCTATCGTACACGGTACCAGAAATGTTATTCTACTACTGCTGCCTGGTTCTAAATAAAATCATTTTGTCTCCATCAACAATGTCAAGTTACACCATGTGGCTGATTCTGCACAGCAAACCAAGAGGAACAACCAGTAGTACCAGAATCCCTCTCACTACTGATCAAGATGTCCCTCTACAAGTTTTGAGCTGCAACGCTGACACCTCTCTGAGCTTCAGGAGGGTGGAAAATAATCTTGCATTAGTTCCACTAACACCTATTGCAACGGGCAATACAGAAATTGCTGATCGATTTGATTCGACCTCTACACAAACGGATGGCGTAATTTATTATGAACCACCATGGGAGACTTCTACCCATTCTCCTCCTTCAAATACGGATATTTTGCCAACATTAATGACAACTTTTCGGACTCATTTGCCTCTTCTGCATCTGAACTGTTAAAAACACGTAAGCTAATAATTTGGCTTAAAACAAATTACTTTATTTTCCGATGGAACTATCTGTGGCTTTCCTTGACTGTATTAGCTGTCCTCCTTTGGATTGGCTTTGTCATTGTTTTCTTTCTGCTGATACATGGTCAATACCTTCCAGACCACAGTTGAACTGGTGGATGAGGTCCTAAACCCCATTTTTCTTCACACAAAATACACAGAGACTTGTCTTACATGAACATTTCCGCTATGACAATTCCTGATGGGATTGTTTGGGATAAGGTCATATTTGATCTAAACAGCCCGACGGAGGTCATTCAAATAGCATATGTGTTGAAACTCTCTATGAATAATGTACTAATACCCGGAGTTGTTTCTGGTGACTGCGATGTGAAAACAGTTGATTCTATGATGACTGAGTTGCAGTATTTTACTGTATTTGAAAGTGAGGATGTTTATCAATCAAAAGAAAATGATGGTGACATGTTTTGCTATAATTATTATGGACACCATTTCATCCACAGAGCCAGTACCCCAAAAAAAAATGTTATTTACACACAATGGGAACATTGTCCAACTCCACCACATGGGAGTTCTAAAACATATTCTGAAAAAATTACATTTTTTTCTGGGATGAGTCAGATTATTTCAAATTGCTGTTTATGGAAAATGTACATATATTATTGACTGATACAAAATTCATCTATTCAGATTCCTTTGTTTCCCAGTTGGCTATAGAAGGTTTTGAATATTGGTTCAATTCGATTGACTTAAAAAGTGTGTGGGGAACAAAAAATTGGCAAATAAGGGGAAAGGAAGCTTTGTTTAGAGCATTCCTGATATTTGTTCAAATGATATTTTGAAATGAAACTGTACAACAGACAGTTGTTTAGGCAAAGGAAAAATTTAGGATTTGAATGTGCTCAGTTTTCCTGTCCCTGCAAAATTTTATAAATCGTAACAGTATATAAATACAACTGAAGATTATCTTGATGAATGGGTCCAAAGAAGCACTTTTTATGCTTCACTTTCACGTGCTGGTGGGTGGTTATTGTGCCCAATAGATACCAATGCATGTCATAAACGTTTTGTAATCTCCACGGGGGTTTTAGAACAAGTAGGCCTGACCCTCGCTATGTGTCATCTGAACATGAGGGTATAGTAACAACATACAGTGTAGGAAAACTATGCCAGCAATGGTTGAAGAGTTCCTCACTAGATGCTGTTAAAGAATACCTCAGTCTCTTGTCTAATAACACAGACTTGCAGGACTTCCTGTTGGGCCACAGAAAACAATGCAGAAAGTGCTTCTGATATGCAGTCTATAATGAAATTTGGAAGCTTTCTCAACAAGAAGCTGCTGCCGGTTAAGGCAAATAGATCAGGAAAATTTACAGAAGGCATTAGCTGTTGTAGATAACGGGATTAATACACTGTCTTGCCGAATATACACCTTAAACAACATGGTTTCCTCTGCAATAGACATAGTAGAGAACAACATGTCCTTTTTACACCATGGACAGAGTCAACTAAGGTCCATTATGCAGGTAGGTTGGACACTACAAGCACTGAAGGCAGGTCACGTTCCCTGGCAGCACGTCAGTGTGAGGGACATATTTTCCACATTTAATTTAATGCGACAACAACAAATAATGGCTAAAAAAGAAGCGACTTATGTCATGTTAAATATTGAGAAATTAGAAAAGTTGTCTTTTACTGTGGCTGAAATAACATCTGCTGAGAGGTTGAAACAGGGGGGTCATCAATCTGCTTATTTCAACACCTCATTTAACGTCCTGCTTAAAACATATTCCAGTGGGCAGATATGAAAGGGTAGGAGATAGTTACCTCCATGATGTGTGGGAGCTGCCCTTCTTGTACAAATGTCTCAGTGGCATGAAAGAGGTCTTTCTTAACAGTAGTGAATGCAAGACTTCTCTTAGCCATTCAATGGTTTGCAAACAGCTGTCCTTGCACGGGGCATGCAACGCTTCAGCAGCAAACTTGGTTTGTTATCTAAAGGGAGTCCCAGTCCCTTTGATTAGACATGCATTCGAGGTGCTCTCAAATGGCAGCTATGTCCTCCTTAATAGTGAGATCTGTTGTGGGATGCGAGCCAGAATAGTTTATGTCGTTTCGGTCTCTTAAGTTGTTACATTCTACGGGAATGTACCTTTTCATCCTATAGGACAGAGTGAAGTAGTTGAGATTTGGCCCTGTATCGCTACTTTCAATGTGAATTTTGACAAGTTGAGTAGACTCAAGGCTTTATTGTTTCAAAAACATGTGGCGCTTACATCTGCATGCAAGACCTAAGCGCTTCAGGTTGCAAGTTCATCCGCAGAGATACAGTCCCTTTTAAGTACTAACTTTCCAAACACTTTGGTGAACTTGTGGGACAGATATTTAACGCGTCCAGTACTACTGAAATCGCAAATTTTCTTAAGACTGTTGGTTATGGTTTAATTCACATTTTCTCCTCTATATTTGACTTAATACCTTCAGCGATCCACTCAATATTCTCCAGTATTTTCGGGGGATTTCCGATAACTTTGGCTATGATAGGTGGCATCTTGCTTTTGCTACTTTTTCGGCGCAATGGCTGCCCTGTTACAACAAGGAGGACTGAAAGCACTTTCACCAGCGCAGCGGTGTCATGAACGTATGATGCAGTACTTTGGAGCATCACTCCTGGAGCGATTGCAGTGTGACTGGTGTCTGTCATTCAGACAGGTTTTGCATTGTGTGCAGCCCGTGTTTCGGTGCCTTAGGTGCCCTTTTGAATGTGTACTAAAAGTTTGTCTTTCTACGCAGCGCTTGCTTTTATTGGACGCTGATCTGTTGATGTTCTCGCTGAGGGCTCATTACCAGACATGCACGTTGAGTGTGCGTTTGCTACGGGAAGCTCTGAACTCACTGTTGGGCACACCGCGGAATGCTGCTGCCTCGTCTGGAGCTCAGGCTTGGGAACTGGAATGCTTCTTGGTTTTCCTTGGCGAAGAACTTCCTACTTTACCACTTGCCGAAGTGGAAGATTTCTAATCTTCAATTATCCCGGATTCAATTTGCGACTTTAAAACTGACTCTGACTTTTGAAATTTGGCTTTTCTTGATGCCACAATTAACATTTTAAATTGTCCTTTTAATATATGTTCAAGTGTCTTTAGACTTGTCATAATTGACATTATGCTTTAAGATGCATTTTAGTGGCTTATAGATATTAGATTCGGCTTTGATCCACCTTTGAACCGGCAAGGAGAGGGTGTTGTGTAGCCATTTTAGCTATAACTTTATACACGTTATTTTAGCAACCTAGGCCTGCCGCTGTGCACTTTAGCCTAGATATGTTTTATCCAAATCCAGTAGTCTCATTTGGACAATGAGAACCTAGGTGACAAACCTTTGTCTTGGCAAACTCCCTGCACTAACTTCACATTCTGTGTGTAATGCATGAAAGGCATGTGAATGGATTGTAAAGTGGTTGATGGAGTGGTTCTATGATCTGATGTTGAAATAATTAACAATAACTTTTGCAGATTTTATTTTATAAAGTCATTGGTGAATAAAGTTTTTTTTATGAACCATTTACTTACCTTTGTGACAAATCCAACCAGTATGCCTGTAATTGAGTAGTGGAATGGTGAGCAAGAACGTTTTTGTATTCTTTTTTTTCTTTTTACTGCCAGTGCATACTCTCTCTGCAGTGAACACCCTCTGCCCTTGCATCCTTTTGGAAACTGGCCACTAAGGGAATAATATGAGGTATGTTTTTTGTTGATCCCACAAGGTTTACTCTGCCAGAAACCCTTGAAAGTTTGAATCATTGACAAAAATACATTTTTCCTCACATTTTCTTGAGGGACAGTTGTAGGATGACCAGGCCAGCTCAAATGTCATACCACCCAGCATTCACCCAGATCCCCCGATAAAAATGCCACTTCACTTGTGTGGGTGGGTCAAGTGCCTGCAACAGGGAAGAGGCCAAAAAGTATTGTGAAGACATCAAAATTATCTATCACAAAATGACCTGCTCTGGCAAGACAGGCACCTGATATTCTGGAACCAGGCTCGTGGCCTTCTAGGGAAACCTACCAAACACAGACATTTCTGAAAACCAGACACTCATGAGATTCTAGGGTAAAGTTCTGAGATCACTGGGCTGGCACAACTTTCCTACAGCCTAGCATTCCCCTTGGTTGCCCTTCCCTGTCTTGCCTTTCCCTATTGTGGGCGCTTGTGAGTATAAGTTTTTGGGAGACCAGGGAAACGCTGGGTGGTATGAAATTTGTGCCGCACCGGTGATCCCACAACTGTCCCTACTCAGAAATGTGAGGGAAATATGACTTTTTAGCTAAAGTTGAAGTTTGCAGAGGATTCTGAGTAAGGAATTGTTTGGGATGCCCACAAGCCACACCTCCCTGAACTCCTTTGGGTGTCTAATTTGAAAAAATGTCTGGGTTTGGTGGGTTTCCCTTGATGGCCACCGAGCCCAGAACAAAAACGTAGGTGCCCTCCTTGCAGAACCAGCTTGTCTTATTATAGAGAATAATTTTGATGTCCTTTGAGCACTTTAGCACTGGTTATCAGCGGTAAAGTGCACAGAGTCTCAAGTCGGCAAAAACAATGTCATCAAAAACAAGAGAATTGAAGGCAAACACTTTAAATCAATGTCATGCAAAGGATGTCAGGTGTAACACTCACATTCCCCCTTTGATACTCAAGGCCTTGCAGTGTTCACTTAAATTACCATCCTTGAGATTTTGCAGCATGACTAGTGCAGCGTAGTCTTTGTTTCATAAACATGAACGAAACAATAACCCTGTTCTCTAAACATTCAGCTCAAGCACAGGATTTATGAGCATCAAATTCCTAGGATTGCGCACATAAGGATGTGTTGCAGTCTATGGTGTGAGTTTTGGTTCCTGATTTTCAAATACTGGTCCAATTTCAAGATTTATTGAAATGTTTTACACTGGAAGTAATCATTTTGAATAAATTGTCTATTTACAAATAGACAATTGTAGATTTTTTACTAAAATTAGGACAGATGTGTTTGTGTGAGTACATGCATGGATGTGCAAAAGCCCATGCTTGAATAAGTGTGGTTGAGCTTGCTGTTGCAATACATTGATATACATTGCCATAGGACTGAAATAAATACAATGGCATTAGAAAGACATAGCCTGGTGTAATGGCATCTAGTGGGAGTACTTGCGTATCATGGCTATGAAATATGTGTTACCACCTAAAGGACCTCTGCGGGCTATGCCATGCCCAAATATTAGTTCCTTTCCTTTTAATAAGATTCAAATTGAGAATTGTGTCTTTCCTACCGCACTACACTTCATGGAAAATGCAACCATTTAGGCAGCCACTAATACTACCACAAACATAAATACCATGCACCCACAATCAATAAACACAGTGATGTATTGAAACATACTGAACATCTGTCCAATTTGCACCTATAAACATATCTACACATTATGCATCTAACTTTGGTTATAGGGACATTTCAATGAGGTCAAAGCCCAGATAAAGAGTGAGTATTGTCTGGACGAGAATCTTGTCTCTTAGAGGCATTCTATCCATTGATATACAGGCATGCTGAATCTTTCAGAAAGGATTTAACAATTTAAAACATTGTTGTTCTCTTACAATCTCGTCCCATGCATTGTCTGAAATCCATTTTTTTGCATGTGATGAGCTCTAAAACAGAAAATTAGGAGAATCGATTATAAAAACAAATTAAGAATAAGATAACATTGGCACTACATAAATGTACACTTTCATAACATAATAAACATGAAGGAGGGAGAGATACAAGTAAAGATAAAAAGTGAAGAGATACTCATGCCCTGGGAGTGTCTCGGAGCATAGTTATTGACAGAGTATAACAAACTAGGGATGAGACATCTGTCTTGTTCAGGGGTGTAGTTTCGGGGTGGGGAGGGGGTGAGGTGCTACACCCCCCTAATAAATTAATTTTCTGGTAAATACTTGGGTACAGGGGCTTTCAGTCGGGTATGGTGAGATGTCCAGGAATTGCTACTTGATTCCCTACAAGAGGCTTCATCGGAAGAGACCAGACATGAAGCTGCCTGCCTTTTCCGTACCTCACTGATTAAGGCTAAAGCACCTCTGATGAAGTTGTAAGTATTGTTACAAGGAATATCAGTTATGAAAATGAGTAATCCCTGCATGGTTCCCTCTTTCCAGTGTCTACATTAATCAGAATACACCCAAGTCATTTACTTTCAATCCCATCCTAGTGACTACAACATCGCACCAAAGCCATGTGAAACAATCATCATGTCATCCATGTAAATGCTAGACAATGCTGTGGACAAAAAATAAAAACTTTACAAAATCTAAGAATCCCCTCATTCAAATCGACTAATGGTGTGGCACAAATGTTGAAAGCATTGCCTTGGAGGCATCCCAACAGATGTCTACAATTGACTTTTATGCACCAAGAAGGGCCAACTGGCCATCCCCCATAGTTGACCACCCCGTTCTTGTGTCTCAGAGAACTGCCTATTTATCTTGTTGGCCAGCAACACTGCCAATTTAACTCAGTATTGACAAGCTGTGGCTTGAGAGGAATAAAAGCTTACATAGATAGAGGATTCCAAAATACTAGAAGCACTGCCTCTTCCAACCCTCAATAAGTTGAAAGAAGGTAATGTCTTGTCCCCAGTAAAACAGAGGAATCACATTTGAAAGAATTCCTGGACCAGATAAGGGCAACACTGCCTGGGAATATGAAGCCTGTCATCTCCCCCCTTGCCTGGTCAAGAAATTACCACTAAGAAGATGATCTTCAAAGAAAGAACCAGAAGCAAAACTTCCATTAGAGATACACATGATAAATCCAGCAGCAAGCCTAAAACCAGATGAAGATGGTACTTTGGTGCAAGAGGCTTAAAGACTGATCCCAGCAGCTTTAACTCCTACAGAGAGACCATTCCAGAATCTCAATGCCGACAAAGCAACATCTCCTTCCTGGGGGTCAACATATTGAGCTCATGAAAATCCTTACTACCACGGTGTGTCCCCTGCCAGGCCTAAGCCCAAACCAAACTAGAGCAGTATCATCAACTGTTCTTCAGAGTCCTACGTAGTGTCTGCTCCTTGCACAATGAATGAACATGGCTTGTGAGTGTAATAAATAGCTGCTGTTTAGGGCTTATGAGAGACTTGGATAGAACAAGCTAAATGTCTGAAAAGGCCCAAAAAACCCATGTCAAGCCTTCACAACCTGTAGGCTATCAGCCTTTAGAGGGTGCATGACAGTGAAAAGCAGCAGACTGAAAAAAGGACATGACAATGCAGGGAAACATAATACTATGAATGACCAAAGTAAGACCACATCAATCCCCAGTACCAATGACTTTCATATCTGTGACAATAAGCTGGGCATTCAGTGGAAAAGCCGAGGTGTACTGGATCTGTGTCTGTAACAGAACGAGCAGCACATCTACCTCATACACCCACCAACAGGACCCTGTAGAGGAATCTGATAAAAGCCACCTTACATTTGGTCCATGTAGAGGTCCACCATCAAAGACTCAAACCTACAGTATAAATACTGAAGTTACTGAGAGAGATACAAGGGTCCTGGCAAGAAGAGAAAATCCTGCTCCACCCGTCTGCCTCTGTGCCACCTACCAACTTATTTAATGACGGCTGATGAAGTCCATGTCTAACACGCCCCTTCACTTCTTTACACTCCAATTTCTGATGGATGCCTTGATCATTGCTTCTGTGTTTTCTGTCTTTACAGTCACCACCTGGAACATGAAAAGCATCTTAGAGCCAGCTGGACCGCTGCCAGTACCTTCCATTTTAACAATGGAAAACTTCCAAGGGGCAGGAGGGACCCTGAGGGAAGCTGAGGGCCAACCTTGCCATCTAGAGGAATCTTCGTCTATATTGGGTAATGATCAACTGAATTATAACAAAAGACATACTGAAATGACAAAGGTGACTTGGGAGCCGGGAGCGGGTGTAAATACTTTCATATGACCTGCAGAAGATTTTCCAAAACAGATTTCCCTGCATCATAGTCACCAACGGATCAACGACCTCATATGATAATGGCAACAAAAAAATGCTGCCATTACTTAACTCCATGAAACGGGAAAATCACCAGACAAGGAAGAAGAAAGGCTGGACTCATCATGTTCCTCCATGTCTAGTGCCCCTCTCTGCCCTTTGTTTGGTCATTCAGTGTGAACAAGTGACACAATCATGATAGCCCTCAGATCTCACAGAAGGACTGAACCCACGTCAACTCAAAATCAAACCCTAGTACAGCCTCAGAGCCTGCCGTAGCAGCCTATACTGGCCATTAAAAGCCAGCTCCAGCAGTAAGGTCCAGGCTGAAGCAACGGGCCTTTTAACAAGGGAGCGAGGCTTTAATGGCTGGTATAGCCCAACTACAAAGGCGTATAAGGCTATTACAACACTCCGCCACTGGAGGGCAGAATGTTCTAATAAACAAAGCAAAGGGCTCCCGGAGCCCGAGGGGATTGAAATCCCCTTTGGCTCTGTGAGACCTTTGTTCAGGGCTGTTGCTGTTAACAAAGAACATAGAAATGTTGAGGCTCAGGGCTCTTACCAGCCATTAGAAGTGCAGAGCACTCCATTGTGTACAATGGAGCTCCCGACAATCCAATGTTCTAATTAAAATTAAATGGAGGAAAAAGCCTTCCTTTTGGTTTATGAGGAAGCCAGTCAACAACAGCAGCTTTCAAACAATCTCATGGACCTGAAGTAGGAAGGGACATGCATGAATCTGTTGTCTATGTCGTGGTGTAGAGCCCTCAACCTGCATCCAGTTTACTTGTTGTGGTTAAAGGACACACACACTAGGCTCGAAAGGTTGTTAGAAATGGGGTCTTTGGTTAGCAGTCAGGTTACCCCCGTCCAAGCAAGGACCCTCCCTCTAGTCAGGGCAAAGGAGAAACACACCCAGTTAACCCCTGCTCACCCCCTTGGAAGCTTTACTCGAGTAGAAAGGCTTAACCCAGAAACGATATGGAAAGTATTTTTACCAACACACTCAGTAATACAGTGAGAACAATACAAAACAAGACCAAAATGACAACAATCAAACATACACAAGCAAAGTTATGAATTTTTAAAAGATTAAATTCAATATAGCGCTTAGAAACACAGATGCTTCGAATTGGTGATATCACAGCATCATGGTGGAGTCGCTCCCAACAATCCAATGCCAAAGGCGCCGGTCGTGCGTCACGCGCACCCCCAGGTACAGTACCTTGAGAAAATGAGGAAACAAGCCGGAGCACGGAGTCGGGGTTCGCAGCTTCGCATCAGTTCCGGTGCTGTGGAGCAAAGGAGAGGAGGTTTCACAAAGAGAAGTCGGGTCCTTGCTTCGGAGAGGCGGAGGTGAGGAGGCGTTGGTGCGAAGCATTGGATCCGCGCACTTCCGGTAGAGTCGGTATCCGGCAGTCATGACGTGATGCGGCGACTTCCACTGAGTTGCGGACTTCAGCAAGGCTGCAGCGGCATCTGGCCTGTGGGGTCGTCACACTCCAACAAGGACAACGGCATCGGTTGCAGAAGGTGTCACAGGATTCAGCAGCAGCGTCAGTCTGGAGTCATCTGAAGTTGGTTTAGTTGCATCTTCTTGATTTTTTCACCAGCTTCTTCTTTCAATGGCCGCGGCACTGGATTAGGCACCACTTGGCAGGGCAGAGGTCTCAGCAGAGAGTCCAGGTGTTGGCAGAGGAAGTCTTTGATGAGCCTGAGACTTCAGAACAGGGAGCAAGCTCAGTCCAAGCCCTTGGAGATTCTTCTCAAGCAGGAATATACCACAAAGTCCAGTCTTCTTCCCCTTCCTCAGGCAGAAGCAGCAACTGCAGGATAGCCCAACAGTCAAAGGCAGCACTTATCCTCAGCTCTTCAGCTCTTCTCCTTGGCAGAGATTCCTCTTGGTTCCAGAAGTGAATCCAAAGTCTGGGGTTTTGGGTCCACTACTTATACCACTTTCTGCAGATAAAGTAGGAAAGTCTCTGTTGTTCACAAGATCCTGCCTTGCCCAGGCCTGCCCCAGACACACACCAGGGGGTTGGAGTCTGCATTGTGTGAGGGCAGGCACAGCCCATTCAAGTGTAAGTCGCTACTCCTCCCCTCCCCTCAGCCCAGATGGCTCATACGGATATGCAGGCTACACCCCAGCTTCCTTTGTCACTGTCTAGAGGGGATTCACAAACAGCTCAACTGTCAGTCTGGCCCAGACAGGGAATACACAAGCAAGCAGAGTCACAGAATGGTTTAAGCAAGAAAATGCCCACTTTCTAAAAGTGGCATTTTCAAACTAACAATCAAAAAAACACTTTCACTAAAAAATGTATTTTTAAATTGTGAGTTAAGAGACCCCAAACTCCATATTTCCATCTGCTCTCAAAGGGAAACTGCACTTTAAGTTTATTTAAAGGAAGCCCCTATGGTAACCTATGAGAGAGATAGGCCTTACAACAGTGAACAAAGAAATTGGCAGTATTTCACTGTTAGGACATATACAACACATGTCCCACCTTTAACATACAGGGGTGCCTTATATGTATAAAAAGGGAAGGTTTAGACCTGGCAACCGGGTACACTTGCCAAATCGAATTGGCAGTTTAAAACTCCACACACAGATACTGCAGTGGCAGGTCGAGACATGTTTTCAGGGCTACTCATGTGGATGGCACAATCAGTGCTGTAGGTCCACTAGTAGCATTTGATTTACAGATCCTAGGCACTTCTAGTGCACTTTACTAGGCACTTACCAGTACATCAAATATGCCAATCTTGGAAAAGCCAATTGTACATACAATTTATACAGGGACCACTTTCATTTTAGTACTGATCAGCAGTGGTAAAGTGCCGAGAGTACCAAAAACAGTATAATCAGGGTCCGCACACAGTCACAACATGTGAAGCAGAGGCAAAAAAGACAGGGGAGACAACGCCAAGGATGCCAGGTCTAACATGTGTCCCCCCCAGCTGAAAGTGGAGAGAACTACCCAACTTCATGGAAGTTCTCTTTACGCAGGCGGAAGAATCTGGACAGACCATCAGCACTGGTGTGTTCTGTTCAAGGGCGGTGTTCCACTGTAAAGTCCATTTGCTGTAGGGAAATCTGCATTGACCATCTGAGGGGTCTGTAATCTGTCTGAACCCGGAAGTAAGTCCCAAACAAGTAGGGTCTCAGCTTCTTTAGCGCCCAGACCACAGCGAAAGCTTCACGCTCTATTGTACCCCACCTAAGTTCCCGGGGAAGTGACCGCCTACTGATGAAGGCTACAGGCTGATCTAGGCCCTCTCCTTTTAGCTGTGCCAACACTGCCCCTCACCATGCTCTGAAGCCGTGCACATGGGTGCCTTCAGGGCATCAAAAACTGTCTGGCAAGACTTAGTCCTGATCACTTTTTGGGTTGTTTCTTGGAGGTTAACACAGTCAAGGGAGCAGCAATAGTGCCATACCCCTTGACAAACCTACTATAGCATCCTGTGAGACCTAAAAAGGCTCTCAATGCAGTCTGGGTCTTGGGAGGCTCCCAAGCCAGAATGGTATCAATCTTGGCTGTAGGGGTGTCACCTGGCCACTCCCCACCTGGTGTCCCAAGTACACCACAGAACCCTGCCCTATTTGGCACTTACTGGCCTTAACAGTGAGACCTGCCTTCTGCACGGCCTCTGCACTTTACAGAGGTGCTTCACGTGTTCCTCCAAAGTGGAGCTGAACACAGCAATGTCATCCTGGTAGGCTACACTGAAATCATCCAGTCCAACCAACACATAGTTAACTAGCCTCTGAAATGTGGCAGGGGCATTTTTCATCCCAAAGGGCATCACCCTAAACTAGTAGTGCCCATCTGGGATAGAAAAAGCAGACCTCTCCTTAACCCCCTCAGTCAGAGCAATCTGCCAATATCCAGATGTTAGATCAAACGTACTTAGATATTTGGCAGCACCTAACCGATGAATGAGCTCATCAGCTCAGAGATGGGGTGCACGTCAGTCTTAGTGACCTCATTGAGTACCCTGTAATCCACACAGAACCGTATTTCTGGAGTGACACCAGGAGCATCAGCTTTTGGGACCAAGACTACAGGGCTGGCACAAGGGCAACTGATTTTAAACCTAGATTGCCAAACAAGGGAGATATTGCCTGCAAGAAAGATGTCTTGACAGGTTTGTTGTTCGCAGGGGAATCTGGTGAATCTAACGCAGAGGCTAGTAAAAGTAGCCCCTCACATAGTAATGCTGATGGCGTCCCAACATGTAGTGCAATTGTCCATGTAATTCCTTGCTAAAATCGTTTTTTGCCACTGGAGATTCTTGACCAATCAACAGGATCCAGTAAGCTTGACTCGACTGTGGGAATATTTAGCCACCAGCCTAATGGAGTCTTTATCCAGGAAGAAGTGGTTAATGTTATTAATGTATTTAAAAAGGAGGTAACAGAGCTTAAACAAATGATGATGAAGATACTCAATCTCCTCCAACCCATTGCAATGAAAAGGGATATTGAAAATACTCAAAGAGAAGGGCCATCTCTACATAACAGCATAGAGCAGAGGAATATGATGAGCGAGGGCTCTCCTAGGCCAGCTGCCAGGACAAGAGTACCCTTGGCAAGTTCCAAAAACCAACATAGTTCTTTAACATTGACGTCTGCATGTGCCTATGGCATAGGATTCGAGCATTGTACAGCCCTCTACTAAAATCCTTAATAGAGCTTATCCAATTTACTAGTGTGGAGTCCCCCCTTACCTCCTAATGTACGAGAAGACAGCTTGTCGCTAAAGAATAAAGTCATGCATTGGATAAGACATGTTAGGCAATGTGGTTCTATTGTACATTCAGATATAATTTCTGGCAAGCGTTATACAGAGAAATCAGGCTGTGGGGATACCATAGAATTAATGCTTGTCAGTCCCATGTTGGTAAAAAGTTTGAAATCCTTGGAGATGCATAACCCATTAAGAAATGGTTCAAATACTGTTTTCAAAAGTTCTTGGTCTGACCAAGGCACTGGGGGTAGTGGGGTCTCTACTACCATGAGCACAGAGCCATCCCATATGGGAACTGAGGATTCAAATACATCTGCGGGGTGTATTCTATGGCTGCTCGGAGGGAGTGCGTAAACTCTAATGGAGAAGAGAATTTATTGAGAACAATGCAGGCAGATAATCTCTCAGATATAGGTTGACTGCATTTATCATCCACCCCTGCAGATAATAACTTACATGTTGATGTAAGTAATCTCCAAATAGAAACTAGGGTGCTCTTGGAATTGGCTGCTCCTAGGGGAATTTACCAAGCCAAAAAATCAAACAGGGTAGAGATCAAACATAATCCCTAATCCACAATCCTAGCTGCGAGTTCCTAAAGAATGATCATGTGGGACATGGGTTCTCTAACCCTGCATTAATTTCATGGAATATAGCCGGCATACGAAATGAGACTGATGATGTGGAGTGGGGGCAGTTTGTTGATAGCTTTAACATTTTCTTATTTCTGAAAACGTGGGCCACGTCAAATGTTTACAGGGAAGGGTTTACCTCATTTTGCAAGAAGGCTACTCCATCCGCAGCTGGGAGAGCAGGTGGGGGCCTTATTACCTGGGTAAAAATCTTGCAGGTGGGTGAAATGAAAGAAATCCATGTAGACTCAGCTGATATATTGGAAGTTTCAATTAAGCTGCATCGGGGTCCCCTGCTTCTGTGTGTCAATATATATAATTGACCAGGTTCTCCAAGCCTAATCACTAATTCTATTAGTATTCTGAGTGTTCTTGTCTCGAAATTTCTTCCCTCACATTTTATTATTGTAGCCTGAGATTTTAATGTGTCCCTAGAGCCTAACTCCCTCTTTTCTGAGCTTACGCATGTAGAGGACTGTATATGGGGAATTCCAGCTCCTTCAATGTTAAAAAAAAACCAGTCAAAATCCAGTGCCAGTGCGCTGCAGGTCATTGAATTTATAACACATAGACTTCGGCAAGGAAATGGGCGCTTTCCTTCAGACACCCCATCAAATCCAACATTCCTTAGAGGGTCCTATAGCAGTCATATTGATTTCTTGCTCATTGATTTAAGGATCGGCATTAAATCGAAGACCTTAGGGTGGGAGAACAGCGCTGTAGTGGTCACTCACCTATTGTGGTTGTGTTTGATTGGTGGTTTTCTGCTAAAAAAAGACATTCAGCAGTAGCTTGATGACATGCTTCCCATAGTGGTGACAAATAACAAGCCAAGGTGCCCCCACATTGTTCAGGGCAAATTCCATGGACTTTGTGAGTGTGGGGACACCATTACACGCGTGCACTATACATAGGCCGGATCAGCGATACAAGGTTGCAGTAGTCGTCTTTGCTACTTTGTTGCAGTTTTGCAGGTGTCTAGAGCAGTCAGCGGTTGATTCCTTGGCAGAAGGTGAAGAGAGAGATGCAGAGGAACTCTGATGATCTCTTGCATTCGTTATCTAAAGAATTCCCCAAAGCAGAGACTCTAAATAGCCAGAAAAGGAGGTTTGGCTACTTAGGAAGGAGGATAGGCTAGCAACACAGGTAAGAGCCTATCAGAAGGAGTCTCTGATGTCACCTGTTGGCACTGGCCACTCAGAGCAGTCAAGTGTGCCAGCAGAACCTCTGTTTCCAAGATGGCAGAGGTCTGGAGCACACTGGAGGACCTCCCAGGGGAGGTGCAGGTCAGGGGAGTGGTCACTCCCCTTTCCTTTGTCCAGTTTCGTGCCAGAGCAGGGCTGGGGGATCCCTGAACCGGTGCACACTGGCTTATGCAGAGATGGGCACCATCTGTGCCCATGAAAGCATTTCCAGAGGCTGGGGGAGGCTACTCCTCCCCAGCCCTGACACCTTGTTCCAAAGGGAGAGGGTGTAACACCCTCTCTCTGAGGAAGTCCTTTGTTCTGCCTTCCTGGCCCAAGCCTGGCTGGACCCCAGGAGGGCAGAAACCTGTCTGAGGGGTTGGCAGCAGCAGCAGCTGCAGTGAAGCCCCGGGAAAGGTAGTTTGGAAGTACCCGGGTCTGTGCTAGAGACTCTGGGGATCATGGAATTGTCTCCCCAATGCCAGTATGGCAATGGGATGACAATTCCATGATCTTAGACATGTTACATGGCCATGTTCGGAGTTACCATTGTGACGCTATACATAGGTAGTGACCTATGTATAGTGCACACGTGTAATGGTGTCCCCGCACTCACAAAGTCCGGGGAATTTGCCCTGAACAATGTGGGGGCACCTTGGCTAGTGCCAGGGTGACCACACACTAAGTAACTTAGCACCCAACCATTACCAGGTAAAGGTTAGACATATAGGTGACTTATAAGTTACTTAAGTGTAGTGGTAAATGGCTGTGAAATAACGTGGACGTTATTTCACTCAGGCTGCAGTGGCAGGTCTGTGTAAAAATTGTCAGTGTTCCCTATGGGTGGCAAAAGAAATGCTGCAGCCCATAGGGATCTCCTGGACCCCCAATAACCTGGGTACCTCAGTACCATATACTAGGGAATTATAAGGGTGTTCCAGTATGCCAATGTGAATTGGTGAAATTGGTCACTAGCCTGTTAGTGACAATTTGGAAAGCAAAGAGAGAGCATATGCAGTATAGTCTTAGAAAGCAGTGCAAACAATGTATAGTTACAATAGGATGCAATCGGGACACATAGGGATAGGGGCAACACAAACCATATACTCCAAACGTGGAATGCGAACCACGAATGGACCCCAAACCTATGTGACCTTGTAGAGGGTCGCTGGGACTATAGGAAAACAGTGAGGGTTAGAAAAATAGCCCACCCCAAGACCCTGAAAAGTGAGTGCAAAGTGCACTAAAGTTCCCCAAAGGACATAGAAGTCATGATAGGGGAATTCTGCAGGAAAGGCACAAACCAGCAATGCAACAACAATGGATTTCCAGTCGAGGGTACCTGTGGAACAAGGGGACCAAGTCCAAAAGTCACAAGCAAGTCGGAGATGGGCAGATGCCCAGGAAATGCCAGCTGTGGGTGCAAAGAAGCTGCTACTGGGCAGTAGAAGCTGAGGATTCTGCAAGAACGTCAAGGGCTAGAAACTTTTCCTTTGGAAGATGGATGCCCCACGCCGTGTAAAGTCGTGCAGAAGTGTTTTCCTGAAGAAAGACTGCCAACAAGCCTTGCTAGCTTCAAATCATGCAGTTAGGGTTTTTGGATGCTGCTGTGGCCCAGGAGGGGCCAGGATGTCGCCAATTGAGTCTGAGGACAGAGGGGGCGTCGTGCAAGACAAGGAGCCCTATCAGAAGCAGGCAGCACCTGCAGAAGTGCCAGAACAGGCACTACGAAGAGGAGTGAAATGGTGCTCACCCGAAGTTGCACAAAGGAGTCCCACACCACCGGAGGGCAACTTAGAAAGTCGTGCAATGCAGGTTAGAGTGCTGTGGACCCAGGCTTGGCTGTGCACAAAGGATTTCCGCCGGAAGTGCACAGAGGCCGGAGTAGCTTCAAAAGACGTGGTTCCCAGCAATGCAGTCTGGCGTGGGGAGACAAGGACTTACCTCCACCAAACTTGGACTGAAGAGTCACTGGACTGTGGGAGTCACTTGGACTCAATGGGCGTCATTGCCGACACCCTAAAGATTATTAAGGAGCCGTTTAATGGTGCTGTATGTCAGGAAGGCCCCATTGTGCACCACCCCGGCAGACACCAGTTCCGCGAAGGAGTACAGTGCGGAATTGGAGTATAGATCGCCCACCTTCAGTGTATTTATGTCCGGTGTGTCATGATGTGTTGAGATAGTTTGGGCGCCCGGCAATTGGAACAGCGGTAGCAAGGGTGAGTAAGGGGGGAAGGGAGTCCTGCCTTGGACATATCTACACCAACAGAAGCGAGCTGCTTCCAGCAGTATGAGTTTCGGGGATAGGGAGTGAGGGCTAGATATCAATGTAGGAAGCAGCCTTTGTGGGGCCATACATGACTGCAGCAGTACGCTCTCTGTGGAAGGGACTTCCCGAAGCCATGCAGACAGCCTCGACAATTGAGCGGCTGCGTAGTATCTTTCAAGGTTGGGCATGCCCAGCCCACCCATTTCCTGCGGGTGTTGTGTTATGGTCAGCGCTACTCTGCGTCTGTCTTTGCCCCAGAGTAGGTCCGTTAGTATTGAATGCAGTTTGATAAAGAAGGAGCGTGGCAGGCATAGCGGGAGGGCAGTGAAATAATATAGGAACCTCGGAAGGATAAGCATCTTGGCTGTTGCTACCCGGCCCAACGGGGATAAGGGGAGTGAGCTCCAGAATGGTATTAAGCTGCGGGTGGAGCTTAGTACTCTGTCAATGTTGCCCTCTTTTAGATCTATAATAGAATGGTAAATCTGTACTCTGAGATATTTAAAGGTTGCATGTGACCACAGTGGTTTATACTGCGGTAGTGTCGTATGTGTGTCAACCGGGATGGAAATAAGAGGGAAGATACTGGACTTGGACCAGTTGACGTGCAGTCCAGAGGCGAGGGCAAAGGAGTCCAGCAATTTCAGCACTTCTGCCTCCCAGGTGATTGTACTAGTGGACCTTAATACACCTTTTCTCTCTTACTCACATGCCCCAAGCTTTCAAGTTCCTTAACAAGTTTGCCCTTTTCAACCTCAAGCCTAGTACGCAGCTCCCCACCTGTGTAGCAGGTCATTTTCTGGGCATCAGCTGTTCTTATTTGCAACTCTGTCAACCAAATCATCCCTTTCCATTATTGTGGTCTGAGAAGTTTTGTTTACCTTTCACTAGACAATTTAGAAAGCTTACAAAACCTAAATATGTGGTTTAAGTTTCAGAGGTCTAACTCAGCTTTAGCCAATGTCATTAATAACGCTTTTATTCCATGGGCCTGGATCTTAAGCAATTGAAAATGGCCTTATAGAAGCCTTCCCTCACCCTCCCGTACTTGATTAAATTATTTAAAAAATCTGTCGTCCTTCAGTTAGCTCAGTTTGTTGGCACACATCGACTTCTATTAACAACTCAGATGAGATTTTGCGCTGGAAACAGCAGAGAATTCAATCAATCAACAAGGTGGTATTTGTATCGCGCGGCTTGTCACGTGAGGAGGGTGAGGGCATTGCAGGCTTTGGCGGCGAGGTGAGAGAAGGAAAATCCTCCAGCTCGGCAGCAGCTGGTATCTTTGCGAGGCTGCTGGTTGCGGAGCGGAAGGTTCCTGGTCAGTTGGTGGAGGTGAAGGCCGTGGTTCAGGTAGGCAGGTCCTTGGTTACGTAAGGCTTTGAACTCATGGGTCAGGGGCTTTAAGTGGCATCTTTTCTGGTTTGGAAGCCCATGGAGGTCCTTCAGGTGCTGGGTGATGTGGGTTTTCTTGGGCAGGTTGAGGATCAGTCTGGAAGTTGCGTTCTGGATCATCTGGAGTTTTTGTATGACTTTGGTGGTGGTGCCTGCAGAGTGTGTTGCCGTAGTCCAGTCGGCTGGTGATAAGGGGCTGCATCACTATAATCCACGTGCTTATGTGGCGTCACTTAAAGATCTTGCAGAGAATTATTGAACATGCCTGCTCATGACGACTTACAGATGCAGATTCTAACATTCCAGCTGCCTTAATTATTTGGGGTTGATTGTCCACCACATTCATTTGTCTAGGCTGTCTGACCTAGTGATAAAAGTGCTTGCCCTGTTTTGTTTTTCCAATTCTTTTATCCATTCGATCCTTTCTGATCACACTTGCACATTTTGAATCATCTAGTAGACTATGGCCCTCATTCTGACATTTGTGGTAAGTACCACTTACCACCATGCTGACTGCCGCCAACATTCCGCCGCCGCAGAGGATTACCGCTACCCATATTATGACACACACATCGCAGTCCGTCACTATACAGCCACACACACAAGTCCTCCAGCCTAAAGGTCGGTGATAAACTGGCGGTATCTAAACCCACACCATCACGCCAACAGAACAACGCCACAAAATTATGACCCACAAATTACTATGGTGGACATTCAATGGCGGTAAACCATTGGAGGTACATACCGCCGTGATCAAAATACACACACACATACAAAACAATACCACATTGGACAATTCAAACTACACACACCTGACACCCATTCACATACCACACCAATATAAAACACACACCCACATTACCCACAACCCTTTACAACAACAAACAAGTGCCACAAGAGAGATAGCAAGACCACAGACAAGACCACAGCCACACACCACCATCACCTATACACCATCCACACACCTTACATCACATACCCCAACACATTATATCACATCACCCTACACACTACACCCATGGCAGCACAACGACACCCCAGGTTCTCTGAGGAGGAGCTAAGGGTCATGGTGGAGGAAATCATCCAAGTTGAGTCACAGCTATTCGAATCACAGGTGCAGCAAACATCCATTACTAGGAAGATGGAGTTATGGAGGAGATTTGTGGACAGGGTCAACGGCGTGGGACTGCACCCCAGAACAAGGGATGACATCAGGAAGAGGTCGAACGACCTACAGGGGAAGGTGCATTTCGAGGCAGCAAGGCACCAAATAGCTGTGCAGAGGAGTGGCAGTGGACCCCCACCTCCTCCCCCACAACTAACAACATGGGAGAAGCAAGTCCTAGCAATCATGCATCCTGAGGGCCTCACAGGAGTAAGAGGAGGACTGGACTCTGGTAAGTCGACTCTTTACTAATTTCACCCCCCACCTGCATGCCATCACATACCCCCACCCTTACCCTCACTTTCATCACTCCACCACCTCCCACACACCCCACCATCACAACCCACCCATCCAAATACCAAGCCCTGCATGCAACACCAGTGCATGCACACCCATCACAGACCTGCATGGACACCTATCACTAAAGCATGCACACTAGAGGGAAGCAGCTAGCCCACCAAATAACACCTCACACAAGGCAAAGCATGCCAGGGCAATAACAACCATGGAGGGCAACACACCCATGCACAAGATGTCACACGCAGAAACAATAACACTGCAATTACATCCCCACAGGTTCCCCCAGCCAACATCACAGAAGGTGAGGTAACAGCAACATCCAGTCCCCCCCCAGAAGAGGCCCACAGTGATGACAGCAGCCCTGGACGCCTGGATCTGGATGACCAACCTGGCCCATCAGGGATCTCTGGACAGTCGGTTAGCCAGGCACAGTCCCATACCACAAGAGAGCCTCCCCCCTCAGGAAACACCAGCACAGTACTCATCCAGCGGGCCCATACCTCTGTCCCCAGGACACATCAAGCAGCAGTGTGTCCACCACTACAGGGACCCCAGGCCCCCCCACAAACACAGGACGATCAGGAACCTGGGGTCAGTGGCAGTGGGCACACGGTTCAGGGGCCAGAGGCACAGGACAACAGGGAAACTGGGAGGACTGCTGTGCGACAGGGGGAGGACAGGCCCACGAAACTGACCCTCCAGGAGGCAATCACCATGATCCTGGGAGCATACCACCATTCCCAGGAGACAATGGGCCCAGATACTGGACAAGATGCAGGAGAACCAGCGGCTACAGGAGGGACAAGGCCCCCGTCAGGAAATAAGACTCTCCTGAATGTCACCCTTGTGTCCCACCCTGTCACCATGTCCACCTTGAGCTGCCATTGCTCCCCTTCCTATGCCCTCTTTTACAATGCACCTGTGATCCACATAGACTGGACTCTATCCTGGACTTTCCTCCACCATCACCCCCAGCCCATTGCACATCCCCCTCTACTGATTAGCACTTAAATACATACCCTTTGAAACAATGCAAGCATGGAGAATGTCAAATGATTTAGCTATGTATTTGTTTAACAAGGTTTAAACACTGCAATACAACTGTACAGTAATGTATACATAGGAATGACTTGTAGTTGGCTGCAGTCAACACACCAGGAGCGATAGTGGGGAAATCAGCCTGCCAGTGACAATGTCAAACACAAAACTGGCAATTAAAAGTGAAGTTAGACTGTCTTACCTGTGTGTCATTGGATGAATTGACGAATTATTGCACTTCTGTTGTCCTCATACTCATCCTCTGCCTCCTTATCTTCACTGTCCACAGCATCCACTGCTACCACAAGGCCATCTCCAGCCTCATCCTTCTGCAGAAAAGGCACCTGGTGACGTAAGGCAAGGTTGTGCAACATACAGCATGCCACGATGATCTGGCAGACCTTCTTGGGTGAGTAGCACAGGGAACCACCTGTGAGATGGAGGCAACAAAACTTAGCCTTCAGTAGGCCCAATGTCCTCTCTATAATTCTTATTGTTCGCCCATGTGCCTCATTGTAACGTTCCTCTGCCCTTGTCTTGGCATTCCGCACAGGGGTCAGTAGCCATGAGAGGTTGGGGTAACCAGAGTCACATGCAAATATCGAGGGACACCTGTTAGACACATACTAACCCTTAGGGCCCACACCATACCCATACACAAACATCCACTAGGTGGGAATCAGGGCTCCACTATTAGCCACACCCTATGCCTCTGGAGTTGAGCCATCACATATGAGATGCTGCTATTCCTCAGGACAAAAGGCATAATGCACAGACCCAGGATACTTTGCATTGATAATGGGAGATGTAGTGGTCTGCCAGGCACACTATCTGCACATTCATTGAGTGAAAGCACTTTCGATTTCTGAACACCTGTTCATTTCTCTGGGGGGGGGGCGGAACAAATGCAATATGAGTATCTTCAATTGCCCCAATAATGTTGGGGATATGTCCCATTGCGTAGAAATCAACTTTCACTGGGGCCAAATCCTCCACCTGGGGAAGACGATGTAGCTGCACATGTGTTTAATCAGGGCAGACAACACTCTGGTCAACACTATTGAGAACATTGGCTGGGACATTTCCTGCTGCCAAGCCCACTGTCACTTGGAAGGAGCCAGTTGCCAGGAAATGGAGCACAAGAGGGGGGATCCCGGTGGGGTGACGGATAGCATATATCAAGTCAGGCTCCAAATGGGCACACAGCTCCATGATTGTGGCCCTGTCCAGTCTATAGGTGAGGATAATGTGCCTGTCCTCCATTGTTGCCAAGTCCACCAGGGGTCTGTACACGGTGGGTTGTCTCCATCTCCTATTCATCCACAGCTGTTGCAATCTATGGGGCAAAACGGTGAGCAGCTGGTCAGTATCTCATATTTCCAAACACTACGCTTCATTGCATGTTGTGTTTGTAACAGTGTATTGTTGGATAGGTCTAAATGGTGCTTATGTGTACTGTGACGCAGTTAGGTGCTATGGCCTGCCCCCCACCACTGAAATGGGGTCCGCCTGTCCTGTATGGAGGGACATGTGGGAATGAGGTAATTCCGCAGACGTTGTGCGCAGTTGCGGGAGGCGGTCGAGAACCGCCATGCAACTCCTCCTTGGCTATCATTGGGCCCTATGGTTTACAGTGGCCAATGTTGATGTACGCCTGCAGTGACGGTGCGCACTGATGCGGACGTGACCGCCATTTTCTATCTGTTCACTCACTTGCTACCTGACCTTCAACAGGAGAGGACCTACACTGCATGTGCTGCTGTGACCTGTGTCTGAAACCGACCATGGCTCGTGTCACTGGGGAAAGGGCCCCTGCCTTCACTGCAGCAGAGTTGGAGAGATTGGTGGATGGGGTCCTACCCCAGTACCGAATGCTGTACGGGCCTCCAGACCAACAGGTGAGTACACTGTGAGCACTGTGCATGGGGCATGGATGCATGGAGTGGTGTGTGTAAAGGCCTCATGTAGGAGGGGTTGGTGGAAGGGCCCTGGGCAGTGTGCTGCATGTATGGTGGGCCATGTCTGTGCCTAAGGGGATGTGAAGGGCTATGATGGGCCATGAGTGTAACAGGCAGGACGGTCTGACTGATACCTTTTCCTATGTGTATTTCTCTGTAGGTCAGCGCCGCTCAGAAAAAGGGTGGACATGCGGACCCTGCGTGTCTACGGCAGGCGGAGCACCCACTGTCAGAAACAGTGGGAGTACCTGAGACGCTGGGCATGGAAGACGGCGGAGGCCCAGCTGGGGATGGCCTCCCAATGAGGAAGGGGTGCCCGTTGAACCCTGACTCCCCTGATGGCCCGCATACTGGCGGTGGTGTATCCGGAGCTGGATAGGCGCTTGAGGGCATCACAGCAGCCACAAGGGGGTGAGTACAGTGCCCCAATATACTACATGCGCGTGGTGGGGTGGTATCCGGGTGGGGGATGTGGGCCTGTGGGTGCCCCTAGGCCAGGCCGGACATTGCAGGGTAGGTGCCATGTTGGGCAGGGTCTGATGTAAACTTCCTCCAACCAAGCTAGTATGCATCCACTACTGAGCAGGGGTCTGTGGGTCTCAGGTATGCTGCAATTGGCGTTAGGTGTTCCTGTCCATGGGCTGGTGACTAGCATTGTGACTGGTAGTGCATTGCCTAGTGAGTACGACTGATCCCTGTGGTTGTGTGTCGTGTACGCCAACTGTGGTGTTGTTGTTGCCATTGACCAAGTGTATCCTTTGTCTCTTCTCTCCCTTTTTGTTTTCTCCTGTCCTTATGTGCAGAAGCACCGGCGACAGGCATCCCGCAGGGCCTAGGAGGCCGAATCCACTGACGGTGAGGGCACCAGTGGGACGGAGGGCGAGGGGAGCACCACGGCAGAGACAAGAGTGGACAGTTCAGACAGATGGAAGCCCCCTGGTGGTGGCGGACACCTCTGTGCTGACCCCAACTAAAGGTACAGCCGCCACCCCCGTACCAGCACTGCCCTCCCATCAGCCCCTCAGCGTCTTTCCAGGGCCTGCTCACCCAGGAGGGTGGACATCTCCTTCACCCCAGGCACCTCAGGCCCTGTCCCAGTGAGCCCTGCTGCCCTGAGTGAGGAGGCTATTGACTGCCTGCGATTCTTCTCTGTTGGGCAGTCAACCATTGTGAATGCCATCCAGTGGCTGGCAGCCCAAGTGCAACAGACAAATGCATTCCTGGAGGGCATTCACACTGGCATGGCGGCCCAACAGAGATCAATCCAGGCTCTGGCCTCCTCTCTGATGGCAGCCATTGCCCCTGTTTCTAGCCTCCCCCTCCAACTTCCTATACCCAATCCTATTCCCCTCAACCCCAACCTATCCCAAGCACACATGCAGACCAGCATGCACACAAGACAACACACAGGAGTGGTTCAGGCAAACACAAGCAGCACACATCATCCCACAGGCACTCACACAAACACCATCCAGATGCAGTCATACCAACATCCACTGCCTTCACTGTGTCCCTCTCCTGCTCCACTTCCCTCCCAGCTGCGTCTACACTCACACCTGCATGCACTACATCCTCATCCACAACCATCATCACCATCATGCCTATCACTACAACCCCCTCACTGGCAGTCACCACCCCCACATCCATGCTCATGTTCCCTGTGTCCTCTCCCAATGTGTCTGTGCCCCCCCTCCCAAAGTACACAAACGCAAGCACTCAGACAACCAAAAGCCATCCACCTCACAACAGCATCCAGCCCATGCACCTGCACCCAAAATCAGCAGACAGACACCTCCTACAACCACTTCCTCTTCCTCCACTCCCAAACCTTCACCCTCTTCCCGCTCCAATGTCCCTAATAAGCGTTTCCTCTCCACCGTTGACATCTTCCCTACCACTCCCCCCGTCTTTCACATCAGGTCAGGGTGGTCAGAACCCAGGTGATGACCTCCACCACCCAGTCTACGGCCACAGTACTGTCGACAGCTACTCCAGGTGGGAGAGGACACCAGGCACCAGGCACCCACACTGAAAGGGTGCCTGCACCAGCAGGGCCTGCAAGGAAGGCCAAGGAGGCACCACCAGCTGCTTCAAGGAAGGGCAAGGAGGCACCACCAGCTGCATCAAGGAAGGGAAAGGAAGCACCCCCAGCTGCTAAAGGGAAGGATAAGGAGCAATCCAAGGCCTCTGACAGGAAGGGCAAGGGGCCTGCACCAGCAGGCAGGAAGGACGGGAGGCCTGGTGCCAGGACTCATTCAGATCCCCCACCACCAACCATGGGGGTTCAGCCATCCGAGGCTGCAGGGGATGGGCTGGAGCCTCCCCCCACCACTGCTAGCACCGTCACCAGCACCACTGCCAGCAGCAGCAGACCCAGTGAGCAGCCGTCCGAGGCTGCAGGGGATGGGCTGGAGCCTCCCCCCACGACTGCCAGCACCGCCACCAGCACCACTGCCACCACTGAGCAGCCGTCACTTCTGGCGGACAGGGTTTAGTCCTGCATCCATGGGCTGTTGTGCGGCCTGGCCCCTGCAAATCCTGTGGATCTGACACCCAGGTGAGAGACTGTGGCCTTGCACTCCCCAGGACCAAAAAGTGGGCAAGTCACCCACTTGAGAGACTGTGGCCTTTCACTCCCCAGGACCAAGCAGTGGGCAAACCACCCACTTGAGAGACTGTGGCCTTGCACTCCCCAGGACCAAGCAGTGGGCAAACCACCCACTTCAGAGACTGTGGCCTTGCACTCTCCAGGACAGCGCACAGGGAATGTTGCCCCCTCTAGGACTAGTGGTGTTGTACCATCTTCCGGCTGAGGTGCACCCCATTCCCTGTCCCCCTGAGGTTCCTGTCTATTTTCGACCTGATGCCCCTGCAGGGTTCTCTCTGTGTTGTTGCAGGAGTGAGGTGGGGCCTTGGCCTACCTGTTGTGGCCCTGTGGCCCACGGACATTGAGTACTGGGCAGTTGTAGGAGGCTGGACTGGCTTGTAGTGAGTACCAAGGGGTACTTGCACCTTGCACCAGGCCCAGGTATCCCTTATTAGTGTATAGGGTGTCTAGCAGCTTAGGCTGATAGATAATGGTAGCTTAGCAGAGCAGCTTAGGCTGAACTATGAGACGTGTGAAGCTACTACAGTACCACAAGTGTCACTTGCACAATATCATAAGAAAACACAATACACAGTTATACTAAAAATAAAGGTACTTTATTTTTATGACAATATGCCAAAGTATCTCAGAATGTACCCTCAGAGTGAGGATAGCAAATATACACAAGTTATATGTACACAGTACTAAAAATATGCAGTATAGTCTTAGAAAACAGTGCAAACAATGTATAGTTACAATAGGATGCAATGGGGACACATAGGGATAGGGGCAACACATACCATATACTCCAAAAGTGGAATGCGAACCACGAATGGACCCCAAACCTATGTGACCTTGTAGAGGGTCGCTGGGACTATTAGAAAATAGTGAGGGTTAGAAAAATAGCCCACCCCAAGACCCTGAAAAGTGAGTGCAAAGTGCACTAAAGTTCCCCCAAAGACAAAGAAGTCGTGATAGAGGAATAATGCAGGAAAGACACAAACCAACAATGCAACAACTGTGGATTTCCAATCTAGGGTACCTGTGGAACAAGGGGACCAAGTCCAAAAGTCACAAGCAAGTCGGAGATGGGCAAATGCCCAGGAAATGCCAGCTGTGGGTGCAAAGAAGCTTCTACTGAACAGAAGAAGCTGAGGATTCTGCAGGAACAAAAAGGGCTAGAGACTTCCCCGTTGGTGGACGGATCCCACTCGCCGTGGAGAGTCGTGCAGAAGTGTTTTCTTGCCGAAAGACCGCCAACAAGCCTTGCTAGCTGCAAATCGTGCAGTCAGAGTTTTTGGACGCTGCTGTGGCCCAGGAGGGACCAGGAGGTCGCAAATTGGACCAGGAGGTAGAGGGGACGTCGAGCAAGACAAAGAGCCCTATCAGCAGCAGGTAGCACCCAGAGAAGTGCCAGAAACAGGCACTATGAGGATGCGTGAAATGGTGCTCACCCGATGTTACACAAAGGAGTCCCACGTCGCCGGAGACCAACTTAGAAAGTCGTGCAATGCAGGTTAGAGTGCCGTGGACCCAGGCTTGGCTGTACACAAAGGATTTCTGCCGGAAGTGCACAGGGGCCGGAGAAGTTGCAAAAGTCACGGTTACCAACAATGCAGTCTGGCGTGGGGAGGCAAGGACTTACCTCCACCAAACTTGGACTGAAGAGTCACTGGACTGTGGGAGTCAGTTGGACAGAGCTGCTGGATTCAAGGGACCTCGCTCGTCGTGCTGAGAGGAGACCCAAGGGACTGGTAATGCAGCTTTTTGGTGCCTGCGGTTGCAGGGGGAAGATTCCGTCGACCCACGGGAGATTTCTTCGCAGCTTCTAGTGCAGAGAGGAGGCAGACTACCCCCACAGCATGCACCACCAGGAAAACAGTCGAGAAGGCGGCTGGATCAGCGTTACAGAGTTGCAGTAGTCGTCTTTGCTACTATGTTGCAGTTTTGCAGGCTTCCAGCGCGGTCAGCAGTCGATTCCTTGGCAGAAGGTGAAGAGAGAGATGCAGAGGAACTCTGATGAGCTCTTGCATTCGTTATCTAAAGTTTCCCCAGAGAAAGAGACCCTAAATAGCCAGAAAAGAGGGTTGGGCTACCTAGGAGAGAGGATAGGCTACTAACACCTGAAGGAGCCTATCAGAAGGAGTCTCTGACGTCACCTGGTGGCACTGGCCACTCAGAGCAGTCCAGTGTGCCAGCAGCACCTCTGTTTCCAAGATGGCAGAGGTCTGGAGCACACTGGAGGAGCTCTGGACACCTCCCAGGGGAGGTGCAGGTCAGGGGAGTGGTCACTCCCCTTTCCTTTGTCCAATTTCGCGCCAGAGCAGGGCTAAGGGGTCCCTGAACCGGTGTAGATGGCATAGAGGGGGCAATTCCATGATCTTAGACATGTTACATGGCCATATTCGGAGTTACCATTGTGAAGCTACATATAGGTAGTGACCTATATGTAGTGCACGCGTGTAATGGTGTCCCCGCACTCACAAAGTCCAGGGAATTGGCCCTGAACCATGTGGGGGCACCTTGGCTAGTACCAGGGTGCCCTCACACTAAGTAACTTTGCACCTAACCTTTACCAGGTAAAGGTTAGACATATAGGTGACTTATAAGATACTTAAGTGCAGTGTAAAATGGCTGTGAAATAACGTGGACGTTATTTCACTCAGGCTGCAGTGGCAGGCCTGTGTAAGATTTGTCAGAGCTCCCTATGGGTGGCAAAAGAAATGCTGCAGCCCATAGGGATCTCCTGGAACCCCAATACCCTGGGTACCTTAGTACCATATGCTAGGGAATTATAAGGGTGTTCCAGTAAGCCAATGTAAATTGGTAAAATTGGTCACTAGCCTGTTAGTGACAATTTGAAAGAAATGAGAGAGCATAACCACTGAGGTTCTGATTAGCAGAGCCTCAGTGAGACAGTTAGTCACTACACAGGTAACACATTCAGGCACACTTATGAGCACTGGGGCCCTGGATACCAGGGTCCCAGTGACACATACAACTAAAACAACATATATACAGTGAAAAATGGGGGTAACATGCCAGGCAAGATGGTACTTTCCTACACAACCCCCCCCAAACGAAGGACAATAAGACTAGCCATGACCTGATGAGTCTTCATTGTCTAAGTGGAAATATCTGGAGAGTCCATCTGCATTGGAGTGGCTACTCCCAGGTCTATGTTCCACTGTATAGTCCATTCCCTGTAGGGATATGGACCACCTCAACAATTTAGGATTTTCACCTTTCATTTGTTTTAGCCAAAGTAGAGGTTTGTGGTCTGTCTGAACAATGAAGTGAGTGCCAAACAGGTATGGCCTCAACTTCTTCAGTGCCCAGACCACAGCAAAGGCCTCCCTCTCTATGGCAGACCAACGCTTTTCTCTAGGGGTCAACCTCCTACTAATAAAAGCAACAGGTTGATCCTGGCCCTCAGAATTAAGTTGTGATAGGACTGCCCCTACTCCTAATTCAGATGCATCAGTTTGGACATAGAATTTTTTAGAGTAACAAGGGCTTTTCAGGACAGGTGCAGAGCACATGGCCTGCTTCAGCTCCTCAAAAGCTTTCTGACAGTTTGCTGTCCATAATACCTTTTTAGGCATCTTCTTGGAAGTGAGGTCATTAAGAGGGGCGGCAAGGGAGCCATAGTTCTTAATGAACCTCCTGTAATACCCAGTGAGGCCTAGGAAGGCTCTTACCTGAGTCTGAGTGGTAGGGGGGACCCAATCAATAATTGTTTGGATTTTCCCCTGTAGTGGTGCAATCTGTTCCCCACCAACAAGGTGTCCCAGATAAACCACCTTACCCTGCCCTATCTGGCACTTTGAAGCCTTGATAGTGAGGCCTGCCTTTTGCAGGGCCTCCAAAACTTTCCATAGGTGGACCAGGTGATCATCCCAGCTGGAGCTAAAGACAGCTATATCGTCCAAATATGCTGCACTGAAAGCTTCCAGCCCTTGCAGGACTGTGTTCACCAACCTCTGAAAAGTGGCAGGTGCATTTTTCAATCCAAAAGGCATTACAGTGAACTGGTAATGTCCTCCAATGGTTGAAAATGCAGTTTTAGGTTTAGCATCTTCTGATAATTTGATCTGCCAATACCCTGCAGTCAAATCAAAAGTGCTTGGATACTTGGCAGATGCCAGTGTATCTATGAGCTCATCTGCCCTGGGTATAGGGTGAGCATCAGTTTTGGTTACCAGGTTGAGACCTCTGTAGTCTACACAAAACCGCATTTCCTTCTTTCCATCTTTGGAATGGGGTTTTGGTACAAGTACCACAGGAGAAGTCCATGGACTTTCAGAGTGCTCAACCACTCCTAGTTCTAGCATTTTCTGCACCTCTTGCTTTATGCAGTCTCTGACATGGTCAGGTTGCCTATAGATCTTACTTTTGACAGGCAAGCTGTCTCCAGTATCTATAGTGTGCTCACACCAAGAAGTGGTACCTGGCACAGTAGAGAAGGGTTCAGAGAATTGATCTAGGAGATTTATGCAATGGTCTTTCTGCTCAGCAGTAAGACAATCAGCCAAAACTACACCTTCCACCAGAGCATCTTGTTCTGTGGAAGAGAAGAGATCAGGAAGAGGATCACTGTCTTCTTCCTGTCCCTCATCAGTTGCCATGAGCAGGGTGAGATCAGCCCTGTCATAGTAGGGTTTCAGGCGGTTGACATGGAGCACCCTAAGGGGACTCCTGGCAGTGCCTAAGTCAACTAAATAAGTGACTTTACCCTTTTTCTCAACAATTGTGTCGGGCCCACTCCATTTATCTTGGAGTGCTCTTGGGGCCACAGGCTCCAAGACCCACACTTTCTGCCCTGGTTGGTACTGAACCAAAACAGCCTTCTGATCATGCCATTGCTTATGGAGCTCTTGGCTGGCCTGAAAGTTCTTACTGGCCTTTTTCATATACTCAGCCATCCTTGATCTGAGGCCAAGTACATAATCCACAATATCCTGCTTAGGAGCTTTTAAAGGTTGTTCCCAACCCTCCTTTACAAGTGTTAGTGGACCCCTAACAGGGTGTCCAAAAAGAAGTTCAAAGGGGCTAAAGCCCACTCCTTTCTGGGGTACCTCCCTGTAGGCAAAAAGGAGGCATGGTAACAGGATATCCCATCTCCTGCGGAGTTTTTCAGGGAGACCCATAATCATGCCTTTGAGAGTTTTATTAAATCTCTCCACCAGTCCATTTGTTTGTGGATGATAGGGTGTGGTGAATTTGTAAGTTACACCACACTCCTTCCACATGGCCTTTAAGTATGCAGACATGAAATTGCTTCCTCTGTCTGATACTACTTCCTTTGGGAAGCCCACCCTGGAAAATATTCCCAGGAGGGCCTTTGCCACTGCAGGAGCTGTAGTGGTCCTTAAAGGAATAGCTTCAGGGTATCTTGTGGCATAGTCCACTACCACCAAGATGAATCTATTGCCTGAAGCAGTAGGAGGGTCAAGGGGGCCAACTATGTCAACCCCTACCCTTTCAAAGGGAACCCCAACCACAGGCAGTGGAATAAGGGATGCCTTTGGGGTGCCACCTCTCTTGCCACTGGCTTGACAGGTTTCACAGGACTTACAAAACTCTTTTGTGTCCTCAGACATCCTAGGCCAATGAAACAAGGGAACAAGCCTGTCCCAAGTTTTCATTTGTCCCAGATGTCCTGCTAGGGGAATGTCGTGAGCAAGAGTTAGGAGGAACTTTCTGTACTCCTGAGGGATCACTAATCTCCTGGCAGCTCCAGGTTTAGGATCCCTTGCCTCAGTATACAAGAGATTGTCCTCCCAGTAAACTCTGTGAGAGTCACTGACATCCCCATTAGCCTGTTTGACAGCTTGCTGTCTCAGACCCTCTAATGTGGGACAGGTTTGCTGTGCCACACTCAGCTCCTCTGGCAGGCCCCCCTTGACCCAAAAGCTCAGCAGTGTCTGCTTCAAGCTCCTCTGGTGTAGGTTCTGCACAGGGATAGTAGGAAGTGGTTTGCTTCTACTAGCCCTAGCTTTAGGGAACACTTGGTCCATTGTTCCAGGATCCAAGCTTCCCTGTCCTTTTTGCTTTTTGGCCTGAGCCCTTGTCAAAGCAAAAATATGGCCTGGGATGCCCAGCATTGCTGCATGGGCCTCCAACTCCACATCTGACCAAGCTGATGTCTCCAAATCATTTCCTAGTAGACAGTCTACAGGTAAATGTGTGGCTACCACAACTTTCTTTGGACCAGTAACCCACCCCCCCAGTTGAGATTTACAACAGCCATGGGGTGGCTAAGTGTTTTTGTGTGAGCATCGGTTACTTGGTACTGGTGACCAAGTAGGTGTTGTTCAGGGTGGACCAGTTTCTCTATGACCATAGTCACACTGGCACCAGTGTCCCTGTAGGCCTGAACCTCAACACCATTTATTAGGGGTAGCTGCTTGTACTTATCCATATTAAGGGGACAAGCAACTAAGGTGGCTAAATCAATAGCCCCCTCAGAGACTAACACAGCCTCTGTGGTCTCCCTAACAAGACCAACCCCAACTAAGTTACCAATAGTGAGCCCAGCTACTCCCTTGGATTGGCTATTAGTAGGTTTGCTCCCACCACCACTGCTATTAGTAGGGACACTAGGTGTAGCAGTAGGGGTTGTAGTGGTAGGAGGCTTGGTGCTTTTCTTTGGACAACTGGGATCTGTTGTGCAATGGCCTTTTACTTTACATAAATAGCACCATGGTTTCTTTTCTTTGTTTTGATTAAAAGAGGATTTGGGCCCACCACCCCCACCAGAGTGTTTTTGTGGGCCTGATGAAGACTCATTTTTAGATTTGTCCCCACCCTTGTCAGAAGACTTACCATCCTTCTTTTTGTTGCCATCTTTGTCACCCCCTGTATGAACTTTTCTGTTCACCCTTGTTCTGACCCATTTGTCTGCCTTCTTTCCCAATTCTTGGGGAGAGGTCAGATCAGAGTCCACCAAGTACTGGTGCAACAAATCAGACACACAATTATTAAGAATATGCTCTCTCAGGATCAAGTTATACAGGCTGTCATAATCAGTAACTTTACTGCCATGTAACCACCCCTCCAAGGCCTTCACTGAATGGTCAATGAAATCAACCCAGTCTTGTGAAGACTCCTTTTTGGTCTCTCTGAACTTTATCCTGTATTGTTCAGTGGTTAAGCCATAACCATCCAGGAGTGCATTCTTAAGAACTGTAAAATTATTGGCATCACTTTCTTTCACAGTAAGGAGCCTATCCCTACCTTTTCCACTAAATGATAGCCATAGGATAGCAGCCCACTGCCTTTGAGGGACATCCTGTACAACACAGGCCCTCTCAAGTGCAGCAAACCACTTGTTAATGTCATCCCCCTCCTTATAAGGGGGAACTATCTTGTGCAGATTCCTGGAATCATGCTCTTTTGCAGGATGACTATGGGGAATACTGCTGCTGCCACCATGGGTTTCTAAACCCAACTTCTGTCTTTCCTTCTCTAGTTCAAAAGACTGTCTATCCAAATCCAGCTGTTGCTTTTTAAGCTTCAGTCTGGTTTGTTCCACCCTCAACTTATTGAGTTCCCTCTCAAACATTCTGTCATCAGGGTTGGTGGGAGGGACATTCCTAGATACAGAGGTATGGTGGGAATGAACAGAAGGAGACCTATCCCTTACAGAAGCCACCCTAACAGCTTGGCTAACAGAAACATCACTTCCACTGTGGTGAGAATGAATGCTCTTGCTATGATGTGAGACAACACTATTTGTATGGTGTGGCTCTTCATCATTACCAACTATGCTAGACTGTCTAGTAATGGGCAGGCTGGGAACTTTCTTTCCTGAATCTTTTCCTGGGGGAGTCCCTGGATCAGATTGGGAACCATTACCTACTTTTTCAACAGATGGGGCACTTTTTGCCTTATCTTTTTCTCTAAGCATGTTAATTAACAATTCCAAGGAAGGATTCTTCCCTACACTCAAACCTCTCTCTATGCAGATACTCCTTGCTCCTTTCCAGCTAAGGTGATCATATGCAAGTTTGGACAGATCAACATTTTGGCCTGTGCCAGACATTTTTAGAGAGAGTTAAAGTGATAGAAAAAGAGAAAAAAGTTTTCAGAACTTTTTAGAAAGACAGAAAAAAACACTTTTTTTACCTTTTAAGAACTTTTTGAAAGTTTAGAAGTACTTTTCAGCACTTTAGAAAACAGTGAAAAGAGGAAATGCAAAACTTTTTAGCTATGTGTACACACACTGAACTTGTTTTGTATATTTTTCTCTTATGAAAAGTACAATGACAAGAGTGGTAAGTAGTCTCAAAGCACTTATCCCACCGCTGCACAACCAATGTAGGAGGCTGGACTGGCTTGTAGTGAGTACCAAGGGGTACTTGCACCTTGCACCAGGCCCAGGTATCGCTTATTAGTGTATAGGGTGTCTAGCAGCTTAGGCTGATAGATAATGGTAGCTTAGCAGAGCAGCTTAGGCTGAACTAGGAGACGTGTGAAGCTACTACAGTACCACAAGTGTCACTTGCACAATATCATAAGAAAACACAATACACAGTTATACTAAAAATAAAGGTACTTTATTTTTATAACAATATGCCAAAGTATCTCAGAGTGTACCCTCAGAGTGAGGATAGCAAATATACACAAGTTATATGTACACCGTACTAAAAATATGCAGTATAGTCTTAGAAAACAGTGCAAACAATGTATAGTTACAATAGGATGCAAAGGGGACACATAGGGATAGGGGCAACACAAACCATATACTCCAAAAGTGGAATGCGAACCACGAATGGACCCCAAACCTATGTGACCTTGTAGAGGGTCGCTGGGACTATTAGAAAATAGTGAGGGTTAGAAAAATAGCCCACCCCAAGACCCTGAAAAGTTAGTGCAAAGTGCACTAAAGTTCCCCCAAAGACAAAGAAGTCGTGATAGAGGAATAATGCAGGAAAGACACAAACCAACAATGCAACAACGGTGGATTTCCAATCTAGGGTACCTGTGGAACAAGGGGACCAAGTCCAAAAGTCACAAGCAAGTCGGAGATGGGCAAATGCCCAGGAAATGCCAGCTGTGGTTGCAAATGAGCTTCTACTGAACAGAAGAAGCTGAGGATTCTGCAGGAACAAAAAGGGTTAGAGACTTCCCTTTTGGTGGACGGATCCCTCTCACCGTGGAGAGTCGTGCAGAAGTGTTTTCCCACCGAAAGAATGCCAACAAGCCTTGCTAGCTGCAAATCATCTGATTAGAGTTTTTGGACGCTGCTGTGGCCCAGGAGGCACCAGGAGGTCGCAAATTGGACCAGGTGGTAGAGAGGACGTCCTGCAAGACAAGGAGCCCTCTTAGCAGCAGGTAGCACCCGGAGAAGTGCCAAAAACAGGCACTACGAAGATGCGTGAAACGGTGCTCACCCAAAGTTACACAAAGGAGTCCCATGTCGCTGGAGACCAACTTAGAAAGTCGTGCAATGTAGGTTAGAGTGCCGTGGACCCAGGCTTGGCTGTACACAAAGGATTTCCACCGGAAGTGCACAGGGGCCGGAGAAGTTGCAAAAGTCACGGTTTCCAACAATGCAGTCTGGCGTGGGGAGGCAAGGACTTACCTCCACCAAACTTGGACTGAAGAGTCACTGGACTGTGGGAGTCACTTGGACAGAGTTGCTGGATTCAAGGGACCTCGCTCGTCGTGCTGAGAGGAGACCCAAGGGACCAGTAATGCAGATTTTTGGTGCCTGCGGTTGCAGGGGGAAGATTCCGTCGACCCACGGGAGATTTCTTCGCAGCTTCTAGTGCAGAGAGGAAGCAGACTACCCCCACAGCATGCACCACCAGGAAAACAGTCGAGAAGGCAGCAGGATCAGCGTTACAGAGTTGCAGTAGTCGTCTTTGCTACTATGTTGCAGTTTTGCAGGCTTCCAGCGCGGTCAGCAGTCGATTCCTTGGCAGAAGGTGAAGAGAGAGATGCAGAGGAACTCTGATGAGCTCTTGCATTCGTTATCTAAAGTTTCCCCAGAGATAGAGACCCTAAATAGCCAGAAAAGAGGGTTTGGCTACCTAGGAGAGAGGATAGGCTACTAACACCTGAAGGAGCCTATCAGAAGGAGTCTCTGACGTCACCTGGTGGCACTGGCCACTCAGAGCAGTCCAGTGTGCCAGTAGCACCTCTGTTTCCAAGATGGCAGAGGTCTGGAGCACACTGGAGGAGCTCTGGACACCTCCCAGGGGAGGTGCAGGTCAGGGGAGTGGTCACTCCCCTTTCCTTTGTCCAGTTTCACGCCAGAGCAGGGCTAAGGGGTCCCTGAACCGGTGTAGACTGGCTTATGCAGAATTGGGCACATCTGTGCCCAAGAAAGCATTTCCAGAGGCTGGGGGAGGCTACTCCTCCCCTGCCTTCACACCATTTTCCAAAGGGAGAGGGTGTAACACCCTCTCTCAGAGTAAGTCCTTTGTTCTGCCATCCTGGGACAAGCCTGGCTTGACCCCAGGGGGGCAGAAACCTGTCTGAGGGGTTGGCAGCAGCAGCAGCTGCAGTGAAACCCCTGAAAAGGCAGTTTGGCAGTACCAGGGTATGTGCTACAGACCACTGGGATCATGGGATTGTGCCAACAATGCCAGGATGGCATAGAGGGGGCAATTCCATGATCTTAGACATGTTACATGGCCATATTCGGAGTTACCATTGTGAAGCTACATATAGGTAGTGACCTATATGTAGTGCACGCGTGTAATGGTGTCCCCGCACTCACAAAGTCCAGGGAATTGGCCCCGAAAATGTGGGGGCACCTTGGCTAGTGTCAGGGTGCCCTCACACTAAGTAACTTTGCACCTAACCTTTACCAGGTAAAGGTTAGACATATAGGTGACTTATAAGGTACTTAAGTGCAGTGTAAAATGGCTGTGAAATAACGTGGACGTTATTTCACTCAGGCTGCAGTGGCAGGCCTGTGTAAGATTTGTAAAAGCTCCCTATGGGTGGCAAAAGAAATGCTGCAGCCCATAGGGATCTCCTGGAACCCCAATACCCTGGGTACCTTAGTACCATATGCTAGGGAATTATAAGGGTGTTCCAGTAAGCCAATGTAAATTGGTAAAATTGGTCACTAGCCTGTTAGTGACAATTTGAAAGAAATGAGAGAGCATAACCACTGAGGTTCTGATTAGCAGAGCCTCAGTGAGACAGTTAGTCACTACACAGGTAACACATTCAGGCACACTTATGAGCACTGGGGCCCTGGATACCAGGGTCCCAGTGACACATACAACTAAAACAACATATATACAGTGAAAAATGGGGGTAACATGCCAGGCAAGATGGTACTTTCCTACAGCAGTGTCCCTACATTTGTAAATATGTATATACGTTTGTATTTTGATGCACTTATTCATTGTATTTTATCGTATTACACTCACTTTCTTCAAATCATTTTGTCCCTACATTATTCCCTCGGGGTACGGGGTAAATATGCTATGTTGCTGCATCTGGTTGTGTGTATGGTGTTGGGGTGGGGTGTGTGTGTTGCATGTGTGTGTCACCCTCTTTTTCCTCCCCCCTCCCCTGTGTGCTAGGTGGAAGCACTCACCGTGTTCATCTTCACTGGCGTTGGTGTTCATAATGAAGCAGAAGGTAGACGAGCATGGGGAAGACATGCAGCTCGTGCTCCATGGCGGCGTGGTTGTTCCCTGAGTCTCTACAGGTGAGTCCTTTGACTTCTGAGATCTGGTTCCGCCTGGCTGTCGGCGGTTACCACCGTGGTGCTTTTTGATTCCACCCTGGCGGTCAGTGTGTTAAAGTGGTTGTCTGTCTGAGCGGTTTCCGCCGTGGTCATAATTCCATTTTTGTTATCGTCGGCCTGTTGACGGTATTACCGTGGCTTTATCAATGACTGCCAGGGTTGTAATGAGGGCCTGTGTGCTTATGGTGTTCCCCAAAGTTACATCTTGTTACAGTTTTTTGTTCAGCCCTTAAATGATCGTGCTAGCTTATTTGATTCAATATTTTGGTTCAGTCTATTTCTTTCTGCGGATGATACACAAACCATTGGGAACCTGTCCCACGATGTTCAGTCAATGGTGGCTCACCTGTATGATTGCCCCCCCAAGGTTCAGCTTTGGATGACTTCAAACCATCCCTGGCTTCATGGGGACCAGACATAAATCCTTTGTGCGACTAACCCTTCACTGTTTACATAACTATCATCTTGGCCCCCACCTACCCTGGGCCCTACGTCCACCTCCATGGCAGCTGTGAAAGATCTCAATGTAAAGGTTGCTTCCTCCACTACTATGGTAGATCAGAGTCCTTCAGCCGAAAAATCTTGTTTACTCCAACTGCGCTCACTAAAATGTTTTCACAGCTTTTTCCATTCCTTCACAAGTTTCAAATTAAGAATGCTTTTTGTCAGCTCACTTGGATTACAGCCCGTCTTGACCTTCCAGCAGTCTTGTTCCAGGAGAACAAATTCAAGGTCACGCTGCAGGACCAGCCCTTGGCTTTCATGAAAGGAACCATCTCTGACCAGCCCTCGCTGCATCGCCTGCAATGAAAGACTTCGGGCCTAGTTCATATATTGTCGGCAATGGCGAGGGAGGACCCTTTCTTCTAACATAATGGTCTACTCATCCGATTTAAATGCGGGCAGACCTATGGAGACTACTACACCTCCGTCGTGGTGACGCCCTTCTGATGGCCTGAAGGAGTAAGGCCTGTTGGAGGTTCACATGTATATTGTCGGCAATGGCGAGGGAGGACCCTTTCCTCTAACATAATGGTCTACTCATCCGATTTAAATGCGGGCAGACCTATGGAGACTACTACGCCTCCGTTGTGGTGACGCCCTTCTAATGGCCCAGGGGAGTAAGGCCTGTTGGAGGTTCACATGTATGTGCGCCCACATCATTCAGATGGACGGACATGCAGGTTAGTTATCACTGCCGGTCACCCACAGGAAAACCCGTGTTGTAACTGACAGTGAAAACTGCAAAAATGCTCCCCTCGCCATGGCAGGTAAGGTAGGGCATTGTTTTGTTTTTATTTTCAACAAAGGAAATCCCTCTTAAGGTTTTGTTTATGAACAAATATTAACTTTATCACACAGATCCTTCATGTCTGCCGGAGACGTACAACAACATTACAGTGCATTGCAGGGGCCACCTTGGCGGTTCCTGTCAATCCTTGAAATGTCCAGATACGTTTCAAAATGTGGCCGCTGGGACCCCCCCAAGAGACACAGAGGGATTTACTCCATCACCCTGGCGGAGGACAGCCCAACTGCAAAATTTAAAATTAGGCCCTTAAACTTTTTTAAATAAATGTTATTGTATCAAAGCTATTTTTACTCCTGGACAGTCCTATTACCCCACAGATGTTACATGTCCTCATCCAGTCACCCATTAAGGCCTAAAAACAAGTGTGTATTTGAGAATTCTAAATTTAAGTCCAACGACCATGAGTAGCAGGCCCTTTATCTATAACTCCAGCCCTTCAGTGGAATTACATGCCACCATAGATGATGAAATTTAGAAAACTTCTGAAGACTGGTGGTGTCCAGCCCTCCAGTGCCCTGGGGTCTCTAGTCCTGCGGTCACTTTTTCAAGCCTGTTCAACTGGAGCTGTTGAGTGACGTTTGGTTTTCAGCATCTACATTCCCTAGTTAGGGTGTAGATTGCACTTTACAAGTATCAAAACCAAACTAAAGCAAACACAATAATTCCCCAAAAGCATAAAGCTATGCTCGGCTGCAGCTTGCAGTAGACACTGAGACAGGGAGGTCATAGCAGGATGTGATAAACCTGCTTCCTGGCCTATTGTTGATAGAGATCCTTGAGTGATACCATAGAGCTTGGTACCAACCTCATTCATTCCACCCTTAGTGGTCCACCGACTTCTGAGAACTCAGAATCATGACCTCCCTTATATGATAAAGCAGAAGAACTGATCTGCACAGCTGCTCAACGACTGGCGGTGTGTATCTGACTCCAGCAACAATGCTTTGATTAGCAGCTTCGATAGAGCAGCACTATGTCCTCCATGTACATAAAGCAGTAATCGACCACATACGTCTTACGCCAGATCTGCAGGACAGTTACTCTTTTAACAAACACTTGAAGGAATTTCGATACAGACATGTTTATCTACAGAAAAGGTGCTACTATGACACTAGAAATTCTGCAGGAAGAACTCTTGTTCATTTTTACGCATTCCCAGGTCTACCACTAATGGTACATCTGGGAATATGTCAAGATCCATGGGCGGATGCTTGGGAACACCTATGTACCAACTATGGAACACCTCCCTGGGCCAAAGTAAAGCCAGGCAACAATTTGCCAGATGTGCATGATACCAGAGGATCAATTCAGCAGTCAATCCAGTGCTTAATTTGTACATAAAAACGTGCTGGTGCTCAAAGCCTTCCTTTGGAACACGCGGTTGCTGCAATTAAATGTGCGAGGACAGACTACTGAGGCAGCATAATCCTGAAGCCACCTCGGGCCTCTTTAATCCATTTACAGGCACTCCCTACCCCTTTCGCTCACACTAGCAGCTTTCTCCCCTTGTAAGGCTCTTTCGTTTTTCTCCTCCTCTGTGTTTCCCATATGCCTCTTTTGCTCACCGTAAATGCCTGATGTAGAAAAATAAGTACCGGCCCTCAAAAATAAGTGCTGTGCCCCCCACCAGAAGCCACCAGCTCAAACTAAGCACTGAGTCAATCATTAGTTTTTCTGCAGAGAAAAATAATAAAAAATGCTAGGAAGTTGCCAAAACATAGTAGCCTCACAAGACTGGGTTTTGCCAAATGGTCTTCTGCTCCAGCAGCGTCAGCATTTTTAGCAAAAGAGATCCCCACCCAGACAGTGGGCCTCTCCATAGGGAGGGATCTTGTGCGCCTGGGGGTGATGGGGGTGGAGGCAGCAATCTGTAAAACTCTGAATCAGACCTTCAGCTTGTTCCAAGTATAAAGTGCCCTCAGATCTGGACGCCCCATCCATGGTTTGTATTTCTCGCCCACAGACCACTACATTTCAAGTCATCACTACGATCTGAGACAGCGTCTCCAATGAGGCTCCTGGTTGTAAGTAAATAGAAGTAAATAAAAACAGTCTTACTTGTTCTCCAACGGCCTGATAGTTTCTGTACTATTTCCAAGAAAGTATCCAGCCATAAAAAAATGAAACAAAGCGCTGAGAAGAGCTTTCCAAACACTGTAACAACAGTTCTTCTGTTCAATCACTGAAGTGTGACACATCACTGGCACTTACAAAGCTTTGCCTTTCACTCACCAGATTCTGTGCCAATGACAGATGGGCACAACAAGGTGGCAGACCGTCTGCTGGTTTTGATATGTAATTCCCACTTGAATTGCAGTAGGAATCCTCATGCCCTTCTGCCATTGCCTGGTGGCACTTGTAACTGTGCCCTCTGACCCAGTCCTTCTTCAATCACTGATTACCAGCACACATCCATGTGAAGGGCCAGTCAGATGGGTCCACCCCCCCCCCCCCGGTGAAGGAGGTCAGAGGTCAGACATCCATGAGAGGGGCCAGTCAGGTGTCTGCCCCCCCACGTGGAGGAGGTCAGAGGCCACACATCCATGTGAGGGGCCAGTCAGGTGTCCCCTCCCCCCCAGTGGAGGAGGTCAGAGGCCACACATCCATGTGAGGGGCCAGTCAGGTGTGTCCCCCCGTGGAGGAGGTCAGAGGCCACACATCCATGTGAGGGGCCAGTCAGGTGTGCCCCCCCCCGTGGAGGAGGTCAGAGGCCAGACATCTCTGTTACTCGGCTCTGCTGCTTCTCTGCACCTTCTCCTGGCAGCTGCCCTGGCACATTTTTGTGACCTGGCAATCCTCGTGCTCAACAACCTTGGGACTCTAATTTCTAAACTGGAACTGAGGCCTCATTACACTGCAGATGAACGGTGCCATCGCAGGAGTTACAGAGCTCTAAGCAGACCACGGAGTCAACTATTCCAGCATTTGTACTTAGAAGTTGTACTGAAAGTTGAGCCACTTCCATCGCTGCCTTAAGTGCCCTCTTAGGAGACGTCCATGAAATCTACTTCTCTGCATTGATGACCTAGATTGTGATGGATCTTAAAGTGCTGAACATAGCAGAGTGGCTGCTCCACTACTCTCATCCTGGTGAGCACTGGGGGGCATATTTATACTTTGTTTGCACCATTTGTGCCTCATTTGTTTTGAAGCAAATGCGGCACAAACTTAACTCCATATTTATAGGTTGACACTAGACACATCTAGCGTCAAAATATAGGAGTTTGCACCATTTTTTGGATCCGTGAACCTACCTTGCGTCAATGAGATGCAAGGTAGGCGTACCCATCCAAAAAAAGGGGCTATCCCCATAGCGACATATTTGTCCCCGTGCAAAAATGACGCACCAGTGGGATGCGCCCCAAATAAGCTTGCTAAGCTTGCTTTAGCACCATTATTTAACGCCTGGGTCAAACCCCATGAAATGGGCCCACAGGTGCCCACCCCAAGCCCGAGCAGCAACCCCCCCCACACCAGAGGGACACCACAGGATGGGGGACTCCATCCCAGGTAAGAAGTGTAAGTACAGGTAAGTATTAGGGGATATTTATTTAAAGTGCCATTGGGGGCCCTAACAAGGGTCCCCTGTGCTTGCCATTGGGGTGGTGGGCATTCTAACCCAAGCTTACAGCCCACTTGCACCATTCTATAAATACGGTGCCCTGCTGGCATTGTAGAATGATGCAAGCCGGTGCTAACCATTTGTCGCAAAACAGCGTTGGAGCAGTTTTGCAGCAAAAAGTGTAAATATGCCCCTAAATATGTCTGAGAAAGGTCACAAGCCATATTCCATGTGAGCCTCTCATTCTACCAACTGTCAGCACCATTTAAGTTGATCATAAAAATTGCCTTTTGAATGTTCTCGATGTTTCAAGCTTCCCTGAAAGGTGGTGCAGTGAAAACAACAGCAGATCTGTCTATAACAAGCCGGACTAGCATGTATCCATCATGCAGATGGAAGAGTTCAGGTTCTCCAGGGAATGCATCACTGATCACACAACCAAAGAAGCTCCTCTGTGCCTTTTCTCACCCATCTCCAATGTCCTGGTTTCTTCCAACACATATGAGCAGATGTTATTGCCATGCCCTCTAACTTCTTTGGCATTGCCTTGTCAGTTCTAGTTGCCAGGTCCTCTCTTTCTCTTGGACACAATCATGCTCACCCTCGCTCAAAGTCAGCACTTTATGGCCATTATGTTTTAGTGGAATGAGCCCTCATAAACACTGCCACCTCAATAGAGAGATTCATTAACTTTCTTTGAAACTATGAGAAATTACTACTCTCTAAAGTCCATATTTATGGATGGTTAGCATCGCTTTAGCGCCATTAATTTTGGCGCTAAAATGGCACTAACCTAACTCCATATTTATATTTTGCCGCTAGACCAGTCTAGCATCAAACTATTGTAGTTAGCTCCATGTTTAGGATGCGCGAAACCACCTGGCGTCAATAAAATGCAAGCTGGGCGTTCCTGTCCTAAACACAACGCTAACCCCCTAGCTCCATATTTATCTCCAGGTGCAGAAACAGTGTGCAAGGAGGAGGCGGGCCTAAGTAATGGTACTTAGCCCGATTAGCACAATTATTTAATGCCTGGTTCAGACCAGGCATTAGGGTGCAGGTAGGGCCATTTCCTTAGAAAAACCCCACGGCATGGGCACAAAGATGGTCACCTCAAGCCCAGGAACACCACCACCCACACGACAGGCACGCTACAGGAGGGGGACCCCATCCCAGGTAAGTTTAGGTAAGTATATATATTTTTTTGTAAGTACCGTTGGGGCCCCTTGCCTGCAGCTCAGCACATATGCATTCACCATGGATGGAGATCATCACTTCAACAGCAGAAGAACATATTTAAAGTAAAATTGGAATGTAAAAGGCATACCACTGGCGTCAGAGCAGAGGCGAGGTCATCGACTGCAGGCAAACCCAATCCTTCAGGCGCCGCCGACACTGGACGTGGGCACAGGGATGGAAAAGACACAATCAGTGCATTTACACATAGTGACGTGTTCTACAAGAAGCATCGACGCAGAGGTGATTCCGTGCTGAGCTCATTCAGATGCAGTATTGTTGGAAAATAAAGGAACAGCATTGAAACAGCAGAATACCAGTGATGGCATCAAAAGGCACCAAAGGAACCAGCTGCACCCCTGACTATCCAGAGAGCCGAGACCCTGATGACATTCAGCTATCTCTAGAGAGCCAGGTTTCTAGTCACTGACTACACTACACTAATAAGGGGACACCTAGACCTTGTATAAGGTGTAAGTACCACAGGTACACACCAGGCCAGCTTCCTACACTGATGCCGAAAACTAAGTGCTGGCCGCACCGGAAACCATAGGCTCAAATTAAGCACTTCTGTGTGTCCTAATGTATGAATCAAATTTACTGTGGATAAGTAGTGATTCATCTAGGACAAATGCTTTCAATTGTATCCTGATATATTTTTCAGTATAGGGTCCCTGTGCGTGAACCATAGCACTGGTGTCTCAAGGTTCCTCAGCTGCATATTGTCATCCCCTCAGAGTGACTCATTTGCATATTGTCTACTCAGAGTAATCAATGTTTCTATTCTTTCCAGATATCTGATATATGACATCAGCTATTTCCAAACACCTGCTCAAGTCAGGTCCCATCTCCTTTAAAATCCTCTACCCACCCAGTCTCTTGAAATATACTTTGAAAACTTTTAAACACAAGGTACTGAGAGATTTACCAGAAATACTTATATATAGCGGATTAAATTCACTGAATATGCAAAGAAAAACTCAACACTGATGCCATCCTTTTCTCCCATAACAATCCAAGCTGAATAGAAACTTTTTCAAAATAATTCAGTATTTCTCCTTTGTCAAAAACGTTTGGCAACTATCTGTAGCTTCCTCATGTATAGTCGAAGGGAATTTCTCTATTGCAAGCATGATATTGGCAGCATTATGATGTGATTTACAGCTGATAACCTTACTCAAGTTTATCTCGAGTTCTGAAACATTCATAGTGCCCAAGAGTGAAGTGATCCTTCCACCTTCCCAACCCAACCCGCACTGTTGTCCTCACTCACTGACTCCCCTGACAAATAACCTGCATGCTAACTCATCCTCGCCATTCGTGCTACTGAGGCCCTCACATCCCCTGACAAGAGGCATAGTCTCCACTCTTCAATAACCTCACTTATCAGCTCCAGTGCACACTTAAATCAATCAATCAGGAGTTATTAGTATAGCGCGTTTTTTCTCCCGAGAGGGTATCCAGGCACTTGCTGCAGGTGTTTATTCAAAAAGCCCCTATCCTCCTTTTTGCTGACGATTCACTCCTCATTTCAAAGACCCCAATGGGCCTACAAATTCTTGTCGATAGATTTAACTTATTTTGGCGGAACTATGGTCTGGAGCTGAATTTTAATAAAACCAAATTGATGGTATTCCACCCTGGATTACGGAAGAAATGTATTATTAAACTGGATGGAGATCCCTTGAATAATGTTAGTTCTATTGACTAAATGGGCATGAGTCTTTCAAATAAACTACACTGGGAAGAGCAGATCAGCAAAAGTGTGGGATTCCTACAGCATAGAGCAGCATCTATACTGCGCTTTTACAGGAGCACGACCAGTAAAGCTGTATCCCAGCGATTAAGATCTATGTGGCTAAGGCGCAGGGAGCTGCTGTCTATGGTGCGGAGGTATTGGGATCTTACAATAGCAATAGACTAACTGTGGGTGAGAATAACTTTGCGATGGCTCTGCTTTCGTGCCCTCCTAGTACCCCATTGACCCCAATGTTTTTTGACCTGGGTCTAAATCAAATAGCTGATCTAATTACCCTAATACCTCTGGACTGTTCCCGAATTGGATGTATACAAAACCTCACTTCTTGAATTGTTAAGGTGCCCGAATTCAGCTACTATCCCAAGGGTTAAGCATGTATCCAATTGGTTTTGCACTTTGGGCTTAGGAGATTTTTGGGAGAATCCCCATAAACTAGAGAAATCCCACATAAAAGCTCTGAAATCTGTACACTGGTCTCATGTAAGAAATGATTATATTTGTTGTAAATCCCATGGACGATTAACTAACCTTTTTATTGACTTTAAGTGGTATCCACAGTTTGAACCTTACTTAGATATAATACCTGATTTATTAGGCAAGGGTCTATATGCTAGATTTCGCTTTCCTTTGAAGTCTTTGATGAGTAGTTGGGGATCAACCGCCACTTCAGATATATGTCCTGTGTGTGGTGATGCCTCTGAAACAGTTGAACATTTTATGTTTTTTTGTCCTGCTCATTCATCCCCTAGGTCCAAATGGATCTGCAAAATCTGTCGGGAAATGAAGATGAGTAAATGTGCTCTACCTTTGAGGATTTTAAAATGCCATAGTTCTAATGTGCTATTTTGTGCAGTTAGTACGTTTTTAGTAGCAGCATGGTATATACGTAACTCTTGTGTAACCAATGAGTCTTAAAGAAGATTGGATGGGATTTTTAACCTGGGTAATTACGTTTTAAACCAATTGTTATTTATCAGTTTTAAACCAGGATTGTACTAGTTTTATATTTCTTTTTTATGATATTTATATTGTTTGTGTTGCTTTGATGGCCTGTTGACCGAATAAAGGTTGTGTTGATGATGATTCAAAAAGCCAGGTTTTAAGTACCTTCCTGAAGTGGGTCAGCGAAGGTGTGGTGCGGGGGGGGGTTGTTCCAGGCTTTGGTTGCGAGGTTGGAGATGGAGCATCCTCTGTCGCAGCGTATGCTGATCCTTCAAGCATACCTAACAGCTTCCACTAGCATCCCCTAACACGTGGCAGCATAAAGAGTGCTTGAAGGCAGTGGCATAACAAGAACTCCAGAGGGCCCTCTCAACACAGTACCCAGGCCTGAGTGCTCCTAGTGACTCTAGAGGCAGGGCCCCCAATGTACTTTGAAAGGGGGCACCCTCAAGTTTTGTGATGCCAGTGCTTGAAGCCTGAACTCTCACTTGCAAACAAACCTACCTTATCCTTTCATGTTCACTCATACCTGTATCTCCAATAGCCTCCCCTCCATTTTTCCACGAGTCCCTTACACATCCTCCAGGTACCACCTCTAATCATGATTCAATCAACTGATGCAAGAAAGCCACATGTCCTGCAATGAAAGCATTTCAGAAAACCAGACCTGAAAATGAGAACACGTTTCAAGGTTCAAGATTCTGCAAGTGTCCTTAGAATGCCCCCTCAGGCTTGTGCTCCCTTAAATAATTGAATCAATTGATCAATCAGGTAGTATTTAAAGTGTGCGGCGTGTCACCTGAGTGGGTATCCAGCTGCTTGCTGCAGGTGTTATTCGAAAAAACAGGTTTTCAGCTTTTTCCTGAAGTGGGACAGTGATGGAGCAGCGCAGAGGTGGAAGGGGAGAGTGTTCGAGGCGGTGAGGTGAGAGAAGGAGTGTTCTCCGGCACGGCAGTGAGGGTGACATGTGCTGAGCGGAGGTTTCTGGGTGGTTTGTGGAGGTGGAGGCAGTAGTTCAGGAAGGAGAGCCCTAAGCCAACACCACTAACAACTGATCTATATCTTGACATGTTCTACTCTCTGCCCTAGTACATCTGCTACATAACTTTGATTACCCAACTAAGATTATGATTCAACTCTACCTTACATTATTGAACATTAATTCACCCTGATTTCAAAAGATTACTTATTACCATCCCTCAACTTTTCTGCATACTGGTCCTATAAATAACATTGAACCTCTTACCTGGAGACCAAGGTAGCACCTCATTTCCTGAATATGTAAGATCTCCTGAAATATGATTATCATTTTTATTCCTCTAATTTAGCTGCCATGTTCACTGATGCAGCACATCTATTCAGGTCACCCAGAAATGAAGGCCATTATAAAACTAGATGAATAAGGACTGTGGGCCACAATAACCTCATTCACATTCACGTATAACCTATTGCCACACATTGCTCCTAAAGGATGAATAATGCTCCACAATATCTGTTGCACAACTGAAGATCTGTCACAAAATGCAAACCTGAGACTGCTAACACTATCATCAAAGTCAAACTAAATCCACTTGTACTATCTGAATCTTGGCTCCATTACATTGTACAGACTAGTATGAAACTCCTTCTACTGCTGTATGTCTCCATTACATGCTGTGACGTGGAAGACAGGTCTGGCTAAGGGTTAGCAGTAATCCACAACTCAGTTCATTGCAGGAACCTTCCCAGTGCCAACTGCTGGAAATCATATCAATAAAGCAATCTTCCATTAGACTTCCATTAGACTTAGGGCCTGATTTAGATATTGGTCGACAGGTTACGGTGATAGATATCCTGCCCGCTGAAATCTAAATCCCATTATTAACTATGGGACTTAGATTTTGGCGGCCTGGATATCCTTCACCGTTGTGACGGGGTAACCCTTCCGCCAATATCTAATTTGACCCTTTTATGTTATTTACCACCAGACTAGACAATTCGACCTTCGATATTCACAGACCAATGCTTGGAGCATACACAGCAAACACAGCAACACCCAATGAGGGTGTGTTGCTGATGGCTGGAGAAACAATCCAGTCAAAATAAAATACAAATCAAACAAATAAAGAGTTCACTAAAGGCTGTAAGTCAGAAATGCATCATGTTTTTGCTTGCTCCTGGGATAAAGCATTTTGGCTTATAATTACAGTTATAATTATAGTTCTAGTTATATAGTTAGGAAAAAAGTATTTTCCCTACAAAAACTAAGGCCCATATTTATACTCTGTTAGCGCTGAATTTGCATTAAAAATGTTGACGCAAATTCGGCGCAAACCTCACACCATATTTATACTTTGACGCCCGACACCGCGTACGTCAAAATTCAGCAGTGTGCCTCATTTTCTGGATACGTGAAACCGACTTGGTTAATGACATGCAACGTAGGCGTTCCCGTCAAAAAAATGACTTTAAGGCCTGTGCGCCTTATTTATACTCCTGCGTCATTGTGACGTACAGGATGGGGAGGGTCTTAAAAAATGGTGCCCTGCCTGATTTGCGCTGTTTTTAACGCCTGGGTGAGGGCAGGCATTAAGGGACCTGTGGGCTAATTTCCATGGTCTCTGACCATGGAAGCAGTCCACAGGTGCCCTTCCCTGCCCCCAGGGGCACCACCTGCCACCCTCGCTCACCCCTGGAGGACACCCATGAATGGGGGGACCCATCCCAGGTAAGTACAGGTAAGTAGAGGTAAGTAATTTTTTTTTTTAAGTGGCATAGGGGGGCCTTACTTGGGCTCCCCTACATGCCACTGTGCCCAATGACCATGCCCAGGGGACAGAAGTCCCCTTGGCATGGCAATTGGACAGGGGGGCATGACTCCTGTCTTTCCTAAGACAGGAGTCATTTCAATGGGGGTTGTGTGTCAAACAATGGTGCAAGTCCGGTTAGAGCCATGATTTTTTACTTTAACCTGAGTTGTACCATTATTTGGCGTACAACCCCCATTCTTCCCTACGCCTGCGTTGCCCGGTTAGAGTCATTTTTGTTTACTCTAACCAGGCCGCAGGGCCGGCTAACGTCAATCTATAAATAAGGCGCCCGCCTGGTGCATTGGCGTTAGTTGGTAGTAAATTTTTTGACGCAAACCAGCGCTGGCGGTGGTTTCCTTCAAAATGTATAAATATGGGCCTAAGGGGCATATTTATACTCTGTTTGCGCCAAATTTGCGTCAAAATTTTTTACGCAAATTCAGCACAAACCTAACACCATATTTATACTTTGGCGTCCGACCCCGTGACTGTCAAAATTCAGCAGTGTGCATCATTTTCTGGATGCGTGAAACCTCCTTGCTTTAATGACATGCAAGGTAGGCGTTGCCATCCAAAAAATGACTTTAAGGCCTGTACGCCTTATTTATACTCCCATGTCATTTTGATGCACAGGAGGGGGAGGGTCTTAAAAAATGGCACCAGCCTGATTTGCGCCGTTTTTTAAAGCCTTGGTGAGGGCAGGGGTTAAGGGACCAGTGCGCTCATTTCCGTGGTCTCCGACCATGGAAGCACTCCACAGGTGCCCTTCCCTGCCCCCAGGGACACCCCCTGCCACCCTCGCCCACCCCTGAAGGACACCCATGGATGGGGGGGACCCATCCCAGGTAAGAACAGGTAAGTAGAGGTAAGTATTTTATTATTTTTTTAATGTGGCATAGAGGGGCCTAACTTGGGCCCCCCTACATGCGACGGTGCCCAATGGCCATGCCCAGGGGACAGTAGTCCCCTGGGCATGGACATTGGGCAGTGGGGAATGACTCCTGTCTTTGCTAAGACAGGAGTCATTTCAATGGGGGTTGTGCGTCAAACAATGGCACAAGTCCGGTTAGAGCCATGATTTTTTACTCTAACCTGACTTGCACCATTTTTTGACACACAACCCCCATTCTTCCCTATGCCTGCGCTGCCCGGTTAGAGTCATTTTTTTTTTTACTCTGACCAGCCAGCAGCTCCGGCTACCGTCAATCCATAAATAAGACGCCTGCCTGGTGCGTTGGAATGACGTTAGCCGGCGGTAAATTTTTTGACGCAAACCAGCGCTGGCGCTGGTTTGCGTCAAAAAGTATAATTATGGCCCTCAGTTTAAACTACACAAGCCTAAAACATTCTAGAGCTATAGTTATAACTTTCATTTACAGTTCATTCACTGCTTTCACATTATTATGATTATAAATTGGAGGGTATAGGCATACAGTGGAGTGTACAGGTAAAGAGTGGATTAGCATGTTGTAGAATGCCATGAAGTGTGGTAGACTTTTATAGAGTGGAGGTATATAGAGTGGAGGAGAGTACCATGGAGCAGTGTTGAGGGGAGTGGAGTACACTTTAGTGGCACAGAGTGGATTACTGTAAATTGGAGTAGCGTGCAATGGAATAGCATACAGTGGAATACTTTACAGTGACGTGTAGATGAGTGGAGTGGCATAGCGTAGACTAGCATAGAAAGGAGAGGTGTACAGTGGAGTGGCGTAGAATGGAGTAGGGTACAGTGGATTACCTTAGAGTGGGGTGGCAGACATTGAAATGGTGTATCGTAGAGTCAAGGAAATTGTTATAAATTGGAGAGGCATCTCATACTGTAGAGTGGAGTGTTGTTCCGTACAGAGGGGCACACTGTGGAGTACAGTGTTGTACAATAGAATGTACGGGCATAGAGTTGAATGCAAATTTGGACAATGGAGTCTATGGAGACAGTGGAGTAGAGTCTAGTAGAGTGGCACAGAGTGTACCTGAGTTTTGTAGAGTGGAGTTATATAGCATGGTGGAGAGTACATTGGAGTGGCATAGAGTGGAGTACAGTACAGGGGAGACACATAAAGTGGAATAATGTAAAGTGAAGTACTGCAAACTGGAGCGGCATACAGTTATGTGGTTTATAATGGAGTGGTGTTTTGTGGGGAGGGGTAGAGTGTAATAGCATACTGTGGTGTTGTGTACAGTAGAATGGCAAAGGTTGAAGTTGCGTACAGTGTAATAGTATAGAATGGAGTGATGCACAGTGGAATAGCATAAAGTGAAGTACAATGGAGAGTTGTAAAGTAGATCAGCATAAAGTAGAATAGTATTGAGAAGAATAGCATAGAGTGGAGTGGTGTGGATTAGAGTGGCCTCCAATGGACTGCCGTAAAATGAAGTGGCGTAGAGTGGAGTAGCCTATAGTGAAGTGGCATATAGTGGAAGAGCGTAGAGTGAATTGGCATACAGTACAGTGGCAAAGACTGGAATAGTACATAGTGGAGTAATGTAGAGTGCAGTGGTATACAGTTAAGTGGTGAAGACTGGAGTGGTGTATACTGGGATGGGATAGAGTGTAATAGGATACAGTGGAGTACACTAGAGTGGCACAGAATTGAGTAGCATACCGTGGAGTGGCATACAGTGAAATAGCATAGAGTGGAGTGGCATACAGTGGAATAGCGTAGAGTTGTAGGAGGCTGGACTGGCTTGTAGTGAGTACCAAGGGGTACTTACACCTTGCACCAGGCCCAGGTTTCCCTTATTAGTGTATAGGGTGTCTAGCAGCTTAGGCTGATAGATAATGGTAGCTTAGCAGAGCAGCTTAGGCTGAACTAGGAGACGAGTGAAGCTCCTACAGTACCACTAGTGTCACTTGCACAATATCATAAGAAAACACAATACACAGATATACTAAAAATAAAGGTACTTTACTTTTATGACAATATGCCAAAGTATCTCAGAGTGTACCCTCAGTATGAGGATAGCAAATATACACAAGATATATGTACACAATACCAAAAATATGTAGTATAGTCTTTAGGGGCAACACAAACCATATACTCCAAAAGTGGAATGCGAACCACGAATGGACCCCAAACCTATGTGACCTTGTAGAGGGTCACTGGGACTGTAAGAAAACAGTGAGGGTTAGAAAAATAGCCCACCCCAAGACCCTGAAAAGTGAGTGCAAAGTGCACTAAAGTTCCCCAAAGGACATAGAAGTCGTGATAGGGGAATTCTGCAGGAAAGTCACAAACCAGCAATGCAACAACGATGGATTTCCAGTTGAGGGTACCTGTGGAACAAGGGGACCAAGTCCAAAAGTCACAAACAAGTCGGAGATGGGCAGATGCCCAGGAAATGCCAGCTGTGGGTGCAAAGAAGCTGCTACTGGACAGTAAAAGCAGAGGATTCTGCAGGAACAACAAGGGCTAGAGACTTCCCCTTTGGAGGATGAATCCCCTACGCCGCGGAGAGTCGTGCAGAAGTGTTTTCCCGCCGAAAGACCGCCAACAAGCCTTGGTAGCTGCAAATCATGCGGGTAGGGTTTTTGGATGCTGCTGTGGCCCAGGAGGGACCAGGATGTCGCCAATTGCGTCTGGGGACAGAAAGGGCGTAGAGCAAGACAAGGAGCCCTCTCAGAAGCAGGCAGCACCCAAAGAAGTGCTGGAACAGGCACTACAAAGAGGAGATAAACGGTGCTCACCCGAAGTTGCACAAAGGAGTCCCACATCGCCGGAGGGCCACTTAGAAAGTCGTGCAATGCAGGTTAGAGTGCCGAGGACCCAGGCTTGGCTGTGCACAAAGGATTTCCACCGGAAGTGCACAGAGGCCGGAGTAGCTGCAAAAGTCGCGGTTCCCAGCAATGCAGTCTGGCGTGGGGAGGCAAGGACTTACCTCCACCAAACTTGGACTGAAGAGTCACTGGACTGTGGTAGTCACTTGGACAGAGTTGCTGGATTCAAGGGACCTCGCTCGTTGTGCTGAGAGGAGACCCAAGGGACTGGTAATGCAGCTTTTTGGTGCCTGCGGTAGCAGGGGGAAGATTCCGTCGACCCACGGGAGATTTCTTCGGAGCTTCTAGTGCAGAGAGGAGGCAGACTACCCCCACAGCATGCACCACCAGGAAAATATTCGAGAAGGCGGCAGGATCAGCGTTACAGAGTTGCAGTAGTCGTCTTTGCTCATTTGTTGCAGTTTTGCAGGCTTCCAGCGCGGTCAGCAGTCGATTCTTCTGCAGCATTTTTTGCCAGTTTTTCCTGAGACACCCAAAGTTTAGCTGTAATTAGGCTTGCGTTCTTGGTCTTCTACAAGGGCATCCACAAACCCTGGGCAACTTTGGAATCCCCAGGATGTTGGAAAAAAGGACACACATTTGGAATGGATAGCTAATGTGGACACAAAGGTATGGGGGCCTCAACACAAACCACCCCAAATAGCCAAAAAAAAGACAGCACATATGGGGAAGGCCTAGCAGTGTAGGGGTTAATCCATATATGTAACAAGTGTGATGTGCATAGTTATGGCGTCAACACTCAAAGGTATGTTTAATTAATTGTTTTACAGAATCTATCTTTTCAAATTATTATTCCACCCAAGAGAATGACACACCTGCGAGACAGCTTAGGTCCTCGACAGCTGCCCTGGCTCCTATTCCCACAGTAAAGAAGTCTAGATGGGGTGAAGTTCTCTGGCGTACCGTGGGGCCAAGTCATGGAACTCCTTACCCCTCAGCCTTCGCCTCATCAACCATGAATTTTCCTTTCGGAAACCATTAAAAACTTGGCTATTCAAGGCTTAATCCCTAAGTCTACTTCTCACTGTTGCGTCTTCAGCGCAGGGAGGCCTATGGGTAGCTGTGTGCTATATAAATATAAATAATATAACATAACATGTTTTATTAGGGTGCTTCTGAAATACTCAGTGCACCGACAGCAATGAGCCAATTCTCAGAGGGAGTTGGACCTCTACAGTTGTTAATCCGTGGTGTGTAGACTGCCCACAGCCTGCACTGCATGTTTTATTCTGCTTGCGGGGCTCTCTATGACCGACACATTCACAGACATCACAGAGTCCAGGAGGTTATTTACTTAAAGAGAGGCACATTTAGACCCATGTCTTCTGACCCCCATACTCTGAGCATAAGAATTACACTTACCAAGGGAGCACATGACTGCCACCGACAGGAAGGAGAGAGCGGTCTTCATGGCTGAGAGACGGCTGAGCATTGAGATTTAATCAACGAAAGGTCCGATCTCAAGGTGTCTTTCTAAGCCCAGAGCTCCTGTATTTATGCTGGAAGCCACCTGTCCCTCCCCTGTCAGCAGATCTGATGATAGGTCCTGAGGCAGCTCTACCAGTTTGGTTCTTGGCAGGAGGATGAGTCAATGTTGACTAAACAGGTGACTGTTTCCCCCACCTTCTGTCTCGTGCTCCTTGCAACTGGAGGAGATACAAACTGCAATTGGCATCTTTCTGTTTGTTGTCCTGAAGGGCAGAGCATGCAAGACCTGGACATCATTCACTATTAATGTCCTGAAAAGTGGAACAGGATCTGGAACAGGCCCTGACATTGTAGGTAAGAAACATTAAAGGGCTTTAAATGTATGCTGTGTGTGTGCATGTGTGAGATAGATTTTGTGTAAAACGGCCAGTGTATGTGTGAGTATGTAAGTTCATATCTGGAATCATGTGTGTGTGTTGTGTGTATGAGTCAAAGTAAAAGTGAGTAAGTATAAGTGATTCACAGTAAGAGTGAGTGAGAGAGAATGAATAAGGTAGGGTAGCAGTGAGTGTGAGAAACTGAGTGAAAATGAACTAGAGCAGGTGAGTACTAATGAGTGAGTGAAACTGAATGTTAGTGAATGAGTATGAGTAAGTGAATGTGAATGATCATGGGTGAGAATGTGTTGTTATGCTGGAAAGTCTGCTTCTCGGCCTGACATGCTTCTTGGATCATAGAATGACCCTTGGGAAAGTGTTGGCACTGGAATACTGGAGGCAATACTTGCACATGGGATACCCCTGACAAATCATCTGCACTGACACGCTGAATGTATATTTGGGCATGGGGCACCAGTAGAACAATGGCAGCCCTGGTATAATGGAGGAAATCCTTGGGCATAGCAGTATCTGTAGCAAAGTGCTGGCAAAGGCACATTAAAAGAAACTATTGGCAGCATTGGCGTATGTCAGGGTGCCATTCATGACATCTTGCTGTCCTCAACATATTAGACATAACTTTTGACATAAGGGTCCCCCATAGTACGTGGTTAGCAGTATGAGCTAAATTCTGGCAATTTAATATTGCATGTAATGCTTGGGCAAAAAAGAACTCGCATTGCAAAATGCTGACCCTACCAAAGGAGGTTATGTTGACATATGAAGTGACCAATAGAACATATTAAAAACATAATTAGGTCGACCCATCTAGGCAGTGAGGATTAATTGAACTTTTAACCAGTGTATTCTCAAAGCCTATGACTTTTAAACAAATGTATGTGTAATTGTGCATCAAAATGCACTATTAAAGTCCAGTTTTTTCAAACGTTTCTCAGGGGAAAGACACTTCCACCTTCCAGTCTCCCCGAGGAGAGAGCAGACTCACTTCTCTTGCTTATTGCAATTCAGGTAACTGTTCTGTTGACATATCACATCTTCACATTCTATGTTGCTGAGGACCCCCTCTGACTTCCCCTCCTTGGTAGAGTCCACCTTGTCCCTGGAAGCTCCACTTTCTGCTAGCCGCGGGTTTTGAGTGTGCCAAGGCTTGTTGGCGGAACCGGAAGACGCAAACCAGACTGCAATCCTCCTTCCGGCGTGGGACATCACCTGCATCCTCCAGGAACCTGACTTCGTCTTCTTGGGTGTAGTGCTGACTCTTCTTCTTCACCGGTGGTTCACTTTTTGTACCTTCATCCTGGTGGGTAGAGGCTCCTGCCCTTCCTAAACTCTTCTGTGCTTCTTGGACTTGGTCCCATTCTTCCAAAGGCCCTCTTGTCTAGGAATCCACTGTTTGTGTCTTGCAGTCTCCTCTGGGCTTTCCATAATTATTCTTCTCTGTGTGTGATCAGGGGAACTTATAGTGATTTACTCCTGCTTTTCGGTCGCTGGGGTGGGCTGTGGTACTTTCCTTTGGACTTTACTAGTGCTCCCAGCTCCCCTCTACACACTACACTTACCTTGGTGGGGGACCGACTTTCGCATTCCATCTTTTTAGTATATGGTTTGTTCTCCCCCTTGGCCTATTTCTCTCTATTGTGATTTCCATGAATTGCACTTTTTTCTAACAGTTGTTATGCCTATTTCTGCATACTAAGGGAGTATAGCCTCTATGGTATTTTTAGGCCGAGCCTTGGCAGCGCGCATGCGCTGTCTCTCGGACTGTTGTAATTGCTCTGTGGGCTCTATGCCCACCTACTGGCTTCTTATTGACTGTGTGCTTGTTATAATAGTATTCTTTCGTTGCTATTGGTTTCTGGCATGCATTTGGCATGCCTCCTTTTGTGATTATCCCTCCCAAAGCGCAGCGACCAAGTACAATATTCTTACACAGGTTTCCTTTTTTATATGTGTTTTGAATCTTTTTTTTTTACTATTTGTAGTGGCACTGTAGCGATCAGTCTGTTTAGCGCTGGTGTAATGTTTTTTTTGTTTCTTTATGGTGTTTTCACAGCTTTGGTTAGTCATTTTTTTAACGTGCTTAAAGATAGCAGTGCGCGCGTTGGATTATTGTTGTTATTTTTAAACATGCTGAAAGATAGCAGTGCTTGTGTTGGTTTATTTTTTAACGTGCTTAAAGATAGCAGTGCGCGCGTTGGTTTATTGTTGTTATTTAATGTTTGCACAGTTTTGTTTTTTAATAATTTTGCAGCGATATCTTGCAAAGTTTCTGTGCATTTACATTGGTCCTCATAACACATACATGCTTTGTCACACATACACGCTGTCACACAAATACACCACATAGAAGTGCTCTCTCTTACACACACGTACTCTGTGTCACACATGACCCACAGAGACATTGAGATACATTTCATTTTGCATTTATAGCATGTTAGCTGAACATCGCAGTGTGAGCTTTGGTTGATATTTCGGGCTTTTACTTTTTTTCGTTTAGTAATTTAAAGAACGTACTTAAATATAGCAGTGCGCACACTAGCTTTGATGTGGTGTTTGTACTCTTACTTCGGTTACTAAATTTCAAAACATGCTTAAATATAGCAGTGCGTTCATTTGCTTTATTGCGTTTTGCACAGTTTTGGTTGTTAATTAGCTCGCAGGTATATTATTCAAAGTTTCCGTGCTGTTATATTCCCTCTCACACTTTTTACTCCCTTTTTCTTTCACTTACACACACATACGCTGTCTTACCTATACAAGCTTTTACGCACATACATACATCCTTTTTGAAATACACACACCCCCTCTATTATACTCACGTACTCTGTCTCACCCACATTACTCACAGAGAGATTCATATAGATTTTATTCTACGTTTTGACCATGTTAGGTTAATACTGCAGCGCGCGCTTTGACTTTCATGTTATATTTGTACAGTTTCAGTTATTAATTACCTCGCTGCCATATTATGCTGACCTTTCCTGCTGGTATTTGAAAAATCTCTACAGTGTTAGCACAGTTTTTATTATACACTGACACAATTTGAAACCCTACCAGTACAGGCTTAGTTCCCCCTGCTTAATATTTTAGTATGTATTGGCATTGTTAGAAGCCTACAAGTGCTATTGTCCACTTGTATTTTACTTCTGCACAGCTTAAAATAAGAGCAGTTACTGTTTAGCTGTGCCTCTTTAAAATGTATTACTTATTAACATCAAGTTAAAGTTCATCAGTGACAACTTTGTTTTTGATCTTTAAAGGCATCTGCCGCTACTTTGTTGCAAGGGACAAAAGCAATTTAGCCACAAACAAGGAGTCTGCAGTGGGCAGACAGGGGTCTGTAGTTTGTTTACGTGTTGCGAAAGAGATGGCCTAGCTTCAGTAGGAAGACAATTGGCATAGCTATAAAGATTGATATCATGAACCTAAACAGCATCTGCGGATCTTGATGGTGATGTTTCAAAGTATGCTAATTGGCTCTTCACTGAAGATGAGTGGTATCTTTAATGGATACAGCCTTGTTTTGCACATTTTTACACCACTCCAGACTTTTTGGGCGTACTATTCTTATTAACAACAAGGTGTGCTTGCATAACACCTAAGTGCTAAAAGCAGGCTCAACTTTCATTTTACCTTTAGAGCCAATTACAGCGTTGTTTTCTTTAAAGCCAACAACAATACACTTTTCTAAGATTACTTCATTTTTATTTGCTCCTTTACTTAGCTTTTGTTACCTTTTATTAGCCTTGCTGATATTTAAACACTGTATACAGCTAAAAGTAAGCAGTCTCCTTTTTTTGGTTTCTGATTTTTACAAAGCTGGAGATCACGCAAAGCGTGGTTGTTTCTTTTAAACTTCGGTAAGTGTTTTATACGTGTGTTTTTACGTTAAATTATTAGTACTGTGGGACAAAATTATTTTGATTTATTTATGTGGTTGTACAACTGCATGCCAATTTAAGCTCAATATTGTTATATAACACGCTTTTTCTCTCTCTTATACACACTCTCTTTCTTTTTCTATGTGTGTCTGCTGCTCTTATTCACAAAGGACTCGCTCTTTTTCTCTCTCTCTTCCTTCTTTCGACACTAGTTTTAACAGAGCTGTAGCTCTTCAAAATTTCATTATTCATTGGCCCTGCTTTTTATTCTAAAGGTGCACTCTTAGCTTTAATGTCTCAGACACCTTCTGCGACTCGCTATGGGGTTGCAAAGACCCACCTGTAGGAGGCAGGCCTGGTTTGTAGTGGGTACCAAGGGGTTCTTACACTCTGTACCAGGTCCAGTTATCCCTTATCAGTGTAGAAGAGGTGTTTCTAGCAGCTTAGGCTGATAGAAGGTAGCTATAGCAGAGCAGCTTGGGCTGAACTAGGAGACATGCAAAGCTCCTAGTATACCACTGGTGTCATATGCACAATATCATAAGAAAACACAATACACACATATCAAAAAAATAAAGGTACCTTATTTTTATGACAATATGCCAAAAGTATCTTCGTGAGTACCCTCAGTATGAGGAGGCCAAATATACACAAGACATATGTACACAATACCAAAAATATACAGTAATAGCAAAAGGAAGTAATGCAAGCAATGTATAGTTACAGTGAATTGCAATAGGAGCACATAGGTATAGGGGCAACACAAACCATATACTCCAAAAGTGGAATGCGAACCACGAATGGACCCCAAACCTATGTGACCTTGTAGAGGGTCGCTGGGACTGTAAGAAAACAGTGAGGGTTAGAAAAATAGCCCACCCCAAGACCGTGAAAAGTAGGTGTAAAGGGCACCTATGTTCCACAGAGAGCACAGAAGTCGTGATAGGGGAATTCTGCAAGGAAGACCAACACCAGCAATGCAACCAAAGTGGATTTCCGGATGAGAGTACCTGTGGAACAAGAGGACTAAGTCCTAGAGTCGCGACAAAGTAGACATTGGGCAGATGCCCAGGAAATGTCAGCTGAGGGTGCAAAGAAGCTGCCACCGGATGGTAGAAGCTGTGGATTCTGCAAGAAAAAAGAGGACTAGGAACTTCCCCTTTAGAGGATGGATGTCCCACGTCGTGAAGAAGCTTGCAGAGGTGTTCCCATGCAGAAAGGCCGCAAACAAGCCTTGCTAGCTGCAAGGATCGTGGCTAGGGTTTTTGTATGCTGCTGTGGCCCAGGAGGGACCAGGATGTCCCCACTTGGATGAGGAGACAGAGGGGGCGCCCAGCAAGTCAGGGAGCCCTCACAGAAGCAGGCAGCACCCGCAGAAGTACTGGATCAGGCACTTGGAAGAGGAGTGAACCAGAGCTCACCCGAAGACACAAAAGGGAGTCCCACGACGCCGGAGAACAACTCAGAACGTTGTGCACTGCAGGTTAGAGTGTCAGGGACACAGGCTTGGCTGTGCACAAAGGAAATCCTGGAAGAGTGCACAGGAGCCGGAGCATCTGCAAATCACTCGGTACCCAGCAATGCAGTCTAGCGTGGGGAAGCAAGGACTTACCTCCACCAAACTTGGACTGAAGAGTCACTGGACTGTGGGAGTCACTTAGACAGAGTTGCTGAGTTCCAGGGACCACGCTCGTTGTGCTGAGAGGGTACCCAGAGGACCAGTGATGCAGTCTTTTCGTTGCCTGTGGTTGCAGGGGGAAGATTCCGTCGTCCCACAGGAGATTTCTTCAGAGCTCCTGGTGCCCCTGGGAGGTGCAGGTCAGTGGAGTGGTCACTCCCCTTTCCTTTGTCCAGTTTCGTGCCAGAGCATGGCTGGGGGATGCCTGAACCGGTGTAGGCTGGCTTATGCAGAGATGGGCACCATCTGTGTCCATCAAAGCATTTCCAGAGGCTGGGGGAGGCTACTCCTCCCCAGCCCTGACACCTTGTTCCAAAGGGAGAGGGTGTTACACCCTCTCTCTGAGGAAGTCCTTTGTTCTGCCTTCCTGGGCAAGGCCTGGCTGGACCCCAGGAGGGCAGAAACCTGTCTGAGGGGTTGGCAGCAGCAGTAGCTGCAGTGAAACCCCGGGAAAGGTAGTTTGGCAGTACCCAGGTCTGTTCTAGAGACTCAGGGGATCATGGAATTGTCCGACAATTCCATGATCTTAGACATGTTACATGGACATATTCGGAGTTACCATTGTGACGCTATACATAGGTAGTGACCTATGTATAGTGCACACGTGTAATGGTGTCCCCGCACTCACAAAGTCCGGGGAATTTGCCCTGAGCGATGTGGGGGTACCTTGGCTAGTGCCAGGGTGCCCACACACTAAGTAACTTAGCACCCAACCTTTACCAGGTGAAGGTTAGACATATAGGTGACTTATAAGTTACTTAAGTGCAGTGGTAAATGGCTGTGAAATAACGTGGACGTTATTTCACTCAGGCTGCAGTGGCAGGACTGTGTAAGAATTGTCAGAGCTCCATATGGGTGGCAAAAGAAATGCTGCAGCCCATAGGGATCTCCTGGAACCCCAATACCCTGAGTACCTCAGTACCATATAGTAGGGAATTATAAGGGTGTTCCAGTATGCCAATGTGAATTGGTGAAATTGGTCACTAGCCTGTTAGTGACAATTTGTAAAGAGAGAGCATAACCACTGAGGTTCTGGTTAGCAGAGCCTCAGTGAGACAGTTAGGCATCACACAGGGAACACATACATATAGGCCACAACTTTATGAGCACTGGGGTCCTGGCTAGCAGGTCCCAGTGACACATAACAAACATACTGAAAACATAGGGTTTTCACTATGAGCACTGGGCCCTGGCTAGCAGGATCCCAGTGAGACAGTGAAAACTCCCTGACATACACTCACAAACAGGCCAAAAGTGGGGGTAACAAGGCTAGAAAGAGGCTACTTTCTCACACCACCTCTTGAATATTCATAAGGTTGGTCGCAGTTTGCGACCCCTTAGCGAGTCTAGGCACTCACGGGGATGGTGGCCTGCAGGAGACAGCAGACTACCATGTCCGTGACTGCTTTTAAATAAAGCAGTTTTTTTTTCTCTTTGCAGCCCATTTTCCTTAAAGGAAAACGATCTGCAAAAAGAAAAAATTCCGAAACCATTTGGTTTCAGTTTTTTCAGAGTAGGCAGTGGTCCTATGGACCACTGCCTGCTCTGAAAAAATATTTTTGTGGGCATTCACAAAGGGGAAGGGGTCCCATGGGGACCCCTTCCCTTTTGCGAATGAGTTACCATCCACTTCAAGTGGATGGTAACTGCGAGTTGGTTTGCGACCGCTTTCGCGGTCACAAAGCAACTCAACATCGCGATGCGGTCGCAAATAGGAAGGGAACACCCCTTCCTATTTCCAAGTCTGAAACACATTTTTCGAGTTGGTACAGACTCGCAAAATGTGATTCTGCATTGCGTAAGGCCTTTTGCGCCTCGCAAACTGCGTTTTTCGCCATTTGCAAGGCGCAAAAGTCTTTCTACATCTGGCCCTTAATGTCAACAGTTAGACTTAGGCTAAATAATACACCCCTGGTTAATCTTGGGTAACAAAGTCAAGTCAAATTACCACAGGCATGTAGGAAAAAGAACTCTCACGAAAATTGTTAGGTCACAGGACCCCTCTGTATCCTCTAAAACAGGTTTAATGGGACAATGTTGCCCATGGGATATTGTCATTCAGTCCATCAATGTCAGTTCGGAGTCTGAACAACCAACGCTCTTCAAGTCTGTTTAGGCTAGTCTTTTTTTAGTGTTCACTGTCCGGTGACCCACGTGACGCGGAAGGATGTTTCTCCCGTGCCGGATTGGGTTAAATACGACCATCTCACTCCCGATCTCTGAACTTACGGGAGAGCACCCCAGGGTAGGTTATCCTGAAGCGCATCGGCACTAAACAAGTAAGTGACTCAGTTTCCCTTTGGTAACCGTGATTCTGATGCACCCTTTGGGTCCTGAGTCCCACAATAAAAAATGCTGGTATTCAACATTTTGCAGGGCCCCTCCCCTGCCAAGGATTTACTGGTGATTTGACCTCCTGGCTATCTGCAGTCTTTGGAGTCAGAGCTGGAACTAAAGCTAACGGCAACTGTGACCTTCAGTCCACATGCTATTGGTTTAGGAGGATTTTACCACTACTTTCTGCAGGTGATACTATGTAGTTGGTTTTTATTTTGCCTGATGATACTTACCATCATACTCTAGCTAATTAAGCCACAGGCTACATGACAGAGTCTTGGGCTAGAAAGTTAAGGCAATTAGACTATGAATGTTTATCTATACATCATTATCCACTGTGACCATCAATGTTAATTGGCAAACCTCATGCTAACTGGGCCTTTTTCCATTTGACTGGATACAGCCCTTTATTGACTTTGTTTTCTCTATTATTTAACTAGTAGTGACCACTTACAGCATGCTACTTCCCAAGGGGCCTCCATATGATGAGGGACGGTAAGCATACAGTTTTGCTTGCTCGTGTACATGATTGGTTACCACCAATATGTTCACTGTTTTATCACGGGTGTTTCAGTCATTGACCGTGTTTGTTGATTTGATTATTTGTTTTCTAGGGCGACCTTGTTTTGTTCCCTATTTTTGACAGACAGTTTACTCCAATGTAAGTGACCGCATTTTTTGTATGTGTTTTTCAATTATTTGATCTCCTTCAAAAAAAATGTAGAGTCAGGAGAAGTCTTCATTGTTGGTCCAGAAGAAGCGTCAAAGGATCTGTATTGACCATCGTACGCGAAACATGTTGACTCTCATCTCCCACTTTCCTTGTGTTTTTAATCTTGGTCTTAACCCTACCATTCTGAATTATTAAACTACACTAATTTTAGTAGGGCTGAGAACTAATTTTAACTTTCCACTCTCCTGCCAGAAGAAGTGCCTGACCATTACTATCCCTAGTGAGTATATATCACCACGGCAGCCACTTATAAAAAGATCTCCGGCAAAGAGCCCCCTAACGGGGAGCCCGTCAAACATTGCAGCGCCGGTCTGACGAGGGGCAACCCGATGATGAAGCATGACATCCTATCGGATGTGTGAGGGCTCTTGCTCCTGAACTTTAAGGTTCCCCTAGATACCTCCCTTTCTGGAACAGTGTATACATTTATTGTGTTATTAGCTACTTGGGAGACCATATACTGGACCAACAACCTCCCAGTCCCTCCTATTGTTGATATCCCACTTTAGTGCACCACATTACAATACAATTCTATTCAACTCACCCCACTTAAATCTACCCCATTTTAATATAATCTACTGCAATCCACCACACTACAATTCACAGCACTCCAAACAAATTTATAGTATCCTATTCCAGTTCACCTCAACTAAAATACAAATCACACCCCTATATACCCAACTACAATACAAAACAATATCTTTAAATCTATTTATTTTCCCCAAAAAATATATTTATAATTCTTTTTCGGTTTTGCAGGTAAAAAAAGTCAACAAAATAAGTAACAAATTTATTTCAAATGTAATACAATTGTAACAGCTAGAACAGTTTACAGGATAGTAACAGTAAAGTAACTAATTTTAAACAATTTAACAAAAACACATAGCATACTAGCAAAATAATCAGTTACAATACATACAACTGCTCCTTTTTAACCATTCTACAACTACCACAATAATATACAGTATATCTAAAATACATTACAAACCCAGTAACTTTTTATAATTAACACATACACACAAAACAATAACATTTATATATTTGAAAAAAATCTAAAATACCTACAAATATTTAATATGAATACAACTCTAAAAACTAGTTATCATCAAGGCCATGAAAAATGTAATATCAGTTCAAGGGGAAAACAATGCCTACCAAATAGTACTTTTGCAATAATACATAACTATTATAAACCTGCACAAAACTTGGATCAGAATGATTTACACTATATTATGGATCTAGGAGATAATTTATATACTCAAATGCATTCTATTAACCATGAAATGCATATGCATCCAGATGATTTACCAAAATATAATACAATATATTCACTTAAAGTAGAAATACCTTATTATGGTGACATACTGCATTGTATAAATCCTTTATATCCTTTAAAAACTGCAATAAATGCAACAATACATTTGCATTCTGGAATAATACTGTGCATGAAATACAATTTCAGTTTTCACAAGTGCACACACTTATTTAATTTTTGATTCGCATAGCCGAGATAGCAAAGGAATGTCTCATCCAAATTGAACATGTATCACTATTGAAATAATGAGCTTTGAAGATCTAATTCAATATATTTATAAACTTGGAAACAGTATTAAAGATCCAAATGAGAATCATGTTGCTTTTGAACTAACTCCCATAAGTATCAATACAATTAAAATAAAAACTATTCAAGATGCACACAGAAGATACAAAAAAAGCCTAGAAAATATTACTACCAAAACATTATTTGCACATCAGACACATACATATAACACAGAAAATGCTTTGTATACCAATATAGGCTTTAATAAGTTTACACACTTAAATATAGCAACAACACCAACCTCTATATCACAAACAAATCCACAGACAATTCCATTTAGTATTTAAAAAAAACACACACATTTGCACAGTCATTTAAAAGGAAACTAAATATTTTGCCATTGGATACATTAAATCCCTCTAAAAAAATACATATGGACAAAAACAACATATACAACTTAACAAATAGTGAGTTAAACATTGAAAAAAACCATGTAAACAACAAATAATATAATTAGCAATTTAATTTCCATAAGGAAATAGTTTACGGTCCAGAATGCATTTGTACTATTTGTAATCAATTATGGCATAAACAATAAGTTAAAAAAACTAAACAACATTATCACAAATCCCACATTCATACAATGTAACATAACACCAAATCAAACAAACAATATATGCAGCACTTGTTATGCACATATTAACAGCAATAAAATACCACCCTGTTCATTTGTAAATGGGATGAAGTTTCAAATATTCCAATACAATTACATTTGCATAATTTAGAAGAAAGATTACTTTCACCAAGGATTCCCTTCTTACAAATAAGACATTTGCCTTGTGGCTTTCAGAAAGCATTATCAGGTGCTGTAGTTAATGTACCTGCAGATGTTATGACCACAGTTACGATATTACAAAGGCAAATTTATGATGACATGACAATTCCTATAAAATTAAAAAGAAAATTACCTTATAAGTTGTATACACATTTCGAAAATGTCAGACCAAATAGAGTAAAACAAACAGCATTATGGTTAGCAATACGTAGTAACATGTTCAAAGTATATGGAATCACTGTTAATCCAAATTGGAAGTATATACCACAAGAAATAAATGATTATAGTGAAACATCAGAAACAAATGATTCTTCAGATACTTCAGATAATATAGCAGGTGAAAATCTAGATACTATGTTAACAAACTAAACCATTACGACTGATAGTGTTAATGTATTAAGTTTAGCACCTGCAGAACATAACACACCTGGAGGTCTATATGAAGACAAAGATTCAGAATTTTTAGCTTTTCTAACAATTTTTTGTGGAGAACGAAGAACCAATAATAAAAATAGACTTGTACCTGTACATTACAGTATAATATGCAATGGGAATTAGGAAGCTGTGATAGAAGAGTGGCAAAATCAATTACTAATATTTTCTTTAAACTAAAAAAATTACATATAAAACAAATTCAAGGTAAATTCAACGTATCACTAAAAAATGTTTTTTAACAATGGAAAATGCATAACTGCAAAAGACATAAAATATAATTTAGAAAATATATTACAATACAATGAAGGATATAAAATACTAAAAACTATTCGCAGTTCTCCACCATATTGGGAACATTGCAAAAAATATTGTTTTGCTTCAATACGACAACTAGGAATACCAACATGTTTCCTCACTTTATCTGCAGCAGAAACAAAATGGCACCATTTAATAAATATACTGCTAAGAGTACAAAAATTAAATGAATACACAAAAGAAGTGTTTGAAAATATGCTTTGGGAAACAAAGTGTACATTAATACAACAAGATCCAATTTCATGTGCAAGACATTTTGACTTTCAAGTTCGGAAATTATTTAATTGCATTTTATTGCATGAAAGTAACCCTATTGGTAAAATAAAAGACTACTTTTACAGGGTAGAATTTCAACAACGAGGTTCACCACATGTACATGCTTTATTATGGATAGAAAATGCTTCACAGTATGGCGAAACAAACCTAAAAGAAGTAATTCAATGTATTGATAAATATATCACGTGGTAAATCACAAGATCCACAACTTCAACGTTTAATACCACTACAAAAACATGCACACACGAAAAATTGCCGACAGAAAAACAAAAGGAACATGCAAATATCAATATCCTAAATATCCAATGCCAGAAACTATGATCCCTGAACCTTCATCACTTGACCAAACAAATAAACATTTGCAACAAAGCATTAAAAACATTCATGAAATTATGAATACACCAGATTGTCATACTTTAAGTTTTGAATTATTTAAAAAAAAAAAATACATTTAGATATAGAGCAATACATTATGGGCCTGATTCTAACTTTGGAGGACGGTGTTAAACCGTCCCAAAAGTGGCGGATATACCACCTACCGTATTACGAGTCCATTATATCCTATGGAACTCGTAATACGGTAGGTGGTATATCTGCCACTTTTGGGACGGTTTAACACCGTCCTCCAAAGTTAGAATCAGGCCCTATATGTATAAGATCAATGTTAGAAAAAAATACAATCTTTTTCTAACAAACTCCAACAGAATGCTATAGAAATAATTCCATTCTTTTACAATCTTGGAAAGCAAATATAGACTTACAGCTTGTATTAGATGCTTATGCTTGTGCTGTCTACATACTTTCATACATTAGTAAATCACAAAGAGGAATTAGCAAAACAATAGCACAAGCAGCCGAAGAAGTATATTATAATACCAGTGTAAAAGAACAATTGAAGCACATAGGCAACAAATTCCTAAACTGTACAGAAATAAGTGCTCAAGAAGCTGCTTACCTTATTCTTCAAATTCCATTGCATAAAAGTTCTCGGTCATTTGTATTTATTAATACTAACACTCCAGAAAAAAGAATATATTTAATGCAAGACATTGATACTATGAATTATTTACCAGATACATCAACTAACATATAATATGACAATATTATAGCAAAATATAGCAAGTTACCAAAAGCATTAGAAAATTGTACATTCGCAGATTATGCTTCATTGTATAATCATAAAAGCACAAGTAAGCAAACAAAAACACAAAATGACGATGAAAATTTACTCACAGAAACAAATTTCTACAGCTCAGATGAAGAGGAAATTGAAATAGACAACTTAAATCACATAAAAGACAATATAAATATGGAAATAACCGATACATTAATTACACACACATCTAAGAAAATGATACGCTACTGCAGATTTAACAAAAACAATGACTCTGAAAATTATTATAGAGAGCTATTAATGCTATGCTATCCATGGAGAGAAGAAAACAAAATAATTTTGAATAACAAAATTTACTTTGAAAGATATATATTCAAGTTAAAGACATTGTAAATAAACATCATGACAAGTATAACAAATACAATGAACAAATAACTCAGTCAAATGTTAACATAAACAGCTTTAGCACCTCTATTATCACCAACAACTAATACCACTAACAACATAATACCATTTGATACACTATCTACTGATCAACAATATCCTGAACATCAGATTTTATATGACTTATCATTAGATTTAGGTGTTAGAGGCACTACTGATGAAGATACACTAGCTAATTCTGTCTTATCAAATAACGAATACTATAATCTCATGCATAATTTAACAGATGAACAACTGAACTTGTTAACCATCATTTACCAAAAACAAAGAAACACCATGCTATACATTCTGTACTGGTGGAGCAGGAGCTGGGAAAAGCTATCTTATTACAGCACTTTATCAAACATTATTACGTTATTACAATATTAAAGCTGGTAAAAATCCAGAGAACATTCATATATTGCTTACAGCACCAACTGTAAAAGTAGCACATAATATCAATGGAAAAACACTACATAGCACATTTAAAATACCTGTGTCACAAACTTATACATATAAGCCCTTCACTCATGAAAAGAGGACTATTCTTCAAAGTCAATTAATACATCTCAAAGTACTAATAATTGATGAAATGTCAATGGTTGGGACAAATATGTTAAATTTTATACATAATAGATTACAAGAAATTAAAGCATCAAAACAGCCATTTGGAGGTATCTCTATTATAGCTATTGGAGACTTTTATCAATTAAAACCAGTTATTGACACATACATTTTTTAAAATGCTAAACATTCATATGAACCACTAAGTACTAATTTATGGGTGACACATTTTAAACTATATGAACTTACAAAATTAATGAGACAACTAAAAGACTTACCATTTGCAGAATTGCTAAACCGATTAAGAGAAGGAAATCATACAGAAACAGATATTTTACACATTAAACAACGCAAAAAAATGCCAGATAAAGGAATTATCAAAAATATACCATATATCATTTGAACAAACAATGAAATAAATAACATAAATAATAAACTTTTGCAAGATCATATACAATGATATCCAGTATTCACAATAACAGCAAATGATGCAATTAGTTCTGATTTAACTGAAGCAGTAAAACAAACAATATTTAAAAAATTACCAACAGATCCAACAAAAATTATGGGACTTACACACACCTTACACATTGCTTTAAAACTACGTTGTGATCTAACTTGTGATGTTGCTATTAGTGATGGTTTAACTAATGGAGCAACTGCAATTGTAGAATTAGTAGAAACTATCAACAATAAAGCATATGTAGTTTGGATAGCATTTGATAATAAAACAATTGCCATAATAACAAGGGCAGAAAACAAACACTTATATCACACTCAAATATCATCTAATTGGACACCAATATATCCAATAACAAGGCAATTTCAATACACCACAAAATGTATAATTATTATACGCGAACAATTTCCATTGCGACAAGCATCAGCACGAACAATACATAGGACACAAGGTGAAATTATTGAGCCATTTTATATACACTTTAACAATAGCAAAATACATCACTTGCATTATGTAGCTTTGCGCAGAGCAAAATCAATCTCAAATATATATATTCAAAACTTTGATGAAAAAAAAATAATTGTACATTACAGAATAAAAGAAGAAATGCATTGATTACGAACAGAAATGCCATTACATATATCTAAGCCACAATTAGCCACATATAGAAACAACTTAAATATTATAGTACAAAATAAACGTTCACTTCAAATGCATTTCAAATCAATAACATCTGATACAAATATCATGAATGCAGACATTATTATTCTAACAGAAATAAACACTACTAGAAATGCACCAAACAAAGCGTATTCAATACCACAGTATCATCATATGATCTTTGATAAATACCACAATCAACAAACAAAACATGGCTTTGCAATTTACTACAAAAAAGTCCACTTCGTACTACCAATATATGAAGTACAGCAAGGAATTGACATTATATATTTCACAGTACATATAAATGAAAGAATTTACTTATTTATCATATTGTACAAACCACCACAGGTACCAATACAGACACTGTTACAATCAATATCAAACATTATTAACTTCTATCCAAATCTAAAATATATAATCATGGGAGATTTTAACATAGATTTAATATAAAAAAACAACAAAGTTACTTACTACTAGAATTTATCCACACAAAATTTGAATGTAATAAAATTATTAATACTTACACTACTAATTACCAAATAATATTAGATCACATATACACTAATGAACATATAAACAACTATGGAACTTTAGAATCCTATTACTCTGACCACACAGCTCTATGGATAGTGCTATCAAAAATAATGCTCAACTTATTTAACATTTTCTCTCTCATTTCAGATGATTTCTATTCAAGACATTAATGGAAAAACAACTGAAGATAACAAACCTTACCAAAAATGTTTGAAAGCAATTATTGTCAAATGTACAGGAAAGACATACTATAAAACAGAAAATCAAAAAAAATAAAGTTCTTTATCATATGGCTTTAGCAGACACAAATGGATGCATCAAAGCTACTTGCTACAATGAAGATTATCGACCATTAACAAAAGAAAATAATAGCATTTTAATACGTAATGTTATAGTAAAAAACAATTCAATTTTAACAACAAAACAAACAAGAATAACTAGAATACCGCCATTTACAATTCCGGAAGCCATTGTACAAGAAGCTACATTTTTATCGCAACCGTAAGCTCCACCAGCATCACCAATAAAAGCGATAAGAGAAGCAAAACTTAAAACAATGATGACAGTTTGTGGAACAATCACAGAGGTAAAACTAGTACAACAACCTATCTTCAACTTCATTTATTTGTATTTAAAGAAAAAAATGAACACATTTTCTAATTCTCATTTATTTTATTCCTCACGTTAATTTTATTTACATTCTCAGCAGAGAAATCCAGAGCTCTTACATCTGAAACCCTTCTAAAAGAAAGCAAACAGAGTAAAATAGTCAGCTTTTGCGACAACATCTTCAAACTCAAATCATCATTAATGTCCATCCGTTCTAAGTAGCCAAGTACTCTAGAAACATCCCAATCTGAATTATACCTAAATACTGGTGGTTTGCCTATCCTTATACTCCTCATTAAACGTCTCACTATAACATCCTGACCTACAGATACGCCATTCAGTAAACTATGACCTGCAGCAATTGCTGATCTATACACATTTATTGGTCCATATGACAAACCTGACTTAAACAAGCTTGACAAATCATTAACCACCTCTCCAACATCCACTGGAACAGGATTAAAGTCCCTTTCCACACACCAGCAAACCCATTTTTCCCATGCCAATCTATACATGATCCTGGTACCTGATGACCAGGATTCTCTAATAATATTCAGAGCTACTCGTGAAAGTCCTGGCACCTCCTTGACACGCCTGAAATTTTCTATGCTACCAACCTCAACTGACATAATACTACCAACTGGTGTAATTCCCCTCGAAGGGCCAAATTGAATTTCATGAAATACTGGTAACAGAATTGTCATATCTACACACATCTCTAGGACTGGATACCAGAATTGAGATTTCCAAAGAGGTGTTACCAACACCACTGTCGCCTTCCATTTGCGTGCAATCAAGGTTCACCAGTGATTATTGAAAACTGAGGAAATGCATAAGATTTGAGACACTCCAATTCTGTCAGAATTTATCTGAAACTGCTGATCCCGGATCTGGCTGCCAACTGAAAAATTTCTGAAATTGGGCATTCAATCTGTTTGCAAACAGATCTACCTGTATCGATCCTACAATCTCCATCAACCTCTGAAGAACTGATCTGTTCAGTGTCCAATCGCTGGAGCCTCAGTAATTCCTTGAATACCTATCTGCCTCTGCATTTATCAAACCTAGAATGTGTTCTGCCTGTACTAACATGTTCTGATTCAAACAATAATCCCAAAAAACCTTCACTGGCTCTGCAGGATCCTTTGATTTTGGACCTCTCATCGTGTACGCACACCTCGTAGCTGACACATTGTCAGCAACACTGTTCACTGTTCCTTGTCCTTCATGAAGCTGTCCTTCATACTTCTCCTGTCATAATATGACCCCAATGTGCTCCCCAACCTGTCAAACTTACATCTGATTCTATCACCCTTCCATTCCAAGCTTCCATATTTTGTAACCACCAAATAAGTTCTCCTTTTAAATTCTCTGAAATAACCACCTGTTCCTAATATTTCAAACCATTTCTCAAGTGCCTGGCCTTCAATCTCTGAAGTGTGTGATAATTCAAAGGTCTTGGAAAAATAGCCTAAATCGTGGAAGACAACTCTTGCAAACATTCCCAAAGGTATCTTCTTCATGTTCAATACCCTCCAAATCTCCTTTCTTATTCTCTTCAACTTCTCTTTTGGCAATTTCAATTGTCCTTGCACTGTGTCTACTATAAACACAAAAAACTGAGGTTCTCATTTACAAGACACTGGTTTATCGGAATTGATGCAACAGTTTCCTTGCATTGCCCTGCACCTCTTAACGACACCATGGTAGCACTGTATTTACTATAGAGAGCTCCATGATGCACAGTGTCCACAGATGCGTCAGAAATTCTGATGCAGCTGTGACGCTAAACTGACGTATAGCTGGACTTCCATCAAAAAATGATGCTACTCCAGCAGCCCCCATTCAAGAAAGCTCTGTGCCAGTTTAACTCCTGCTCTGAGCAGGCATTAAAAAAGTGAGACTGTGAAGGGACAGAATGATGCAGTGAAATCTTGTAGATTTCACTGTGCCAGTTCTATGTGGCTTCTAACGTGGGAACGCCTCCCTTGAATACATTATCCTGGTGCAGGTATAATGTGGTGCAAGGTTTTACAAACTGGGGCAATGGCTCCCTTGTGCCAATTTGTAAATGTGGTGCAGTGTTGGGGACACTTGCACCACCGCAGCATAAAAAAAAGTGACACTACTGCAGTGCAATGGGCTTGAAAATAAGCCTCTGAGTTTCCTGATTCAGCACAAAACATGACTTTTGTCTGTTCAGTACAAATCCTAGAAACGCCAATAATGTCACAGCTATCCTTGTGTGTTCATCTGATCTCACCCTGTCCTGAGTCATGATCAAAATGTTGTCCAAATAAATTATTAAATTCAAACTTTGTTTCCTCAAAAATGCTAAAATAGGACGAAGGACCTTTGGAGAACACCCAGGGGTGGAAGAAAGACCAAAGGGTAGGCAAACAAACTTCCACATCTTTCCTGCCCAGCTAGATTGATGTTGCTTTTGATGTTGTTCCCAAATTACATTGAAACTGTTAGATGAGCATCTTTCAGCTCCATTCGAGTCATCCAATTCCCTTTCAACAACACATCCCTTATCATATGCAATCCATCCATCTTGAAATGATAGTACTCCACCCAATCGTTCAAATATCTGAGATTTATCACCCGTCTCATTCCTTTGTCTTTCTTCGCCATCAGAAGATGTTGCTTACAAATCCCTCTAGATGACTTTTACAATTGTATCTTTTCTTTCTAGCTCTTAAACTTCCAAGTCCATTAAATCTGAAAGATCTGAACTGAATCTTATCATTTCTGAAGATGGTTCTGAACTGGTTCCTCTATAAAATCAATGTGGTAACCGAACACTGGATCCCCTGTTATTCATTTCCAGTTGTGAAAACATTAAGCAATCGATCAATCAATCAATCAAATACATTTCTTAAGAGCACTACTCACCCGGTAGGGTCTCAAGGCACTGGGGAGGGGTTACTGCTCGAAAAGTCATGTTTTGAGGTGCTTTGAGGAGCAAGTCTGCCGCCCAATTTTAATAGGATAACAGAGGGGTCCAGTCTTACCTGTTCCATGGGAACGTTGGTCTCCTTGACTTCTTCTAGATTGTGATTTCTGACTTTGAGGATAGAAGTTCTCAGGTTGATATGGGGTCTGATATTGAAAGGGCCTAACACTTCTTAAAACTCTAGAAATCCCCTGTTTACTGCCAGGGAAGTGACCTCTCATTCAAACGGTTCCTCCAAAAATACAGAGATCAAAACCTCTTTAATCTCCCTCTGAGATTTTTGCGATGAAGTAAATGCACCAACATATTTTGACATTTCTTTAATGTGTCACCAAAAAGTAATCCATTAGCATCTTTACCAGCCTCTTTATTTGCTAACTCCACTAATTTAGAATCTACCTCTGACAAGATGTTCCTCTGATATGGCTGTATTTGCCTTCCCAAGCAGGCACACTGCTGTTTGAATCCATTTCTCAATTCCTCCTTATCTAGAGTCTTTTTATTAACGTACGCATCTTCTGCCATATCAAACATCTTTAAAAGAGGTCCCTTTAGCTCCAGTAGCCGGTCTTGGCACATTCTTAGACCTTTGTCCAAATTTTGTCTGGGGTCAAGTACTCCTTTGCCAATAAATACTTAAATCCTAGAATCCAAATTGGGAGTCATAGAGACCTCGTTTGCCAAGCTAGGTCTGGAACTTTCCGACCCCAAACCTCAGTCTGACTTTCTTAGGAATCTGCTCACACAGACAGAGTTCAACATATTCTACCACATCGGGCTCAGGTGACCATTTGGGAGAAAGTGGATGATTCAATAGTATTGGACAAACCTAAAGTTACCCAAAGGATCCATAAGAGACTCAGAATCATAACGTTTTTCCCCTTGTATGGGTTTTGAATGTTATATGGTCCCCATATCTTCATCATCAGAATCAAATCCTGAGGAGTAACTTAACTCTACCTTTCTACTCTATGTATCTCTTAGGTTTCTTAACATCCTTTGCTGGACCCTTCTTCTGGTCCCCAGGTGTGTCCTCGACACTCTCATGTTTTGAGCAATCGCAAAAACCCAACTCTGATCCGGCAGAGTCACTCTTTTTTTACCTGACCAGATCCACCTCTAGATGGTTTCACTTCCTACATACTTTTCCACCTTTCTCTCCTTCCGTCCCCTTCCCCGGCCGACCACAATCTCTTCTCGAGTAGGAAAACCTCGTCCCTGTAATGAATTGTCAATCTTCCTCTCTATTTTCCCACCTAATTCTGCTGAAAACGTATTCAGCATTTTACAGAAATTTTGACTGTACCTGAAATACTTGGCTCAAACATTATGATTCACCCTCACAAATCTATAATCCTCAGTCACTTAACAATTCAGGAATCCTTCTACAATACTCCTAGAAACTTAGTAAAACACCTTTAAAAAAACTGGCAATGTAAAATATCACAATAAACACAGCTTTGATTATCTAACAAGAAAATAACACCAACTTCTCCTGTATACTACTGAAAAACTGCTAAAACACTAACAAACACCCTTATTCCTTTCAAGGATTAAAGAAATTTTGCAACAGCTGAAACTGCTTTATCAATATTTTTTCGTTCCAGCCTGTCAAACAAACAAAACTACAGAAGTCAATGTAAGATTCCCAATGAGACAAGATGGCCGCCAGTTTACGTCGCTCAGACGTAGACAACGTATCAAACAGCAGGTCATTTCCACTTGCAATGATTGTTGAGGAAGACGCTTGCCGCAGGCATCCTGCATAATAATATTTAAAATAAACATGCTCTTTATGTTCACTCAGCGTGCTTCCTCCGGTGAAGCCCAACATATGGCATTTGGAATACCACAGCCCATCTCTTCCAAAATTATCTCTACGCCTGTGATGCAGACCCTTCACCTTACTTCACCCTTGTGGTCCCGCTCAAGTCCAGTGGACAACAGGATCCCAAGCAGAATCAGCAGCCTACCAAACAGCAGTTCCAGATAACCCACAACTTTTAAAAAGTGATAACATTTGAATTTTGCCTCAGAACTTATAATTAATAGATAACTGCTGCAATCAAATGTCTAAAATTACCAATAGTTTGCATATCTTGCATATCTCATACATATTTCACAGGCTAACCAGTGTATAACTCCTCACTACTTTCAGAACACATCTATTCCTTCATTCAAACTTAACAAAGGTTGTAAAACACACAAACCATCATTAACCCCTTCGCTGCCAGGCCTTTTCCCCCTCCTGTGCCAGGCCTTATTTTGGCTATATGGGGCAGTTTGCGCTTAGGCCCTCGTAACTTTTTGTCCACATAAGCTAGCCAAGCCAAATTTGCGTCCTGTTTTTCCAACATCCTAGGGATTCTAGAGGTACCCAGACTTTGTGGGTTCCCCTGACGGAGGCCAAGAAATAAGCCAAAATACAGTGAAAATTTCATTTTTTTTTTAAATGGTAAAAAGTGGCTGCAGAAGAAGGCTTGTGGTTTTTTCCCTGGAAATGGCATCAACAAAGGATTTGCAGGGCTAAAATTACCAGCTTCCCAGCTTTCAGGAACAGGCAGACTTGAATCAGAAAACCACATTTTTCAACACAAATTTGGCATTTTACTGGGACATACCCCATTTTTACGTTTTTTTGTGCTTTCAGCCTCCTTCCAGTCAGTGACAGAAATGGGCATGAAACCAATGCTGGATCCCAGACACCTAAACATTTCTGAAAAGTAGATGAAATTCTGAATTCAGCAAGGGGCCATTTGTGTAGATCCTACAAGGGTTTCCTACGGAAAATAACAACTGAAAAAGAAAAATACTGAAATTGAGGTTAAAAAACATCATTTTTCTCCACGTTTTACCCTGTAACTTTTGCCTGCAATGTCAGATTTTTTAAAGCAATATACCGTTACATCTGCTGGACAGTTCTGGTTGCGAGGATATATAGGGCTTGTAGGTTCATGAAGAACCCTAGGTACCCAGAGCCAATAAATGAGCTGCACCCTGCAGTGCGTTTTCATACTATAACGGGTATACAGCAATTAATTTGCTGAAATATAAAGAGTCAGAAATAGGTATCAAGAAAACCTTTGTATTTCCGAAATGGGCACAAGATAAGGTGTTGAGGAGCAGTGGTTATTTGCACATATCTGAATTCCGGGGTGACCATACTAGCATGTGAATTATAGGGCATTTCTCAAATAGACGTCTTTTTTACACACTCTCCTATATTTGGAAGGAACAAATGTAGAGAAAGACAAGGGGCAATAACACTTGTTTTGCTATTCTATGTTCTCCCAAGTCTCCTGATAAAAATGATATGTCACTTGTGTGGGTAGGCCTAGCGCCCGCGAGAGGAAATGCCGCAAAACACAACGTGGAAACATCACATTTTTTGACAGAAAACAGAGGTGTTTTTTGCAAAGTGCCTACCTGTAGATTTTGGCCTCTAGCTCAGCCGGCACCTAGGGAAACCTACCAAACCTGTGCATTTTTTTAAACTAAAGGCCTAGGGGAATCCAAGATGGGGTGACTTGTGGGGGCTCTGACCAGGTTCTGTTACCCAGAATCCTTTGAAAACCTCAAAATGTGGCTAAAAAAACACATTTTCCTCACATTTTGGTGATATAAAGTTCTGGAATCTGAGAGGAGCCACAAATTTCCTTCAACCCAGCGTTCCCCCAAGTCTCCCGATAAAAATGATTCCTCACTTGTGTGGGTAGGATTAGCGCCCGCGACAGGAAATGCCCCAAAACACAACGTGGACACATCACATTTCTTGAACTAAAATAGAGGTGTTCTTTGCAAAGTGCCTACCTGTAGATTTTGGCCTCTAGCTCAGCTGGCACCTAGGGAAACCTACTACACCTGTGCATTTTTGAAAACTAGAGACCTAGGGGAATCCAAGATGGGGTGACTTGTGGGGCTCTGACCAGGTTCTGTTACCCAGAATCCTTTGCAAACCTCAAAATGTGGCTAAAAAACACATTTTCCTCACATTTCGGTGACAGAAAGTTCTGGAATCTGAGAGGAGCCACAAATTTTCTTCCACCCAGCGTTCCTCCACGTCTCCCGATAAAAACGATACCTCACTTGTGTGGGTAGGCCTAGCGCCCGTGACAGAAAATGCCCCAAAACACAACGTGAACACATCACAATTTTTGACAGAAAACAGAGGTGTTTTTTGAAAAGTGCCTACCTGTAGATTTTGGCCTCTAGCTCAGCCGGCAACTAGGGAAACCTACCAAACCTGTGCATTTCTGAAAACTAGAGACCTAGGGGAATCGAGATGGGGTGACTTGTGGGGCTCTGACCAGGTTCTGTTACCCAGAATCCTTTGCAAACCTCAAAATTTGGCTAAAAAAAACATTTTTCTCACATTTCGGTGACAGAAAGTACTGGAATCTGAGAGGAGCCACAAATTTCCTTCCATCCAGCGTTCCCCCAAGTCTCCCGATAAAAATGATACCTCACTTGTGTGGGTAGGCCTAGCGCCCGCGCCAGGAAATGCCCCCAAACACAACGTGGACACATCACAATTTTTGACAGAAAACAGAGGTGTTTTTTGCAAAGTGCCTACCTGTAGATTTTGGCCTCTAGCTCAGCTGGCACCTAGGGAAACCTACCAAACCTGGGCATTTTTTAAAACTAGAGACCTAGAGGAATCCAAGATGGGGTGACTTGTGGGGCTCTGACCAGGTTCTGTTACCCAGAATCCTTTGCAAACCTCAAAATGTGGCTAAAAAACACGTTTTCCACTCATTTCGGTGACAGAAAGTTCTTGAATCTGGGAGGAGCTACAAATTTCCTTCCAATCAGCATTCCCCCAAGTCTCCCGATAAAAATGGTACCTCACTTGTGTGGGTAGGCCTAGCGCCCACAAAAGGAAATGTCCCAAAACATAATGTGGACACATCACATTTTTTCACAGAAAACAGTGCCTACCTGTGGATTTTGGCCTCTAGCTCAGCCGGCACCTAGGGAAACCTAGCAAACGAGCACATTTTTTAAAACTAGAGACCTAGGGGAATCCAAGATGGGGTGACTTGTGGGGCTCTGACCAGGTTCTGTTACCCAGAATCCTTAGCAAATCTCAAAATTAGGCCCAAAAAACACTTTTTCCTCTCATTTCGGTGACAGAAAGTTCTGGAATCTGAGAGGAGCTACAAATTTCCTTCCACCCAAGGTTCCCCCAAGTCTCCCAATGAAAATGGTACCTCACTTGTGTGGGTAGGCCTAGCGCCCATGAAAGGAAATGGCCCAAAGCACAACGTGGACACATCACATTTTTTCACTGAAAACAGAGGTGTTTTTTGGAAAGTGCCTACCCTTGCCTACGGGGCTGCACCCCCGGCGTGACATTGGCGCAAAAAAAAAAAATCCCCGGTGCCTAGTGGTTTCTGCCCCCTTGGGGGCAGATTGACCTAAAATCGTCCGATCTGCCCCCAAGGGGGGCAGAAATGGTCTAAGTACAATTTGCCCCTCAGAGGAGCAACCCTTGCCTAATGGGTCGCTCCCCATCTCAAACAAAAAAAAAAACACACAAAAAAAATTGCCCTGGCGCCTAGAGGTTTCTGCCCCCCCGGGGGCAGATCGGCCTAATAACAATCGGCCAATCTGCCCCCGAGGGGGCAAAAATGGCCTAAAATAAATTTGCCCCCACCCCCCAACCCCCGCTGGGAGCGACCCTAGCCCACGGGGTCGCTCCCCCTGCATGACATTGGCGCAAAAAAAATAAATCCCCGGTGCCTAGTGGTTTCTGCCCCCCTAGGGGGCAGATTGGCATAGACAAAATCAGCCGATCTGTCCACAAGGGGGGGCAGAAATGGCCTAAATACAGTTTTCCCCTCCAGGGGAGCGACCCTTGTCCAAGGGGTCGCTCCCCATCTGTAAACCCCCCCAAAAAAACAAATCCCCGGTGCCTAGTGGTTTCTGCCCCCCTTGGGGGCAGATTGGCCTAATCAAAATAGGCTGATCTGCCCCCCAGAGGGGCAGAAATGGCCTGAAATAAATTTTCCTCCCAGGGGAGCGACCCTTGCCTAAGGGGTCACTCCCCTTGCGTGAAATTCACGTAAAAAAAAAAAAAACTCCCTGCCGGTGTCTAGTGGTTTCTGTCCCCCTTGGGGGCAGATTGGCCTCAGAAAAAAAGGCCAATCTGCCCCCAAGGTGGGCAGAAATGGACTAAATATAATTTGCCCCCTAGGGGAGCGACCCTTGCCTAATGGGTCGCTCCCCACCTCCAAAAAACTAGAACAAAACAAAAAGAAAAAAAAAAATGATCCCTGGGGCCTAGAGGTTTCTGCCCCACCGGGGGCAGATCGGCCTAATAACAAGAATGCCCCCCCAGGGAACGACCCTTGCCCAAGGGGTCGCTCCCTTATTCCAATTTAAAAAAAAGAAACTAAATCCCTGGTGTCTAGTGGGCGTTTCAAAAGCCGGATTGCTTTGCAATCCGGCTTTTGAAATGCTCTGAGAGACTTCAAAGGGAAGGAAATTCCTTTCCTTCCCTTTGAAGCCTCTCTGGGCCTCCCCCACGTGATCGAAAGAGAAATGCTTTGCAATCACGCTGGAAGCTGAGCTGACGTCACAGGGGGAGGTGGGGGGTCGTTGTGTAAGGGGAAGGGCTTCCCCTTCTATCCCTGCCTTGGGGGGGTGGGTGGGGAGCACTAGGGGGAAGTGCTAGTGCTCCCCCCAGTTCCCAGGTGCAGGATGAGGTGATCTCCTGGGTGCCTTGGATGAGATCACCTCCTCCAAGGCACCCTAGGGGTTAAAGAAAAGCACAAAGTAAACTGCACTCATCTCTGCGAGCAGCAGGAAAAAAGAAGGAAGATGGCCCTGGGTTCTGTCCTTTTATTGGTTTGGAATTGTGTTAGTGTTTTATGTTCTTTAACGGAGCTGCTGTGAGGAGTGGCACATAAAGTAGACCACAATAGTATTAGTCTCCAGTCTTGCCATAAAATCAAATGATCAACTGGATGAAAAACACAAAAAAACAAATAATTCAAAAGTGCTTTGTCACTATTTGAGAACTCAGGCCACAGGTCTTATAACAAGTTTGGCAGAGGGTCTAAGCTGTCTGCCGAACTTCCGACGGGGAGGTTGCCACCAGAGTGGCTCCCTCCCAGCTAGGCCCATTTAGGTCAGTGGGTATAAACCTGATTTTCCACCTGCTGGCCTAGTGGGAAACACCATACAGTATTGTCTCTGGCTCGTAATCGAGCTGGCGGCAACGCTGCAGGATGCAGGATGCACCGGCACAATGGCAATGTTCACTGTCTGCAGATGGTGCTGGCCAGGGGTACCCCTGCACTGTCCATGCCAGGTGCACGCATTCTCCGCCAGCCTTTCATGGCAGTGTTACCGCTATGAAATCACTGGCAGAGAATGAGGCTGTAATCGCCAGGGCAGCACTGCTTCCAGCAGTGCCCTGGCTGGTTAGGACTGCCACAGCTGCCAGACCGCTGGGATCTCTGATCCAGGCGTTCCGACAGTGGCACGACCACCAAGATCATAATGTGCAGCGGTCCGACCGCCTCTGCGAGTCTAGCGGTCAAGTAACAGCCAGATGCGTAATGACCCCCCTTATGTCCTCATTTTAGTTTTTTAGAGCACTAACCATAATTTCTTTGGAAATGCTTTCGGTATTACAACATGACAATGTCAGGTGTGCAATATAACAGACCATTGAGGGCACTACCACGCAGGCCAACAGACCGGATTCAAACAGGAGACTCCCGGTGTTTTAAGCCCAAAAAGGGTTTTCATTTGTCTGAGTCCTGCCTTGTAGGAAAGTGCAGTCTTTCTTGGTATGGTCACTGCCAACTTTTTCTGCCTGATTCCAGTGTGTTTGACTGTGCTCACTGGGATCCTGCTAACCAGGACCCCAGTGATGATGGTCTCTCTCCAAAATTCAGCATTTCATCCACAATTGGCACACTGGAGTCCCATTATAAGTCCCTAGTATATGTTACCTAGGAACCCAGGGCATTGGGGGTTCCAGGGGATCACTATGGGCTGCAGCGTATATTGTGCCACCCTTAGTGAGCCCATGAAAAGGGTTCTGCAGGACTGCCATCACAGCCTGTGTGAAAAGGCTTTTCACTGTCACTTTACACTGCACCAGGTCATTTATAAGTCACCCCTATGGCAGGCATTCCAGCCCAGAGGGCAGGGTGCCAAGTACCTATATGTGAGGGCACCCCTGCACTAACAGAGGTGCTCCCACTAAGTCCAGGCCCATTTTCCCAGACTTCGTGAGTGCGGGATGCCATTTTACCCATGTACTGGAAATAGGCCACTACCTATGTCCTGCTACATAATGGTAACCTTGAACATAGGCATGTTTGGTATCAAGGATTTCCTTTGGGAGAGGGGGGTGACACCCTCTCCCTTTGGAAATAAGCGTTACAGGCTTGGGAGGGGTAGCCTCCACAAGCCACTGGAAATGCTTTGAAGGGCACATTTGATGCCCTCCTTGCATAAACCAGTCTACACTGGTTTATGGACCCTGCTCTGGTGCAAAACTGGACAAAGGGAAGGGGTGTGACCACTCCCCTGTCCTTCACCACCCCAGGGGTGGTGCTCAGAGCTCCTCCAGAGGGTTTTGTCATCTTTGATTCATGGTTGGCAGACAACTCTGTGAGCACGTGAGTGGCCAGTACCAGCAGGTGATGTCAGAGCCCCCTCCTGATAGGTGGTCACTCAGCTAGGTGACCAAATCCCCATTTCAGGGCTATTTAAGGTCTCTCCTTTGGGTGGTTCCTCAGATTCGAATTGCAAAACTCCAGCTGCATTCCTTTGCACCCTCCACTTCGACTTCTGACTGAAGAAACTGCATATGGACTCTTCAGGACCCTACAAGCTGAAACAAAGAAGCAAGATGCATTCTGCAACATTGTATCTCTGGCTCCTTCCAGCAACTGCAACATTTCCCTGCTTGTGCATCCTCGGAGGACAGACCATCTTCAGCCTGCATCAGAATAAAGAAGGAATCTCCCCTGGAGTGAAGGAGTCACTCCCCTGCTTCGCAGGCACCAACTGCAACAACGACTATCTGTGTGGATCCCCTCTCCTGCTGTGTTGCGTGGATCCTGCATCACGGGTGGTAGACTGAAGTGGTCCTGATAGTCATCTCTTCCAACTGTCCAACTTGGGTGAAGGTAAGCCCTTGCCTTCACACGCAGGACAGTACCCTTGTGCACTGCATCCTTTGCAGCTGCCAAGGCTTGTTGGCGTCCTCCCTCCAAGATCTTCAGGCATCCTGAAGCTCCAGCCCCAGTTCTCCTTCCAGCAATGCACAGCTCGTTGAGTGGTTCTCCAGAGGCGTGGGAGCCTGTCTCATTGTGCTGGTTGGGCCTCTTCTGTGACTCTCCGGTCCCCATCCTGTGGGACTCCTGTGGGTGCTGCCTGGGTTCTGTGGACTTTCTGTGTTGCTGAGGGCCCCCTCTGATTCCCCCCACTTGGTAAAGTCCACCTGGCCCTTCCTGGTCCCCTGCAGCTTCACTTTCCACCAACCGCGGGTTTTGTGTTTGCCAAGTGTAACCCGAAGACACAAACCTGAGTGCAATCCTCCTTCCGGCGTGCAACATCACCTGCATTCTCCAGGAACCCGACTTCATCTTCTTGGGTGCAGTGCTGACTTTTCTTCTTTCCCTTTGGTTCACCTTTTGCACCTTCATCCTAGTGGGTAGGGACGCCTGACCTTCCTGGACTCTGCTGTGCTTCTTGGACTTGGTCCCCTTCTCCCACAGGTCTTCTTGTCCTGGAATCCACTGTTGGTGTCTTGCAGGCTCTTCTGGGTTTTGCATTGTTCTCCTTTACTTCTCAGTGTGTGTTCTAGGAAACTTACTGTGATTTACTCCTTTTTCCCTGGTCGCTGGGGTGGGTTGTGGTACTTACCTTTGGGCTTTCCTAGTACTCTCACCTCCCCTTTGCACACTACACTTACCTAGGTGGGGGACCGACTTTCGCATTCCACTTTCTTAGTATGGTTTGTGCTCCCCCCAGGCCTATTTCTCTGTATTGTGATTTTCAGTAATTGCACTGTTTTCTAACTGTTTTTATGCCTATTTCTGCATACTAGTGTATATAATTTGTGTATTACTTACCACCTAAGGGAGTATAGTCTCTATGGTATTTTTGGTATTTGTGTCATCAAAATAAAATACCTTTATTTTTGTGACACTGAGTATTGTCTTTCATGTGTGTAAATACTGTGTGACTAAAGTGGTATTGCATGTCTCGTAGATAAGCCTTGGCTGGCCAGCTACAGCTACCTCTAGAGAGCCTGGCTTCTAGACACTGCCTACATTTCACTAATAAGGGGTACCTGGACCTTTTATAAGGTATAAGTACCATAGGTACCCATCACACACCAGTCCAATATAAGGTACCCATCACACACCAGGCTCAATGTAAGTCAACAGGGAAAATTAATTCCCCAGGTTTATTTTCAAAATATTGGCAAGTATAGTACATTGGATCATGGAGGGCAGGAGGAATGGGGAAGGGACATGATTTGTATAACAGATCGAAGCAGGGAGATGAGCTGGGGCACTAGACTGACCCTACAAGGTAGGTGTCAGGGGCCACCCCCTGGGGAACTTCATCAACATGCAGGGGTGAGGCCGAGCAAGCCAAGTCCCCAAATGGCTGCCAACTCATCAAGGTTGAAGTTTTGATAGCCAATAAAAGTGTGAGGGTACCCTGACACTAGCCAAAGTGCCCCCACATAGTTCAGGGCAATTTCCCTGAACTTTGTGAGTGCGAGGACACCATTACACGAGTGCACTACATATAGGTCAATACCTATATGTAGCGTCACAATGGTAACTCTGAACATGGCCATGTAACATGTCTAGGATCATGGAATTGTCCCCACAATACCGTTCTGGTATTGGGGGGACAATCCCATGCATCCTGAGGCTCTAGCATAGAACCCGGGTACTGCCAAACAAGCTCTCTGGGGTTTTCCTGCCAGCTGCACCTGCTGCCAACCATCAGACAGGATTCTGCCCTCCTGGGGTCTGGGCAGCCCAGTCCCAGGAAGGCAGAACAAAGAATTTCCTCTCACAGAGGGTGTTACACCCTCTCCCTTTGGAAATAGATGTGAAGGGCTGGGGAGGAGAAGCCTCCCCCAGCCTCTGGAAATGCTTTGAAGGACACAGATGATGCCCTCCATGCATAAGCCAGTCTACACCGGTTCAGGGATCCCCCCAGCCGTGCTCTGGCATGAAATTGGACAAAGGAAAGGGGAGTGACCACTCCCTTGACCTGCACCTCCCGAGGGGAGATGCTCAGAGCTCCTCCAGTGTGTCCCAGACCTCTGCCATCTTGGATGCAGAGGTGTGAGGGCACAATGGACACCTCTGAGTGGCCAGTGCCAGCAGGTGACGTCGAAGACCCCTCCTGATAGGTGCTTACCTCTCTCTGTAGCCAATCCTCCTTTGAGGGCTATTTAGGGTATCTCCTGTGGGTTTGTCTTCAGATAACAAATGCAAGAGCTCACCAGAGTTCCTCTGCACTTCTTCCTTCGACTTCTGCCAAGGATCGACCGCTGACTGCTTCAGGACGCCTGCAAAACCGCAACAAAGTAGCAAGAAGACTACCAGCAACATTGTAGTGCCTAATCCTGCTGGCTTTCTCAACTGCTTCCTGGTGGTGTATGCTCTGAGGGCTGTCTGCCTTCACCCTGCACTGGAAATCCCAAAGAAATCTCACGTGGGTCGACTGAGTCTTCCCCCTGCTACCGCAGGCACCAAACTTCTGCTTCACTGGTCCTCTGGGTCCCCTCACACCTCGACAAGCGTGGTCCCTGGAACACAGGAGCTGGATCGAAGTGACCCCCACAGTCTAGTGGTCCTTCTGTCCAAATTTGGTGAAAGTAAGGTCTTGCCAGACAGTAATCCTGTGTACTGCGTTAACTGCAGCTGCTAGGGCTTCTGTGCACTCTTGCAAGGATGTCTTCGTGCACAGCACAGCCCAGGTCCCCAGCACTCCATCCTGCATTGCCCAACTCGCTGAGTTGACCAACCGCTTCTTGGGACCCTCTTTTGTGTTGCTGAGTTGACCATCATGCTCAGATTTCTTGAATACCTGTTCAAGTGCTTCTGCTGGTGTTGTCTGCTTCTGCTTGGGTTCCCCGTATTGCTGGATGCCCCCTCTGTCTCCTCTTCCAAGTGGCGACCTCCTGGTCCTTCCTGGGCCCGGGCAGCATCCTTTATCCTCAACCTCAACTCTTGCAGCTAGCAAGGCTTGTTTGTGGTCCCTCTGCGTAGAAACAACTCTGCATCCTCCAGCACTCTGTGCGACATCTTCTGACCAAAGGAGAAGTTCCTGGCACCTTCTGTTGTTGCAGAATCTTCGGCTTCTTCCACCCGGAGGCAGCCCTTTTGCACCTTCATCCGGGGTTTAGTGGGCTCCTGCCCCCCCCGGACACTTTTGTGACTTTTGGACCTTTACAGGTCCTCAGGTCCAGGAATCCATCTTCAGTGCATTGTAGTCAGTTGTTGTCTTTGCAGAATCCCCTATCTCAACTTTACTGTCTTTCTGGGGTAGTAGGGTAACTTTACTCCTACTTTTCAGGGTCATGGGGTGAGGTATTGTAGGGTGCTGGCCTGGCTTATAGTGGGTACCAAGGGTACTTACACTCTGTGCCAGGTCCAGTTATCCCTTATTAGTGTAGAAGGGGTGTTTCTAGCAGCTTAGGCTGATAGAAGGTGTACTGTGGTCATTTTTATGTATCCTTTGCACGTTTGCTTCAGGCGTTAGGCCTTTGTGCACTTTGCCCTGGATGTATTTTATTCCTTTGCTTGCAGCCTAGAGCCTCTGTGCCCTTTGCTCTAAATGCATTTTATTCAGCTTCGTACTGTTATTTTTCAAATAACCAGTTCTACGGTCTTGTTTTGTTTTTTTATATCACACTCTTTAGCCTACTTCAGCACTGGAGTTCTCAATAACACATTCTTGCTCACTCTGGGCTCCGGTCAAGGATACAGTCTGGTACATTGCCGATAGACGTGGTAGGAGTTTAGTCTGTGGATACATTCTTGCGTGGGGACGTTTTGTGATCACACTGACATGTTAGTTATAAAAACGCTTCCTTGTCCTAATAGAGGAAAGAGGGATATTCCAACCAGGGAACCACAACCATACACTGACTGCCCTGTTGCAGATGCTGATCCAGATCACAGGCCTTTGCTCAGGTATGAGGGTTGATGTCTCCCCAGGGAATCTGAAAGGCAAGCTTAGAGCTTAAGATGCTGTGCTCGAAATAGAACAGACTCAGAGAGAAAGTAACCTTTTAACACTATGATAGCGTTATTCTTATGTTTCACTCTCCTCGTGACTATTTCAATCCTACTGTGTTGTATGGTTCTGGTTATTGTGGCTCACGCCTTAATATCTAAAATGCAGTCGTTTTATTAAAACAATCTATAAAACTCAAACTGCCTTTGTCATTTGTATATGAGATCATACTGTAAATGAGAGAGCTGGTTGGGATCTGAGTGACCTCGACTTCCCTGAGAAGTTCCAAAGATGTCATGCGCTCGGCTGCCCAATCATCCCTTCCCCTTGGGAGAGATGAGGCACTGCTAGTTAGCCGGAGCAAAACCGGATTGAAGGTGACAGAGGTCCTTCCAAGTGGGTAGGACTTAGTCCCCCACACCAGGAAAGACCCTGCTCCCTAGAAATCCAGTAGTCTCATTTAGGATAATGAGAACCCACGCGACAAAGGTAGCTATGGAAAAGCAGCTAGGGCTGAACTAGGAAACATGTAAAGCTCCTACTATACCACTGGTGTCATATGCACAATATCATAAGAAAACACAATACACAAATATACTAAAAATAAAGGTACTTTATTTTTATGACAATATGCGAAAATTATCTCAGTGAGTACCCTCAGTATGAGGATAAGTTATATACACAAGATATATGTACACAAACCAAAATTTTGCAGATAATAGCAAAAGGAAGTAATGCAAGCAATGTAAAGTTACAGTAGATTGCAATAGGAGCACATAGGTATAGGGGCAACACAAACCATATACTCCAAAAGTGGAATGCGAACCACGAATGGACCACAAACCTATGTGAGCTTATAGAGTGTCGCTGGGACTGTAAGAAAACAGTGAGGGTTAGAAAAATAGCCCACCCCAAGACCCTGAAAGGTAGGTGTAAAGTGCAGCTACTACTCCCAGAGAGCACAGAAGTCGTGATAAGGGGTTTCTGCAAGAGGAACAACACCAGCAATGCAACAACAGTGGATTTCCGTACCTGTAAGAGAAGGGGGCCAAGTTCAAGCGTCGTGACAGTGTTGAGAGTGGGCAGGAGCCCAGGAAATGCCAGCTGAGGGAGCAAGGAAGCTGGCACCTGTTGGAAGAAGCTTGGAGTTCTGCAAGAAAAAAGAGGACTAGGAACTTCGCCTTTGGAGGATAGATGTCCCACATCGTGAAGAAGCTTGCAGAGGTATTCCCACGCAGAAAGTCTGCAAACAAGCCTTGCTAGCTGCAAGAGTTGCGGTAGAGTTTTTTGTGTGCTGCTGTGGCCCAGGAGGGACCAGGATGTCGCCACTTGGATGAGGATACAGAGGGGGTGCCCAGCAACATAGGGAGCACTCACAGAAGCAGGAAGCACCCGCATAAGTACCTGAACAGGCACTTGGAAGAGGAGTGAACTGGAGTCCACCCAAAGTCACAAAAGGGAGTCCCACGACGCCAGAGGACAACTTAGAAGGTTGTGCACTGCAGGAAGGAGTGTCGGGGACCCAGGCTTGGAAATCCTGGAAGAGTGCACAGGAGCCGGAGCAGCTGCGAATCATGAGGTACCCAGCAATGCAGTCTAGCGTGGGGAGGCAAGGACTTACCTCCACCAGACTTGGACTGAAGAGTCACTGGACGGTCGGAGCCACTTAGACAGGGTTGTTGAGTTCCAGGGACCATGCTCATCGTGCTGAGAAGGGACCCAGAGGACCGGTGATGCAGTCTTTTGTTGCCTGCGGTTGCAGGGGGAAGATTCCGACGACCCACGGGAGATTTCTTCAGAGCTCCTGGTGCAGAAAGGAGGCAGGCTACCCCCAGAGCATGCACCACCTGGAAACAGTCGAGAAAGCCGCCAGGATGAAGCGATGCAAGGTTGCTTGTAGTCGTCTTGCTACTTTGTTGCGGTTTTGCAGGCGTCCTGAGCAGTCAGCGGTCGATCCTTTTGCAGAAGGTGAAGAGGGAGATGCAGAGGAACTCTGATGAGCTCTTGCATTCGTTATCTGATGAGATCCCCAAAACAGAGACCCTAAATAGCCAGAAAAGGAGGTTTGGCTACCTAGGAAGGAGGATTGGCTACTAAGAGAAGTAAGAGACTATCAGAAGGAGTCTCTGATGTCACCTGCTGGCACTGGCCACTCAGAGCAGTCCAGTGTGCCAGCAGCACCTCTGAATCCAAGATGGCAGAGGTCTGGGGCACACTGGAGGAGCTCTGGTCATCTCCCCTGGGAGGTGCAGGTCAGGGGAGTGGTCACTCCCACTTCCCTTTGTCCAGTTTCACATCAGAGCAGGGCTGGGGGATCCCTGAACCTGTGTAGACTGGCTTATGCAAAGATGGGCAGCATCTGTGCCCATCAAAGCATTTCCAGAGGCTGGGGGAGGCTACTCCTCCCCAGCCTTTCTAACCTTTTCCAAAGGGAGAGGGTGTAATACCCTCTCTCTGAGGAAGTCCTTTGTTCTGCCTTCCTGGGCCAGGGCTTCCTGGGCCCCAGGGGGGCAGAAACCTGTCTGAGGGGTTGGCAGCAGCAGCAGCTGCAGTGAAACCCCGGAAAGGCAGTTTGGCGGTACCCGGGTCCTGTCACCATTGTGAGGCTACACATAGGTAGTGCCCTATGTGTAGGGCACGCATGTAATGGTGTCCCCGCACTCACAAAGTCCGGGGAAATTGCCCTGAACAATGTGGAGGCACCTTGGCTAGTGCTAGGGTGCCCACACACTAAGTAACTTTGCACCCAACCTTCACCAGGTGAAGGTTAGACATGTAGGTGACTTATAAGTTACTTATGTGCAGTGTAAAATGGCTGTGAAATAATGTGGGCATTATTTCACTCAGGCTGCAGTGGCAGGCCTGTTTAAGAATTGTCAGAGCTCCCTATGGGTGGCAAAATAAATGCTGCAGCCCATAGGGATCTCCTGGAAACCCAATACCATGGGTACCTCAGTACCATATACTAGGGAATTATGTGGGTGTACCAGTATGCCAATGTGAATTGGTAAATTTAGTCACTAGCCTGTTAGTGACAAATTTGGAAGTAAAGAGAGAGCATAACCACTGAGGTTCTGGTTAGCAGAGCCTCATTGAGACAGTTAGGCATCACACAGGGAACACATACAGGGCACATACTTATGAGCACTGGGGCCCTGCCTGGCAGGGTCCCAGTGACACATGGACTAAAACAACATTCATACAGTGAAATATGGGGGTAACATGCCAGGCAAGATGGTACTTTCCTACAGGTATCTTGGACACCCTTAGTGTTTTCTTACACTCCCAGCGACCCTCTACACACTACACTAGGCCTACGGTCTCTTTGTGGTTCACATTCCACTTTCAGAGTATATGGTTTGTGTTGCCCCTATGCCTATTGTCTCCTACAGTGTTTGCATTACTTTTCTAAGTGTTTTAATTACCTGATTTTGGTCTGTGTGTATATTTTGTGTATTTTTCTTACCTCCTAAGGGAGTATATCCTCTGAGATACTTTTGGGATATTGGCCCTCATTAAAAACCCTGGCGGTCAAAGACCGCCAGGGCTGTTTCGGAGGAAGCACCGCCAACAGACTGGCGTTGCTTCACAGGGAATTACGACTGCGGCGGAAGCACCACGGTCGCACCGCCGAGACCGGCGGTTTCCCGCCACAATGGTCCCGGCAGTTCTAATCCGCCAGGGCAGCGCTGCTATTCTTTAAAAGATTACACTGAGCAAGAAGTTGACGATGTTACTGTTATATTCACACCACTTTTGCAGAGTACGATGTGTATAATTCATTCAGACAAGACACAGGTACTTTTGCAAAATGTGCAGTTTCTGGGAATTCAGTGGAATCCAGAACATAGAGAGATGTTGTTACAGGTAAAACAAAAGATTTGGGAGTTTACTACTATTTGCACTAAGCAAGCTAAACAGAGTTTCATGAAATTGTTTGATTTTTGGAAACAGTATAGCCCTCATCTGAGCAAAATCTTAACCCTTTGGTACAAAGTAACTAGGAAAAAACATGAGTTTGAATGGAGTGAAGAGCAGCAGGATGCTTTTGATTTGGCAAATGAAATAATTCAACAGACTTTAGCTTTGTGGCCAATGCAAGAGGGAGACATTGACTTACATGTAACTGTTCAGGGACATTAGGCAGTACCTGGGGGGACGAGGGTGCCCCTAGGATTCTGGACTAGAAAAGTACCTGACTTTGGGGAGCGCTATACTGCTTTTGAAAAACAGCTTTTGACTTGTTTTTGGCTCTAGTGAATACTGAGCAAATAACACTAAATTATAATGTAACGCTGAAACCTGAACTATCAATCATGCAGTGGGTAATGAGTTCACCTAAATCTCACCGTACAGGACATGCACAAGAGGCTAGTATGATACGCTGGATCTGGTACATACAAGACAGGGCTCGAGTAGGACCGGCAGGCACTGCAGCCCTAAATGAACAAGTATGACAAGCCCCTGTACAGGATGAGGAGAGGGTGCAGGGAGTACCGCAGGTAAAAGAGTCACCAGTGAAATTGAGTGCACTATTTGAATTCTTGTCTCCTGAGGATAGAAAGCGTGTTTGGTTTACTAATGATTCATTGAAATACGTGAGTACTAAAAGACAATGGAAAGCAGTGCCATACAGTCCAGTTACTGAAAAGTCGTTGTCTACCACAGGAGAAGGAAAAAGTAGCCAATATGCAGAGTTGTACACTGTGTGTCAGACTTCAAAGCAAGAGCTGCTTGAGACGTGTCATTTTTACACTGATTCTTGGTTCACTGTTAATGGATTAGCCGTTTGGCTTTCCACATGGCTTGTACATAACTGGTTCTTTCATTCAGTGGAGTTGTGTAGCAAAGAGTTGTGTCAGGAAATTTGGGAAATGTTAAAACAGAATAATGTCATAGATGCTCATTGTCCCATTGACTCATTAGAACGCTGGTTCAATTCTCTTGCACACGTCAAAGACAAAAGTTCAGAGGAAAAAGTGTCAACCCAGAATTCTGACCTGGTGGGGATGACTAAGTGGGCGCACCACAAATGTGGACATCTGGGAGAAATAGCCACTTACAGGTGGGCAGAGATTAGAGAGATGCACATTCTCCTAGATTTGATAAAAACTGTGATTTTGTCAGCACGCACAACACAGATCTGTCCACAAACAGTCAAAGATCAGTTGGGGAGAGGAAAGTTACCAGGACAGATATGGCAAATTGATTATATTGGGCCACTACCGATTAGTAGCGGGTGTCAATACGCCTGTACCGTAGTGGACACTTATTGTGGATACTTGATTGCTGTCCCTTGCAAACGTACTACTCAGCACAATACTATCAGAACTCTGGACTTGTTAATGTTATACTATGGAGTACCACTCCAGATCCAGAGCGACAATAAGTCACACTTCAAAGGCAAATTGGTACAGGACTACTGTTCTCGGCACAATATTGAGTTGACATATCATATTCATTATTATCCACAGGACTGATTGAGAGAATGAATGGTTTACTGAAAGCTCAATTGTGAAAATTATCGGATGGAACTTTGAAAAACTGGAGAGAGCATTTAAATGAAGCCCTACAGATTCTGAAACACCTTTGATGTGAATGTTAACTCCAGCTTTGCAAATACAACCACATGCGGCCACCAATACCATCACATACTGGGAAATAAAACCTGGAGTGTTAGCTCCTTACAGAGCCACACCTGAATCTGAAGGTCTTGACTTGCATGCTTTACAAGCTTGCAGACTAAAACCCCTAGACATAGCGTTGTGTGAAACAGGTGTTGGAATACAGATTCCCCCAGAGCATTTTGAATTGATAGCTTCCAGATCTGTGTTGGCCCTCGAAGGCATTCAGGTTTTAGGGGGAGTGATTGATGCAGATTACCAAGGAGAAATTAAAGTTATTCTGTTAAATAGTGGAGGTGTTGACGTATTCATACAGATTGGAGACAGAATTGCCCAACTTGTCATACGTGCAGTGAATGGAGGTTTGGTAAAGAAGGAGTCTGCCCCAGCCCTTCTGACAGTGGAAGGAAAGGGAAGCTGTGGTGCAGCAAATAAAAACCTCAGTACCAATGGGTGGGTTGAATCCCCAAATGGCCCTCCAGAACCTGCAGAAATTATAGCCAAGGGCCCCATTAACGTCCTGCTGATTATCAAACAAGGAAAGGAAGAAGAAGGGCACATTTCAGTCCTACTACGACTTGCCACTGACCATGAGTGTGCTTTGTGGCCTACCTTTGGGCGTTTGCGTGTGGGGTCGGGGGAGGGACAGCACCCCTAACCTGAACCTGATTGATAACCTTTGTGCAACGCTCCTGCTGCTTTTAAAGTACAAAACCGATGGATCCATATAGCGCTAATTGCATTTCTGATTCAGGTTCTACATGGGAACAACACAGAGTACCATGGATGTTCTGTCAACTTGTTTGATTAAATTTTTCCACTGGAGCTAACCCAGGGCTTGTTACCATCTGATGACTGCTGTCAGTATCATTAAGCAAAATTGCCAGTTGGCTGGCTGTTTTTTTGTGGAAACCTGACTTTCACTTACCATTTCCATTCATTTATTTGTTGTCAGCCTATCCAGCCATAACAATTACACACAATAAATACCAATCCATATACTCTGTAAAAAATCACATTAAATAAAACATCTCAATAAAAAAACTGCACTTGAATCTTTGGTTTGACGTGTGCCAAAGTGTACCCAATTTCCCCTTCATTGTCATAAAACGTGATCTATAACCATAATTTACATAGCACTCTTAACTTATTCTAAAAAAAAAACATTATAAATCTAAAATTTAGATATCTTATTCTGGCACTAATCATTTGGGACCTTACGGTGCCAACCATCAGTTTAATAGTGACCCAGGACCTGGCCCCATTTTACAGCAACCTGCACCAGCTTCCCAAGCAAGTGGCAGCTATGGGACAACGCAAGCAATTATACTTGTGCCAGCTGCAGGTGCATTGATAGACGTAACTTCCAAGCCTCCAGTATATAAGTTGAGACCTTTGTCACAATATGTTTTTCATCTGATCGCATACATAACACTTCCGCTTCTTTGCACTTCCTCACTCCGTATGATCTAAAAAGTGGACATAAATACAATTTGCGGAGTTTGAGCGTGAAGTGACATAATAAAAGGAAGTGGGATAGTGTTTCTTGGCCACCATGAAGACATGGACAGCATTCTAGTCTACCCGGAGGGACGGGTTGCCATTTATTGGTCACTGCTATCACTGGTAGTGTGCCCATAGGGAATTTAAAATAGAGAGCCCTTTTTTCTTCCGGATAAATACTATCCATGAAAAAAGCTGGTCTGAGCTCTTGATTAAACAAAATGTAACGCCTAAATAAAGGGCTAAGTGTCTCACACATGCTCTGTGTCTTTTGGTCCCAGTATGCCTTTTTTATAACAGATAGACTAGGCCTTCTGATTTTTTCTAGATGGAGCCAGAGATCTTCCTGGCCTATAGCAGCCAGGATGGTTGAGATATGTTTGAACCAGGGCAATTTCCGATGACTTTGTAGCTTCATGATGTCCATCAATACATCTCTATATGGTTTGAGTTCCTCTTTTGCCCAAATACGGATCCAGTATCTTATTGGAGCCAATGCAATGTAGTCCTCAATCTTCCTCATTTGTAGATCTATTCTTATTGCATTCATTGGTGTGGCATTGCCTAAGCAAAGTAATCAGCGTAGAAATGTATTCTCGGTTACTTGTATTGATGGAGTCTTTCTAAATCCCCAGATCTCTGCGCCATATAGTGCTGCAGCCCTTGCTTTTGTTTTATATGTAAGCAGTGCAGAACTCACAGAGTGATTGCCTGTAGCTTTTGCGAATCTGAGTACAGCTCCAGCTTGTTGGGCCAAGGAGATATTGCTTTTATAAATTAGCGGTTTCCATGTCAGTTTTTCGTCCAGCCTACAGCCCAGGTAGTCATAAGTAGCCACTTGGGCCAAAGGCTTGTTGTTTACCCTAAAAGTCAAATGCATCTTCTGTTTTTGGTTAAGAATCATAAACTTTTTTTTCCCCTCATTAATTACCATACTCCTCGAGGTGCAAAATGATTCAAAACCCCCAAGTAGTCGATGCATTGCTATCTCCATTCTTGCCAGTAATACAGCGTCATCAGTGAAAAGCAGGATAGGTATACTTTCATTGACTAGTTTTGGCACATCCAGATTTAATTTCCTCAGGTCTTGACTTAATTCGTGTATGTAGCAATTAAATAAGGTTGGAGCCAAAACGCAGCATTGTTTTACGCCTCGCTGGATTGGAATCTCTGCCGTATAATCATTTCCCGTACTATATCTGACCCTGGCAGTGTTTCCTGTATGCAGTAGAATTAACAGCCTTAACATTTTTCCCTGTATTCCCATTTCCGACAATAACTGCCATAATATTTGGCGATTCACGCTGTCAAAGGCTGTTTGAAGATCCACAAAGACCAGATATAATGGACAATCTTTTAGGGCGACGTATTTAGCACAGATCATGTTCAACTTAAAAAGTTGATCTGATGTAATTTGGCCTCTCCTAAAACCAGCTTGATGTGTCGATAATAAATCTCCATCCTCTAGCCATTGGTCTAAGCGCGACTGAATCAATTTGGCAAAAAAAATGAGATTGGCCTGTAATTACACACCATATCCCAAGGCCCTTTTTTGTGTATTGGAACAATTATTGATTTCTTCCAAAAAGTGGGGATTACCTCGTGGTGCCAAACACTGTTAAAAAGACTTTCACTTACATTCCAGCAAACTTTTCAGGTGGACCGTGTACCTTCACATGATTAGAGCTCATGATGTTTTCATCTAATTCTACACCAACTTGCTATCCTAGAGACACTATTCACTCAGTTATTATCCCAATCAGAATATATAAGCTTCAGTCTTTTCATTGTAGGTGTGTCTGATATAAATGTTTATAAGATCAGTACATTTATCCACTTCCATTGCTGTACAGTGATTGCTCTTATTATTGCATTATGTTGCTGTATACAATGCAAACCTGATTTGCTTATAATGTTTTTTGTTTTTTCTTTGAAATAAACAAAGTCATTGGTCAGAGGGTGGAGATGTAGTGAAAAAAGGTAGGTTTGACCACTGACTTTGTGTTTCACCACTGTGAATATTAGTTCAATGTTCACCAGTTGCAGATTACATTTTATATTCAGTTAGGCTGCCTATTGGCTTTATCGTGGCATTAGACATTGCAGTTGAGACATTGCAGATGAGCTGTGTTTTTCCACATGGTAAACTAAGCTTGTTCTTTTCGTATTTTCTCTTACCGAACACGATAGAATGATAAGAAAGCACATATTTTTTTGTTTTCTGCAGTGCAAGGAACAGGTTGGCCTTGGAAGAGGAGTCTTGAAAGGTTACAGTAGGCAGCATGTTTGAATATTTCCATCTGAGAGGGGAGGGCCTTTCAGAAGGATCCTTCCATGATTGTTTAAACTATAACAGAGGTAGCCCCTCTCAGTAGCGACGTCAAATGCCTGACATTGTCCCCTGAGGGTGGATATCTCTTTCTCGCATGTTGAACAGTGGTCATCTTCATGCTGGCATGAGAATGATGAAGTGCTTGGCAGGCCCTACGGTGATGAATTTTCACTTTATCATTTGCTTCACGATTATGCTATAGTCTAATCACATATATTTGCTGTGTACATTGCAGTTGAGAATCCTATTGATATATTTTCCTTTTATTGCTGTGACTGTTTTAAACGTATGCTTTCGACCTACTAATCTCCTTCACTTTATTTAGGAACCTTGTGGTGGAATAATAATAAATGTCTTCTTTAATCTAATAAGTGCATTCCAGAGACTTTTGTCAGCCTAGTCATTAGTGAAAGCAAAACACCCCTCCCCCCCCTCAGTTGAGATTCACAACAGTCATGGGGTGGCTAACAGTGTGTTGTTATGGGCATCAGTACCTTGGTACTGATGACCAAGTAGGTGTTGCTCAGGGGCAACCAGTTTTTCCATCACCATAGTGACACTGGCACCTGTGTCCCTGTAGGCCTCAACCCGAACACCATTTATTAGGGGTAGTTGCTTGTATTTATCCATATTAAGGTGACAAGCAACTAAGGGGCCAAGGTCAATGCCACCATCAGAGACTAAAACAGCCTCAGTGGTCTCCCTAACTAGACCAACACCCACTACATTACCAAACGTGAGCCCAGCTAACACCCTTTATTTACTATTTGTATGGTTTTTCCTACCACCACTGCTATTATTAGGGGCACTAGTGGAAGCTGTGGGGGTTGTGGTGGTGGGGGGTTTGGTGTTCCTTTTGGGACAAGTGGGGTCACTTGCCCAATGGTATTTGATTTTAGAAAGGTAACACCATAGCTTTTTCTGATGATTAGAAGAGGATTTGTGCAAACCACCCCCAGAGGATTTTTGTGGGCCTGATGAAGACTCTGATGACTTTTTATCTTTGTCCCCACCCTTGTTATGTGAATTACCATCCTTCTTCTGGCTGTCATTGTCACCCCCCATGTGAGCTTTTCTGCTCACCCTTGTTCTGACCCATTTGTCTGCCTTCTTTCCCACTTCTTGGGGTGAGGTCAGATCTTAGTCCACAAGATATTGGTGCAACGAATCAGACACACAATTGTTAAGAATATGCTCTCTCAGAATTAGATTGTATAAGCTTTCATAATCAGACACCTTGCTGCCATGCAATCAACCTTGTAAGGCCTTCACTGAACAGTCCACAAAGTCCATCCAATCCTGTGAAGACTCTTTTCTGGTTTCTCTGAACGTAATCCTATATTGTTCAGTGGTTAAGCCAAATCCATCCAAGAGTGCAGATTTCAGAACATTGTATTTGTCTGAGTCATCTTCTCTGACAGTAAGGACTCTATCTCTCCCCTTGCCAGAGAAATACAACTAAAGAATAGCAGCCCACTTTTCCTGAGGGACCCTCTGAACTTTATAGGCACTCTCAAGTGCAGTAAACCACTTGTAAATGTCATGCCCCTCCTTGGAAGGGGAGACAATCGTTTGCAGGTTCCTAGAATCAAATGTGTTTTCTCTAACACTGGAACTCCTGAAACTACTGCTGCTGCTGCCACCATGGGGAACTAACCCCAACCCCTGTCTTTCCCTTTCCACAGCCTGGATTCCCTATCTAAGGCCAACTGTTGCTGCTGTAGCCTCAGCCTGGCCTCCTCCAACCTCAGCTTTCTGAGTTCCCTATCTAGGAATCGATCCTCAGGGTTGGATGTGTGGGACACTTATGACATGGGAATGAGCAGAGGTTGACCTTTTCCTAACTTGAGTTACTCTAGTGACCTGGCCTCTAGGTGTGAAGGGTGCCCTACCTGTGTGTGACTGCTTCCCACTACCAGTTACACTAAGAGGTTTGTTAAGGGAAAGATCTGTGGAAGGACCCTCCCCTGGATCTTCAGGACCCTCTCCAGAATCTACCTGAGTAGAGTCTCCCTCTACCCCCCTCTGATTGCACCTGACCATTAGGATGCTCCTGGTCAGCTTGTAGGAGGAGATTCAAGAACAAATCTTTATTAGGGTTCTTCTCAATCCCTAACCTTCTTTCCAAGCTGAGACCCCTCAGACTTTTGAAATTCAGACTTTAATAAGTGGTCTTAACCACCCTGAGGGTAGCCTCTACCAAAGACATACGCCCTTATAATGACATTGGTGGTAAATTCCACTTACCGCCATGCTGACTGCCGCCAACATACCGCCGCCACGGCAGATATCCGCTAACCATATTATAAAAACACACATACCAATCTGTCACTATAAAGCGACACATAAGTCTGCCAGCCCAAAGGTCAGTGATAAACTGGTGGTAGCAAAAATCACACCGTTACGCCAACAGAACTACGCCCACAACATTATGACCCACAAATCGCCACGGCGGACATTCAATGACAGTAAACAATTGGCTGTACATACCGCAGTGATCAAAATACACACACACATACAAAACAACACCACATTGAACAATTCAAACTACACACACCTGACACACATACACACACCACACCCACACCCACACCACTATAAAACACACACCCACACTACCCACAACCCTTTGTTTGGTGTTTAGTGTATATATTGTGTATAATACTTACCTCCAGAAAGAGTATTGCCTCTAAGATATGGTTGGTACTGTGTCACTCAAATAAACTACCTTTATTTTTGGTAACACTGAGTATTGTCTTTACTTGTTTGTAAGTACTGTGTAACTATAAGTGGTATTGCATGAGCTTTGCATGTCTCCTAGTTCAGCCTAAACTGCTCTGCTATAGCTACCTCTATCAGCCTAAGCTGCTAGAACACTACTACTTCACTAATAAGGGATGACTGGACCTGGTATGAGGTGTAAGTTCCCAAGGTACCCACTACAAACCAGGCCAGCCTCCTACAATGGTTTGAGTGGATGTCTTCTCCACTGGTTCTGGACGGGATATCGTGCCCAATGATCTTCATCCTGGGGAGGATGGGGTGAGGGGATGTCTTCTCCACTGGTTCTGGAGGGGGCATTGTGCCCTGTGACGCAGATCTTGGGGAGTGCATGGTCAAAGTCTCTCAGCTGGGTGTCATACCCTCAGGATCTGCAGGGGCCAGGCCGCACAACAGCCCATGGACGCAGGGCTACACACTGTCTGCTAGCTGTGACGGCTGCTCAGTGGTGATGCTGCTGGTGGAGCTGATAGTGGGGGGGGGAGGCTCGAGCCCATCCCCTGCAGCCTCGGACGGCTGCCCACTGGGGCTGCTGGTGGTGGTGCTGGCAGTGATGGGGGCAGGCTTCAGCCCATCCCCTGCAGCCTTGGACAGCTGCACCACTATGGTTGGTGGTGGGGGCTCCGACTCAGTCCGAGCACCAGGCCCCTTGTCTCTACTGCCTGCTGTTGGAGGCCCCTTCCTTCCTGCTGCTGCGGCTGGCTCCTTGCCCTTCCTTCCTGTAGCTGGGGCTGACTCCTTGCCCTTACTTCCTGCAGCTGGGGCTGGCTCCTTACCCTTACTTCCTGCAGCTGGGACTGGCTCCATGCCCTTCCTTGAAGCACATTGGCCAGGCACCCTTTCCGTCTGGTTGGTTGCTGGCTGGGATCCTTTACTGTGCCCGTGGACTGGGTGGCTGATGTGCTTGCCTGGGTTTTGGCCACCCTCGCCTGATGTGAGGGATGGAGGGGGTGGGCTAGGGAAGAGGCCAATGGTGGCGAGGAAACGCTTCTTAGGAACATTGGGGTGAGAAGAGGGAGACGGTTTGGGAGTGGAGGAAGAGGGAGTGGAGGAAGAGGGAGTGGTGGTAGGAGGTGTCAGTCTGCTGTGTTTAGGTGCAGGCGCAAGTGCTTACGTTTGAGTACTTTGGGAGGAGGTGGCACAGACACAGTTGGAGAGGACACAGGGGAAGTGTTCATGGATGTGGGGTTGGTGACTGCCAGTGAGGGAAGTATACTGATAGGTGTGCGGGTGATGGTGGTAGTAGATGAGGATATAGTGCATGCATGTGTGAGTGGAGATGCTACTGGGAGGGAGGTGGACGACGAGGAGTAGGAAGCCAGAGTGGAGGCAGTGGATGTTGGTATGTCTGCTTCTGGATGGTGTTTGTGTGAGTGCCTGAGAGATGAAGTGTTGTGCTTGTGTTGGCCATGTCCACTCTTGTGTGTTGTCTTGGGAGCCTGCTCGTCTGCCTGTGTGCTTGGGATAGGTTGGGTTTGAGGGGAATGGGATTGGGTAGAAGAAGTTGGAGAGTGGAAACAGGGACAATGGCTGCCATCAGAGAGGAGGCCAGAGCCTGGATTGATCTCTTTTGGGCCGCCAAGCCAGTGTGAATGCCCTCCAGAAATGCATTGGACTGTTGCATTTGGGCTGCCAGACCCTAAATGGCATTCACAATGTTTGACTGTCCAACAGAGATGGATCGCAGGAGGTCAATAAACTCCTCACTCAGGGCAGCAGGGCTAACTGGGGCAGGGCCTGAGGCGGCTGGGGCACAGGAGATGCCCACCCTCCTGGGTGAGAGGGAAAATCGCTGAGGGGCTGCTGGGAGGGTGTGCTGGTACAGGGGTGGCGGCTGTACCTGTAGCTGGGGTGGGCACAGAGGTGTCCGCCACCACCCGGGAGCTTCTAGTGCCTTACTAGCTTGGTTGGAGGACTTTCACATCAGAACCCTGCCCAACATGGGAGCTACTCTGCAATGCCAGGCCTGGCCTAGGGGCACCCACAGGGCCCTCTCCCCCCGGATGCCACCCCACCAGGCATAAGTTGTAAATTAGGGCACTGTAATCACCCCTTTGTGGCTGCTGTGATGCCCCCAAGCACCCATCTAGCTCCGGATAGGACACCGCCAGTATGCAGGCCATAAGTGGGGGTCAGGGTTCGACAGGCACCCCTTCCTCGTTGGGAGGCCAAACCCAGCTGGGCCTCCACCGTCTTCCGTGCCCAACGTCTCAGGTCCTCCCACTGTTTCTAACAGTGGGTGCTCCGCCTGCCGTAGACCCCCAGGGTCTGCACGTCCTTGGCAATGGCATGCTATATACCCTTCTTTTGATGGGGGCTGACCTGCAGGGAAATAGACACAGGGAAAGGTATTAGTCAACCATCATGCCTGTTACACTTATGGCCCACCATGCCCCTTCCCATCCCCATTAGCACAGACATGGCCCAGCATACATGCTGCACGCTACCCAGGGCCCATCCACCAACCCTCCCTACATGATGCCTTCACACACAGCACTGCATGCATTCCTGTCTCATGCATTGTACTCACGGTGCACTCACCTGTTGGTCTGGAGGACCATACAGCAGTCGGTCCAACTCCGCCGAGGTGAAGGCAGGGGCCCTTTCCCCTGTAACACGAGCCATGGTCGGTTCCAGACACAGGTCACAGCAGCACATGCAGTGTAGGTCCTCTCCTGTTGAAGGTCAGGTAGCAAGTGAGTGAACAGATAGAAAATGTCGTGACGTCCGCAGCGGTGCATACTGTCACCATCGGCATACATCACCATTGGCCACTGTACCCCATAGGGCCCAATGATAACCAATGAGGAGTTGTACTGCGGTTCTCGACCGCCTCCCGGCGCACTACGTCAGCGGAATTACCTCATTTCCACCTGTCCCTCCATACAGGACAGGCAAACGCCATTTCGGGGTGGGGTGGGGGCAGGCCATGGATCCTAACTGCGTCACAGTACACAAATTCACTATTTGAGATATCCCACCAAAATAATGTTACAATCACAATATGCATTGAAGTGTAGTGGTTGGAATGTACAGATAATGACCATATGCTCACTCTTTTGCCCCATAGATTGCAACCGCTGCAGATGAATAGGAGATGGAGACATCCCCCCGAGTACAGACCCCTGGTGGACTTGGCAATAATGGAGGAAAGGCACATTATCCTCACCTATAGACTTGACAGGGCCACAATCACAGAGCTGTGTGCCCAATTGGAGCCTGACCTAATATCTGCTCTCCGTCACTGTGAGAAGGTAGCCTCTTTCTAGCCTTGTTACCCCCACTTTTGGCCTGTTTGTGAGTGTATGTCAGGGTGTTTGTCACTGTTTTCACTGTCTCACTGGGATCCTGATAGCCAGGCCTCAGTGCTCATAGTGAAAACACTATGTTTTCAGTATGGTTGTTATGTGTCACTGGGATCCTGCTATTCAGGACCCCAGTGCTCATAGGTTTGTGGCCTATATGTATGTGTCACTGGGACCCTGTCACACAGGGCCCCAGTGCTCATAGGTGTGCATGTATATGTTCCCTGTGTGGTGCCTAACTGTCTCACTGAGGCTCTGCTAACCAGAACCTCAGTGGTTATGCTCTCTCATTACTTTCAAATTGTCACTAACAGGCTAGTGACCAATTTTACCAATTTACATTGGCTTACTGGAACACCCTTATAATTCCCTAGTATATGGTACTAAGGTACCCAGGGTATTGGGGTTCCAGGAGATCCCTATGGGCTGCAGCAATTCTTTTGCCACCCATAGGGAGCTCTGACAATTCTTACACAGGCCTGCCACTGCAGCCTGAGTGAAATAACGTCCACGTTATTTCACAGCCATTTTACACTGCACTTAAGTAACTTATAAGTCACCTATATGTCTAACCTTTACCTGGTAAAGGTTAGGTGCAAAGTTACTTAGTGTGAGGGCACCCTGGCACTAGCCAAGGTGCCCCCACATTGTTCAGAGCCAATTCACTGAACTTTGTGAGTGCGGGGACACCATTACACGCGTGCACTACATATAGGTCACTACCTATATGTAGCTTCACCATGGTAACTCCGAATATGGCCATGTAACATGTCTATGATCATGGAATTGCCCCCTCTATGCCATCTTGGCATTGTTGGTACAATTCCATGATCCCAGTGGTCTGTAGCACAGACCCTGGTACTGCCAGACTGCCCTTCCTGGGGTTTCACTGCAGCTGCTGCTGCTGCCAACCCCTCAGACAGGCAGCTGCCCTCCTGGGGTCCAGCCAGGCCTGGCCCAGGATGGCAGAACAAAGAACTTCCTCTGAGAGAGGGTGTGACACCCTCTCCCTTTGGAAAATGGTGTGAAGGCAGGGGAGGAGTAGCCTCCCCCACCCTCTGGAAATGCTTTGTTGGGCACAGATGTGCCCAATTCTGCATAAGCCAGTCTACACCGGTTCAGGGACCCCTTAGCCCCTGCTCTGGCGCGAAACTGGACAAAGGAAAGGGGAGTGACCACTCCCCTGACCTGCACCTCCCCTGGGAGGTGTCCAGAGCTCCTCCAGTGTGCTCCAGACCTCTGCCATCTTGGAAACAGAGGTGCTGCTGGCACACTGGACTGCTCTGAGTGGCCAGTGCCACCAGGTGACGTCAGAGACTCCTGCTGATAGGCTCCTTCAGGTGTTAGTAGCCTTTCCTCTCTCCTAGGTAGCCAAACCCTCTTTTCTGGCTATTTAGGGTCTCTGTCTCTGGGGAAACTTTAGATAACGAATGCATGAGCTCAGCCGAGTTCCTCTGCATCTCCCTCTTCACCTTCTGATAAGGAAACGACCGCTGACCGCGCTGGAAGCCTGCAAACCTGCAACATAGTAGCAAAGATGACTACTGCAACTCTGTAACGCTGATCCTGCCGCCTTCTCGACTGTTTTCCTGCTTGTGCATGCTGTGGGGGTAGTCTGCCTCCTCTCTGCACCAGAAGCTCCGAAGAAATCTCCCGTGGGTCGACGGAATCTTCCCCCTGCAACCGCAGGCACCAAAAAGCTGCATTACCGGTCCCTTGGGTCTCCTCTCAGCACGACGAGCGAGGTCCCTCGAATCCAGCGATGCTGTCCAAGTGACCCCCACAGTCCAGTGACTCTTCAGCCCAAGTTTGGTGGAGGTAAGTCCTTGCCTCACCTCGCTGGGCTGCATTGCTGGGAACCGTGACTTTGGCAGCTACTCCGGCCCCTGTGCACTTCCGGCGGAAATCCTTCGTGCACAGCCAAGCCTGGGTCCACGGCACTCTAACCTGCATTGCACGACTTTCTAAGTTGGTCTCCGGCGACGTGGGACTCCTTTGTGCAACTTCGGCGAGCACCGTTTCACGCATCCTCGTAGTGCCTGTTTCTGGCACTTCTCCGGGTGCTACCTGCTTCAGTGAGGGCTCTTTGTCTTGCTTGACGTCCCCTCTCTGTGCAGGTCCAATTTGCGACCTCCTGGTCCCTCTTGGGCCCCAGCAGCGTCCAAAAACGCCAAACGCACGATTTGCGTGTAGCAAGGCTTGTTGGCGTCCTTCCGGCGGGAAAACACTTCTGCACGACTCTCCAAGGCGAGAGGGATCCGTCCACGAAAGGGAAAGTCTCTAGCCCTTTTCGTTCCTGCAGAAACCTCAGCTTCTTCTGTCCAGTCGAAGCTTCTTTGCACCCGCAGCTGGCATTTCCTGGGCATCTGCCCATCTCCGACTTGCTTGTGACTTTTGGACTTGGTCCCCTTGTTCCACAGGTACCCTAGATTGGAAATCCACAGTTGTTGCATTGCTGGTTTGTGTCTTTCCTGCATTATTCCTCTAACACGACTATTTTGTCCTTAGGGGAACTTTAGTGCACTTTGCACTCACTTTTCAGGGTCTTGGGGAGGGTTATTTTGCTAACTCTCACTATTTTCTAATAGTCCCAGCGACCCTCTACAAGGTCACATAGGTTTGGGGTCCATTCGTGGTTCGCATTCCACTTTTGGAGTATATGGTTTGTGTTGCCCCTATCCCTATGTTTCCCCATTGCATCCTATTGTAACTATACATTGTTTGCACTGTTTTCTAAGACTATACTGCATATTTTTGCTATTGTGTATATATATCTTGTGTATATTTCCTATCCTCTCACTGAGGGTACACTCTAAGATACTTTGGCATATTGTCATAAAAATAAAGTACCTTTATTTTTAGTATAACTGTGTATTGTGTTTTCTTATGATATTGTGCATATGACACTAAGTGGTACTGTAGTAGCTTCACACGTCTCCTAGTTCAGCCTAAGCTGCTCTGCTAAGCTACCATTATCTATCAGCCTAAGCTGCTAGACACCCTATACACTAATAAGGGATAACTGGGCCTGGTGCAAGGTGCAAGTACCCCTTGGTACTCACTACAAGCCAGTCCAGCCTCCTACATTGGTTGTGCAGTGGTGGGATAAGTGCTTGAGACTACTTACCACTCTTGTCATTGTACTTTTCATAAGAGAAAAATATACAAAACAAGGTCAGTGTATATACACATAGCCAAAAAGTTTTGCATTTCCTCTTTTCACTCTTTTCTAAGTGCTGAAAAGTACTTCTAAAACTTTCAAAAAGTTCTTAAAAGTTTAAAAAGTTTTTTTCTGTCTTTCCAAAAAGTTCTGAAAACTTTTTTCTCTTTTTCTATCACTTTAACTCTCTCTAAAAAAATGTCTGGCACAGGAAAAAATGTTGAACTGTCCAAACTTGCATATGATCACCTTAGCTGGAAAGGAGCAAGGAGTCTCTGCATAGAGAGAGGTTTGAGTGTAGGGAAGAATCCTTCCTTAGAACTGTTAATTAATATGCTTAGAGTACAGGATAAGGCCATAAGTGCCCAATCTGTAGAAAAAGTAGCTAATGGTTCTCAATCTGATCCAGGGACTCCCCCAGGAAAAGGTTCAGGAAAGAAACTTCTCAGCCTGCCCATTACTAGACAGTCTAGCATAGTTGGTACAGAGGTTGAATCACACCATACTGATGGTGTGCTCTCACATTATGCTGGTAGCCAAGCTGTTAGGGTGCCCTCTGTAAGGGACAGGTCTCCTTCTGTTCATTCCCATCATACCTCTGTATCTAGAAATGTCCCTCCCACCCACCCTGATGACAGATTGTTAGAAAGGGAGCTCAATAGATTGAGAGTGGAACAAACCAGACTGAAGCTCAAGAAGCAACAGCTGGATTTGGATAGACAGTCTTTAGAAATAGAGAGGGAAAGACAGAAGTTGGGTTTAGATACCCATGGTGGCAGCAGCAGAATTCCCCATAGTCATCCTGCAAAAGAGCATGATTCCAGGAATCTGCACAAGATAGTTCCCCCTTATAAGGAGGGGGATGACATTAACAAGTGGTTTGCTGCACTTGAGAGGGCCTGTGTTGTACAGGATGTCCCTCAAAGGCAGTGGGCTGCTATCCTATGGCTATCATTTAGTGGAAAGGGTAGGGATAGACTCCTTACTGTGAAAGAAAGTGATGCCAATAATTTTACAGTTCTTAAGAATGCACTCCTGGATGGTTATGGCTTAACCACTGAACAGTACAGGATAAAGTTCAGAGAGACCAAAAAGGAGTCTTCACAAGACTGGGTTGATTTTATTGACCATTCAGTGAAGGCCTTGGAGGGGTGGTTACATGGCAGTAAAGTTACTGATTATGAAAGCCTGTATAACACAATCCTGAGAGAGCATATACTTAATCATTGTGTGTCTGATTTGTTGCACCAGTACCTGGTAGACTCTGATCTGACCTCTCCCCAAGAATTGGGAAAGAAGGCAGACAAATGGGTCAGAACAAGGGTGAACAGAAAAGTTCATACAGGGGGTGACAAAGATGGCAATAAGAAGAAAGATGGTGAAAAATCTCAAGATAAGCATGGGGATAAGGGTAAAACCAAAGATCCCACTTCAAATCTTAAACACTCTTCAGAGGGTGGGGATAAAACAAATTCTTCCTCTTCTTCCCAACCTGCACACATTAAAAAGCCTTGGTGCTTTGTGTGTAAAAATAGAGGCCATAGGCCAGGGGATAAGTCCTGTCCAGGTAAACCCCCTGAGCCTACCACCACTAATACATCAAGCTCTAGTGCCCCTAGCAGTAGTGGTACTAGTGGTGGGACTGCTGGCAACAGTCAAGCAAAGGGTGTAGTTGGGTTCACTTATGGGTCCATAGTGGAAACTGATGTCATCAGTCCCAAGACAGTTTCTGTCACACCTAGTGGCACTGGCCTTGCCACACTGGCTGCTTGTCCCCTTACAATGGATAAGTACAGGCAGACAGTTTCAATAAATGGTGTTGAGGCCTTGGCCTACAGGGACACAGGTGCCAGTTTCACTTTGGTGACTGAAAACCTAGTGCCTCCTGAACAACACATCATTGGACAACAGTATAAGATTATTGATGTCCATAACTCCACTAAGTTTCTTCCCTTAGCTATAATTCAGTTTAGTTGGGGTGGAGTTACTGGCCCTAAGCAGGTGGTGGTATCACCTAGCTTACCTGTAGACTGTCTCTTAGGTAATGACCTAGAGGCCTCAGGTTGGGCTGATGTAGAGTTTTATGCCCATGCAGCCATGCTGGGCATCCCTGAGGAATTGTTCCCTCTCATTTCAAGTGAAATGAAAAAGCAAAGGAGAGAAGGCCTGAAAACTCAGGATCCCTCTCCATCAACAGGTAAAAAGGGTATCACAGTATCCCCTAACCACCCTACCATTCAGGATACTATTCCTGTGGTGGGAGAAACCTCTCCTGGGGTGGCACCTGTTCCAAGGGAATCATCAGCTAGCAAAGCTGGACTCCCTGAGGTGGAAGTACCTCTCTGTGGGATAACTAACATTGGTGAGAAAAAGAGCACCATTTTAGTTAACATGGAGCATCCCTCCAACCCTCCCAGAGAAACTTTAGTGCAGAAACCCTGCACTACCTCACAACACTTAGGACAGCATCCCTGCCCTAGTGTGGAGCTCATAGGACAGCATCCCTGCCCTGCTCCAACCCAAGAGAAACAGCATCCCTGTTCTCTCTTCCAGCCATATGGACAAAGTTTTTGCCCAGCTATGGCTTTTCTGAGACAGCATCCCTGTCTGGCATTTCCATCACTACAAATAGGTTCAGTGGACAATTCCCACTGCTCTAAACTAAAACTTACTGATAGAAACTCTGAAAATACATCTTCACATTGTTGCTTAGCTAAAAAACTTCAAACAGGGTGGTTTACATCCCCACAGGGAAGTAACCATATAGTGGATGATAAAGGGAGTAACCAGTCTATTGCAGAGCTACTCTCTACTTATCACCACTTAGACAATAAAGTCTCAACTGGCCAAGGTTAGCCTTATTGTCCTTCGTTTGGGGGGGGGTTGTGTGAGAAGGTAGCCTCTTTCTAGCCTTGTTACCCCCACTTTTGGCCTGTTTGTGAGTGTATGTCAGGGTGTTTGTCACTGTTTTCACTGTCTCACTGGGATCCTGATAGCCAGGCCTCAGTGCTCATAGTGAAAACACTATGTTTTCAGTATGGTTGTTATGTGTCACTGGGATCCTGCTAGTCAGGACCCCAGTGCTCATAGGTTTGTGGCCTATATGTATGTGTCACTGGGACCCTGTCACACAGGGCCCCAGTGCTCATAGGTGTGCATGTATATGTTCCCTGTGTGGTGCCTAACTGTCTCACTGAGGCTCTGCTAACCAGAACCTCAGTGGTTATGCTCTCTCCTTACTTTCAAATTGTCACTAACAGGCTAGTGACCAATTTTACCAATTTACATTGGCTTACTGGAACACCCTTATAATTCCCTAGTATATGGTACTAAGGTACCCAGGGTATTGGGGTTCCAGGAGATCCCTATGGGCTGCAGCAATTCTTTTGCCACCCATAGGGAGCTCTGACAATTCTTACACAGGCCTGCCACTGCAGCCTGAGTGAAATAACGTCCACGTTATTTCACAGCCATTTTATACTGCACTTAAGTAACTTATAAGTCACCTATATGTCTAACCTTTACCTGGTAAAGGTTAGGTGCAAAGTTACTTAGTGTGAGGGCACCCTGGCACTAGCCAAGGTGCCCCCACATTGTTCAGAGCCAATTCACTGAACTTTGTGAGTGCGGGGACACCATTACACGCGTGCACCACATATAGGTCACTACCTATATGTAGCTTCACCATGGTAACTCCGAATATGGCCATGTAACATGTCTATGATCATGGAATTGCCCCCTCTATGCCATCCTGGCATTGTTGGTACAATTCCATGATCCCAGTGGTCTGTAGCACAGACCCTGGTACTGCCAGACTGCCCTTCCTGGGGTTTCACTGCAGCTGCTGCTGCTGCCAACCCCTCAGACAGGCAGCTGCCCTCCTGGGGTCCAGCCAGGCCTGGCCCAGGATGGCAGAACAAAGAACTTCCTCTGAGAGAGGGTGTGACACCCTCTCCCTTTGGAAAATGGTGTGAAGGCAGGGGAGGAGTAGCCTCCCCCAGCCTCTGGAAATGCTTTGTTGGGCACAGATGTGCCCAATTCTGCATAAGCCAGTCTACACCGGATCAGGGACCCCTTAGCCCCTGCTCTGGCGCGAAACTGGACAAAGGAAAGGGGAGTGACCACTCCCCTGACCTGCACCTCCCCTGGGAGGTGTCCAGAGCTCCTCCAGTGTGCTCCAGACCTCTGCCATCTTGGAAACAGAGGTGCTGCTGGCACACTGGACTGCTCTGAGTGGCCAGTGCCACCAGGTGACGTCAGAGACTCCTGCTGATAGGCTCCTTCAGGTGTTAGTAGCCTTTCCTCTCTCCTAGGTAGCCAAACCCTCTTTTCTGGCTATTTAGGGTCTCTGTCTCTGGGGAAACTTTAGATAACGAATGCATGAGCTCAGCCGAGTTCCTCTGCATCTCCCTCTTCACCTTCTGATAAGGAAACGACCGCTGACCGCGCTGGAAGCCTGCAAACCTGCAACATAGTAGCAAAGACGACTACTGCAACTCTGTAACGCTGATCCTGCCGCCTTCTCGACTGTTTTCCTGCTTGTGCATGCTGTGGGGGTAGTCTGCCTCCTCTCTGCACCAGAAGCTCCGAAGAAATCTCCCGTGGGTCGACGGAATCTTCCCCCTGCAACCGCAGGCACCAAAAAGCTGCATTACCGGTCCCTTGGGTCTCCTCTCAGCACGACGAGCGAGGACCCTCGAATCCAGCGAAGCTGTCCAAGTGACCCCCACAGTCCAGTGACTCTTCAGCCCAAGTTTGGTGGAGGTAAGTCCTTGCCTCACCTCGCTGGGCTGCATTGCTGGGAACCGCGACTTTGGCAGCTACTCCGGCCCCTGTGCACTTCCGGCGGAAATCCTTTGTGCACAGCCAAGCCTGGGTCCACGGCACTCTAACCTGGATTGCACAACTTTCTAAGTTGGTCTCCGGCGACGTGGGACTCCTTTGTGCAACTTCGGCAAGCACCGTTTCACGCATCCTTGTAGTGCCTGTTTCTGGCATTTCTCCGGGTGCTACCTGCTTCAGTGAGGGCTCTTTTTCTTGCTCGACGTCCCTTCTCTGTGCAGGTCTAATTTGCGACCTCCTGGTCCCTCCTGGGCCACAGCAGCGTCCAAAAACGCCAAACGCACGATTTGCGTGTAGCAAGGCTTGTTGGCGTCCTTCCGGCGGGAAAACACTTCTGCACGACTCTCCAATGCGAGAGGGATCCGTCCACTAAAGGGAAAGTCTCTAGCCCTTTTCGTTCCTGCAGAAACCTCAGCTTCTTCTGTCGAGTCGAAGCTTCTTTGCACCCGCAGCTGGCATTTCCTGGGCATCTGCCCATCTCCGACTTGCTTGTGACTTTTGGACTTGGTCCCCTTCTTCCACAGGTACCCTAGATTGGAAATCCACAGTTGTTGCATTGCTGGTTTGTGTCTTTCCTGCATTATTCCTCTAACACGACTATTTTGTCCTTAGGGGAACTTTAGTGCACTTTGCACTCACTTTTCAGGGTCTTGGGGAGGGTTATTTTGCTAACTCTCACTATTTTCTAATAGTCCCAGCGACCCTCTACAAGGTCACATAGGTTTGGGGTCCATTCGTGGTTCGCATTCCACTTTTGGAGTATATGGTTTGTGTTGCCCCTATCCCTATGTTTCCCCATTGCATCCTATTGTAACTATACATTGTTTGCACTGTTTTCTAAGACTATACTGCATATTTTTGCTATTGTGTATATATATCTTGTGTATATTTCCTATCCTCTCACTGAGGGTACACTCTAAGATACTTTGGAATATTGTCATAAAAATAAAGTACCTTTATTTTTAGTATAACTGTGTATTGTGTTTTCTTATGATATTGTGCATATGACACTAAGTGGTACTGTAGTAGCTTCACACGTCTCCTAGTTCAGCCTAAGCTGCTCTGCTAAGCTACCATTATCTATCAGCCTAAGCTGCTAGACACCCTATACACTAATAAGGGATAACTGGGCCTGGTGCAAGGTGCAAGTACCCCTTGGTACTCACTACAAGCCAGTCCAGCCTCCTACAGTCACCCCACCGGGATCCAACCTCTTGTGCAAGTGCTATCAGTGCTCCAGTTCCTGGCAACTGGTTCTTTCCAAGTGGCAGTGGGCTTGGCAGCAGGAATGTCACAGCCAATGTTCTCAATAGTGCTGACCAGAGTGTTGTCTGCCCTGATTAAACACGTGCAGCTACACCGTTTTCCCCCAGGTGGAGGATTTGCCCACAGTGAAGGCTCACCTCTATGCAATGGGAGATATCTCCAACATCATTGGGGCAATAGATGGAACACATATTGCATTTGCATAAAGAGTTTTCACTCCATGAATGTCCAGATGGTGTGCTTGGTGGACCAGTTCATCTCCCATGTCAATGGAAAGTATCCTGGGTCTGTGCATGATGCCTTTATCCTGAGGAATAGCAGCATTCCAAATGTGATGGCCCAACTCAAGAGGCACAGGGTGAGCCCTGGTTCCCAGCCAGTGGATGTTGGTGTATGGGTATGGTGTGGGCCCTAAGGGTGAGTGTGTGGCTAACAGTTGTCCCTCAATATTTGCAGGTGACTCTGGTTACCCCAACCTCTCATTGCTACTGACCCCTGCGAGGAATGCCAGGACAAGGGCAGAGGAACATTACAATGAGGCGCATGGGCGAACAAGAAGGATTATAGAAAGGACATTTGGCCTCCTGAAGGCCAGGTTTCGGTGCCTCCATCTAACAGGTGGATCCCTGTGCTACTCACCCAAGAAGGTCTGCCAGATCATTGTGCCATGCTGTATGTTTCACAACCTTGCCTTGCGACGCCAAGTGCCTTTTCTGCAGGAGGAGGAGACTGGAGATGGCTGTGTGGCAGCAGTGGATCCTGTGGACAGTGAAGATGAGGAGGCAGAGGATGAGGATGAGGACAACAGAAGTGCAATTATTCGGCAATACTTCCAATGACGCACAGGTAAGACAGTGTTATTTCACGTATAATTGACAGTTTGATGTGTGACGTTGTCCCTGGCAGGCTGTGAATTCCTACTTCTATGCCCACCCGCTGTACCCTTTAGCATATCTTTTTGCAGAATAGTGGTGCCCCACTATTGCTCCTGGTGTGTTCAGTGCAGCCAACTACAGGTATTCCCTTTGTAAACATTACTCTACAGTTGAATTGAAATGTTTGAACCTGGTTAAACGAATACATTTTGAAAACATTTGACATACACCATACTTGTATTTTATCAAGTTGTGTTTATTGCAGTGCTCTGAAGAAGAGGGGGTAGTGCAAAGGGCTGAGGAACATCCAGGGAATAGTTCCAGTCTATTTGTAGCACAGGTGCGTTGTCCAAGGGGACATAGGAAGGGAAACAATGGCAGTTCAAGGTGGACAGGGTGACAGAGTGGAACACAAGGGTGACAATCAGAAGAGTCTTATTTCCTGGCGGGGGTCTTGGCAATAGTCTCTGGCTTCTGCCTGGAGCGCAGGGCACATTTGCGGGATGGTTCTCCTTCTGCAGGGGGAGGGGTGCTGGTGGCCTGTTGGTCCTGTGGCGGGGCCTCCCGTCCACTAGCGTCAGCAGAGGTGGAGGGCTGTTCAGTAGTCTGGCTAGTGGCAGGGGCCCGCTGGTGTGCCACTGCCTCCCTTATACTGTTGGGCATGTCTGCCAGCACCTCTGCAATGGAGACCAGGGTGGTGTTGATGACCTTCAAGTCCTCCCTTATCCCCAGGTACTGTCCCTCCTGCAGCCGCATGTTGTCCTGCAACTTATCCAGGATCTGGCCCAGCGTAACCTGGGAATGTTGGTATGCTCCCAGGATTGCGGTGAGTGCCTCCTGGAGGGTCGGTTCCCTGGTACCCATCCTCCCTCTGTTACACAGCAGTCCTACCAGCTTCCCTGTTGTCCGTTTGCCCACTGCCACTGACCCCAGGTCCCTGATTGTCCTGTGTTTGTGGGGAGGCCTGGGGTCCCTGTAGTGGTGGACACACTGCTGATTGATGTGTCCTGGGGATAGAGGTCTGGGCACGCTGGGTGGGTGCTGTGGTGGTGATTCCTGAGGGGGGAGGCTCTAGGGTAGTGTGAGAGTGTGCCTGGGTAACCAACTGTCCGGAGGTCCCTGATGGACCAGGTTGGTCATCCAGATCCAGGCGACCAGAGCTGCTGTCATCACTGTGGGCCTCTTCTGGGGGGACTGGATGTTGCTGGCACCTCTTCGTCGGTGACATTGGGTGGGTTACCTGTAGGGATGTAAATGCAGTGTTATTGTTTCTGCGTGTGACATATTGTGCATGGGTGCGTTGCCCTCTATGGTTGTTGTTGCCCTGGCAGCTTTGCCTTGTGTGAGTTTGGGCTAGGTGGTTCTCTCTAGTGTGCATGCTGTGGTGACAGGTGTCCATGCAGGTCTGTGAGGGGTGTCCATGCATTGGTGTTGGATGCAGGGCTTGGCATTGGGATGAGTGGGTTGTGATGATGGGGTGTGTGGGAGGTGGTGGAGTGATGGGTCTGGGGGTGAGGGTGGTGGTATGGGATGGCATGCAGGTAGGGGGGTGATAGTAATAGAGAATTGACTTGCCAGAGTCCAGTCCTTCTCCTACTCCTCCCAGACCCTCAGGATGCATGATTGCCAAGACTTGCTCCTCCCATGTTGTTAGTTGTGGGGGAGGAGGTGGGGGTCCACCGCCAGTCCTCTGTACAGCGAGTTGGTGTCTTGCTGCTATGGAACACATCTTCCCCCATAGGTCGTTCCACCTCTTACTGATGTCATTCCTTGTTCTGGGGTGCTGTCCCATGGCGTTGACCCTGTCGACGATTCTCCGCCATAGCTCCATCTTCCTAGCAATGGATATCTGCTGTACCTGAGATCCAAGTAGCTGTGGCTCTACCCGGATGATTTCCTCCACCATGACCCTTAGTTCCTCCTCAGAGAACCTGGAGTGTCGTTATGGTGCCATGAGTGTGGTGTGAGTGGGGTGGGTAAGTGTGAATAGGGTGATGTGTCGGGGTGTGTGATGTGAGGTGCGTGGGTGGTGTATAGGTGCTGGTGGTATGTGGCTCTAGTTGTTTGAGAGGTCTTGCTGTCTCTCTCTGTTGGCATTATACACAATATATACACTAGACACCAAAAAAAGACAAGTAATTAGGCACAGAATAGGGCAAACAATAGGAAATCCTATAGAATGCAATGGGAGAAAATAGGTCTGGGGCAACAAAAACCCTATACTAAGAAAGTAGAATACAAATCACAAATTCCCCCCTAGACAAGTATAGTGTGTGCAGAATCACTGGGAGAGTAAGAATACAGTAAAGGTAAGTAAATTACCACACCCCAGAGCCCAGAAAAGCAGGAGTAAAGTACTGCCAGTTTCCTTATGACACACTTCACCTCGTGATTGGGATTTTGCAGCAACCAACCAAGTCTGCAAACAACAACTGCTGGATTCCTGGACCTGAAGACCTATAAAAGAATCCAGAAGTCAAAAGAAGTTCCAGGAAGGGCAGGAGCCCCTGCCAACCCAGAAGAGAGTGCAAAAGAAGAGTCCCCAGTTGGACGAAGACTGCAGAAATGCACCATAGGAAGATGCCAGTGGGTTCCAGCATGATGCCAAGGATGTGAAGATGGATGCAGATGTGATTTCATGTTGGAAGTCGCCAACAAGCCTTGGTTACGACAGAAGTGCATTTTGAGTCAAAATGGTGCTGGCTGGACCCAGGAGGGACGTGGGGGCCTCAACTCTGTGTGAGTAGGAAGAGGGGTCTCTCAGCACTCTAGATAGCCCCCAGGATACAAGGCAGCACCCATGGGAGTCCCTGGACACAGGGAACAAAGAGGTACAAAACAAGGTTGGTGCAGCACAACAAAGGAAGGTCCCACGACGTTGGAGAAGAAATCAGCGAGTTGAGCATCGCAGGATGGAGTGCTTGGGACCTGGGCCAGGCTATGCAAGAAGGAATTTTGCAAATAGTGCACAGAGGCATCAGGAGGTGAAGAAGACGCAGTACACAGGGGTATCATTGCTCTCTGGGAAGGCAAGGTCTTACCTCCTCCAAATTGCGTCAGCAGGACCTCAGGACAGCTTATGTCGATGGAGTCCACCCTCTGTGTCCTTCGAAGCAATTTCATCGCTGTGAGTGGAGTCCAAGGTCATCTTGGAAAATGCCTGCGTGAGCAGCGGAGTGACTCTGTCACCACACAGGAGACTTCTTCGGTCCTTCTGGTGCAGGATGAAGACAGGGAGTCCCCAGAGCGTGCACACCGTGGAAACTGATTTCTGGACCTGAGGACCTGTAAAGGAAGGGGACCAAGTCCGAGAGTCACAAAAGTGTCCCGGGCCCAGGAAGGCCCAGGAGATCGCCACTTGGAAGAGGAGACAGAGGGGGCGCCCAGAAACACTGGGAGCCCACACATAAGCAGTCAGCACCAGCAGAAGCACTTGAACAGGCATTCAAGAAATCTGAGCAAGACAGTCGACTCTGCAACACAAAAGAGGGTCCCACGAACCCAGAGATCAACTCAGCGAGTTGGGCAATGCAGGACGGAGTGCTGGGGACCTGGCCTGTTCTGCGCATGGAGGAATCCTTGCAAGAGTGCACAGAAGCCCTAGAAGCTGCAGTTCACGCAGTACACTGGATTACTGTCTGGCATGGGGAGGCAAGGACTTACCTCCACCAAATTCGGACAGAAGGACCACTGGACTGTGGGGGTTACTTGGATCCAGCTCCTGTGTTCCAGGGATCACACTCGTCAAGATGAGAGGGGACCCAGAGGACTGGTGAAGCAGAAGTTTCGGGGGGAAGACTCCATCAACCCACAGGAGATTTCTTCGGGATTTCCAGTGCAGGGTGAAGGCAGACAGCCTTCAGAGCATGGACCACCAGGAAGCAGTAAAGAAAGCCGGCAGGATTAGGTGCTACAATGTCGCTGGTAGTCTTCTTGCTATTTTGTTGCAGTTTTGCAGGCATCCTGGAGCAGTCAGCGGTCGATCCTTGGCAGAAGTCGAAGAGGGAGATGCAGAGGATCTCTGGTGAATTCTTGCAGGTCGTTATCTCACGAGAAGCCCACAGGAGAGACCCTAAATAGCCCTCAGAGGTGGATTGGCTACAGAGAGAGGTAAGCACCTATCAAGAGGGGTCTCTGATGTCACCTGCTGGCACTGGCCTCTCAGAGGTGTCCATTGTGCCCTCACACCTCCGCATCCAAGATGGCAGAGGTCTGTGACACACTGCAGGAGCTCTGGGCACCTCCCAAGGGAGGTGCAGGTCAGGGGAGTGGTCACTCCCCTTTCCTTTGTCCAGTTTCGCACCAGAGCAGGGGCTGGGGGATCCCTGAACCGGTGTAGACTGGCTTATGCAAGGAGGGCACCATCTGTGCCCTTCAAAGCATTTCCAGAGGCTGGGGGAGGCTACTCCTCCCCAGCCCTTCACACCTATTTCCAAAGGGAGAGGGTGTAACACCCTCTCTCAGAGGAAATTCTTTGTTCTGCCTTCCTGGGACTGGGCTGCCCATACCCCAGGGGGGCAGAAACCTGTTTGAGGGTTGGCAGCAGGTGCAGCTGCCAGGAAAACCCCAGAGAGCTGGTTTGGCAGCACCAGGGTTCTATGCTAGAGCCCCGGGATGCAGGCTAGTGACCATTTTACCAATTCTGATTGGCACACTGGAACACCCTTATAATTCCCTAGTATATGGTACTGAGGTACCCAGGGTATTGGGGTTCCAGGAGATCCCTATGGGCTGCAGCATTTCTTTTGCCACCCATAGAGAGCTCAGACAATTCTTACACAGGACTGCCACTGCAGCCTGAGTGAAATAACGTCCACGTTATTTCACAGCCATTTTACACTGCACTTAAGTAACTTATAAGTCACCTATATGTCTAACCCTCACTTAGTGAAGGTTAGGTGCAAAGTTACTAAGTGTGAGGGCACCCTAGCACCAGCCAAGATGCCCCCACATCGTTCAGGGCAATTTCCCCAAACTTTGTTAGTGCGGGGACACCATTACACGCGTGAACTACATATAGGTCAATACCTATGTGTATTGTCACAATGGTAACTCCGAACATGGCCATGTAACATGCCTAGGATCATGGAATTTTCCCCCCAATGCCATTCTGGTATTGGGGGGACAATCCCATGCATCCCCAAGGCCCCAGCATAGAGCCTGGGTAACACCAAACTAGCTGTAGTTGTAATGGTCTCCCACTCGCCTGCTTGGAGCTTCCACCTGACTGTCCCCCCTATGTGGTAATACTAACAAATGTCCCACTGTTAGCTCTGGGTGTAAGCAAATCCACTGAACAGCTAAAGAACAAGGCTGGACATTGGCTGAGTAAAAACTGTGATTTTAACTGCAAGGACATTATGGATATTTTATTTGTCAGAAGAATTGGGTGGGTAGGCCCCCTGGAAAAAGAATTACAAGGGGACTGTATTAGAGTGAACTGTACATACCCAGGTCTAGCCCAACGTCTGCTCTTGTCACGATACACTGATCCCCAGGTGAGTGAAAAGACTGGTATGCCCCCTTTAGGCTTCTTTTACAGACACACCCAACCCTTAGATGGTTTCTGAGCCAGGGGCCTTCCCAAACTGCAGGAGGGTCGGCAACCACTTAGAGTGGAAAATAGATTTATATTATTCTCGGACCTGGAGGAGAGTCATTGACGGGATGAGCGGGTGCATCCGTTAACACAGGAGGAAAAAGATGAGGTAGTTTCATGAAGATCGCCCATTACAAGCCCAGGTCTGGGAGGGTTGGGTGAGGTGTCTTACCTGACTCGGCTAATCTCTTGGAATGTGGCAGGTTATGATTCTAAATTACAAGATTGGCAATGGGTAAAGTTTATTTCAGGCCATGATTTCATTTTACTTCAGGAAACCTGGTCACAATTTGCCGCAGTATGGGATGGATTCCAAAGGTTTGCCGTTCCGGCTGAATGGGTTCCTGGTTGTCACCCAAAAGGGGGTTTAGTCACCCTGGTTCACATCTCTAAGAGCATATGAGATTGATTGTAGTCATCAGGGTCTCCTCATCATTTGGGTGGTATTCCCAAATTAGTATCACGTCCTTTTGGTAAACCTCTACAGTGCAGTATGTGATTCTGGTTGCCAAATCAGGGCCCTTTTCTCGGCGTTGCAGATATTGAAGGGAAGGTTGGAGGCCTGTGGTATAGATTCCCATGCAATTGTATCTGGAGACTTTCATGCAAAGATAGGGGGCTATTGAGAATCCCTTTGAGCTGGATTATAGTGTGCCTGCACCTGAGGATATTCAGGATGCAAGGGGAAGGTCCCTTATTAAGGGGTTACAGAGCCTGGGTTTGCAGAATATTTTTGACCTGGAATCTGCTTGTGAAAATCAGGTACCAACTTTTGTGTGGAGAGGGGCCGGGTCGATAATTGATTATATCTTTGTGTCCCCTTCAGTGAGAAATCTGGACGAGCATGGAGAGGTGAAAAGGCAGTCCTTTAGTGATCACAACCCCCTCACAGTCTCCCTGAACTTTCCATGCCATATGTGCACATCGGTGATTGGTGGGCCGGTAGGTTTGAGAATAAAGTATCAGGACAGGAGAATTGTTTGGAGACAGCTGAGCATTCCACAGATAGTGAAGAGGGTGGTGAGCCAAAATTTAAATCTGTTACTATGAATTATTTTGGCTGAATGCCCCCTCACCTGGGAAAGGGATTGATGCTGCGCATAAAGTAAATGACGTCATCAAGGAATTTATTACCAAAAATGAGGAGGCCATTCCTAAGCACAAGGGAGGATGGTTTAGCAAGCCCTGTTATGTGGTGAGGATAACCCTGAAGAGGGCATTGAAGGCACAGCCAAGAACAAGGCCTATGTGAGTAGAGTGCGGGCTCAGTATACATTTCCTCTGAAGGAAAGAAAACAGCGGCTCAAGGAGCAGGCTTGGGAGGATTTGGAGCGTGCCTCACGCACTAGAAACTCGAGCCTGTTCTGGAAGATAGTTAACAGGGGTATCTTTGAGACAGAAACATCTGAAGGTCTGGGTTGTAATATACCCCCTGACATGTGGGTGAGTAATGTTTGCTGGGTTTTCCTGGGAGGAACCCAAGGGGGGGAAATGTTGACAGCTATGTAGGATAGCTCAAGCCACAAAGCGCCGGGCCCTGATGCAATCCCAAATGACCTATATAAAAGTGATCCTCAGTTGTGGGGACCTATAATGCTTAATGTCTTAAATGCGGCAATGAGTGCAGGAATTTCTTCTTCCTGGAAATCTGTGTGTATCATCCTCATGTTCGAAAAGGGAAACCGGAGTGATCCCAAATTCTACCACCTGATCTCACTCTTAGACTCCTTGGTGAAAATACTGCAACAAATTATTTTACGGCATATTGAGGAATTGATCAGAGAGCATGACGTGCTGAGTGAGATGCAGTACGGTTTTAGGGAAGATTCATTTAACTAGAAATCAGTAATCACTGTAATACAAAACTGTGCATCAAGTTTTCAATGCCTTGAAATGATCGCGCACAATGGCGATCTGAACTGCAAGAGTTAAATGCCATGAATGAATCGCGCACACTGCTGCCGATTCGCACATCAACGTTCAAATGCCAAGATTACGATCGCGCGTTATGCTGATCTGAACTGCAAAAGTTAAATGCCAGGAATGAATCCCACACACTGCTGCCGATTCGAACATCAAAGTTTAAATGACAAAAATACGATCACACGTTTTGCCCATCTGAACTGCAAGAGTTAAATGCCAGGAATGAATTGCGCACACTGCTGCCGATTCAAACATCAAAGTCTAAATACCAAGATTATGATTGCGCGTTTTGCAGATCTGAACTGCAAGAGTTAAATGCCATGAATGAATCGCGCACACTGCTGCCGATTCGCACATCAACGTTCAAATGCCAAGATTACGATCGCGCGTTATGCTGATCTGAACTGCAAAAGTTAAATGCCAGGAATGAATCCCACACACTGCTGCCGATTCGAACATCAAAGTTTAAATGACAAAAATACGATCACACGTTTTGCCCATCTGAACTGCAAGAGTTAAATGCCAGGAATGAATTGCGCACACTGCTGCCGATTCAAACATCAAAGTCTAAATACCAAGATTATGATTGCGCGTTTTGCAGATCTGAACTGCAAGAGTTAAATGCCAGAAATTGATCGCACACGCCATCAACCCAAAAGGCCCAAAACTCGAAGATGCCTGGAAACGAAGTAGGGGGCCTAACCTAATCTCCGTCTTACCGCCCTGCTGGAGGATCACCAAGATAATGAAGACAGGGCCTGGAAAATGCAAGGTAGGCCTTTGGCACTGGAGCTCAGGAAAATGCTGCTGATCTGCACTGCGACCTCTGAATACTGAGCACGTGGAGCTGGGCTGGGTCCCTTAACAAGCCGCGCCCATGTGCCACACCTAGTCTGACTGCAGGAAGGGATTCTAGAAGGGCACAGAATAAAGACCACACCCTGCAGTCCAGCAGCAAAGCCTTGAAAATGAGCAATACATTGCAAACAGTATTAAAGACGTTTCAGATTAATTCCCTGCAATGCAAAATGTTAACATACTGCATCAACACACAATGCATAAATGATTACATTACTGTGAGAAAGTAGCCTCTTTCTAGCCTTGTTACCCCCACTTTTGGCCTGTTTGTGAGTGTATGTCAGGGTGTTTTCACTGTCTCACTGGGATCCTGCCAGCCAGGGCCCAGTGCTCATAGTGAAAACCCTATGTTTTCAGTATGTTTGTTATGTGTCACTGGGACCCTGCTAGTCAGGACCCCAGTGCTCATAAGTTTGTAGCCTATATGTATGTGTTCCCTGTGTGGTGCCTAACTGTCTCACTGAGGCTCTGCTAACCAGAACCTCAGTGGATATGCTCTCTCATTTCTTTTAAATTGTCACTAACAGGCTAGTGACCAATTTTACCAATTTACATTGGCTTACTGGAACACCCTTATAATTCCCTAGTATATGGTACTGAGGTACCCAGGGTATTGGGGTTCCAGGAGATCCCTATGGGCTGCAGCATTTCTTTGGCCACCCATAGGGAGCTCTGACAATTCTTACACAGGCCTGCCACTGCAGCCTGAGTGAAATAACGTCCACGTTATTTCACAGCCATTTTACACTGCACTTAAGTAACTTATAAGTCACCTATATGTCTAACCTTTACCTGGTAAAGGTTGGGTGCTAAGTTACTTAGTGTGTGGGCACCCTGGCACTAGCCAAGGTGCCCCCACATTGTTCAGGGCCAATTCCCCGGACTTTGTGAGTGTGGGGACACCATTACACGCGTGCACTACATATAGGTCACTACCTATATGTAGCTTCACAATGGTAACTCCGAATATGGCCATGTAACATGTCTATGATCATGGAATTGCCCCCTCTATGCCATCCTGGCATAGTTGGCACAATCCCATGATCCCAGTGGTCTGTAGCACAGACTCTGGTACTGCCAAACTGCCTTTCCTGGGGTTTCACTGCAGCTGCTGCCAACCCCTCAGACATGTTTCTGCCCCCCTGGGGTCAAGCCAGGCTTGTCCCAGGATGGCAGAACAATGGACTTCCTCTGAGAGAGGGTGTTACACCCTCTCCCTTTGGAAAATGGTGTGAAGGCAGGGGAGGAGCAGCCTCCCCCAGCCTCTGGAAATGCTTTCATGGGCACATTTGGTGCCCATTTCTGCATAAGCCAGTCTACACCGGTTCAGGGACCCCTTAGCCCTGCTCTGGCTCGAAACTGGACAAAGGAAAATGGAGTGACCACTCCCCTGACCTGCACCTCCCCTGGGAGGTGTCCAGAGCTCCTCCAGTGTGCTCCAGACCTCTGCCATCTTGGAAACAGAGGTGCTGCTGGCACACTGGACTGCTCTGAGTGGCCAGTGCCACCGGGTGACGTCAGAGACTCCTTCTGATAGGCTCCTTCAGGTGTTGCTAGCCTATCCTCTCTCCTAGGTAGCCAAACCCTCTTTTCTGGCTATTTAGGGTCTCTGTCTCTGGGGAAACTTTAGATAACGAATGCAAGAGCTCATCAGAGTTCCTCTGCATCTCTCTCTTCACCTTCTGCCAAGGAATCGACTGCTGACCGTGCTGGAAGCCTGCAAAACTGCAACATAGTAGCAAAGACGACTACTGCAACTCTGTAACGCTGATCCTGCCGCCTTCTCGACTGTTTTCCTGGTGGTGCATGCTGTGGGGGTAGTCTGCCTCCTCTCTGCACTAGAAACTCCGAAGAAATCTCCTGTGGGTCGACGGAATCTTCCCCCTGCAACCGCAGGCACCAAAAAGCTGCATTACCGGTCCCTTGGGTCTCCTCTCAGCATGACGAGCGAGGTCCCTTGAATCCAGCAACTCTGTCCAAGTGACTCCCACAGTCCAGTGACTCTTCAGTCCAAGTTTGATGGAGGTAAGTCCTTGCCTCCCCACGCCAGACTGCATTGTTGGTAACCGCAACTTTTGCAACTTCTCTAGCCCCTGTGCACTTCCGGCGGAAATCCTTTGTGCACAGCCAAGCCTCTGTCCACGGCACTCTAACCTGCATTGCACGACTTTCTAAGTTGGTCTCCGGCGACGTGGGACTCCTTTGTGTAACTTCGGGTGAGCACCATTTCACGCATCCTTGTAGTGCCTGTTTCTGGCACTTCTCCGGGTGCTACCTGCTGCTAAGAGGGCTCCTTGTCTATCTCGACGTCCCCTCTACCTCCTGGTCCAATTTGCGACCTCCTGGTCCCTCCTGGGCCACAGCAGCTTCCAGAAACACTAACCGCATGATTTGCAGCTAGCAAGGCTTGTTGGCATTCTTTCGGCGGGAAAACACTTCTTCACGACTCTCCACGGCGAGAGGGATCCGTCCACAAAAGGGGAAGTCTCTAGCCCTTTTCGTTCCTGCAGAAACCTCAGCTTCTTCTGTCCAGTAGAGGCTTCTTTGCACCCACAGCTGGCATTTCCTGGGCATCTGCCCATCTCCGACTTGCTTGTGACTTTTGGACTTTGTCCCCTTGTTCCACAGGTACCCTAGATTGGAAATCCATCGTTGTTGCATTGTTGGTTTGTGTCTTTCCTGCATTATTCCTCTATCACGACTCCTTTGTCTTTGGGGGAACTTTAGTGCACTTTGCACTCACTTTTCAGGGTCTTGGGGTGGGCTATTTTTCTAACCCTCACTATTTTCTAATAGTCCCAGCGACCCTCTACAACAGAGGTCTTCAAACTGGGGGGCAGGCCCCCCTTGGGGGGGCCTCAAGTGATGCCAGGGGGGGCGCCAAACTCTGGCCAAAAGAAATATTATACAGATAACATGCCTTTGTTTTAAGCAAAAGCATGTTATTGCAGTTTTAAAAAGGTAACAATACTTAACTGCAATGTTTAAATAGGTTTAGACCTATTTAAACATTGCCATCTTTCTAAAATAATTGTCAAAAATTCTGAGGGGGGGGCCCAATGATTTTTATTTTTCAATTGGGGGGGGCGCGGCATTAACAAGTTTGAAGACCACTGCTCTACAAGGTCACATAGGTTTGGGGTCCATTTGTGGTTCGCATTCCACTTTTGGAGTATATGGTTTGTGTTGCCCCTATCCCTATGTGTCTCCATAGCATCCTATTGTAACTATACATTGTTTGCACTGTTTTCTAAGACTATACTGCATATTTTTAGTACTGTGTACATATAACTTGTGTATATTTGCTATCCTCACTCTGAGGGTACACTCTGAGATACTTTGGCATATTGTCATAAAAATAAAGTACCTTTATTTTTAGTATAACTGTGTATTGTGTTTTCTTATGATATTGTGCAAGTGACACTTGTGGTACTGTAGTGGCTTCACACGTCTCCTAGTTCAGCCTAAGCTGCTCTGCTAAGCTACCATTATCTATCAGCCTATGCTGCTAGACACCCTATACACTAATAAGGGATAACTGGGCCTGGTGCAAGGTGCCAGTACCCCTTGGTACTCACTACAAGCCAGTCCAGCCTCCTACACACTGACATAAACAAATGAAAAGCAGTGGGAAGGCTTAAAGCCCACAAAGTATATTCAACATGTCTCAAAGAGACAGCACAAGTGCTATCTAGGCTTGACATAAAAAACTGAGCAGAGCTGGAATGCTCTGCAAATGTAAAATAAGCTTTGCCAAACACAAGCAGGAAACTAAGAGAAAAATACTGCTCCAAAATGAACCGATAAGCACCAAAGTGGAAAGATACCAGTTGTTATGCGATGCTCCCTGGGAGGAAACAAATGACAACAAGGAGGGAAAAAGAGAAAAGATTAACCACTAGCAAGCAAGCATTTTTACAGGACAATCAAAGTAACAAATAAAAAGGTCATGGCTGCGCTGTAAGCCCAAAAAGTGTGTACAACATGTCTTGAAGAGACAGCGCAAGCACTGCCTGGGCTCAACCTAAAAACACTCCTTCCATTGAGGCAGCCTCCTCAGTTGGCGCCTGTCCCTTCTCGTTTTGTTCAGGAGCCTAACAGACCAAGCCAATTGTGACCTCCCTTTTAAATCTGCTACTGCTCCAGAGGCCTCCCTCTTCTCAAACATCTGATAGCAGACCTTTCAGGCATATTTATCACTCAATTCCATCACTACCTTTCCCCCTACATTTCATGAGAAGGTGGTTGATACTCCACTTTCTACATACTTGGGGATACAATTTGCTAGATCCTTCTAAAGTGGGTTTCAGAACCACTAGCAGTACGAGGACTGTGCTTTTATCTGCAGCTAATAAGCTTTGTCCATGGTCAGAACGGGTTACACAGCAACCAGGCCGTGCCTGATGGGCTGGTCTGACAAATCAGTGTGTGGGCTGTTTTTTTTGTAGTGTTTGAGCCAGTTTATGGCCAGGTGGGCCAGTTTCTGTGTTGATTTACTTCATATTCAAACATGGTCTGCAGCAAGCACAAATCCGTACAATCTTTCAGTCCTTGTAAAAAAAAATATATAGTTTGTCATTACATGTTCATAACTGGCCTGAAATGTGGGCAACCGTTTTAGCTATATGAGTTTGTAATGGGGGACACTTTTATTTTGCTGCCCGGGCCTATATTTTGTCCTAGTCTAACATTGTCTTTGTCTTGATCATGTTTGGGGTGCCTCTGCCACCCTGAACTTCTTGACTTGTCAGCGCCTTCTCATGCTGTTCTTGTTAACCATATGTTGGTGTGCGCTCAATGAGTTCTGCTACTTTGTTACTGCCAGACGAAGCTTCTTTGTTGCTGCCAGACCCAAAGCTGTTTATCTCCCTGACTTGAGTCTGGTGCGCCCCAAGTCCTTGAGTCTGAAACTGTTTCGTATAAGCATGTTGCCATTTATTGGCCTCTGGACTGTACAAAATGTGTTACACTGATGATGCACAAATGTGTCCTGTGCCCACTCAAGCAATATAGCATTGAGTTGATCCAGCTTATGTTCCTGCATGAGATCCATCTCCAAATAGAAGTAAGAAACTGTGTGAAACATAATATCAACAAAGCCAAGGCAATCCTACTTGGCAAGTGATCATTCTCTTAGCGATTTCTGACCTGGGAATCCACTTTCACTATATCAGTCAGAAATCTTGGTATCAGGAGCCCTCCTTAACCTGTCAGATTAACCGCCTCTATGCCTCCTGCTTTTCTGAAGCAGGAGTACCCATTCAAAATATTATGGAAGGTTTTACCTTGGTTTCCAATTGCAAAGGGGAATATAATGATTCAGACACTTGTCACTCTTACGTAGACTATGGGACGGCCCCATACTTGCCTCTATCATTGTACCTAACACAAGGGCTCCAGGTTATCCAGAATACTGCTGCTTGGCTGCTACTTAGGACAAGATTTACTATTTTATGAGGTAGAGTTGTGTCACTTATATGGCACAGCCAAGAAGTAAAATTCTTTTTGGCATTTTGCAGGAAAGTAGCCTCTTTCTAGCACGGTTACCCCCACATTTCGCCTGTTTGTCAGAGTGTTTGACTGTGTCTACTGGGATCCTGCTAATCAGGATCCCAGTAGTTATGCTCTCTCCCTTAAATTATGGTTATACGATACTGGTAATCCAGTATTCCACCCACAATTGGCATACTGGTGCCCCCTTATGAGTCCCCAGTATATGGTACCTAGGTACCAGGGCATTGGGGCTAATGGGGATCCCTATGGGCTGTAGCCTTTCTTTTGCCACCCATAGGGAGCCCATGCAAAGGCTTCTACAGGACTGCCATTGCAGCCTGTTGGAAATGGTTCATGCACCCTTTCACTGACATTCACACTGCACCAGGTCACTTATACGTCATCCCTATTGCAGGCGTTTCAGCCCTGAGGACAGGGTGCAGAGTACCTGTGTGTAAGGGCATCCCTGCACTAGCAGAGGTGCCCCCACAACCTCCAGCATCATTTTCCCAGATTTCAGGGATGCCATTTTACGCAGGTCACCACCTATGTCCAGCTTCACAATCTTAACTCTGAATATGGCCATGTTTTTCCTCACACGTGTTGGAATCATACCCAAGGCTTTTGCAAGCATTGGTTTTATGATTCCATGCACTCCGGGGGCTCTGTAGAAGACCACCAGTATTGCTGTTACAGCCTTCTGAGGTTTTCCAGGCAGCCCCATCTGCTGCCACCTCAAAGACAAGTTTCTGCCCTCCTGTTGCTTGAGCAGCTCAAGCCCAGGAAGGCAGAACAAAGGATTTCCCTTGGGAGAGGGATGTTACACCCTCTCCCCTTAGAAATAGGTGTTACACGGATGGGAGGGGTAGCCTCCTAGAGTCTGGAAATGCTTTGAAGGGCACAGATGGTGCCCTCTTTGCATAATCCAGTCTACACCGGTTCAGGGACCCCCGTCCCTGCTTTGGCATGAAACTGGACAAAGGAAAGGGGAGTGACCATTCCCCTGTCCATCACCACCTTAGGGGTGGTGCTCAGAGCTCCTCCAGAGGGTCCCTGGGTTTTACCATCTTGGATTCCAAGGTAGCAGGGAACTCTGGGAGCATCTGAGTGGCCAGTGCCAGCAGGTGACATCAGAGCCCTCCCCTGATAGGTGCTTGCCTGTGTAGCTGACTAAGCCCCCTTTCAGGGCTATTTAGGGTCTCTATCTTGGGTGGTTCTTCAGATGTGGATTGCAAGACTGCAGCAGGAATCCTCTGCATCCTTTACTTCACCTTCTTACCAAAGAAACCACATCTGTACCCTCCAGGAACTCTACAACTGCAACAAAGCAAAGACACCTTCTGCAACATTGTATCTTCAGCTCCTGCCAGGAACTGCAACTGTTTCCCAGTCGTGCATCTTCAGAGGACAGCCAGTATTCATCCTGCACCAGAAGAACAAAGGATTCCCCCTTGAAGTGAAGGAGTCACTTCCCTGCTTCAGCAGGCACCCCTCTGCAGCAACGATCAGTGGCTTTGGTCCCCTCTCCTGATAAAGGGTGTGGATCTAGCATCACAGGTGGTGGACTGAAATGGTCCTGATGGTCCTGATGTCCAACTGTCCAATTTTGGTGGAGGTAAGAGCTTGCCTCCCCACGCAAGACAGTACCCCATGTACAGCGTGGTTTGCAATTTCCAAGGCTTGTTGGCATGTTTCCATGTACTTCTTTATGCACCCTGCAGCTTTGGCTCCCAGCACTTCTTCCTGTGAGGCACAGTTTCTGTGTGGTTCTCCGGCAGCGTGGGATCCCTTTGTGTAGTGTTGCATGGGCCTCCTTTTGCACCTTCTTTGTCCCCGTTCTATGGGGCTACTGTGTACGCTGCCTGGTCTTCTGAAGGCTCTCTGAGTTGCTGAGAGCTCCCTCTGATTCCCCCTCCTGGGTAGAGTCCACCAGGTCCCTGCTGGTCCCAGGCTGCACCATTTTCCGCTAACTTCGAGCCTTGCATGTGCCTAGGCTTGTTTTCGGAATCCAGTGACAAAAACCCGACTGCAATCATCCATCCGGCATGGGACATCATCTGCACCAACCAGGAACCCGCATCCATCTTCTTGGGTGCAGCACTGACTGTTGCTCATTACCGGTGGTTCTTCTTTTGTACCTTTATCCAGGTTAGCAGGGGCTCCTGTTCTCCCTGGACTCTTCTGTGCTACTTGGACTTGGTCCCCTTCTTCCACAAGTCTTCAGGTCCAGGAAACCACTGTTGGTGTCTTGCAGTCTCTTCTGGTTCTTGCATAACCTTCTTTCTTGTGTTCTTGTGTATTCTAGGAAAGTTACTGTGATTTACTCCTGCTTTCCTGGGCCCAGGGGTGGGTTCTATTACTTGCCTTTGGTATTTTCTAATCCTCCCAGCGTTCCTCTACACAACACACTTGCCTAGGTGGGAAACCGACTTTCGCATTCCACTTTTTTAGTATATGGTTTGTGTGCCCCAGGCCCATTGCTATCTATTGTGATTTTTACTAATTGCGCTGTTTTTACAGCTATTTCTGCATGCTAGTGTATATAATTTGTGCATTACTTACCTTCTAAGGGAGTATAGTCTCTATGGTATTTTAGGCATTTGTGTCACCTAAATAAAGTACCTTTATTTTTGTAACACTGAGTATTTTCTTTCATGTGTGTGAGTACTGTGTGACTACAGTGGTATGGCATGAGCTTTGCATGTCTCATAGTTAGGCCTTAGCTGCTCATCTACAGCTACCCGTAGAGAGCCTGGCTTCTAAACACTGTTTAAATTTCACTAATGAGGGATAACTGGACCTGGTATAAGGTGTATGTACCTTAGGTACCCACTACAAAGCAGATCAGCCTCCTACACATTTACAAACCATGTGAAGCCACTTTGCATGGATCTGTGCCGCTTAGTAAATACAAAATAACACAAGGTATTGTGTACTCCTGGTTTGAGTCACATTTGCAATGTGTGGCATTACATGGGTGAACAAGGGGTTCTCCAATGCATCTAACCATGGATTTCGGTGAAAAGTCAGATTTGTAAATACTTGCAAACCTTGGTTTGTGGCAAAATGGTGAGCTTACCCGACAGTATCTTAACTATGAGAAATTTCTTAATTTCTCCTACTTACTTCCTCTTTCCATGTGTGCTACATCCTGCAGCACACATGGAAAGAACAATGTGCCTCTAAGAATTATTTGTGTGCAAAAATACAATAAGTATATGTATATACACATTTCTAATAATAATTGAATAAAAAAGTAATTATTCGATATATATTAAAATATTAAATGAAATCTTGAAAGCATTTATTAAAATTCTTATTACTCAAAAAAGGTACAAAATAAAAATAAAAAAATCATAAAATTACAATACAGATATATTGTATACTAAAATCATAGAAAAAATATTACAACAAAAATATCAAAACAACCACAATATAAAATATAACTAATATTAAAAAATGCTAAGCTAAAAATATTTAATACAAAGGTAAATATACAATACTACAAACAATTACATTTGATTAAAATTAAAATTAAAATGTAAACTAAAATGAAACAAAATTAATAATTGAACTTCAACCAAAAAAAGTTAAAACATTTTCAAATCTTGGAGGAACAAAATATATTATTTTGACTCCACATTAAGGACCTCATTACAACTTTGGAGGTCCGATGAGCTGACCACCAAAGCCATGAGGAGGAGACCGCCATCAGCCTGGCAGCCTCCTCCAGCCCCATTCCTTTGGGCTGACCAGTGAAAGCCTCCTATTAGGTAGTTTCCACCCATCAGCCCAGTGGAAAAAATGCCACAGCATTGGCCTTGGCTCCCTTAGGGGAGCTGAGGCCAATGTTGTTGCACAACAGCACCCTCGGAATGCTGAGGCTGCTTGTAGGGGGACCCAGTCATGGGCTGTTCAGTGACCCCGTGGCCTCCAGCACTTTTGCCATCCTTTCTATGTCAGGAACCTCGCCATGGAAAGGCTGGAGAAAAGTCAACTCATGATCAACACTGCGGTGCTGCCATGGACACCACAGTTGTTGAGGACTAATCTGGCCACCGTCGTGGTGAATCCACTTTAGTTTCCCCTTGGGACACTGACGTCATCCTAGCTTTTGGCTTGCAGGCCCATGCCCCGTCACCTAGTGATCTTTCATCTACTTTACCTTGCTCTGTTTTATTTCATTTATTTTATTATTTCTTTTTATAAGAAATGTTTTAGTTTTCATTCTCAGTGCCATTCTGAGAATGCATCATTATCGGCGTCACTATCAGTGATACACATAGGTATTTTTATCATGACCCTTTCCCACTTATGTGTGAGAGGAACATCATGCACACTTGCTTGGGATTGTTTATGCAATTGCCAACAACAAGTCTGCCACATTATCAGTTTTTTAGGAACATACCTGTGTCAGGGATCCTACATGATCTGTAAAAATACACCTCAGGCGGACAAGGTCATTAGAAGGTTTCCTTCCATATGCCATCTATGCTGCACATCATCTTGATGCAGAACTCAGCCTTTGTGTCATCTTGGAGTCTGACCTAGAGACCTCATTCCAGGGTAACAAGGGTTGGGGAGCATTTCTCATGGAAATGATGCTATCAGATCAGGTTTATCACACTTGTTCCCTTAAGGATAGAGATTATGTTTCCTTGGTTAGGAATTGTATATCTCATGTTTATTGTAAGATGGTAGGGGTTTGTATATTCACAACTCTCATCTTCACAATTCTGCTTCTGTTACTGTTCATGACCCTAAACATTGCAGCACACGCATTTTACCGTAGATTGAAGTCTTTTCATTAAATATATTGAAAATTCTCCAGCATCCCCTTCATTGCCTTTGTGTGTATGAGTCTTGTTGCTAACAAGAGAAAAGTGTAACTTCTGTTGCAGCACGATTTCCCTGAGAGGTCTCACCTTAAGTCCATGCGTAAGGCTGCCAGAAATCATCTTTGCTTTCTGAGTTTTGGTGACTGCTTGTGATCCGGGAGGGTATTCATCCCTAAACCAGCAGTCTCGCTAAGGAGCTGGAGTCCAACTACAACACCGTCACCCCACTGCGGTCCATGATCCTGGCAGTGGTGGTGGTCCAACCGCCAGGGTCATAATCTGGTGGTAAGACTGCCAGGAGTGTGGCCACTGCGAGTTTGGCGGCCTCATGACCATCAAACTAGTATTGAGGCCCTAAGTAACAGTAGAGAAACTATTGGACTTTGGAGGGCCCACATTTGTTTTTCACAGTAGAGGAAGGGTTGGACTTTAGAGGAGTAAATTGTATATTTCCCACTCAAATCTAAGCTATATTAGGGAAAGAGCTCTAACCTAAGTAACTTTAAAGCATATTTACTATTTCTCCTTCAACTTAGACAATGGTAGGAAAAGCATTTGACTTTGGATGGGGTACCTTACTATCTTCAATTCAACGTAAGTTATAATTGGGAAAGAGTTGGGGAAATACATAACAATTAATATAAAATATTTACTTAAAATCACAACATGAAAAGTACTATAAATACACTCCAAAAAATTTAAAATAATAACAGAAATCACTAAAATGCACTTGAGCCAATAATGTCAAATGTAAATATAACAAAAACAAACAAAACAATTTAAACAATTTTTACCAAACAAAAAACACGCAAAATGTATCGCAAAAACACTTCTTACTGCACCCCCTTACAATTCAAATAACCCATAATAAATCTGATATAACACTAGCTAAAATAAAAAAATTAAAACAAATATTACAAATTACAAACAATTCCAGAACTTCAAAAATACAAAAACATTTTGTATCAAAATTGAGTAAATCAATTATTTATAACAATTACATAATTCACAAAATTAATAATGTAATTATTCAATTACAATAAAAAATAACAATTTGTATGAATTTAAATCGTTTAACCATTTTATAATCCACATAACTCATAGTTTAACAATCACATTAAAATATTTTGTAAATGGTATGTGTGAGAAAGTAGCCTCTTTCTAGCCTTGTTACCTCCACTTTTGGCCTGTTTGTGAGTATATGTCAGGGTGTTTTCACTGTCTCACTGGGATCCTGCTAGCCAGGCTAGGAAGACTCTATGTTTTCAGTATGTTTGTTATGTGTCACTGGGACCCTGCTAGCCAGGACCCCAGTGCTCATAAGTTTGTGACCTATGTGTATGTGTTACCTGTGCGATGCCTAACTGTCTCACTGAGGCTATGCTAACCAGAACCTCAGTGGTTATGCTCTCTCTTTACAAATTGTCACTAACAGGCTAGTGACCAATTTCACCAATTCACATTGGCATACTGGAACACCCTTATAATTGCCTAGTATATGGTACTGAGGTACCCAGGGTATTGGGGTTCCAGGAGATCCCTATGGGCTGCAGCATTTCTTTTGCCACCCATAGGGAGCTCTGACAATTCTTACACAGGCCTGCCACTGCAGTCTGAGTGAAATAACATCCACGTTATTTCACAGCCATTTACCACTGCATTTAAGTAACTTATAAGTCACCTATATGTCTAACCTTTACCTGGTAAAGGTTGGGTGCTAAGTTACTTAGTGTGTGGGCACCCTGGCACTAGCCAAGGTGCCCCCACATCGTTCAGGGCAAATTCCCCGGACTTTGTGAGTGCGGGGCACCATTACACGCGTGCCCTATACATAGGTCACTACCTCTGTATAGCGTCACAATGGTAACTCCGAACATGGCCATGTAACATGTCTAAGATCATGGAATTGTCACCCCAATGCCATTCTGGCATTCGGGAGACAATTCCATGATCCCTCGAGTCTCTAGCACAGACCCGGGTACTGCCAAACTACCTTTCCTGGGGTTTCACTGCAGCTGCTGTTGCTGGTAACCCCTCAGACAGGTTTCTGCCCTCCTGGGGTCCAGCCAGGCTTGGCCCAGGAAGGCAGAACAAAGGACTTCCTCAGAGAGAGGGTGTTACACCCTCTCTCTTTGGAAAAAGGTGTCAGGGCTGGGGAGGAGTAGCTTCCCCCAGCCTCTGGAAATGCTTTGATGGGCACAGATGGTGCCCATCTCAGCATAAGCCACTCTACACCGGTTCAGGGATCCCCCAGCCCTGCTCTGGTGCAAAACTGGACAAAGGAAAGGGGAGTGACCACTCCCCTGACCTGCACCTCCCAGGGTAGGTGCCCAAAGCTCCTCCAGTGTGCTGTAGACCTCTGCCATCTTGGAAACAGAGGTGCTGCTGGCACACTGGACTGCTCTGAGTGGCCAGTGCCAGCAGGTGACGTCAGAGACTCCTTCTGATAGGCTCTTACCTGTGTTGCTAGCCTATCCTCCTTCCTAGGTAGCCAAACCTCCTTTTCTGGCTATTTAGGGTCTCTGCTTTGGGGAATTCTTTAGATAACGAATGCAAGAGCTCATCAGAGTTCCTCTGCATCTCTCTCTTCACCTTCTGCCAAGGAATCGACCGCTGACTGCTCAGGACGCCTGCAAAACCGCAACAAAGTAGCAAAGACGACTACTGCAACCTTGTATCGCTGATCCTCACACCTTCTCGACTGTTTTCCTGGTGGTGCATTCTGTGGGGGTAGTCTGCCTCCTCTCTGCACTAGAAGCTCCAAAGAAATCTCCCGTGGGACGATGGAATCCTCCCCCTGCAACCGCAGGCACCAAAAGAACTGCATCACCAGTCCTCTGGGTCCCCTCTCAGCATGACGAGCGTGGTCCCTGGAACTCAGCAACTCTGTCCAAATGACTTATACAGTCCAGTGACTCTTCAGTCCAAGTTTGGTGGAGGTAAGTCCTTGCCTCCCCACGCTAGACTGCATTGCTGGGTACTGGGTGATTTGCAGCTGCTCCGGCTCCTGTGCACTCTTCCAGGATTTTCTTTGTGCACAGCCAAGCCTGTGTCCCTGACACTCTAACCTGCTGTGCACAACCTCCTGAGTTGTCCTCCGGCATTGTGGGATCTCCTTTTGTGACTTTGGGTGAGCTCCGGTTCACTCCTCTTCATAGTGTCTTTTCTGGCACTTCTGCAGGTGCTGCCTGCTTCTGTGAGGGCTCCCTATCTTGCTGGGTGCCCCCTCTGTCTCCTCACGCAAGTGGCGACATCCTGGTCTCTCCTGGGCCACAGCAGCATCCAAAAACCCTAACAACAACCCTTGCAGCTAGCAAGGCTTGTTTGCGGTCTTTCTGCATGGGAATACCTCTGCAAGCTTCTTCACAAAGTGGGACATCCATCCTCCAAAGGGGAAGTTCCTAGTCCTCTTCGTTCTTACAGAATCCACAGCTTCTACCATCCAGTGGCAGCTTCTTTGCACCCTCAGCTGGCATTTCCAGGGCATCTGCCCAATCTCGACTTTGTCACGACCCTTGGACTTAGTCCCCTTGTTCCACAGGTACTCTTGTCTGGAAATCCACCTTTGTTGCATTGCTGGTGTTGGTCTTCCTTGCAGAATTACCCTATCATGACTTCTGTGCTCTCTGGGGAATATAGGTGCACTTTACACCTACTTTTCAGGGTCTTGGGGTGGGCTATTTTTCTAACCCTCACTGTTTTCTTACAGTCCTAGCGACCCTCTACAAGCTCACATAGGTTTGGGGTCCATTTGTGGTTCGCATTCCACATCTAGAGTATATGGTTTGTGTTGCCCCTATACCTTTGTACTCCTATTGCAATCTACTGTAATTCTACATTGCTTGCATTACTTCCTTTTGCTATTAGTGCATATTTTTGGTATTGTGTACATATATCTTGTGTATATTTGGCATCCTCATACTGAGGGTACTCACTGAGATACTTTGCATATTGTCATAAAAATAAAGTACCTTTATTTTTACTATATCTGTGTATTGTGTTTTCTTATGATATTGTGCATATGACACCAGTGGTATAGAAGGAGCTTTGCATGTCTCTTAGTTCAGCCTAAGCTGCTCAGCTATAGCTAACTTCTATCAGCCTAAGCTGCTGGAAACACCTCTTCTACACTAATAAGGGATAACTGGTCCTGGTACAGAGTGTAAGTACCCCTTGGTACCCACTACAAGCCAGGCCAGCCTCCTACATTGGTTGTGCAGCGGTGAAATAAGTATTTGTAACTACTTACCTCTTTGTCACTTTGTACTTTTCATAAGAGAATAATATACAAAACAAGTTCAGTGTATGTACACCTAACTAAAAAGTTTTGCTTTTCTTCTCTTACTCTATTTACTAAGTGCTGAAAAGTACCTCTAAACTTTCAAAAAGTTTCTAAAAAGTTGAACAAGTTTTATTCTGTTCCTTAAAAAGTTCTGAAACGTTTTCTTTCTTTTTCTGTCCCTTAAACCTTTTTCTCTCATGTCTGGTACAGGTCCTACTCTTGATCTGGCCAGCACTGCTTATGACAACCTTAGCTGGAAAGGTGTGAGGTGTCTCTGCATTGATAGAGGTTTAGGGGTAGGGAAGAATCCCTCTAGAGAATTGATGATTAACATGCTCATTGAAAATGATAAGGCCTTAGCTGTCACATCTGTTGAGAAGTTAGGAGATGGTTCACACTCTGATTCTGGGGCAGCCCCAGCAAGAATGTTAGATGGTATTCTTTCCAACTTGCCCCTTAGCAGACCACCTAGCATAACTGGTATTGAGATGAGTTCTCGTCACAGTAGGGATATCAGAGTGCCAACTGTTAGGGACATTTCTCCCTCTGTTCATTCACATGATTCTTCTGTGTCAAAGCATGCCCAACCCACCCACCCTGATGATAGAATGTTTGAAAGGGAGCTCAGTAGATTGACAGTGGAAGAGTCCAGGCTGAAGCTTAAACAGCAACAGCTGGCTCTAGACAGGGAATCTTTAGACTTAGAAAAAGAAAGACAGAAGTTGGGGTTAGGACCCCATGGTGGCAGCAACAGTATTACAGATAGTAATTCTGTAAAAGAGCATGATTCTAGGAATCTGCATAAGATAGTTCCCCCTTACAAGGAGGGGGATGACATTAACAAGTGGTTTGCTGCATTTGAGAGGGCCTGTGTTGTACAGGGGGTCCCTCAAAGGCAGTGGGCTGCTATCCTATGGCTATCTTTCAGTGGAAAGGGTAGGGATAGGCTCCTTACTGTGAAGTAAAGTGATGCCAATAGTTTTACAGTTTTAAAGAATGCACTCTTGGATGGTTATGGCTTAACCACTGAACAATACAGGATTAAGTTCAGAGAAACCAAAACAGAGTCTTCACAAGACTGGGTAGACTTTGTTGACCATTCAGTGAAGGCCTTGGAGGGGTGGTTACATGGCAGTAAAGTTTCTGACTATGAAAGCCTGTATAATCTGATCCTGAGAGAGAATATTCTGAATAACTGTGTGTCTGATTTGTTACACCAATATCTAGTGGACTCAGATCTGACCTCTCCCCAAGAATTGGGAAAGAAGGCAGACAAATGGGTCAAAACAAGAGTGACCAGAAAAGTTCATACAGGTGGTGACAAGAATGGCAAGAAGAAAGATGGTGAGAAATCTCAGGATAAGCATGGGGATAAGGGTAAAACCAAAGATCCTTCTTCAAATCCTAAACACTCTTCAGGGGGTGGGGATAAAACAAATTTTCCTCTTCTTCACAACCTGCACACATTAAAAAGCCTTGGGCCAATATTTATACTTTTTGACGCACAACTGGGCCAACACAGTTGTGCGTCAAAAATTTTACCGCCGGCTAACTCCATTCCAAAGCGCCATGCGGGCGCCTTATTTATTGGATGACGTTAGCCGGCGCTGCGGACTGGTGTGTGTCAAAAAAAATTACTCACACCAGGCAGCGCCGGCGTGGGGGAAGATGGCGCTTGGGCGTTAAAAAATGGGGCAAGTCAGGCTGAGGCAAAATTTTCACCTCAACCCGATTTGCGCCATTTTTTTCGACGCCCAACCCCCATTGAAATGACTCCTGTCTTAGCAAAGACAGGAGTCATGCCCCCTTGCCCAATGGCCATGCCCAGGGGACTTATGTCCCCTGGGCATGGTCATTGGGCATAGTGGCATGTAGGGAGGCACAAATCAGGCCTCCCTATGCCACAAAAAAAAATCAAAAAAATATACTTACCTGAACTTACCTTAACTTCCCTGGGATGGGTCCCTCCATCCTTTGGTGTCCTCCTGGGGTGGGCAAGGGTGGCAGGGGGTGTTCCTGGGGGCATGGGAGGGCACCTCTGGGCTCCTTCTGAGCCCACAGGTACCTTAACGCCTGCCCTGACCCAGGTGTTAAAAAACGGCGCCCATCAGGCTGGGCGCCGTTTTTTAAGGCCTGCCCCCTCCTGTGCGTCAAAATGACGTCACAGTATAAATATGGGGCACAGGCCTTAAAGTCATTTTTTAGAAGGGAACGCCTACCTTGCATATAATTAACGCAAGGCAGGTTCACCCTTCTAAAAAATGGCGCACATGGTGGAACTTTGACGCCCGCTGCGTCGGACGTCAAAGTATAAATATGGGGCAGTGTTTGCGCCGAATGTGCCTCAAAAATTTTGACGCACATTCGTCGCAAACAGAGTATAAATATGCCCCTTGGTGCTTTGTCTGTAAAAATAAAGGCCATAGTCCAGGGGATACGTCCTGTCCAGGTAAACCCCCTGAGCCTACCACCACTAATACATCAAGCTCTAGTGCCCCTAGCAGTAGCGGTACTAGTGGTGGGACTGCTGGCAACAGTCAAACTAAAGGTGTAGTTGGGTTCACTTATGGGTCCATCATAGAAACTGGGGTAGTCAGTCCCAAGACAGTTTCTGTCACACCTAGTGGCATTGGCCTTGCCACACTGGCTGCTTGTCCCCTTACAATGGATAAGTACAGGCAGACAGTTTCAATAAATGGTGTTGAGGCCCAGGCATACAGGGACACAGGCGCCAGTATCACTTTGGTGACTGAAAACCTCGTGGCTCCTGAACAACACATCATTGGACAACAGTATTAGATTATTGAAGTCCATAACTCCACTAAGTTTCTTCCCTTAGCTATAGTTCAGCTTAGTTGAGGTGGAGTTACTGGCCCTAAGCAGGTGGTAGTATCACATAGCTTACCTGTAGACTGTCTCTTAGGTAATGACCTAGAGGCCTTAGGTTTGGCTGATGTAGAGTTTTATACCCATGCAGCCATGCTGGGTATCCCTCCGGAATTGTTCCCTCTTATTTCTACTGAAATGAAAAAGCAAAGGAGAGAAGGCCTTAAAACTCTGGATCCCTCTCCAACAACAGGTAAAAAGGGTATCACAGTATCCCCTAACCATCCTGCCATTCAGGATACCATTCCTGTGGTGGGAGAAACCTCTCCTGGGGTGGCACCTGTTCCAAGGGAATTATCAGCTGGCATAGCTGTACACCCTGAGGTAGAAGTTCCTCTCTGTGGGATAACTAACATTGGTCAGAAAAAGAGCACCATTTTAGTTAACATGGAACATCCCTCCAACCCTCCCAGAGAAACTTTAGTGCAGAAACCCTACACTGCCTCACAACACTTAGGACAGCAACCCTGCCCTAGTGTGGAGCTCATAGGACAGCATCCTTGCCCTGCTCCAAACCAAGAGAAACAGCATCCCTGTTCTCTCTTCCAGCCATATGGACAAAGTTTTTGCCCAGCTACGGCTTTACTGAGACAGCATCCCTGTCTGGCATTCTCATCACTAGAAATAGGTCCAGTGGACAATTCCCACTGCTCTAAACTAAAACTTACTGATAGAAACTCTGAAAATATATCTTCACATTGTTGCTTAGCTAAAAAACTTCAAACAGGGTAGTGTACATCCCCACAGGGAAGTAACCATATAGTGAATGATAAAGGGAGTAACCAGTCTATTGCAGAGCTACTCTCTACTTATCACCACTTAGATAATAAAGTCTCAACTGGCCAAGGTTAGCCTTATTGTCCTTCGTTTGGGGGGGGGGGGGGAGGGTTGTGTGAGAAAGTAGCCTCTTTCTAGCCTTGTTACCCCAACTTTTGGCCTGTTTGTGAGTATATGTCAGGGTGTTTTCACTGTCTCACTGGGATCATGCTAGCTAGGGCCCAGTGCTCATAGTGAAGAGCCTATGTTTTCAGTATGTTTGTTATGTGTCACTGGGACCCTGCTAGCCAGGACCCCAGTGCTCATAAGTTTGTGACCTATATGTATGTGTTCCCTGTGTGATGCCTAACTGTCTCACTGAGGCTCTGCTAACTAGAACCTCAGTCGTTATGCTCTATCTTTACAAATTGTCACTAACAGGCTAGTGACCAATTCACATTGGCATACTGGAACACCCCTATAATTCCCTAGTATATGGTACTGGGGTACCCAGGGTATTGGGGTTCCAGGAGATCCCTATGGGCTGCTGCATTTCTTTTGCCACCCATAGGGAGCTCTGACAATTCTTACACAGGCCTGCCACTGCAGCCTGAGTGAAATAGCGTCCACGTTATTTCACAGCCATTTACCACTGCACTCAAGTAACTTATAAGTCACCTATATGTCTAGCCTTTACCTGGTAAAGGTTGGGTGCTAAGTTACTTAGTGTGTGGGCACCCTGGCACTAGCCAAGGTGCCCCCACATCGTTCAGGGCAAATTCCCCGGACTTTGTGAGTGCGGGACACCATTACACGTGTGCACTATACATAGGTCACTACCTATGTATAGCGTCACAATGGTAATTCCGAACATGGCCATGTAACATGTCTAAGATCATGGCATTGGGGAGACAATTCCATGATCCTCCGAGTCTCTAGCACAGACCCGGGTACTGCCAAACTACCTTTCCCAGGGTTTCACTGCAGCTGCTGCCAACCCCTCAGACAGGTTTCTGTCCTCCTGGGGTCCAGCCAGGCTTGGCCAAGGAAGGCAGAACAAAGTACTTCCTCAGAGAGAGGGTGTTACACCCTCTCTCTTTGGAAAAAGGTGTCAGGGATGGGGAGGAGTAGCCTCCCCCAGCCTCTGGAAATGCTTTGATGGGCACAGATGGTGCCCATCTCTGCATAAGCCAGTCTACACCGGTTCAGGGATCCCCCAGCCCTGCTCTGGTGCGAAACTGGACAAAGGAAAGGGGAGTGACCACTCCCCTGACCTGCACCTCCCAGGGAAGGTGCCCAAAGCTCCTCCAGTGCGCTCCAGACCTCTGCCATCTTGGAAACAGAGGTGATGCTGGCACACTGGACTGCTCTGAGTGGCCAGTGCCAGCAGGTGACGTCAGAGACTACTTCTGATAGGCTCTTACCTGTGTTGCTAGCCTATCCTCCTTCCTAGGTAGCCAAACCTCCTTTTCTGGCTATTTAGGGTCTCTGCTTCGGGGAATTCTTTAGATAACGAATGCAAGAGCTCATCAGATTTCCTCTGCATCTCTCTCTTCACCTTCTGCCAAGGAATCGACCACTGACTGCTCAGGACGCCTGCAAAACTGCAACAAAGTAGCAAAGACGACTACTGCAACCTTGTATCACTGATCCTGCCACCTTCTCGACTGTTTTTCCTGGTGGTGCATGCTGTGGGGGTAGTCTGCCTCCTCTCTGCACTAGAAGCTCCGAATAAATCTCCCGTGGGACAAAGGAATCCTCCCCCTGCAACCGCAGGCTCCAAAAGAACTGCATCACCGGTCCTCTGGGTCCCCTCTCAGCACAACGAGCGTGGTCCCTGGAACTCAGCAACTCTGTCCAAGTGACTCCCACAGTCCAGTGACTCTTCAGTCCAAGTTTGGTGGAGGTAAGTCCTTGCCTCCCCACGCTAGACTGCATTGCTGGGTACCGCGTGATTTGCAGATGCTCCGGCTTGTGCACTCTTCCAGGATTTCCTTTGTGCACAGCCAAGCATGGGTCCCTGCACTCTAACCTGCAGTGCACAACCTCCTGAGTTGTCCTCCGGGGTCGTGGGATCTCCTTTTGTGACTTCGGGTGAGCTCCAGTTCACTCCTCTTGCCTGTTCTGGCACTTCTGCGAGTGCTGCCTGCTTCTGTGAGGGCTCCCTATCTTGCTGGGTGCCCCCTCTGTCTCCTCACATAAGTGGCGACATCATGGTCCCTCCTGGGCCACAGCAGCATCCAAAAACCCTGACCGTGACCCTTGCAGCTAGCAAGGCTTGTTTGCGGTCTTTCTGCGTGGTAACACCTCTGCAAGTTTCTTCACGACGTGGGACATCCATCCTCCAAAGGGGAAGTTCCTAGTCCTCTTCGTTCTTGCAGAATCCACAGCTTCTACCATCCGGTGGCAGCATCTTTGCACCCTCAGCTGGCATTTCCTGGGCATCTGCCCAATCTTGACTTTGTTGCGACTCTTGGACTTGGTCCCCTTGTTCCACAGGTACTCTCGTCCAGAAATCCACCTTTGTTGCATTGCTGGTGTTGGTCTTCCTTGCAGAATTCCCCTATCACGACTTCTGTGCTCTCTGGGGAACATAGGTGCACTTTACACCTACTTTTCAGGGTCTTGGGGTGGGCTATTTTTCTAACCCTCACTGTTTTCTTACACTCCCAGCGACCCTCTACAAGCTCACAGAGGTATGGGGTCCATTTGTGGTTCGCATTCCACTTCTGGAGTATATGGTTTTTGTTGCCACTATACCTATGTGCTCCTATTGCAATCTACTGTAATTCTACATTGCTTGCATTACTTCCATTTGCTATTACTGCATATTTTTGGTTTTGTATACATATATCTTGTGTATATTTGGCATTCTCATACTGAGGGTACTCACTGAGATACTTTGGCATATTGTCATAAAAATAAAGTACCTTTATTTTTAGCATATCTGTGTATTGTGTTTTCTTATGATATTGTGCATATGACACCAGTGGTATAGTAGGAGCTTTGCATGTCTCCTAGTTCAGCCTAAGCTGCTCTCCATAGCTACCTTCTATCAGCCTAAGCTGCTAGAAACACCTCTTCTACACTAATAAGGGATAACTGGACCTGGTCCAGAGTGTAAGTACCTGTTGGTACCCACTACAAGCCAGGCCAGCCTCCTACAATATGCACAAAATATAAAATAATAAACTAACTTAAATGAGTATTCTTTCTATTCTCCTACGAACCCAACTCACTAATAATAAAATAAACCTTTGTAAATATTACCAAAACAATAAAACAACTGCTGAATTAATTACAGGTAACTAACCGTGGCATATTAGTAAATTATACATACAAAATCATAAAACATTACAAATTAATAACAGAATTATTATATGATATACAAATACGTAAAAACATTTAAAACATGACGACACTACCTGCAATATTCTGTCAAGAAATTCCACAGAAATGTTTTGTTTTCATAGTGGTGGGTACCTACCAAATTACTTTTCTGCCTGTTATTGTACAGCCTGTGTCCAACTAATGGGTGTGTATACAAAATGCATGTCCTCCTAATGCACCATAGTTGTGTTTAGGTATTGAGCACATTATAAATCTTTGTACTGCAAAGTAACTGTGTGCAGGTGACAGTTGACAACTTGTGATAAGCATATTTGCACACAAGTTTTTGCCCCCGCTGAACAAGTTTCGAGGAGGGCAAAAGTTCTACCTAAAACATATTAAGTATTGCAAGCAGCCTTGAGGTATTGGACAGATTTGTGCTAGCATGGCTAATTATGCATAACATAGAAGACAGTGTGCACCATGTACTGACCTATGTACATGTGAATGGTTTTGACACTGAAGATGGTTTCGCTGTATAGTTTTCACCACAGAATGAAGGCTGCAGGTAGTATAATCTTTAGTACCTTCAAACCTTAGTTATTTTAAGTGAATAGTTGCTCTTTGGACAAGTTTTGCTTAGAGCACACTGTTCTTAGTAGATACTTTTTAATACTATGTTGTTGTCTATTTCTCATGAGAGTGTCACTGTCTGCAAATAGTGTGCTACAAAGTAGACTCTCCATAGAGTAAAGTCCCTCCTTCACAAGCCTTATTAGACCCTGGAGACCCTGTCCCCCAGGGTCACTACTACAATTAAAGGGGAGGTGGTTGTTTGGCCCCCTCCCTGAGCCATCCAGATGTCATACATAAGTCACACAGGATTGCCATCCAGATGTCAAACAGATGACAGGCAAGATTGGCAGGCAGAATTCAGACAGAATTTTCAGGCACATTTCTAGCAGAATTGTCAGGCAGATGTCAGATAAGATTGTCAGGCAGATGTCATGCAGAAGTCAGGCAGGATTGCCATCCAGATGTCAGACAGGTGTCATGCAGGATTATCAGGCAGTTTTCAGACAGATGTCAGGTAGGGTTATCAGGCAGGATTGTCAGGCAGATGTCAGTCAGGAATGTCAGACAGATGTCAGGTAGGAATGTCAGGCAGATGTCATATAGGATTGTCAGGCAGATGTCAGTGTGGATTGTCAGGCAGATGTCAGGTAGGATTGTCAAACAGATGTCAAGGAGGGTTGTTAGGCAGATGTCATACAGAAGTCAGGCAGGATTGCCACTGAGATGTCAGACTGAAGTCAGGCAGCATTGTGAGGCAAAAGTCAGGCAGGATTATCAGGCAGGTGTTAGGTTGGTGTCAGGAAGATGTCAGCTAGGATTGTCAGGCAGATGTCAGGTAGGATTGTCAGGCAGATGTCAGGTAGATGTCAGGTAGGATTGCCATTGAGATGTCAGACTGAAGTCAGGCAGCATTGGGAGGCAGAAGTCAGGCAGGATTATCAGGCAGGTGTCAGGTTGGTGTCAGGCAGATGTCAGCTAGGATTGTCAGGCAGATGTCAGGTAGGATTGTTAGGCAGATGTCAGGCAGATGTCAGGTAGGATTGTCAGGCAGATGTCAGGTAGGATTATCAATGCATTAAACATCATTACATAACTAAGCTGCTCATGACAAGAGATCTATGATGGGACAGGGAGACCGTGCACGTGGAGCACCCACAGCAGCTCGGCGACCAGCCTGATGATCACGGGTCAGGTGGGATTGAGTGGGCTGGATGGATTAGAGACGTGAACTGGTGTGCAGCAGACAGCCTCTGATCATGACACAGCAGCACTCTGTAAGCACACGCCTCTCTGTACGGGGTGGAGGTTTGGGAGAGGCTTGCTGTTCGGTGAGTCTAAATGTGCATTAGAGCTTGGCTTATGTTGGGCTTGAGGTTCCACGTGAAGCCAGAGCCCAGCATCTGGCTCGAGCTTTCAGTGGCTTGCCCACCTCTAATTTGATGTCAGTGCTTGTAATAATTCAAGTCGTGGAAGCCCTGGTGCTTCTATGCCCGAGGCTCGTGTCAGCTGCAGCAGACATTATCCCCCCTTGAAGGGTCCAATCACAAGGGGCACTCTAAATGTGGGGGAGATCAGTCTGCCTTATGTGCACCAATACTAAGGAGTGGCCTGGTAACATCGTAGGTCAGAGGCCGTACAAAACAGGGTTCGGCCTACGATCAACGACCTGCTCCTGCAGCCACCTCACAGGTTAGGCAGCCAAGCTCTTTTGAGATATCTATCGGCAGCTGCCAAAAGAGACAGTTTTTGTTCTGTGTCTTTTTAAGGATGGTGTTTTTTGAGCTATTGTAGCAAATGGCCACTTATAACTTCCTTTCTTAGGTCTGGTGATTGCCAAGACCTTTTGATTTTTAACAAAATACATGCATAATATGCAAATTTTAAAGGGGTTTTCAGTCATCTGCCTTCTTCCATTGGTCGGTTAGTATGTCATTCACATTTTACTTTCTCCCACTACAGCATACAAGGGGCAAGGTGTCCGCACACTTCAGACATTGGATCAATTCACTTTTTTTTTTTTTTACTTTCTTTTTTGGCATTTTTATTACGTCTGGCATCCGTTATGATTGAACATTACAATAACAAATTACATAACAAACAATGCATTTCGGAATTCAATGAAGGAACAGTTTCAGAGGCCCGAGCATGGGCAAGGGGAGTACATACTATGCTGGATCACGTATGCACCGGGCTGGCCCCCTGCTTCACAAGGCACATCAATGCTCAGGTGACCCAACAACCACACATGGAGACCACCCGGCAACACCATTTGTCAGCAAACGTTACAATCCTAAATAGAAAAACACTACAATGGTGTCCGCACATCACTCCCCCTCACTTGAGCTGTCAGGAGAATCATACTCATCCCCCTCTGTAAAGTTGTGTAGTAGGGACCGCCAAAGCACCAAAGCCTCCGATGCCCCCCTGTCCCTGTGGGTATTATGCACATGCACTTCCTCCGCCACTCCCCATTCATGGAGATCCCTCTGCCATGACGCCTCCCGGGGAACCCAAGCACTCATCCAGCATCTCATCTCTTGGCTAGCAGCAATGCTATTTGGGCCATTTTATAATGTTTCTGTCATCCCCTGGGTCTAGGTACCGCTCCCAGAAGGTAGGCCTTTGAGGTCAAGGGTATCGCTATGCCAGTCCCCTCTGCTATCTTCGGAATCACCTTTTCCCAGTATCCCCTCACCACCCCTCACCACCCCTCCCCGGATGTCTAGGCTAGATGCAAAAAACTGGCACTAAACTGTCCACATCTCGTGCACTTCGCCTTCCTATCAGGAGTTATTCAATTAAGGCGCTGGGGGTGTCACACATGCGCGGTGCAGGAAGTTAAAATGGGGCAACTTAAATCTCTGATTACAAGACACTTTTTTCACCAGCATACTTACTTGTGCCCAATCCGCATCTGCTATCGGCTCCTCCAACTCCCTCGACCATGCAGCACGTGCCACACACTGGGATAGCACCTGGTCACCTCTGACAGCTTTATAGAACAATGAAATGAGGTGTCCCACCTCTCCACATTGGAGCAAGCCTCCCAGCACTTGGGATGGCTGTGGGGCAGCTTGGGGAACCCATCCCAGACCTCTCGTGCCACACGTTCCAACTTGGCATACAGCAAAAACTGGCCAGGCCCAACCTCAAAGGTTTCCTGAGCCTCTGGGAATTTGATGAATACCTCCCCTCTGTATGGGCCACACAGATAGCCACGTGTAGGAGGCTGGTCTGGCTTATAGTGGGTACCTTGTGGTTCTTACACCTTGTGCCAGGTCCAGTTATCCCTTATTAGTAGAATAGAGGTGTTTCTAGCAGCTTAGGCTGATAGAGGTAGCTATAGCAGAGCAGCTTAGGCTGAACTAGGAGACATGCAAATATCCTACTATACCACTTATATCATATAGCACAATATCATAAGAAAACACAATACTTTGAGTTACTAAAAATAAAGGTACTTTATTTTAGTGACAATATGCCAAAAGTATCTCAGAGGATACCCTCACTTAGGAGGCAAGTAATATACATAAATTATATGTACACAAACCAAAAATCAGGTAAGTAACAGTTAGAAAAGTTGTGCAAACAATGTAGAATAACAAGAGAATGCAATAGGGAGAAATTGGCCTAGGGGCAACACAAACCATACACTCCAAAAGTGGAATGTGAATCACGAATGGACCCCAGGCTTGTGGTAGGTTGTAGAGAGTTGCTGGGACTGTAAGAAAACAGTAAGGGTGTCCAAAATACCCCACCCCAAGACCCTGAAAAGTAGGAGTAAAGTTACCCTACTACCCCAGAAAGACAGAATAGTTGTGATAGGGGATTCTACAAGAACCACAAGCACCAGAACAATACTGAAGATGGATTCCTGGACCTGAGGACCTGTAAAGGAAGGGGACCAAGTGCAAGAGTCACGAAAGTGTCCGGGGGGGGGACAGGAACCCACTAAAACCCGGATGATGGTGCAAAAGGGCTGCCTCTGGGTAGAAGAAGCTGAAGATTCTGCAACAACGAAAGGAGCCAGGAACTTTCCCTTTGGTTAGAAGATGTCCCATGGCTTGCTGGAGGTTGCAGAAGTGTTTTCCTGCAGAAATACTGCAAACAATCCTTGGTAGCAGCAAGAGTCACTACTGAGGATTTTGGGTGCTGCTGGGGACCAGGAAGGATCAGGATATTGCCCTTTGGAGGAGGAGACAGAGGGGGTGCTCAGCAACTCAGAGAGCCCCTGCAGAAGGAGGCAGCACCCGCAGAAGTACCGGAGCAGGCACTTAGAATATCTGAGGACAGCGGTCAACTCAGAGTCACAAAGGAGGGTCCCACAACGTCAGAGTCCAACTAGGCGAGATGGACAATGCAGGACGGAGTGCTGGGGACCCAGGCTAGGCTGTGCTCAAAGGAATCCTTGGAAAAGTGCACAGAAGCCGGAGCAGCAAATTTGGGCAGAATGGCCACTGAACTGTGGGAGACACTTGGACCCAGCTCCTGTGTTCCAGGGACCACGCTCGTCAGGATGAGAGGGGACCCATAGGACCGGTGATACAGAAGTTTGGTGCCTGCGTTAGCAGGGGTAAGATTCCATCGACCCACAGGAGATTTCTTCTTGGCTTCCAGTGCAGGGTGAAGGCAGACAGCCCTCAGAGCATGCACCACCAGGAAACAGTCGAGAAAGCTGGCAGGATGAGGCGCTACAATGTTGCTGGTAGTCGTCTTGCTACTTTGTTGTGGTTTTGCAGGCGTCCTGGAGCAGTCAGCGGTCAATCCTTGGCAGAAGTCGAAGAAGGAAGTGCAGAGAAACTCTGGTGAGCTCTTGCATTCGTTATCTGAGGAATAGCCCAGAAGAGGTTTGGCTACTAAGAAAGGAGGCTTGGCTACTGAAAGAGGTAAGCACCTATCAGGAGGGGTCTCTAACGTCACCTGCTGGCACTGGCCACTCAGAGGTGTCCATTGTGCCCCAACACCTCTGAATCCAAGATGGCAGAGGTCTGGGGCACACTGGAGGAGCCCTGGGCACCTCCCTTGGGAGGTGCAGGTCAGGGGAGTGGGCACTCCCCTTTCCTTTGTCCAGTTTCGCGCCAGAGCAGGGCTGGGGGATCCCTGAATCAGTGTAGACTGGCTTATGCAGAGATGGGCACTATATGTGTCCATCAAAGCATTTCCAGAGGATGGGGGAGGCTACTCCTCCCCAGCCCTTCACTCCCACCTATTTCCAAAGGGAGAGGGTGTAACACCCTCTCTCAAAGGAAATCCTTTGCTCTGCCTTCCTGGGACTGGGATGCCCAGGCCCCAGGGGGGGGAGAAACCTGTCTGAGGGGTTGGCAGCAGCAGCAGTGGAGACCCCAGAAAGGCAGTTTGACAGTTCCCGGATTCTGTGCTAGAGACCCGGGGATGCATGGGATTGGCACCCCAATACCAGAATGGTATTGAGGTGACAATTCCATGATCCTAGACATGTTACATGGCCATGTTTGGAGTTACCATTGTGACGCTACATATAGTTATTGACCTATATGTAGTGCACGCGTGTAATGGTGTCCCCGCACTCACAAAGTCCGGGGAATTTGCCCTGAACAATGTGGGAGCACCTTGGCTAGTGCTGGGGTGCCCACACACTAAGTAACATTTCACCTAACCTTCACCAAGTGAGGGTTAGATATATAGGTGATTTATAAGTTACTTATGTGCAGTGAAAATGGCTGTGAAATAACATGGACGTTATTTCACTCAGGCTGCAGTAGCAGTCATGTGTGAGGATTGTCTGAACTCCCTATGGGTGGCAAAAGAAATGCTGCAGCTCATAGGGATCTCCTGGAACCCCAATAACCTATGTACCTAGGTACCATATACAAGGGAATTATAAGGGTGTTCCAGTATGCCAATAGAATTGGTGAAAATGGTCACTAGCCTGCAGTGACAATTTTAAAGGCAGAGAGAGCATAACCACTGAGGTTCTGCTTAGCAGAGCTTCAGTGACACAGTTAGGCACCACACAGGGAACATACATTTAGGCCACACTTATGAGCACTGGGGTCCTGGCTACCAGGATCCCAGTGAGACAGGCAAAAACAAACTGACACACAAGTAAAAATGGGGGTAACATGCGAGGCAAGATGGTACTTTCCTGCACAACCACCCCCCCAAACGAGGGACAATAAGGCTAAGCTTGGCCAGATGAGTCTGAGTCTTCATTGTCTAAGTGGAAATATCTGGAGAGTCCATCTGCATTGGAGTGGGTACTCCCAGGTCTATGTTCCACTGTATAGTCCATTCCCTGTAGGGAGAGGGACCACCTTGTTGTAATTTAGCAGTGATTAGATTAAGCATTAGCAGAAGACATCTTGTATTTAGCAACTATTGTGAGCATTTTGCGGATTCCATTTGTATTCATGGCAGCCATTTTCTCTGCCACATGCTGCCATGTGCTCCCCATGTGCTCTGTCCTACCTTCCTGTTAACTACTCTTGAAAATCTGTCTAGTGACAAGTTATATTTAGCATCTCCAACTTTGCACATGCCCAGTAAGGTCTGCAGCTGTTAGTAATTAGTAACCAACAGTAATGTGTCTACTAGTCCTTGAAAACTGTTAGCCCCTCCTACCTGTGGACTGTGCATTTTCATATGACCTTATATGTATATAAGTCTTGCTTCTATAACTGTACCAACTTCTTTTAGCCCCTGCGTGGGTATAAAAGGACCATGCTCTCTTAGTTCAGTGTGCCACTTCAAACATTACCGAAGGGTGCTGTTTGAACTGTAGTACCACCTCATGAGGTTTAATAAACTTTGTCTTTTATTTCAGTTTCTGTGCCAACTTCTTCCTATATGTTCTGAGGACTTTGTGCAGAGAAGGGCGAACCCCTTGCACTAGTAGGCCTTGCTGAGGCTTACTTCGACAAATTGGTGCCCGAACAGGGACTCATCGACGACTCGGACGCCCGACGGATTGGTCGCGGAGAAAGATTGGGATCTCGCTGCGGACGATCAATGCCTGAGGAGACCCAAGTCTTGGCAACCACAGCGTTTTTCCCTTCTTTCTGACTTGAACATCCAGGTGGTGCCGGTCCTCGACTGAGATCCTTTTTGTTCATTCATCATGCAGTGACCATTTGGTCGATTTTAGAACTTGGCAGTTGGAACCTGGACGCCCTGTGATTGGTAAGAGCCGTTTTACGGCACTTGCTGTGGGTTTTGATGCCTTTGTTTCACCACTTACTGTGGCTCTCGTGTTTTGGGTGACTAGTCAATTTGTGTCCTTTGAATTGATATATAAATTGCAATTTATATAGGCAGGTAATGAGGAGAATTTTCTCCAATTTAATTTTGATTTGAACGGCACCTTAAGTGCTACTTTGATTGTAATACTGCATATTCTGCACTATTTTTGGCATGCCTGTTTTTAGCGCACTTCGTAGGATGTGCTGCTTTTGTGATGGTACCAATTTGAGACTGGAAGAATCGCAATCAGCACCCCCAGAGGGGACGCCCAATAGAGATATGTATGTTAAACATGGTCTTTCTTCTATGATGTACAGCACATTATGGAATAAATACACTTGTGTGGATCCTGAGATACGTTGGCCTATGCATGCGTCATTTGATTTGCGAAAGATTGAGTATGTGGAACAATGTACGTGTGAGCGAAGGTCTAGGCAAGATATGTTTGACTGTGTACGAATGTGGGAGAAAGAAGTGCGTGGACGAGTGAAGAGTGAGCAAGCCTTGCTTGAGAAAGAGCAGCGGAAGAATGTATATGTGAGAGCATTGGAAATGAGAAAGAAATAAATAAATGACTTAAAGGAGATAGAAGAGAAAGAACGTAAATCACAGGTAACTGGCCAATGCACTGTTCGGCAACCTCTCTATCCTAACCTTAATAAACCGCACAATGATTTTTTGTTACTAGGTCGCCCTCCACCTCCGTATGTCGTTCCTTCTGCCCCTCATGAGTTAGCTGAGGTCTCCGGTTCGGAGAACAGAAGATACGAGACAGTCGCTCTATGTTGCCTGCTGACCGTGCGTCTGAGTTTATATCTACTGCTCGTAAAGCAATTCGTAGTGTTGTCTCTGCTTCTGAACTTTTAGGCAACATGAACGGGTGGACGGAAAAGGAGCAGCTATATTTTACTGAGGCATTTGGCACAGAAGTTATTTAACTATTTCATAAATATTCTGATGAGTTAGAGCCTGATGATGTAACAGCTGATCGTAAGGAAATGCGCAATGGTCTTTTTGTTTTCTCTCAGGTGGCTGATGCAATCAGGCATTTGGTGAAATTATGTGTTGCGGCAGACCGTTTGTGAGAGGAGAAAAGGGCAATGGACATAGTTGCACGGACATATCAGACCGGTGGGACGCAAGCTTCCATCTTTGGAACAGATAAGACTATGATAGTTCACACGAAACCAATGCGGGATGCCGCGCCTTTGTATGTTCCTCCTAAAGGATAGGGTACAAGTGATGATAAAACTTCTGTTGATGCTATGGTTATTTTATTTATAATTGGGTGTATACTCCTTGAAATAGGGCAGATGTATTGGCACTCAAAACAGCATCACCTGACCCGCAGAAAAATCCAGCTGCCTTTTATGAGGAAGTTGAGGGAGCAATTAGTTCTTCTAGTATGACTTTGGCTGACATTGATTTATTTTTCAGATTGATATTACCACCAGATATGTGGAGAACTGTTCGTAAAGTTGATGATCGTGTAGTTTTTGGGGCGTCATGAAAAGAATTAGAACAGATGGACGGGGATAGGGAACCTGCAAAAAAGCTGTATCAGTTGATTCTAGATCTTCCCGCAGCCATATTAGTTAAGTTAAAAATGATTATTCCCCCTAAAAAGATAGATTGGACTGTTTTAGCATCTTGTAAGCAAAAGGCAGATGAATCGGTCTCTGATTTCTTTACATGCTTTGAAGAAGCATTTCATGATTTTAGCGGCCAGTTATTGTCAGATGATACGGGCAGACATTTGTTCATCGATAAATATGTTGCAAATCTGTTACCAGGAATAGCTAGTCGTCTAAAAGCTAGTGAAAGTTCATGGACTACCTCTACTCCGGTTTCTCTTTTGACTATGGCTCAGTATTATGAACATCAGGAACTAGAAGCAAAAGGTAGCGAGGATAAAAAGATTAAAGAATTAAAGACGAAGCTTATGTTGGCTCAAGCTTATGGTCCGCCTTTTAGAGGTAGTGATAGAGGTGGACGTGGATCTTATGGTTCTTCTTACACTCGTTCGAATTTGTCTGTTGATCAGTGTGCGTACTGTAAGAAATTTGGGCATTGGGCTGCTGATTGTCCAGCACTACGTGTTCAGCAGTGTTCACGTGGTCGGGGACAAATGAGAAATCGTTCAGGATATTCAGGACCTAGAAGAAGTATGAATGATCATGCTAGGTTTGATGCTAATGTACGAGGGCAGGATGGGTTTAACACTTTTGATAGACGGAACCAATACCAGATGTCTAACTATGTGCAGCCTGATTTCCAAGATTCTGCTTATGTATAGGATTGCCTAGGATGGGGTAAGGAATCAGTTGAAGTTCCAGTAGATGAGAGGGGTCCCTATGTTACAGCACATGTTTTGGGTTCTACTGATCAGTTTCTGGTTGAAACATGAGCTACTCGTAGCACCTTGTCTAAACAATTGATTCCAAGGGCTCCCCTGTCTGGCTTAACCATTACATCAATAGGTTTCGTTGGAACACCTTCCCCTAGACCATTGTCACAACCACTTGCATTCCATGTTGAAAAATGTACTGCTCCATGTCCGTTTTTGGTTTCTCCAAATACACCAGACAATATTGTGGGTCTTGATCTGCTCAAGTATTTCAGGGCTACAATACGATGCTCTCCTGAAGGGGTGCGTGTTATTTTGAATGATAATCATCCTGTGATGGAAAGAGTTTGTCTTGTTAAAGAGGATATTGCATTAGCTTCACTCCCCAGTACTTTGTGGGCTACATCAGATACTGATGTGGGACAAATGATTATTCCACCGGTACATATTAGTGTCAAGGAGGGAGCTGTATTGGCACATTTGCCTCAATACAAAATTTCAGAGGAGGGCGAAGAAGCACTCACACGAATTGCGCATGATCTTATTGCAGTTGGAGTTGTTGAGAAAGTTCAGTTTAATGTTTGTAACAGTCTGATTCTTCCTATTCTGAAAAAGGATACTGATACTAGGATTTACCGATTCATTATTGATATACCAGAAGTGAATAAGATTGTGGTACCACAATATAGTGGGGTATCTGACATCACAACACTTCTTACTTTGGTTCCCCTGACGGCAACTACGTTCTTTGTGATAGACATGAAGAATTCTTTCTTTTCGATCCCTATTCATCCTGACAGCCGATATTTGTTTCGTTTTACTTTGAATAAACGATCATTTAGATTTTGAGAGTTCCTCAAGGCTATACTGAGAGTCCTAGTATTTATAGTCAAGCGTTAAAACGACAACTTGATTCTTTTGTTTTGCCTGAAGGTGTGGCTCTCATACATTATGTCGATGATATTTTGTTGGCAGCTGATACCCCTGAGCAATGTGAAAAGTGCACTTTGTCCTTACTTTCTTTTCTTGCTTCACACCATCATAAAGTGTCACGAAAGAAATTGCAATATTGTAGACCAAAGGTAACCTATTTAGGTCACCTTTTGTCTAAGGAGGGCCGTGCACTTGCATCAGATTGTATTCAAGCAATTTTAGACACACCAGTACCCTCTACTCAGAAAGATGTTTGTGCATTCCTTGGTCTTACTTCTTTTTGTAGGAAATGGATATTAAGGTTTTCACACATTGTCAAACCTTTGCTAGCACTTTTGACTAAAGATACTCCAATGCCCCTCCCATGGACAGATGAATGTGAGACTGCTTTCCGGCAGCTACGAAAAGCCCTTTTTTCAGCACCAGTGTTAGGTACTCCTGATTACACAAAGCCTTTTGCACTTTACGTACATGAGAAAGATGGATGTGCATTGTCAGCTTTAGTACAGACACATGGCGATAAGCAGCGTCCCTGTGCATATTTTTCAGTAGTACTTCATCCTGTCGCTCAAGCGTTGCCTGGGTGTTTTCGTTCAGTTGCGGCAACAGCTGTGTCAATACGTCAGAGTGAAGGAATAGTTTTGTCAAATAAGCTGTTGGTGTTAGTACCCCATGCGGTTGATGCTCTTTTAAATCAAACAAAGACACAACATTTAACTAGCGCCCGTATCACAGGATATGAGTTCACATTGCTGGCTCCTCACATTACACTGAAGAGATGTGCAACACTAAACCAGCCACTTTGTTGCCATATCTGGTGACTCAGCCTCAGTCACAAGAAACACATGATTGTATATTCCTTACCGAAGAACAGACAAAGGGTCATATTGATTTACAAGATACGCCCTTCCAGATGTAGACGGGGAATTGTGGGTTGATGGGTCTTGTTTGAAGTTGCCAGATGGTACGACCTCAGCTGCATATGCAATCACCACAATACACACGGTAGTGGAGACAGCTCGTATACCACAGAAGTCAGCTCAAGCAGCTGAACTCATACCTTTGACACAAGCATGTGAGCTTAGTACTGACTTATGTGTGAACATTTATACAGACAGCCGCTATGCTTTTGGAGTGGCTCATGATTTTCGTTTGCTTTGGAAGGAGAGAGGCTTTCTCACATCCCACGGGATGCAGATAATGCACAGGGAATTAGTGCATAACCTCTTGACTGCATTGACATATCCAAAGAAACTAGCTATTGTGAAATGTAGTGCACACAAGAAAGTGACCGATAAGATAGGGCAAGGTAATGCTCTTGCAGACCGCGTAGCATGTGAGACTGCGATGCAGCGAAGTACTACTTCTATGTATGTAGTGAAGTCACAAGCTGAACGTTGGCATAATGCTAGACAAGACGTATTAGATATAAAGAAATCTGCTTCTGTGAAAGAACGTGAGCAATGGTCTGAAGATGGAGAATTGGATGATGAGGGCTGTTGGCGGAATAAGCAGATAGATAAATGGAAATTGCCTATAGCTTTTGTACAACATATGGTTCAGATGGCACATGGGCTGGCACATGTTGGAGCTTCAACAATAACGAAGTTGCTTACGCAAGTTTGGGAGCATCCAGAAATTTCCAGTACAGCTAAAAGAGTAGTACAGTCTTGTTTGATCTGTTTACAATACAATCCTGGAAAAGGGACACAAACTCCCGCGGGAGGGTTTACTATACCAACTGTACCTTTCCAAGTTCTACAAATGGATTATATTCAGCTTGAACGCTGCAACAATTTAAAGTATGTCTTGGTGGTGGTATGTGCCTTCAGTAAATGGATAGATGCGTACCCCACAAAGGATAATACTGCCATTACCACAGCGAAGGTGCTTTTTAAATAATTTTTCCCTACATTTGGTGTTTGCAGACTTTTATGGAAAGATAACGGACCTCATTTTGTTGGTGAAGTTATTAAGTATGTCCTGAAAGGATTAGGGATCAAACAGAAGTTCCATGCGGTTTTCCACTCACAATCAGTAGGGTTGGTGGAAAGGTATAATGCTACTTTGAAGCTGAAGTTAGCGAAGATACAGGTTTCCACATCTTTAACATGGCCGGATGCATTACCATTGGCATTACTATCTATTAGGACAGTTCCACACTCTCGAACAGGCCTTACCCCCTATGAAATAGTATTTGGAAGGCCAATGAATATTTGGGGAGTTCCTAAGCCAAATTCTGTATATGATGTACCTTGTGTCCTGATGAATGATTATTTGGCACAGTTAACCAACAATTTGGTTTCTATTCATCAACAGGTTCGAGAAGCACTTCCTGACAGATCTACAGGTGAAGGCCATGAACTCCAATCTGGTGACCAGGTGATGTTTAACTCCTTTGAAAGATCAAGCAGCTTGGAACCAAGGTGGTGAGGCACAGAGCAGGTGCTCCTTGTGACAAGGACAGCAGTTCGAGTGATGAACCAAAAGAATTGGGTCCATAGTACTCACTGCAAGGTGCTACCTACCTTGGTGGAACCTGCTGTGCTGACCGATCATCGAGAGATCTTGACTACGGAGAAAGGCAGTGCTATATTACCTGATGAATCTGCAGAGTTCTTCCCGGACCATACGATTTCTGGAGTATCGCAATATAATTTGAGACTGAGGAAAAAATCTGTAGTGCTGGAGAAAACTGGTTGAGCTACCGCCCTGGGTTAGTGAAACGGAGAGCCAATGTGGCAAGGGGTTGGGGATCAGCCATGCATTAGAGTAGTGACACCCGCCTTGCCCCGTGGTGAAGAAATCAGCGGCTGCCCTGGGATAAGAGCTCCAACGATTGTTTTTAATTAATTTCTGGAAGGGTCGATTATCACTGTTGCTAAAATGAATAACAAAGTGATCATTAGTACTATGGGCTTTGTTGTTGTTTTGGTGGTTATAGCAATAATCACCTGGTTTGTTGAAAAGAAGGCTCCTGCTCGTGAGTTTTGTGTTTCCACTACTCCAGTAAGAGAGGATCACTATTACTTTACGCTTCCCTATCATGAGCAGAAACACCGTCAATCGTACTTAAATAATACTTTCATTCAGATGTTGCATCGTACTCATAATGCTACAAATACTACTAACTGGTGGGTATGTGGAATGATACCTGCGCATCAAAAGAAAGGAAGAACACCTTTCATTCCTCTTCCTTTTTCACACAATGGTTCTTGTCAAGCTTGGTATACGCTTTTGCTTGCATCTGGAAAACGTACGCTACCAAGACAAAGATGGGTATCCCCAAGCCAAAGGAACGAAATGGGAATGGGAAGAGTATCAACCGGACAATGTTTCAATACCATATGTCTTCACAAATATAAGAGACTCTGACAGGAAAGAACAATTTGTGATTTCTGTTACAAAAACTAAAGCAGATTTATGTGCACGTAGCATTGGGCGAATTCCAGTGGGGACAAGCGATTGTACCTTGATTTTAACTATTGAGGGTGTAAATAATAGTAGTTTTACAGCTTTAGATAATACGTATTTTGTTTGTGGTACCTATAGATATTACCAACTACCTGTTGGGTGGTCAGGTGTGTGTTATGTTTCTTTTCTATTACCCCCTGGGTTTTTGGCCCCTGCATCATATCACCGAGATTTTAAACTGTTCAATGACATCATTAAAAATAGATATAAAAGGACAATAAGTACAAATGAGGTAGACCAAACGGACACTAGCCTGCAACAATATGTTGATTTTAATTTAGGGTTGTTCTCCTTTGTGGGTGCTGCATAAAACAGTAGGGAAGTGAGACGATTGAATAGGGTTGTGGAAGCTGTTCCCAATCAAGCAGCTCTGGCACTTGGGAATATTACTGAGGACCTCCAAATTGTGAGGATTGTAGCGCTCCAAAATCGCATGGTACTATATGTGATATTAGCTGATCGAGGTGGCGCATGTTGCATCATCGGTAGAAGTTGCTGCGTTTTCATTCCAGATCACTCACCTTCAGTATATGATGCAATATCTAAATTGCATAAAATTGCTGCAGAAATCCACACAGAGACTGGTACTTGGACTTTTTCTGGATGGTTTTGGGCTCTTGTTTACTATTGGGGCTGGAAACTACTGACTATCCTGTGTGTAATGATTGCAAACATTTTCACATGCTGTATCTGTATTCAGTGTGGTCCAATGTTCTGCTCCATGTGTATTAATGCTTGTATGCCTACCAAAAGAAATATTACAGAAATGAAAGCACAACACATGTTAGTTAATGAAATAGCTGTAATGATGAGCATAAATATACAAGATGAATATTTAGACTATACCAGAAAGATGAATGTCTTCACCTAATGCTGAAAGGGTCATCTGCTGTAATTTAGTAGCGATTGGATTAAGCATTAGCAGAAGACATCTTGTATTTAGCAACTATTGTGAACATTTCGCGGAATCCATTTTGTATTCATGGCAGCCATTTTCTCTGCCACATGCTGCCATGTGCTTGCCATGTGTTCTGTCCTACCTTCCTGTTAACTACTCTTGAAAATCTGTCTAGTGACAAGTTATATTTAGCATCTCCCACTTTGCCCATGCCCAGTAAGGTCTGTAGCTGTTAGTAATTAGTAACCAACAGTAATGTGTCTACTAGTCCTTGAAAACTGTTAGCCCCTCCTACCTGTCGACTGTGCATTTCCACATGACCTTATATGTATATAAGTCTTGCTTCTATAATTGTACCACCTTCTTTTAGCCCCTGCGTGGGTATAAAAGGACCATGCTCTTAGTTCAGTGTGCTACTTCAAACATTACTGAAGGATGCTGTTTGAACTGTGGTACCACCTCATGAGCTTTAGTTAACTTTGTCTTTTATTTCAGTTTCTGTGCCAACTTCTTCCTATATGGTCTGAGGACTTTGTGCAGAGAAGGGTGAACCCCTTGCACTAGTAGGCCTTGCTGAGGCTTACTTTGACACCACCATCAGAGACTAAAACAGCCTCTGTGGTCTCACTAACAAGACCAACCCCAACTATACTGCCAATGGTGAGCCCAGCTACACCCTTGGATTGGCTATTTGTAGTAGACTTCCCACCACCACTTCTATTACTAGGGGCACTAGAGGTTGCAGTTGGGGTTGTGGTAGTGGAAGCCTTGGTGTTTTTCTTTGGACCAGTGGCATCACTTGCTCAATGGCCTTTTACTTAATATAAATAATACCATGGCTTTTTCTGATTGTGAGAAGAGGATTTGGACCCACCACCCCCAGAGGATGTTTGTGGGCCTGATGAAGACTCAGAATGTGTTTTCATCTTTGTCCCCATCCTTGTCAGAAGACTTACCATCCTTCTTCTTGCCATCCTTGTCTCCCCCTGTATGAACTTTTCTGTTCACTCTTGTTCTGACCCATTTGTCTACCTTCTTTCCCAATTCTTGGGGAGAGGTCAGATCTGAGTCTACCAAGTACTGGTGCAACAAATCAGACACACAATTGTTTAGAATATGCTCTCTCAGGATTAGATTATACAGGCTTTCATAGTCAGTCACCTTACTGACATGCAACCAACCCTCCAAGGCCTTCACTGAACAGTCTACAAAGTCTGTCCAGTCTTGAGAGGACTCTTTTTCTGGTGTCTCTGAACTTAATCCTGTATTGTTCAGTGGTTAAGCCAAATCCATCCAAAAGTGCATCCTTCAAAGCTTTGTAATTGTTAGCATCACTTTCTCTGACAGTAAGTAGCCTATCCCTACCCTTACCAGTGAAAGAGAGCCACAAGATAGCAGCCCACTGCCTTTGAGGGACCAACTGTACCATGCAGGACCTCTCAAGTGCAGCAAACCACTTGTTAATGTCATCCCCCTCTTTGCAAGGGGGGACTATCTTATGCAGGTTTCTGGAATCTTGCTCTCTAACAGGATTGCTATAAAAACACTGTTGATGCCACCATGGGGAACTAACCCCAATCGCTGCCTTTCCCTCTCTACATCCAGAGATTTCCTGTCTAAGGCCAGCTGCTGCTGTTTAAGCTGTGGCCTGGCCTCTTCCCAACTCAGTTTTCTGAGTTCCATTTCCATTAAGTTATCCTCGGGGTGGGAGGCTTGGGAATTGTGAGATACAGAGGAAAGATGGGAATTGGCAGAGAGAGACCTGTCCCTAACTGACTGGACCCTGGTAACCTGGCCTTTAGAAGTGAAAGGTGCCCTACTAATGTGTGACCCCCCTCCCACTACCAGTATCACTAGGTGGCCTGCTAGCTGGCAGGTCTTTGTAAGAACCCTCCCCAGCATCCTCAGAGGACTCCTCTTAGTCTGGCTGGGTATCCCCCTCCTCTACCTCCTGTTCCTCGGATGGGCCAGACTGGTTCTGGTCATTTTCTAGGAGAAGGTGAATAAAAAGTCTTTTGTGGGATTCTTGCCAATGCTTAAACCTCTTTCAATGCAGAAACCCCTTGTAGCCGGCTGACTGATATCCCAGCTACTAGCACTACAGAATCGGGAACGGAGTCCCGATTCTACTTCCTGGACTATGCCCCGCCCGGGCGTCCTAGCAACCACGACGCCGATAGCCTCAAAGGGAACCCGGATAGAAAAGAAAAAACGGACTACACGAGAAGAGGGAGGAGGAAAATAAAAATGCCGACTGAGATGGGGGACCAGAGAGGAGAAGACCGGAGGATACGGAAAACAGACCGGACGCCGGAGAAACCCTGAAGACGACCACCCATTACGACCAAGAGGGAACCCGAAGGACGAAGATTCCGCCACATCCCAGGAGGGACATGGCTTAACCAGGTATGGTGCTATATCAAGGACAACCTCTGGTTAAAAGGGAGGGGGATGACAGAGGGGGGGGAGAGGGGATACTGCAGGGAGAGGGAGGGGGGAACTTGGAGGGAGTGGAGGAGGAGGAGGGATGCTAGAGAGGTGGAAGAAGGGCAGGTGGAAACAGGAGCCATATAGCGAAAAGAATAGAAGTCTGAAATGCTAAAGAGCACTCTGTAGAAAGAATTAAGAGCACTATAATTAAAGAGCACCCAAAGATAGAAACCTACCACGAAGAAACACTACTAGGTGATTTTTCTGCACACCCTCTTTTATAACGTTAATCACACTTTACCAGGAGACGGCTCTCTCTCTCTCCCTCTCTCCCTATCTCTCTCTCTCTCTCTCTCTCTCCCCTTTTCTTCTTGTAGTCTTAATATTAACCATATATAAACAAAACCCCGACTCACCCATATCTCCGTTCCTCTTATTTCCGATGAATCTGGGAGACCCAAAAAGAATATCTTCGCCGGTCAAGATGAAACCTGGGGAAAAGAGAAGAGACAACTTGTTACGGAGAACCCACAAACCATATAATCCTGAAGTCTTTGTCATATCTTTAAAGAACTTTAAATAAAGTCACCATGTCCAACCCACTCGAGCATCCTAGTCCTTATTATCGCCACACATACTGCCACAGTGGTGTCAGAAGTGAGATTTTGAGGCATGTGCGATAAAAGGACAGATTAAAGGTGAAAATGGGGGAAAAACCCACTTTGGAGGACATGATACAACAGCTAGCTGAAGGACAGCGTCACCTTCAGCTAGTATGGGAGGCCCATCAGAGGGAGGCTAAGGAAGACCGCGAAGCGTTGCAGAGTGCATTAAAAAGCCAGGCCATCATCATGGCCAATAATCAATTGGTATATGAGCCGGCCCTCCAAAAACTCACAGATACCATTGCAGCAAGTAAGGTCCACCCCAATGTGCCTAGCTCAGTTCTTCAGAAGTACCAGGATGGAGAGGATCCCGACACTTTTTTTACCAACTTTGAAAGGGTGGCTTCCTCTGCCCAGTGGCCGGAAGAACAGTGGGGTCAATATATAGCGCCATTACTGATGGGTATCCTCCAAACGGCCTACCAGGCCGCTAATCCAGATGGTACCACACCCTACAAAGACATTAAAAAGAGCATATTGGAGAGAGTAGGGCACGATTCGGAGTACTATCGCCTGCGATTCCGGAAGATCAAATGGGGGCCTGCGAAGGACCCCCGGACATTTTATTATAAAGTCAAGGACCTGGGGTTGAAATGGCTGGGACCCATAGGAACAGAGAGGGAAGATATTATAAAGGCGGTGATCTTGGAGCAATATTTAGAATCACTCCCTCCATCCACTCGGAGTTGGATACGCCAACACCCTAATGTCAACACCGCCATGGCAGTAGACTTAGCCTGCGCTTACCACCGATCGACCGACTTCAAAAGCTTAAATCCCAAGACACCTACTAGACCCACAGCCATACCACTAAAAAGTTTTCCCAGGAAACCCTCAGATGGAGCAGGGCTTCCCAAACTAGGGGATAATCCGCCTATGCAACAGCCGCAATGTTATAGCTGTGGCGACTGGGGGCATATAGCTTGACTATGTCTCCGGAAGGGTGAAAAACCTGAACCCATGGAGATCGGGGTCACGAGGGGAAGAGTCTTATGTACAGGAGGGGGCGATCCCAGATACAGACAAGAAGTTAAAATAAACGGAAAAGCACTTCTAGCCCTAATAGACTCGGGATGTAGCCAATCTGTGGTAAGAGCGGATGTGGTAAATCTATCAGGGAAAACCACCCACCAATGGGTATCGATCTGCTGCAAACACGGTGACAAAGACAATTACCCCCTATCCCTTGTGAGCATAGAGTGGGAAGGAAATCATGACCTACTACCAGTGGGGGTTATAGATCACTTGGTAGAGGATTGTATATTAGGAACTGACTATATACGGTTCCCCGAGCTGTTGAAAAGAGTAAGTTCCCAAATCGCGGCAGAGACATGGTGGACGGAAGCCCCGTTTTACGATAGCCATATAGAAGAAAAACCATCTCGTCCTAAACCCACCAGACGAGAGAAAAGACAAATAAAACAACAGTATTGGAATTCTGAAAAAGAAAAGAATATAGAAAAGGTAGTAGCCAACATTACAGCTCCTCCTCCTTCCTTTAGAATCAGCCAGCGAGAAGATCCCTCCCTACGTAATGCTTGGAAAGCGGACAAATCTGAGCTTACTAATGAGGTGGGTCCCTACTTCATTGTCCAGAAAAATCTACTCTATCGTGTCATAAAACGCGACAACATCGAGAAACGACAGTTAGTAGTACCCAAGCCCTATCACGTACAGGTACTCTTTTTGGCCCACAATCAGCCGGGAGGGGAACACTATGGCAGGGAAAAGATTGAAGAATATTTTCTAAGGAGATTTTATTGGCCCGGAGTTTACGCGCAGCTTCGACAATACTGTGCCCAGTGTCCCCGATGCCAACTTGTAGATCCGGGAACCCAAAGAAAAGCACCCCTCCAGCCCTTACCTATCATTGAAGTTCCTTTTTCCCGAATCGGCATGGATTTAGTAGGTCCACTTCTCCCCTCCACCAAAGGTCACACCTATATTCTGGTTTTAGTGGACTATGCTACCCGGTACCCTGAGGCTATACCCCTTTCTAGTATGACTTCTAAAAATGTAGCCCAGACTATGATCACTTTCTTTGCTAGAGTCGGATTCCCCAATGAGATCCTGACTGATCAGGGGACACCGTGTATGTCTTCATTAATGAGTAATATTTGTAAGACCCTTGGGATCAAACAAATCAAGACCTCAGTTTATCACCCCCAGAAGGATGGTTTGGTTGAGCGGTACAACTGCACTATAAAAATATTATTAAGGAAAACGGTCTCTGAATCTGGACAAGATTGGGACAGGAAGCTCCCCTTAGTCTTGTATGCCATAAGAACACATGAACAGGCTTCTACAGGACACAGCCCCTTCGAACTTGTCTTCGGGCGACAGCCCCGTAGTCTGTTAGACATTGCAGCAGAAATATGGGAAGAAGAGGGGGAGGGAAAAAAGCCTCTATTGGAGTACATATACCACCTTAAAAACCACCTACAAACAGTATGGGAAGACGTGCGTAAACATCTAGAAAAATCTTAAAATACCCAAAAGAAATATTATGACAAAAGAACAAAACCACAATATTTCCAACCTAACGATAAGGCCCTTATATTAAGGCCTTGTTCCGACAATAAACTCATGGCTAAATGGCAGGGCCCGTATACTATCTTAAAAGCAATTACCCCTGTTACTTACCTGGTAGAAATTTCCAAACATCCCAGTAGAACCCAGATTTATCATATTAACCTATCAAAAAAATGGGAAGAACCCACTATGGTGCCAAATCAGTCAGCTATCGGATTCCTAATCGCAACTGAGGAACCCCTAGACATTGAATTGTGTCCTACGAACACCAATGTCAATATAGAGACACCCCACATTAATGCCAATATCACAGAAGATCAGATGGACCAACTAAAGAGTCTATTAAAGCGCCATAGTAAATTTTTCTTGGGAATCGCAGGAAAAACCAGTCTGATCCAACATCACATCAAAACCCCTGAGGGGAAAATAATAAGGCAACGCCATTACCGTATCCCCGAAGCCCGCCGACATTAAATTGAAGAAGAGGTACAAGCTATGTTAAAATTGAAGGTAATAGAAACTTCGACAAGTCCTTGGTGTTCCCCTGTTGTCATTGTCCCAAAACCGGACGGTTCAATAAGACTTTGTATTGACTTCTGCCGACTAAATGAAATTTCCCTATTCGACACGTATCCAATTCCAAGAGTGGATGACCTACTCGAATGGCTGGGCAAAGCCCGATATATATCGACACTCGATTTAACGAAAGGGTACTGGCAAATACCCCTAGCCCCAGCTGATAGGGAGAAAACTGCTTGCTCCACTCGTCCAGGACTCTACCATTTTACGGTACTTCCATTTGGGCTCCACGGGGCTCCAGCCACATTCCAAAGACTAATGGACCACCTTTTAAGGCCTTTCAAAAATGATGCTGCTGCCTATTTAGACGATATTGTGGTTTTCAGCGACACCTGGGAAGACCATCTTGTCCATCTCCATGAGATATTCCAGGCACTACACACAGCCGGTCTCACAGCCAATCCAAAAAAATACCATCTGGGTTATGACCACATTGCTGATCTGGTGTATTTCATAGGAAAGGGTCAGCTCCGACCTCAAAAGAGCAAGATAGAGGCCATCCAGCAAGTCCCTACACCCACAACGAAACGGGAACATCGCTCCTTCTTGGGGTTAATTGGTTATTATCGACGTTTTATACCTCAATATTCTACTTTAGCCGCCCCCCTCACTGACCTCCTCAAGAAAAACCTCCCATCGAAGTTAACATCCCTCTCTGATAAACAATTGACTAGTTTTAATCAATTAAAATCCTTCCTCACTACAGAGGCAGTCTTACGATGTCCTGATTTTTCTAAGGTTTTCCTTCTCTAAACGGATGCCTCGGACGTGGGGTTAGGGGCGGTGCTTTCGTAGCCTGACGACAATGGGCATGACCACCCCATTGTCTTCATTAGTAGAAAACTGTTACCCAGGGAATGTCACTATCCGATTATTGAACGTGAGTGTCTGGCTTTCAAATGGGCTGTGGAGAACCTGAGGTACTACCTCCTGGGACATCCTTTCGTTCTGTTTACTGACCATGCTCCCCTAACTTGGTTGGCTTCCCATAAGGACTCCAACTCCAGAATCCTTAGATGGTTTGTGGCACTTCAACCCTTCTCTTTTCAGGTCCGTCATATTCTGGGTACTCTCCAAGGACCTGCTGAATACTTGTCTCGATTTCCGGGTTCTTCTGAACTATATCAGCCCGATCTTGGGATGGGGTGTGTAGCCGGCTGACGGATATCCCGGCTACTAGCACTACAGAATCGGCAAAGTCCTGATTCTACTTTCTGGACGACGCCCCGCCCGGGCGTCCTAGCAACCACGACGCCAATAGCCTCAAAGGGAACCCGGAGATCCAGGTTCCCAAAAGGATAGAAAAGAAAAACGGACTACACGAGAAGGGGGAGGAGGAAAAGAAAAATGCCGACAGAGACGCAGGACCAGAGAGGAAAAGACCGGAGGACACGGAAAACAGACCGGACTCCGGAGAAACCCTGAAGATGACCACCCAAGGCCAGATTACGACCAAGAGGGAACCCGAAGGATGAAGATTCCGCCACATCCCAGGAGGGACGTGGCTTAACCAGGTACGATCTTATATCAAGGACAACCTCTAGTTAAAGTGGAGGGGGATGACATGGGGTTGGAAGAGGGGATACTGCAGGGAGAGGGAGGGGGGAATTTGGAGGGAGTGGAGGAGGAGGGACGCTAGAGAGGTGGAAGAAGGGCAGGTAGAAACAGGAGCCATATAGGGAAAAGAATAGAAGTCTGAAATGCTAAAGAGCACTCTGTAGAAAGAATTAAGAGCACTATAATTAAAGAGCACCCAAAGATAGAAACCTACCACAAAGAAACACTACTAGGTGATTTTTCTGCACACCCTCTTTTATAACGTTAATCACACTTTACCAGGAGACGTCTCTCTCTCTCTTTCTCTCTCTCTCTCTCTCTCTCTCTCTCTCTCGCTCTCTCTCTCTCTCTCTCTCTCTCTCTCTCTCTTCCCTTTTCTTCTTGTAGTCTTAATATTAACCATATATACACAAAACCCCGAGTCACCCATATCTCCGTTCCTCTTATTTCCGGTGCATCTGGGAGACCCAAAAAGAATATCTTCGCCAGTCAAGAGGAAACCTGGGGAAAAGAGAAGAGACAACTTGTTACAGAGCACCCACAAACCATATAGTCCTGAAGTCTTTCTCATATCTTTAAAGAATGTTAAATAAAGTCACCATTTCCAACCCACTCGAGCATCCTAGTCGTTATTATCGCCACACCCATTGCCACACCCCTCAAACTTTTAAAGTTTAAACTACCATATGTTGTCTGGACAACTGTGGGAGTGAGTTCTACTGCAGACATGATTGTAGAGAAAGAGTATAAGACAGAGAGAAAAACGTTTAGAAACTTTTAATGAAAAGGAAAAACTTTTTCAAACTTTTGAAAACTCTCTAAAACTTTTCAGAAACTTTCTAGAAAGCTTAAAGCAAGAACGTTAAACTGTTTAGATATACTGTGTATATGCTGAAGTATTTGGTATATGTTTTTCTTATGAAAAGCACCAATGACAAAGTGGTAAAGCAGTTACAAGTACGTATCCCACTGCTGCACCACCAATGTAGGAGGATGGCCTGGCTTATAGGGCACCTAGTGGTACTTACACCCTGTGCCAGGTCCAGTTATCCCTTATTATTAGATTAAAAGTGTTCTAGCAGCTTAGGCTGGCAGAGGTAGCTATAGCAGATCAGCTTAGGCTGAACTAGGAGACATGCAAACCTCCTACTATACCACTTATATCATATAGCACTATATCATAAGAAACACAATACTCAGAGTCACTAAAGTCACTTAGTGACAATATGCCAAAAGTATCTCAGAGGATATATACTCCCTCAAGAGGTAAGTAAAATACACACAATATACAAGCAGACCAACATCAGGTAAGTAAAACACTTAGAAAAGTAGTGCAAACACTGTAGGATACAATAGAATGCAATATGAGACAGTAGGTCTAGGGGCAACACAAACCATATACTCTGAAAGTGGAATGTGAACCACGAAGAGACCCCAGGCCTAATGTAATGTGTAGAGGGTCGCTCGGAGTGTAAGAAAACACTAAGGGTGTCCAAGATACCCCACCCGAAGACCCTGAAAAGTGGAAGTAAAGTTACCCTACTACCCCAGAAAGACAATAAAGTAGAGATAGGGGATTTTACAAGGACAACAACTGACTGCAAAGCACTGAAGACGGACTCCTGGACCTGAGGACCTGTTAAGAAAGGGGATCAAGTCCAAAAGTCACAAATGTGTCCAGGGGGGGCAGGATCCCACTAAACCCCGGATGAAGGTGCAAAAAGGCTGCCTCTGAATGGAATAAGCTGAAGATTCTGCAATGACAGAAGGTGCCAGGAACTTCTCCTTTGGTCAGAAGATGTCCCATGGCGTGCTGGAGGATGCAGAGTTGTTTCCACGCAGAAAGACCACAAACAAGCCTTGCTAGCTGCAAGAGGCACGTTTGAGAATAAAGGGTGCTGCCCGGGCCCAGGAAGGTCCAGGAGGTCGCCACTTGGAGGAGGAGACAGAGGGGGTGCCCAGCAACACAGGGAAGCCTGTGCAGAATCAGGTCACACCCACAGAACACTTGAACAGGTGTGAGAAGGTAGCCTCTTTCTAGCCTTGTTACCCCCACTTTTGGCCTGTTTGTGAGTGTATGTCAGGGTGTTTGTCACTGTTTTCACTGTCTCACTGGGATCCTGATAGCCAGGCCTCAGTGCTCATAGTGAAAACACTATGTTTTCAGTATGGTTGTTATGTGTCACTGGGATCCTGCTGGTCAGGACCCCAGTGCTCATAGGTTTGTGGCCTATATGTATGTGTCACTGGGACCCTGTCACACAGGGCCCCAGTGCTCATAGGTGTGCATGTATATGTTCCCTGTGTGGTGCCTAACTGTCTCACTGAGGCTCTGCTAACCAGAACCTCAGTGGTTATGCTCTCTGATTTCTTTCCAAATTGTCACTGACAGGCTAGTGACCATTTTTTCCAATTTACATTGGCTTACTGGAACACCCTTATAATTCCCTAGTATATGGTACTGAGGTACCCAGGGTATTGGGGTTCCAGGAGATCCCTATGGGCTGCAGCATTTCTTTTGCCACCCATAGGGAGCTCTGACAATTCTTACACAGGCCTGCCACTGCAGCCTGAGTGAAATAACGTCCACGTTATTTCACAGCCATTTTACACTGCACTTAAGTAACTTATAAGTCACCTATATGTCTAACCTTTACCTGGTAAAGGTTAGGTGCAAAGTTACTTAGTGTGTGGGCACCCTGGCACTAGCCAAGGTGCCCCCACCTTGTTCAGAGCCAATTCACTGAACTTTGTGAGTGCGGGGACACCATTACACGCGTGCACTACATATAGGTCACTACCTATATGTAGCTTCACAATGGTAACTCCGAATATGGCCATGTAACATGTCTATGATCATGGAATTGCCCCCTCTATGCCATCCTAGCATAGTTGGCACAATCCCATGATCCCAGTGGTCTGTAGCACAGACCCTGGTACTGCCAAACTGCCCTTCCTGGGGTTTCACTGCAGCTGCTGCTGCTGCCAACCCCTCAGACAGGCATCTGCCCTCCTGGGGTCCAGCCAGGCCTGGCCCAGGATGGCAGAACAAAGAACTTCCTCTGAGAGAGGGTGTGACACCCTCTCCCTTTGGAAAATGGTGTGAAGGCAGGGGAGGAGTAGCCTCCCCCAGCCTCTGGAAATGCTTTGTTGGGCACAGAGGTGCCCAATTCTGCATAAGCCAGTCTACACCGGTTCAGGGACCCCTTAGCCCCTGCTCTGGCGCGAAACTGGACAAAGGAAAGGGGAGTGACCACTCCCCTGACCTGCACCTCCCCTGGGAGGTGTCCAGAGCTCCTCCAGTGTGCTCCAGACCTCTGCCATCTTGGAAACAGAGGTGCTGCTGGCACACTGGACTGCTCTGAGTGGCCAGTGCCACCAGGTGACGTCAGAGACTCCTGCTGATAGGCTCCTTCAGGTGTTAGTAGCCTATCCTCTCTCCTAAGTAGCCAAACCCTCTTTTCTGGCTATTTAGGGTCTCTGTCTCTGGGGAAACTTCAGATAACGAATGCATGAGCTCAGCCGAGTTCCTCTGCATCTCTCTCTTCACCTTCTGATAAGGAATCGACCGCTGACCGCGCTGGAAGCCTGCAAAACTGCAACATAGTAGCAAAGACGACTACTGCAACTCTGTAACGCTGATCCTGCCGCCTTCTCGACTGTTTTCCTGCTTGTGCATGCTGTGGGGGTAGTCTGCCTCCTCTCTGCACCAGAAGCTCCGAAGAAATCTCCCGTGGGTCGACGGAATCTTCCCCCTGCAACCGCAGGCACCAAAAAGCTGCATTACCGGTCCCTTGGGTCTCCTCTCAGCACGACGAGCGAGGTCCCTCGAATCCAGCGACACCGTCCAAGTGACCCCCACAGTCCAGTGACTCTTCAGCCCAAGTTTGGTGGAGGTAAGTCCTTGCCTCACCTCGCTGGGCTGCATTGCTGGGAACCGCGACTTTGCAAGCTACTCCGGCCCCTGTGCACTTCCGGCGGAAATCCTTCGTGCACAGCCAAGCCTGGGTCCACGGCACTCTAACCTGCATTGCACGACTTTCTAAGTTGGTCTCCGGCGACGTGGGACTCCTTTGTGCAACTTCGGCGAGCACCGTTTCACGCATCCTCGTAGTGCCTGTTTCTGGCACTTCTCCGGGTGCTACCTGCTTCAGTGAGGGCTCTTTGTCTTGCTCGACGTCCCTTCTCTCTGCAGGTCCAATTTGCGACCTCCTGGTCCCTCCTGGGCCCCAGCAGCGTCCAAAAACGCCAAACGCACGATTTGCGTGTAGCAAGGCTTGTTGGCGTCCATCCGGCGTGAAAACACTTCTGCACGACTCTCCAAGGCGTGGGGGATCCATCCTCCAAAGGGGAAGTCTCTAGCCCTTGTCGTTCCTGCAGTATTCACAGTTCTTCAGCCTAGGAAGAGCTTCTTTGCACCAACCGCTGGCATTTCTTGGGCATCTGCCCATCTCCGAGTTGCTTGTGACTTTTGGACTTGGTCCCCTTGTTCCACAGGTACCCTCAGTCAGGAATCCATCGTTGTTGCATTGCTGATTTGTGTTTTCCTTGCATTTTCCCTCTAACACGACTATTTTGTCCTTAGGGGAACTTTAGTGCACTTTGCACTCACTTTTCAGGGTCTTGGGGAGGGTTATTTTTCTAACTCTCACTATTTTCTAATAGTCCCAGCGACCCTCTACAAGGTCACATAGGTTTGGGGTCCATTCGTGGTTCGCATTCCACTTCTGGAGTATATGGTTTGTGTTGCCCCTATCCCTATGTTTCCCCATTGCATCCTATTGTAACTATACATTGTTTGCACTGTTTTCTAAGACTATACTGCATATTTTTGCTATTGTGTATATATATCTTGTGTATATTTCCTATCCTCTCACTGAGGGTACACTCTAAGATACCTTGGCATATTGTCATAAAAATAAAGTACCTTTATTTTTAGTATAACTGTGTATTGTGTTTTCTTATGATATTGTGCATATGACACTAAGTGGTACTGTAGTAGCTTCACACGTCTCCTAGTTCAGCCTAAGCTGCTCTGCTAAGCTACCATTATCTATCAGCCTAAGCTGCTAGACACCCTATACACTAATAAGGGATAACTGGGCCTGGTGCAAGGTGCAAGTACCCCTTGGTACTCACTACAATCCAGTCCAGCCTCCTACAACAGGAATTCAAGAAATCTGAGCACGATGGTCGACTCAGCAACACGAAAGAGGGTTCCACAAAGCTGGAGGTCAACTCAGCGAGTTGGGCAGTGCAGGACAGAGTGCTGGGGACCTGGGCTATGCCGTGCATGAAGGAATCCTTGCAAGATTGCACAGAAGTCCTAGAAGCTGCAGTTCACGCAGTACACAGGATTACTGTCTGGCGTGGGGAAGCAAGGACTTACCTCCACCAAATTTGGATAGAAGGACCACTGGACTGTGGGAGTAACTTGGATCCAGCTCCTGTGTCCCAGAGGACTTGTGAAGCAGAAGTTTGGTGCCTGCGGTAGCAGGGGAAGACTTTCAACCCACGGGAGATTTCTTCGGGATTTCCAGTGCAGGGTGAAGGCAGACAGCCCTCAGAGCATGCACCACCAGAAAGCAGTCGGGAAAGCCGGCAGGATTAGGCACTACAATGTCACTGGTAGTCTTCTTGCTACTTTGTTGCAGCTTTTGTCATGACCACACAAACTTGCCAAGTCAAATCAAAGAAGTGCATGAGAAAAGCAAAGAGATATCCTCAGTGGAGACAGCAAAGCCCAAACTGGAAGAAGGTTTGCAGAGTAATCTTGCGCTTATTTCAAAGGAAGAATCAAGAAGAGAAGATCCAAGATGGCCGCTGTGAGTCCTGAAGGTTAGTTACAGTTCTAGTCTTGCAATCGGTTGGTTGCTAGGTTACGAGCTCTCCAGCTGGAAGCCTTGCACTTCAACTGAGGTCTGACAGGAATCAGCTGTGTGGAGAGAGAGCGCGCTTCAGAGCAGAAACTCCTGTGAGGTAAAATTACATTTGAAAATTATATTACAGAAAACTGATAAATATTGTCAAGGTTTATTCGAAGAGTTTGATAGTAGACCATTCCCGTGGAAGTCGGCAAGGCTACAGAGTTAATGTTTGAATTAACCTTATATTTACAAGGTTCTTGTTTAAGATATTAAAGTCAAAGAAAAAACGAAGTTTAAAAGAGCAAGTATCTACAAATGTCAAGGTTATAAACGAAGGCCAAGTTTAAAGGAGAAACGAACTGTTAACAAATAAGCATTTACAAATTCAATGGTAATAAACCAAAATAGAGTTTAAAAGAGAAACAAACTTAAATAAACAAGCATTTACAACTACAAGTTATCAACAGATGTCGAAGTAAGGAAGGAGAAACTAACTGTAATAAACAAGCATTTACAAATACAAGTTATCAACAAATGTCGAAGTAAGAAAGGAGAAACAAACTTAAATAAACAAGCATTTACAACTACAAGTTATCGACAGATATCGAAGTAAGGAAGGAGAAACTAACTGTAATAAACAAGCATTTACAAATACAAGTTATCAACAAATGTCGAAGTAAGAAAGGAGAAACGAACTTTAATAAACAAGCATTTACAAATACAAGTATTGACAGAAGTCACAATAAGACAGGAGAAATTAAATAACATCAGCTGATTTGAAGAACGCATTATCACCAACTATATATATATATATATATATATATATATATATATATAGCAACATAAAACCAATCTCTAACAAAGGTTGAGAAGTTCTTCCAGAATCAGTAATAAGCATTTTTTTAAGAAGAGCTATCATTTATAGAGAGAAGCAAGGCTACAGAGAACTCAGGGTGAGTGAAGAAATAATAGAATTAAAGAGAATTAAGTGTTGAGAGTAGAAAGTGAAAAACTGAAGTTGTATGTCCCTAGTAATTGCGACTGTGACTCTTGCAGGTGCTGTATCCAATCTTAGATGTGAGGAGGCAGACTGAGTACCGGCGTTCATCATCTCTGTGGCAGTCTCTCTACCATCCCATTCCACTTTCCCCCTCCGGGGTACTCAGCACGAAGGATTAATATTCGTTGTGAGTAGCTCGGGTCGGGACTGAGGAGTTATCTTCTGCTTCTGAGGAAATTGAATTGAAGTATTCTGAGAGATTGAAGTGCCTTCACCCTAATTTTAGGGAAAAAACAGATTTCCTCCTGAGCAGAATGGCAGAAGGAATTGATATAAAAGCATTAGCCACCGTTTTGGAAGGGTTACAGAAACAATTAAATAACACCATAGAAGAAACAGTCCAAGTAAAACAGCGAATAAATGAGTTAGGGAACACCGCTAAATCAAATGAATCTGTGTTTTCACAAATCCCTAGCCCTTCACAGTCTGCAGGTATATCCACTCAAGTAATTCATGCAGTTTCCCCTTTTATTCCTTTGGCTCAACCCGAGCGCTTCGGTGGGGATCCAAATAAGGCGCAGATTTTTCTAACCCAATGCTCATTGCATTTTTTATGTAGACCAGTCATTTTTTCCGAAGACCAGTCCAAAGTGGCATTTATATTGTCTTATCTGACAGGAGAAGCGGCCGCATGGTCCATGCCAATAATTTCCAGAAATGATCCTATTTTATATAATTTCCAAAATTTCAAGGAAGAGTTCTTAAGAATGTTTGATCGGCGAACTTCAGCTCAAGCCACTGGCAATGAACTACTGGAAATCAGGCAAGGTAATAAAGATCTAGTAGCCTATCTGGCTCATTTCAATAAACTCATTGTAGAGACTGACTGGCCGGAGTCAAAAAGAGCCGCCATATTTTATCGTGGACTGAGAGATGAATTGAAAGATGCCTTAGCACAAGTTCCAAATAGACCCACCGAAATTTCGGAGTTAATTGATCTTGTGTTACAGATTGACCACCGGTTAACTGAACGAAGAGCAGAAAAGAGAAGAGAGTATCGACCATTTCCCCTGAGAATTGATCGTGTAAGAAATTATCATCCGAGAGCCGGAGAAGGGATAACGATAGAAGAACCAATCTTTCTTCAGGACCCATTTCCCATGAGACCGAACCAATTCAGATGCAAGGTTTTGGTGGACATCAGGAGCAGATAATCTTTAATTTGATAGATGCTCCACAATTTCAACTCATTTTGGGTCTGCCCTGGCTTACAGAACATAATCCACAAATTGATTGGAGCAAAAGAACGATCAAGATGAATTCCTCTTACTGCAAAGAGAATTGCTTTCATGATGGAGTGGAAGTGTCCACCAAGTCCCAAGCGGCCTGTTTATCATCACACTCTTCAGTGATCTGTGCACTAAAGACAGCAGAAATCCCAAAAGAATATGAGGATTTAGTTGCCGTTTTTGATGAAAAGGAGGCTGAGAAATTGCCACCACATCGACCCTACGACTGCAAAATTGAACTGGAGCCAGGTGCGATATTGCCATGTAGCAGAATATACGCATTGACCGAAGCAGAGAATCAACATTTAAAGGAGTATTTGGATCAATATCTTGCTAATGGTTTTATTCGTCCTTCTGAATCTCCAGTGTCATCCCCACTATTTTTCATAGCAAAGAAGGATGGGAGTCTTCGAACTTGCATTGATTATCGAGCCCTCAATCAGGTTACCATCAAGAATCGATACCCACTGCCTTTAGTGTCAGTTTTATTAGATCAAGTAAAGAATGCTAGAATCTACACCAAATTGGACCTGCGAGGAGCATATCATTTGATTCGAGTGGCTTCAGGGGATGAATGGAAAACCGCTTTTCGGACTCGATACGGATTATTTGAATATCAAGTGATGCCTTATGGGTTATGCAATGCTCCCGCTGCCTTCCAGCATTTCGTTAATGATATATTACGAGAATTCCTCGACCGGATTGCCGTGGTTTATATAGATGACATTTTAATCTTTTCCGACAATCTACAGGAGCACATTTCCCATGTTCGATCCATCCTCACAAGGTTGCAAGAAAACCATCTCTATGTAAAATTGGAGAAGTGTGCATTTCATGCGGAACGAGTTGAGTTCTTAGGATTCATTTTGTCACCAGAAGGAGTTAGTATGGATCCTGCCAAGATAAAGACAGTGCAACATTGGCCTTCTCCTTGCAATGTCAAAGAGATCCAGAGTTTCTCGGGGTTCGCTAATTTTTATCGAAGATTCATATCCAATTTTTCTCAAACAGTTACACCCATTACTCGATTGTTGAAGAAAGGAGTGAAGTTTGAGTGGACAAAAGAAGCTGAAAATGCTTTAAATTTTTTGAAGAATTCCTTCGTCTCAGCTCCAATCTTGCTCCACCCCAATCCAGATGAGCCATATTATGTGGAGACAGATGCTTCAGATGTTGCCATAGGAGGTATCCTTTCCCAGCGTCATAAAGACACAGGTCAATTACATCCAGTGGCCTATTTCTCTTGAAAATTAACACTACCGGAGATCAATTATTCAATTGCGGATAAGGAGCTATTGGCAGTCAAAGAAACTTTTCGTGAGTGGAGGCATTACATTTTGGGAGCTAAGCATAAAGTGACCGTTTACACGGACCACCAAAATTTACAGTTTTTAAAATCAGCTCGAACTCTAACAGCTAGACAACTACGTTGGTCCCTATATTTTGCAGACTTTGATTTTGTTATCACTTTCAGACCAGGAAAAGTAAATGGGAAGGCAGATGCTCTATCTCGAATTGATACCGGTGCAGTTAAAGAGCCTCCAGAAAAAGAATTGATTATTCCACAAGAGAAGTTCATATCTGCCATATTGTATGAAAATTTAACCAAAGAAATTCAAGAAAACTTAACATTCGAAGGAATGCTGAAATGGTCCAAAGAAGGCCAAGGAAGAGAAATCAAAAAAGGTTTGCCATACTTTAAAGGTGCACTGTATGTTCCGACTGTGGAGCTGCAAGAAAAAATTCTTCAGGCTTATCATGACGATCAATTGGCTGGACATAAAGGAATTCAAAAGACTCAAAATCTAATACAACGAGAATTTTGGTGGCCAAAAATGAAAACTCAGATAAGACAATATGTGTCAAGTTGTGACAAATGTCAAAGAGGGAAATCAAATAGAACAGCTTCACAAGGTCTGTTAAGACCTTTGCCCACTGCACCCCATGCCTGGCATACTGTTACTATGGATCTTATAGTGGACCTCCCTAGTAGCCAAGGTTTTAACACTATCCTAGTTTTTGTAGACACTTTCACTAAAATGGTACATTTCATTCCTTTGAAAGAAATCCCTCGAGCCCCACAGGTTCCACAGTTGTTTACACAACACATAGTACACGCCTATGGTATCCCAAAAATTCTAGTTTCAGACAGGGGGTCCCAATTTGTTTCTCGCTTTTGGAAGGCCTTTAGTAAAAGATTAGGAATTGATTCTCGTTACTCTACCAGTTACCATCCTGAAACCGATGGGCAAACAGAGAGAGTGAATCAAGAGTTAGAACAGTATTTAAGACTCAATTTATTCGATAAAGAGAAGGAATGGCCCGAGTTGATGTGGGCAGCTGAATTTGCTTACAATAATGCTGTTCATTCCACCACTGGGTTCACCCCCTTTTATCTGAACCATGGTAGACATCCTAATGTAATGTTGGGTAAAGAAGATGATTCTGTGGCTGCAGTAGAAGAGATGGTGAGGGATTTGCAGACCACGTTAGTTAGGGCTAGAAAAAACATCATTCAAGCAAAAGACTCATATAAGACTCAGGCTGATAGAAAAAGAAGAGAGAGCCCCATTTATACGAAAGGAGACAGAGTTTGGTTATCCACTCGTCATTTACGTCTCAAAGGAAATCGCAAATTTCAGCCACGATTTATAGGCCCATTCAAAGTTGACAAGATGATCAATCCAGTGGCAGTTAAATTGCAGTTGCCAGCTCATCTAAAGATACATCCTGTTTTCCATGTCTCCTTGTTAAAGAACAGTCCTCCAAATTGACGTCAAAACTCCCCTCCAATTCCTATCCAGATTAGCTCTGCAGAAGAGTATGAGGTCAATCAAATTTTAGATTCCAAAATCCGTAATGGCCAGCTTTATTATCTAATTGATTGGAAAGGTTATGGTCCAGAGGAACGATCCTGGGACCCGCACGGGTATGTACATGCTTCAAGATTAGTGAGAAACTTTCATAGAACCTACCCAAGCAAACCTAAATTGGAGAACTGTTCCTTGAGGGGGAGTACTGTCATGACCACACAAACTTGCCAAGCCAAATCAAAGAAGTGCATGAGAAAAGCAAAGAGATATCCTCAGTGGAGACAGCAAAGCCCAAACTGGAAGAAAGTTTGCAGAGTAATCTTGCGCTTATTTCAAAGGAAGAATCAAGAAGAGAAGATCCAAGATGGCCGCTGTGAGTCCTGAAGGTTAGTTACAGTTCTAGTCTTGCAATCGGTTGGTTGCTAGGTTACGAGCTCTCCAGCTGGAAGCCTTGCACTTCAACTGAGGTCTGACAGGAATCAGCTGTGTGGAGAGAGCGCGCTTTCGAGCAGAAACTCCTGTGAGGTAAAATTACATTTGAAAATTATATTACAGAAAACTGATAAATATTGTCAAGGTTTATTCGAAGAGTTTGATAGTAGACCGTTCCCGTGGAAGTCGGCAAGGCTACAGAGTTAATGTTTGAATTAACCTTATGTTTCAAGGTTCTTGTTTAAGATATTAAAGTCAAAGAAAAACAAACTTTAAAAGAGCAAGTATCTACAAATGTCAAGGTTATAAACGAAGGCCAAGTTTAAAGGAGAAACGAACTGTTAACAAATAAGCATTTACAAATTCAATGGTAATAAACCAAAATAGAGTTTAAAAGAGAAACAAACTTAAATAAACAAGCATTTACAACTACAAGTTATCAACAGATGTCGAAGTAAGGAAGGAGAAACTAACTGTAATAAACAAGCATTTACAAATACAAGTTATCAACAAATGTCGAAGTAAGAAAGGAGAAACAAACTTTAATAAACAAGCATTTACAAATACAAGTATTGACAGAAGTCACAATAAGACAGGAGAAATTAAATAACATCAGCTGATTTGAAGAACACATTATCACCAACTATATATATATATATATATATATAGCAACATAAAACCAATCTCTAACAAAGGTTGAGAAGTTCTTCCAGGATCAGTAATAAGAATTTTTTTAAGAAGAGCTATCATTTATAGAGAGAAGCAAGGCTACAGAGAACTCAGGGTGAGTAAAGAAATAATAGAATTAAAGAGAATTAAGTGTTGAGAGTAGAAAGTGAAAAACTGATGTTGTATGTCCCTAGTAATTGCGACTGTGACTCTTGCAGGTGCTGTATCCAATCTTACATGTGAGGAGGCAGACTGAGTACTGGCGTTCATCATCTCTGTGGCAGTCTCTCTACCATCCCATTCCTCTTTCCCCCTCCGGGGTACTCAGCACGAAGAGGGAGATGCAGAGGAACTCTGGTGAGCTCTTGCATTCGTTAACTGATGAGAAACCCACAGGAGAGACCCTAAATAGCCCTCAGAGGAGGTTTGGCTACAGAGAGAGGTAAACACCTATCAGGAGGGGTCTCTGACGTCACCTGATGGCACTGGCCACTCAGAGGTCTCCATTGTTCCCTCACACCTCTGCATTCAAGATGGCAGAGGTCTGGGACACACTGGAGGAGCTCTGGGCATCTCCCCTGGGGGGGGTGCTGGTCAGGGGAGTGGTCACTCCCCCTTCCTTTGTCCAGTTCCGCACCAGAGCAGGGCTGGGGGGATCCCTGAACCAGTGTAGACTGGCTTATGCAAGGAGGGCACCATCTGTGCCCTTCAAAGCATTTCCAGAGGCTGGGGGAGGCTACTTCTCCCCAGGCCTTCACACTTATTTCCAAAGGGAGAGCGTGTAACACCCTCTCTCAGAGGAAATCCTTTGTTCTGCCTTCCTAGGACTGGGCTGCCCAGACACCAGGAGGGCAGAAACCTGTCTGAGGGTTGGCAGCAGCTGTAGCAGCAGGGAAACCCCCAGAGAGCTAGTTTGGCAGTACCTGGGCTCTATGCTGGAGCCCCAGGGATGCATGGGATTGTCCCCCCAATACCAGAATCCTAGACATGTTTCATGGCCTCGTTCGGAGTTACCATTGTGACGCTACACATAGGTATCGACCTATATGTAGTGCACGCGTGTAGTGGTGTCCCCGCACTCACAAAGTCTGGGGAAATTGCCCTGAACAATGTGGGGGCACCTTGTCTAGTAACTTTGCACCTAACCTTCACCAAGTGAGGGTTAAACATTTAGGTGACTTATAAGTTACTTAAGTGCAGTGGAAAATGGCTGTGAAATTACGTGGACGTTATTTCACGCAGGCTGCAGTGGCAGTCCTGTGTAAGAATTGTCCGAGCTCCCTATGGGTGGCAAAGGAAATGTTGCAGCCCATAGGGATCACCTGGAACCCCAATACCATGGGTACCTAGGTACCATATACTAGGGAATTATAAGGGTGTTCCAGTGTGCCAATCAGAATTGGTAAAATTAGTCACTAGCCTGCAGTGACAATTTTAAAAGCAGAGAGAGCATAAACACTGAGGTTCTGATTAGCAGAGCCTCAGTGATACAGTTAGGCACCACACAGGGAACACATACAGGGCATACGTTATGAGCAATGGGGTCCTGGCTAGCAGGATCCCAGTTACATAGGCAAAACAAACATATACACAAGTAAAAATGGGGGTAACATGCCAGGCAACATGGTACTTTCCTACACTATGTGCATGTGTTTGCATGCACTTGAATTGATATTACTGTTTGTGTCTCTTTCTTATCTTTTGTGTGTATGCGTGACTGCGTTGTTATTTGTGTTTGTTGCTCTTTCACACATCTTCTGTTTGTGTTTGTTGTTGAGGGTGGGTGTTTTTAGGGAGTTGGGAGTGAGTAGTGTAAACTCAAGTGGTTTGGTGGGAGGTGATCTTGTGAACCCAGCCAGGAGCACTACACTTGGGTGATTTTCCATCCTCCCAGATAAAATTAGAGCGATACAAAGATTTTTTTTTTTTTAAGGTTTGACAGGTTATTCTACCTACAGTTAATGATGAGCGACCTCTACAGCCTTACAACAAAGATAATCTAAAAAAACAAGAAATCACCCCACGCATCAGTTCTCTGAAGAGCCCTTTGATGCCACACAGTCAGTGTGATGTGTTTGTGTCTCTGAGATGGAACATGAGATGTTGGACCACACACATCAGGTGTTTCTCCTTCTAGAGGTCGGTGTTTAAATCACTGCTAGAGTTCCTAAATAGCCTTGACACCCTGCACCTATGGGAAGTTTGTACTGATGCCCCTCACACCGTGTGCCTATGGGAAGTTTGTACTATGGGCCCTCACACTGTGCGCCTATGGGAAGTTTGTACAGATGCCCCTCACACCGTGCGCCTATGGGAAGTTTGTACTGTGGCCCCTCACACCCCACGCCTATGGGAAGTTTGTACTGATGCCCCTCACACCCTGTGTCTATGGGAAGTTTGCACTGTGGCCCCTCACACTGTGTGCCTATGGGAAGTTTGTACTGAGGCCCCTCACACCGTGCGCCTATGGAAAGTTTGTACTGCTGGACTTTCTAAACAGGCACTGGTCAGCTTGTTCTTTACAGAAGAGATGTTGTAAGGTTTCTTGGTGGTTGAGGCTGCTGTTTCTCTAGTGTTATTCAGTTACTTAGTGTAGGATCCGCGGTCATACAATTATTGTAAAATGGATGATATATACAAATGTCACTGGATTCCTTTCATTTTCTGCATATACATCCATGTGTAGAATCGATATTTATAGCAATGATATGATTATTGCTGCTGCATTAGTAAAACGTGATAATGCAACTTAGTGGAATAATGCATTATGATTCTACGTGTGTATTAGCTGCACATAGTGTGTTCGGGAAGTTTGTACTGCTGCCTCTCACACCTTGTACCTATGGGAAGTCTTACTGCGGCACTCACACCCTGTGCCTTTGGGATGTTTGTTTGGCTTCCTATCACACCCTGTGTTGTTTGTTCTGCTGTCCCTCACACCTTGTGAAGTTTGTTTTGCTGTCCCTCACACCCTGTGAAGTTATTCTGCTGCCCCTCACACCCTGTGAAGTTTGTTCTTCTGCCCCTCACACCCTGTGAAGTTTGTTCTGCTGCCCCTCACACCCTGTGAAGTTTGCTCTGCTGCCCCTCACACCCTGTGAAGTTTGTAGTGCTGCCCCTCACACCCTGTGAAGTTTGCTCTGCTGCCCCTCACACCTTGTGCCTATGGAAGTTTATCACTGTTCTCCCTCACGCCCTGTGCCTGAGGGAAGTGTGTACTGCTGCTTGTCACACCCTGTACATATGGGAAGTTTGTACTGCTGCCCCTCACACACTGTGCCTATAGAAGCTTTTAATGCTGCCCTCACACCTTGGGCCGCATTTAAGAAAAGTGGCAGTGCATCCAATGCAGCGCCACTTTTCTTATGCCCCCTGCATCCCCTAACACTACCATGTGTGCGCCATATTTAAGACAAGGCGCACCATGGCGGTATTAGGCACAATAGCGTCAACATTTTTTACGCTAGTGGAGCAAAGTGCAAGGAGGCCCATTGATTCCAAAGGGTGCGTTCTTTTAACACCTGCTTTCAGCAGGCGTTAGAAATGACGCCAAAAATGGCGCAATGAAATCTTATCGATTTTATTGTGCCATTTTTGCGGGCCTCCTTGCACCGGAACTCCCCCTTTGAATACATTATGCATGGTGCATGAATAATGTGGCGCAAAGGGTGGTAGATTAGCGCAATGCATGCACTGCTACACTTTGTCAATATGGCGTGGCAATTTTGCAAGCCTAACTCCACAATAGCGTTAAAAAAATAACCTAATGTGGCGCTAGGCCTTCTTAGTTTGGGGCCTTGGGTCTATGGGAAGCTTGTACTGTGTCCCCTCACACCTTGGGGGTATGGGAAGTTTGTACTGTGTCCCCTCACACCTTGGGTCTATGGGAAGTTTGTACTGTGGCCCCTCACATCCTTTGTCTATGTGAAGACACGCTGGGTGGATTATTTTCATATATTTCATCCCACATTTCTGCTTTCTGTAGCCTCCCCAGTGACTCATCTGACTCTGACTCTCAGTAAATATGATAATGTACAGCAAACATTTTTCATTTTTTGTGTCATCTTCATGTGACTTGAAGTGACATCCGTGTAGGATAACGGGTGTGCTGAAGATGAAGCCAAGCTGTCTGCACGATGCACAAACACTCTTCACTGTCAGATATTGCTTTCATTTGTGCCAGAAAAGTTATTTAATAAGCCTTATTTTACAACTGATAAGCGTCTAAGGTTTAAGGTTTAATCTATAAAAACACAACAGAGATTAGCAGTAGAAATTAAAATTTCGTCCAGGTCTCATCTTATTCTTGAAAATATTATTTCCTTCCAATTAGGTCAATGTAGATTGTTAACTTCATTTTATTCAATGTGACGTCCAGGGACGTCCGGAGAAACCTTCATATTGGACCAATATGTACAAGAAAGTTTGCTGCACATAAGTATAACAAAAGGGAAAGTAATTCCATGCGAAAGTACCACCTGTAACAACTTTCCAGAATTATTTGTTTAAGAATACTTAACTGAGGCTAAGAAGCATTATGCCAGCAAAATGTGCATAAATTAGAGTTATGTTTGTTACTTTAAATTCTCAAAATTACTCCATCAGGCTGCACCATATAATTATCAACCATTCTTGGTACAATTTCACCACAAGCACACACCACAAGCAGGAGGGGTCAATGTGAACCCCCCAGAGAGCAAACAGCAGCTGCTCGTCACTTGTCTTTTTCATGTTATTTTTTTACACAAAATGTGTCAAAAATGGATGCGAGAGAGCATTTCATAATTATACATAATTTTTTGTAACATGTGTAACAAGTACCCCTGCAGACATCCTGCTTTTCAGGTGAGTGGCCCCGTCTCAACATAAAGCCAAGCCACAACATGCTCGGCTGCCTGGGTGATGGATTCCTCAATGGGTACTTTCAAAGGTTTAGCACAGGCTTTACCAGCTGCTCAGGATGCTCCATCTTTATTAGATTTAACTAGGGCCCTAGCGGGATTACAGAAGGAAGTTCTTTCCTTAAAGCAAGAGAACCTGGAGTTGCATACTGAACTACAGCGGTATAAACCACAAGACACCCCCTGGGGAGGAGTCAAACTGAAACAAAGATCTCCAGAACTACAGGCCCCTCGGTTTGACCCGTCTAATCATGCTCCTAGACCCCATTCAGGCCCAACGACTTCCACCACACAGCCCATGCAGGTAATGGCCACAACACCAACCCCTGTGCCCTTAGCTCCTCCAGAAAGGGTTTTTGGAGATAGTGCCAAGTTCAAAATTTTTCTTAACCAGAGCCAGCTACAGTTTTTGTTTCAGGCAGCTGCATTTCCCAACAATGCTGCAAAGGTAGTTTTTATTATCTCTTATTTGGGAGGCAATGCAGCTAATTGGTTTATTCCGCTGGTGGAGCATAATGACCCTATACTGTATGATTTCAACCGGTTCAAGGAAGCCTTGTGGAAACTATTCACCAAACACCTCTTCGTGCAGGCCAGTGACAATGAGTTGCTGAATTTGTGCCAGGGAAACAAGGATCTACTGTCCTATATCACCTCTTTCAGTCGGTTGGTGGCAGAGACTGAGTGGCCAGAGGAGAAGAGGACCTCACTCTTCTATCGTGGCCTTTGGGACGATCTCAAGGATGTTCTAGCCCAAATTGTGGAACCTCCTATGGAGTGTTCCGAGTTCATTGACCTGGTGGTACGGTTGGATCACCGCTTGAGTGAACGCAAGGGAGAAAAATTCTGGGGTGACACACGCTTAGTGGTGCTCAAAACTGAGAAAAAGGAGTCCACCATTCACACTCATGATACACCTGAGCCCATGCAAATTGGCAGTGTGCGGGGCCCACTATCTAAGGAAGAGAAAGAACGTAGGAAAAAATTGAAACTGTGTTTATACTGCGGTAAGGCAGGGCATTTTGCTTGGGAATGTCCTAACAAGCCTACTGCTCCAAAAAAAGCCATCGGAGCGGTAACAGGGCCTGAATTCTCTCTTCCTGACCAGGCGGAAAACTAACCGGCTTAATAACTTCTGAGACCATTTTATCGAGCGCTTCTTTCAATATGGTCTCACATCTTCTGGCTAACACCACCAGTCCAGTACCTCAACATCTAACTCTTATTTTGATGTTAGTGTTGTCCCCTCAGGTTTGTAAGGTCATTCCGATATTGCTTGACTCTGGGGCTACCGGAAACTTTTTAGACTTGGGTTTGGCTAAAGTCCTAAATATTATGACTGTCAGAAAAGACGTCCCTGAACCAGTCAGAGCTGTGGATGGCTCAGAATTGTCCTACGGGCTTATCGTTTATCAAACAACACCCTTGTCCATGCTTTGTGTAAACAACCATACAGAACAAATTCAGTTGACCTCATATATGCCCCAGTATTTGGAGCCATTTTGGGGATACCCTGGCTTCAGTTACACAATCAAAAAATTGACTGGGCAGCAAGGACAGTGACATTAGACTCTAAACATTGCTGGCACTCCTGTTACCAAGACAAACCATTACTAGTGACACCCTTGCTTTGTGGCATGGATAGGTCCAAGGTGCAGGCCATCCTGGATTGGGTAGCCCCAAGATCCATCAAGGAAGTGCAACAATTTTTAGGCTTTGCAAATTTGTATCGAAGATTTATGCCCCACTTTTCTAACATGGTATCTCCCATAACTCATCTCCTACGAAAGGGGGTTAAGTTCTTCTGGGATGCAGAAGCTGAGAAAGCATTCCAACATCTTAAAAATACATTCACTTGAGCACCCATTCTCCATCATCCCGACACGGCTCAGCCATTTTTCGTATTGCCAAAATCATCAATCCTGTGGTAGTAGAACTGACATTGCTAGGTGATTTCAAGGTACACCCCTTGTTTCATGTGTCGTTACTCCGTCCCTATTCCCCTGATACACGCAATGCCCCACCACCTCCCCCGGTAAAAGTACTCGGGCAATGGGAATTTGAAGTGCCCAAAATTCTTGACTCCAGGCGTGTCCATGGTGTTCTACATTATTTATTGGCTTGGAAAGGCTATGGGACAATTCCTGGGAACCCGCGTCCACAGTTCATGCTCCACGTCTTACTAAAAAATTCCATCTCCTGCACCTTCCGCCCTTTGAGAGGGTCCTTGGTCGGGAGGACTGTCAGGAATCCCCAAGGTGCCTCCTGCGTTATCTGTCAGCATCCCCAGGGATCAGGGTTAAATCATATCTCTGTTCTTGGTTGTTGTTTCTAAGTAAACATAATGTGCTGTGTTAAACAATTGGTTTTATCAATGCTTGTTTTACCGATGCTTGTTTGCTAATGTGAGCAGGTGTAGATATGTGCTTCTAATTGGGTGTGGTGACTCATCCACATGTGGAAACTCAACTGCTTTCCTGATTGGCTATAAATAGCAGAGTGAAGCATGCCTCCCTGCTTGGCTTTGTTTTGCTTCCTGATCTCAGTATTTGACTTCCAGCCCCTGCTGTCATCCTCGTATTCAGGACTTTTGAGGCAATTCTTTTCTTCGTTCCTGTACCAGCTGTCACCAGGCATTCCTCCAGCACTCCAGAAAAGACTGCAGCTAAGTGACTAATATTCTCCAGGGAGTTTGTTCTTTGAGCGCCGTGCTTTCCTAGAACAGCTGGTGTATTTCAGACCTCGTATTTTGGCAGAGTGCTTATCTTGAAGAGACAAATGCATTACTGAACATTCTACATTATTATTGCAGATTGCAGTTACTTGCCTAAATGTGCTTCAGGAAATCTGTTTGAGTCAAGTACTACAAAAAGTGACAGTGCAATTTTAAAAGAGCATTTACGTGACTTTTCTTTCTCTAATAGCATAACTCTTGGATTTAAATTGTGTCATTCATGCCTGTGCTTCAGGTTTGAGGAATTTGCTTTTTTAAGGGTTTTTCACACCCAGAGTGAAACCAAACCAAACTGTGCCACCCTAACTGTTTAAACCCAGAGTGGACATTTGTATTTCTTGGATTGTTTTTGTTCCTTTTAGTTTAACCCTATGCATGCAGAAAAGTTATATGTGATATAATTAATGCCCTTGTTTGTCTTTCTTGTGCATGATAAGTGCAACAAAAGTTTTAATTGTAATGTGCAACAGTGAATCTCTGTGAAGCCAGCCCTAGTGTTGCAGTAGTTATTGTAATGGTACTCAGTTTGGGTTTTTCGTAATGCAGTGTTAGTAATTGTGGCAACAGTTATTATTATCCAAGAAAAGTGCTGGGGCATCCCGGTGTTCTTCTACCGCTCCTGTGCCTATATCAGAAAAAGAGATTCAGTTTCAAGGAAGTTGAGTGCACTAACTCTACTATCACTCTGTTAACAACAACCTGCCCCCCCCAAAGATACAGGGTGCCTGGCTGGACTGGCAAGATGTGGCAATGTTTTGTCTTTTTCTCTTCCACTCCCCCTTTCCTTTTGGGACACCTTCTGGGGTTTCTGTGTCCACCAGGAAGTGCCAAGAGTTTTTCCAGGAGGTCGGGGGCATATCATCGCCCCTGCAGACATCCTGCTTTTCAGGTGAGTGGCCCCCTCTCGACAGCTTTGAAGGGCACATTTGCTGCCCTCCTTGCATAATCCAGTCTACACTGGTTCAGGAACCCTCAGTCCCTGCTCCGGCGCGGAACTGGACAAAGGAAAGGGAAGTGACCACTCCCCTGTCCATCACCACCCGAGAGGTGGTACTCAGAACTCATCCAGAGGGTCCCTGGGTTTTGCCAAATTGGATTTCAAATTGGAAGGAAATTCTGGAGCATTTGAGTGGCCAGTGCCAGCAGGTGACGTCAGAGCCCTCCCCTGATAGGTGCTTACCTGTTTAGGTGACCAATCCCCCTTTCAGGGCTTTTTAGCATCTCTCCTTTGGGTGGTTCTGCATGTTCGGATTGCGAGACTCCAGCAATAATCCTCTGCTTCCTCCACTTCAACTTCTCACCAAAGAAACTGCATCTGGACCCTCCAGGAACTCTACAAACTGCAACAAAGAAGCAAGATGCCTTCTGCAACATTGTATCTTCATCTCCTATCAGCAACTGCAACTGTTTCCCAGTAGTGCATCCTCTGAGGACAGCTCATCTTCAGCATGCACCAGAAGATCAAAGGAATCTCCCTTAGGGTTAAGGAGTCACTCCCCTGCTTCAGCAGTCACCTACAGCAACGACGACTGGCTGCGTGAATCCCCTCTTTTGCTGAGCTGCGTGGATCCTGCATCACTGGTGGTGGGCTGAAGTGGTCCCGACAATCCTGACGTCCTACTGTCCAACTTTGGTGGAGGTAAGAGCTTGCCTCCTCACGCAAGACAGTACCCCCGTGCACTGCGTGTTTTGCAGTTTCCAAGGCTTGTTGGCATCCTTCCATGAGGTTCCTCATGCATCTTGCAGCTCCGGTCCCCAGCACTCAATCCTGCGACGCACAGCTTCTAGAGCAGTTCTCCGGTGGCGTGTGAGCCTTTGTCGTCGTGGTGCATGGGCCTCTTTTGCACCTTCTTTGTCCCCATGCTCTGGGACTCCTGTGCATGCTGCCTGGTCTTCTGTGGGCTCCCTGAGTTGCTGAGAGGACCCTCTGATTCCCCCTCCTGAGAAGAGTACACCTGGTCCTTCCTGGTGCCAGGCAGCACCATTTTCCACTAATCGTGAGCTTTGCGTGTACCAAGGCTTGTTGGCAGACACCAGTTATGCAAATCAGACTGCAATCCTCCAGCCAGCGTAGGACATCACCTGCACGAACCAGGTACCCGGATCCGTCTTCTTGGGTGCAATACTGACTGTTCTTCTTCACCAGTGGTTCTTATTTTGCACCTTTATCCGGGTTAGCAGGGGCTCCTGTTCTCCCTGGACTCTTCTGTGCTTCTTGGACTTGATATCCTTCCTCCACAGTTCATCAGGTCCAGAAATCCACTGTTGGTGTCTTGCAGTCTCTTCTGGTTCTTGTATAATCTTCTTTCTTGTATTTCTGTGTGTTCTGGGAAAGTTACTGTGTTTTACTCCTGCTTTCCTGGGCACTGGGGTGGGTTCTAGTACTTACCTTTGAGGTTTCTAGTACTCCCAGCGCCCCTCCACACAGTACACTTGCCTAGGTGGGAAACCAACATTCTCATTCCACTTTCTTAGTTTATGGTTTGTGTTCCCCCTAGGGCCATTTCTAACTATTGTGATTTTCACTAATTTCACTGTTTTCTAACTATGTTTGTGCCTATCTCTGCATACTAGTGTACATAATTTGTGTAGTACTTACCTCATAAGGGGGTATAGTCGCTATGTTTTTTTTGGCATTTGTGTCACCAAAATAAAGTATCTTTATTTTTGTAACACTGAGTATTTTCTTTCATGTGTGTGGGTACTGTGTGACTACAGTGGTATTGTATGAGCTTTGCATGTCTCCTAGATAAGCCTTGGCTGCTCAGTTACAGCTACCTCTAGAAAGCCTGGCTTCTAGACACTGCCTACATTTCACTAATAAGGGATAACTGGACCTGGTATAAGGTGTAAGTACCATAGGTAGCAACTACAAATCAGGCCAGCCTCCTACAATTGACCCTTGACCCAAGGGTAGGTCGCTCCCCCTGCCGCTGCAGCTCCTCCAAGTTCCCGAGTTCCGGTGTTCCTGAGACCCACCTAACTGTAAGTACCCCCCTCCTCCCAGCCCCTCGCCCTGCCCCGCGCCACTCACCTTCTCTCCTGCCCCTGCTTCTTTTCCTCCTCTCTGTCTCTTCCTCCTCGCTCCCCCTCTGCAATCTTCTTCTGTGTTCTTCTGTTCTTCTCTTCTGTTCTTCTGTTCTTCCCTTCTGTTCTTCTGTGTTCTTCCGGTCTTCTGTGTTCTTCTTCTCTGTTCTTCTCGGTGCTTCTGTGTTCTTCTTCTCGGTTCTTCTGTGTTCTTCTGTGTTCTTCTCTGTTCTTCTGTGTTCTTCTCTGTTCTTCTCTGTTCTTCTCTGTTCTTCTGCTCTTCCGATCTTCTGTTCTTCTGTTCTTCTGTTCTTCTGTTCTTCTGTCTTCTGCTCTTCCGGTCTTCTGTTCTTCTGTCTTCTGTTCTTCTGTCTTCTGTTCTTCTGTCTTCTGTTCTCCTGTCTTCGGCTCTTCTACCTCCTCCGTCTTCTTCCCCCGAGCCTGCCCTCCTGCTCCTTCCTCATCCCCCTCCCTCACTCGCCTCCCCCTCTCTCACCCCTAGCTAACCCGTTCGCTATCTACCTCCCTCACTCCTCCTATCTTCCTATCTCTCTAGCTCCCTATCTCACTATCTAACTCCCCCACTCTCCACCTCCTCCTACCTACCTATCTGTCTATCTATCTATTTCCCTATCTATCGACTTCTCTATCTATTTTCTCTATCTATTTCTCTATCTCTCCCCCCCTCCCGCCACCCCCTCTACTACCTATCTCCCTATCCTCTCACTCTACCTCTCTCCCTCACCCACCTCTACAACCCCCCCTCCCCTATCTTCACAACCCTACTCCTATCTCTCTCCCTAATCTCCAAACCTCCTAACACTCACCCTCCTCCACCCTAAACCCCCTCCCCCAGCTCCTCTCACTCTACCTTTCCCCCCCCTCCCTCGCGCTTTCCCGCCGCGACCTCCTGCACGCCCCCGCCCCCCAGCTCCCATTCGCCCCCAGCTGACCCCTCCCCCCCCCTCCTACCTCTTATGGCGGCCGCTGCGCGACTGTGGTAGCGACCCTTGACCCAAGGGTAGGTCGCTCCCCCTGCCGCTGCAGCTCCTCCAAGTTCCCGAGTTCCGGTGTTCCTGAGACCCACCTAACTGTAAGTACCCCCCTCCTCCCAGCCCCTCGCCCTGCCCCGCGCCACTCACCTTCTCTCCTGCCCCTGCTTCTTTTCCTCCTCTCTGTCTCTTCCTCCTCGCTCCCCCTCTGCAATCTTCTTCTGTGTTCTTCTGTTCTTCTCTTCTGTTCTTCTGTTCTTCCCTTCTGTTCTTCTGTGTTCTTCCGGTCTTCTGTGTTCTTCTTCTCTGTTCTTCTCGGTGCTTCTGTGTTCTTCTTCTCGGTTCTTCTGTGTTCTTCTGTGTTCTTCTCTGTTCTTCTGTGTTCTTCTCTGTTCTTCTGTGTTCTTCTCTGTTCTTCTCTGTTCTTCTCTGTTCTTCTGCTCTTCCGATCTTCTGTTCTTCTGTTCTTCTGTTCTTCTGTTCTTCTGTCTTCTGCTCTTCCGGTCTTCTGTTCTTCTGTCTTCTGTTCTTCTGTCTTCTGTTCTTCTGTCTTCTGTTCTCCTGTCTTCGGCTCTTCTACCTCCTCCGTCTTCTTCCCCCGAGCCTGCCCTCCTGCTCCTTCCTCATCCCCCTCCCTCACTCGCCTCCCCCTCTCTCACCCCTAGCTAACCCGTTCGCTATCTACCTCCCTCACTCCTCCTATCTTCCTATCTCTCTAGCTCCCTATCTCACTATCTAACTCCCCCACTCTCCACCTCCTCCTACCTACCTATCTGTCTATCTATCTATTTCCCTATCTATCGACTTCTCTATCTATTTTCTCTATCTATTTCTCTATCTCTCCCCCCCTCCCGCCACCCCCTCTACTACCTATCTCCCTATCCTCTCACTCTACCTCTCTCCCTCACCCACCTCTACAACCCCCCCTCCCCTATCTTCACAACCCTACTCCTATCTCTCTCCCTAATCTCCAAACCTCCTAACACTCACCCTCCTCCACCCTAAACCCCCTCCCCCAGCTCCTCTCACTCTACCTGTCCCCCCCCTCCCTCGCGCTTTCCCGCCGCGACCTCCTGCACGCCCCCGCCCCCCAGCTCCCATTCGCCCCCAGCTGACCCCTCCCCCCCCCTCCTACCTCTTATGGCGGCCGCTGCGCGACTGCGCAGCGGGCGCGCGCAGCGGGCACGCCGCTGGCGCGCCGGAGGCGCGCCAGGGGCAAGCCCGTCTGCGCCCGTCCGCGCCTGGCCCGCGCCCAGCGCCACGACCCCTGGTCCCCAGCTCCCCCAAGCCCCGCTGATCCGCTACGACCCCACCACCCTCCACGCCCTCAACCCAGGGCGCTCCAAAACCTGCTTCCTAGCTCACCCCAAACGCACCCATGGACCCTTCGCCTGCAACTCCTGCAAACACATCTTCCACCACGCAACTACCACGACCACAAGCCCACGCGCCATCAACCACCTCAAGTGCATCCTGATCAACGCTCGTTCCGTCCACAAGCACGCCGTTGAACTTTGGGACCTCCTGGACTCCACAGCCCCGGACGTCGCCTTCATCACGGAGACATGGATGAACGCCTCCTCTGCTCCAGACATCGCTACCCGCCATCCCCGAAGGCTACAAGATCTCCAGAAAAGACCGCACCAACCAAGTAGGAGGAGGTGTCGCCATCATCTTCAAAGACTCCATCAGCGTCACCACCTCCACCGAAGACCGCCCCCTCGCCGCTGAACACCTGCATTTTCAGATTTGCACCGACCCAAGGACCACCCTCAGAGGATCCCTCGTCTACCGTCCTCCCGGACCTCGCGCCTCTTTCATCGACGCCATCGCCGACTTCATCTCCCCGCACGCCCTCGCCTCACCGGACTACATCCTCCTAGGCGACCTCAACTTCCATCTGGAACAAAACAACGACCCCAACACCACCACCCTGCTTGACAACCTCGCCAACCTCGGCCTCAAACAACTGGTGAACACCGCCACCCACATCGCCGGACACACGCTCGACCCTATCTTCTCCGCCAGCAAACACATCTTCTTCAGCCACACCTCTGCCCTACACTGGACCGACCACAGCTGCGTCCACTTCACATTCCGACGCGAGACCTCCCACCTCTGCACTCAACCCATCCCTCGTCGACAGTGGAACAAGATCCCTGAAGAGCAACTCTTCTCCGCTCTCGCCGCCAACCAACCCACCCTCACCACCGACCCCAACGACGCAGCTCTCAACCTCACAAACTGGATCTCCAACTGCGCTGACAACCTTGCTCCCCTCAAACGCACGCATCGACAGACCAACACCAAAAAACCTCTCTGGTTCTCTGACACCCTCAAAGAATCAAAGAAAACTTGTCGTGCCCTTGAGAAGGCCTGGCGCAAGGACCACACCGCTGACAACATGACCGCCCTCAAGAACGCTACACGCGAACACCACCACCTGATCCGCACTGCCAAAAGGAACTTTTTCACCGACAGACTAGACAAAAACAGCCACAACAGCAGAGAACTCTTCAGCATCGTCAAAGAGTTCTCCAACCCCAGCGCCAGCGCCAACGCCGTCACGCCCTCACAGGATTTGTGCGAATCCCTCGCCACTTTCTTCCATCGCAAGATCAGCGACCTCCACGACAGCTTCGGACACCAGACCCAACCATACACCACTGAACCCGCTTCCCCGGACATCACCCTCAACAACTGGACCCACATCAACACGGAAGAAACCAAATCCATCATGAACTCTATCCACTCCGGCGCCCCTTCGGACCCCTGCCCGCACTTCATCTTTAACAAAGCCGACGACATCATCGCCCCGCACCTCCAGACCGTCATCAACTCTTCTTTTTCTTCTGCTACCTTCCCCGAATGCTGGAAGCACGCTGAAGTCAACGCCCTACTAAAGAAACCTACGGCTGACCCAAGCGACCTGAAAAACTTCCGCCCCATCTCTCTTCTACCTTTCCCAGCCAAGGTAATAGAAAAGACCGTCAACAAACAGCTGACCACCTTCCTGGAAGACAACAACCTGCTCGACCCTTCACAAACCGGATTCCGAACCAACCACAGCACGGAAACCGCCCTCATCTCAGTCACAGACGACATCAGAACCCTGATGGACAACGGTGAAACAGTCGCCCTCATTCTCCTCGACCTCTCGGCTGCCTTTGACACCGTCTGTCACCGCACCCTAATCACCCGCCTACGCTCCACCGGGATCCAAGGCCAGGCCCTGGACTGGATCGCCTCCTTCCTCGCTAACCGCTCCCAAAGAGTTTACCTCCCTCCGTTTCGCTCAGAACCCACCAAGATCATCTGCGGCGTACCTCAAGGCTCATCGCTCAGCCCGACACTCTTCAATGTCTACATGAGCCCCCTCGCCGACATCGTACGCAAGCACGACATCATCATCACCTCCTACGCCGACGACACCCAACTTGTACTCTCCCTCACCAAGGACCCCGCCAGCGCCAAGACCAACCTACAAGAGGGTATGAAGGACGTCGCAGATTGGATGAGGCTCAGCCGCCTAAAGCTGAACTCTGAAAAAACGGAAGTCCTCATCCTCTGCAACACCCCGTCCGCCTGGGACGACTCCTGGTGGCCCACGGCCCTCGGCACCGCACCGACCCCCGCAGACCACGCCCGCAACCTCGGCTTCATCTTGGACCCTCTTCTCACCATGACCAAGCAAGTCAACGCCGTGTCCTCCGCCTGCTTCCTCACTCTCCGCATGCTCCGCAAGATCTTCCGCTGGATCCCCGCCGACACCAGAAAAACCGTGACCCACGCCCTTGTCACGAGTCGCCTGGACTACGGCAACACCCTCTACGCCGGGACCACCGCCAAACTCCAAAACCGCCTGCAACGCATCCAAAACGCCTCGGCCCGCCTCATCCTCGACGTACCCCGCAACAGCCACATCTCCGCACACCTGAGACACCTGCATTGGCTCCCAGTCAGCAAAAGGATCACCTTCCGTCTTCTCACCCACGCACACAAAGCCCTCCACAACAAGGGACCGGAATACCTCAACAGACGCCTCAGCTTCTACGTCCCCACCCGCCCCCTCCGCTCCGCTGGCCTCGCACTTGCTGCCGTCCCTCGCACCCGCCGCTCCACGGCGGGTGGGAGATCTTTCTCCTTCCTGGCGGCCAAGACCTGGAACTCCCTCCCCACCAGCCTCAGGACCACCCAGGACCACTCCGCTTTCCGGAGACTCCTAAAGACTTGGCTGTTCGAGCAGCGATAACCCCCCCTTTCCCCCCTAGCGCCTTGAGACCCGCACGGGTGAGTAGCGCGCTTTATAAATGTTAATGATTTGATTTGATTTGACAATATGTAGCCCCAAGAAACACAGAATTTGCCCCTGCCACAGCTGAATGGATGCGCAGATTGCCTCCAGGTGGAGGGAGTGAAGATACAGAGGCGCGCCTGCAGACGGCCCTGCCTGGTTGCCACGTGTGCTGGTGAAGGGATTGGAGGGATTGGAGCTGGCGGAGCAGAGCCAGGATCGGAGCTGTGGCTGTGCTTGTGGTGCAGGGGAGTAGTGTGAGACAGGAGACCCCCCCCACACCCAGTGAGAGAGGTGTACGGATTGTGGCATCGCTTGGATTGGCTGTATACTGGCAGTGCAGCAAGGCCGACGGAGAGCTGATGAGTGGCGCTGGAGCGGTCATCCTGACCATGACTGTCAGGTACCGTGACCTGCATACTTGCAGTGGGCGGTTGTGTGGCCTGGAGGGTCCTGCTCTCCCCCCGGTTTGAGGTACTTGGACAGCATTGGCCCAGCTGATCTGGTGGTCCGTTGGGGGCAGGGGATCCAAGGCTGGCCCTGGGCTGGGGCTGAGACTGCAGCCTTGGGTGAGTGGCCTCCTCTGTGATCCCTTCTGGATGGGAGAGCTGAGGGGGAGAGGTGCCAGGGCCTGGTGTGCTCTGCTGCCCATGCAGGCCCGGGTAGTTCCTCAACTCAGAAACACTTGCCCAACGAGATCTGCCCTGAGGTGGACTTGACTCCTTGCTTGGATTGGGGATTGGCCTGCAAGGCAGTTTGGTGGTGACCCTGGAAGCTGCCTGAACCGTGGGGCCACGGATATCCATGGAAGTGAGGACAGGAACAATACCAAGCCGCGCCTCCATATATTTGAGAAGGCTTTAGCCCCGCCGCCTGCAAGATGGGCCAAGCAAACAAAATGTAGGCGAAGCTGCAATTTTAGGCTTGCAGGACCCCTAAATACCGAGATGGGCATAAAGGGGATGTGAGAATGGCTTCAGAGGACCAGGAATTGGATGCTGAACCTGAGCTGCATCATATCTTTGCAGCATAGCAGAACAGCCTGGCCACAATCGACGGCAATATTGATTGACTATCCTACAGGATGGACAGGATGTCTGAACGGCTAGATAAGCAAGTAGAGCATGTGAATGAGGCTGAATGGAGTAGCTCTGCGTTCAAGGATGATTACAATGTGATATCCCAAACATAAACAAAAATGGATAAGGCAGTGGCTGCGCTGCGGTATAAGGTTGAGGATCTCGAAGCCTGCTACTGCAGAAGTAACATACCAGTGGTGGACATAGCAGAATGAACAGCTATTGATAACATGGAACTTTTTATTGAACAACTCTTGATTATGCTAATGGGCCGCCAGATTTTCTCTGAACTTTATGTAGTGGAGCGTGCTCAGCACTCGCTGGTGCCCAAACCACCACCGGAAGTACCACCTCGACCGGTGATAGCCAAACTACTAAACTATAGACACCGCAACGCGCCCTGCGAGGAGCGCTGGAGCTTAAGACACTGCAGTATGAGGGGTCAGATATCTCTCTCTACCCAGACTTCACACAGCAGGTACAGGAGGGTCTGAGACTGTTCATACCAGCTAACGGTGGCTACAGGAACTTCATTTGGAATACCACATGCTCTATCCAGCCAAACTTAAGGTCACGGTAAATGGTAAATCGATGTTTTTCACAGAACATAAGCAATTTCTCAAACTTAGGGAGACGGCCACGCCCTAGAGAGGTCCACATATGTTGACTGGCTCATTGCACACCCAGGTAACTGGAGGTGAGACCTGGTTTGAAATGAAGTAGAAATGGCTCGCTATGCATAGCAATTCATGAGAAAGGCAGAATAATGGAAACTGAGAATCTTTGGGGATGCAGAGACTACGGCAGTCAAAGTTCACAACAGAACTGATGCAAGAGCCATATATGCAACTGGACTATATCGGAGTACTAATAGCACAGTGTTTCATTTATTCAACTCCTAATCTAGGACTGAAAAGACTGGACTGGACTGGACTGGGGGACTGGACATTGCTGGCACCTCCTTTCCAGTGACATTGGCTGGGATACCTGTGGGGATGTAAATTATGTGTTATTGTTTCTGTGTGTGACATATTGTGCATCGGAGGGTTGCCCAATTTGGTTGTATTTGCCATGGCAGCTTTCACTTGTGTAAGTTGGTATGTGGTGGGCTAGCTGATTCTCTCTAGTGTGCATGCTTTTGTGATAGGTGTCCATGCAGGACTGTGAGTGATGTCCATGCATTGTTGGTGCATCTAGGGCTTGGCATTGGAATAAGTGGGATGTGATGGTGGGGTGTGTGGGAGGTGGTGGAGTGATGGGAGTGAGGGTGAGAGTGGGGGTATATGATGACATACAGGTAGGGGGTGATAGTAGTATAGAGTTGACTTACCAGAGTACAGTCCACCTCCTACTCCAGCCAGGCCCTCAGGATGCAGTATTGCCAAGACTTGCTCCTCCCATGTTGTTAGTTGCGAGGGAGGAGGTAGGAGTCCACCGCCAGTCCTCTGTACAGTGAGTTTGTGTGCTGCTGCAAAGGAACACACCTTCCCCCGTAGGTCATTCCACCTCTTCCTGATATGATCCCTTGTTCTTGGATGCTGTCCCACGGCATTGACCCTGTCCACAATCCTCCGCCATAGCTCCATCTTCCTAGCTATCGATATTTGCTGTACCTGTGCTCCAAATAGCTGTGGCTCTATTCTGATGATTTTCTCCACCATGACCCTTAGCTCCTCCTCTGAGAATCGGGGGTGTCTTTGTGGTGCCATGTGTGTTGTGTGAGGTGTGTAGGTGAGGGTGTGTTGGGTAATGTGTTGGGGTGTGTGATGTGGGGTACATGAGTGGTGTATAGGTGTAGGCAGTGTGTGGCTCTGGTCTTGTCTGTGGTCATGGTGTCTGTCTCGTGCCAATGATTTATAGTCGTAAAGGGTTGTGGGTAATGTGGGTGTGTGTTTTATAGATATTTGGCAGTGTGGTGTGTGTATGGGTTTCAGGTGTGTATTGTTTAAATTGTCCAATGTGGTGTTGTTTTGTATGTGTGTGTGTATTGTGAGCGAGGGAGTATGTACCGCCAATGGTTTTCCACTGTTGAATGTTCGCCGTGGTGATTTGTGGGTCATAATGTGATGGGCGTTGTTATGTAGGCGTAGCGGTGTGGGTTCTGATACCGCCAGTTTATCACTGACCTTTGGTGCAACGGAATTGTGAATGTGGCTGAATAGTGACGGATTGGTGTGTGTGTCATAATATGGTGAACAGATATCCGCAGCAGCGGTATGTTGGTGGCAGTCAGCATGGCGGTAAGTTGGATTTACCGCCAATGTCGTAATGAGGGCCTCAGTGTTACCAAAAATAAAGGAACATTATTTTAGTGACACAAGGCCAAAAATATCTTAGAGGCTATACTCCCTTAGGAGGTAAGTATTATACATAAAGTATACACTAGTAACCAAAATCAAGTAAGTAAACAGCCATAAAATAGTGCAAATAGTAAAAATCACCATAAGTTACAATGGGCCTAGGGAATACACAAACCATATACTAAAATAGTGGAAGGCGAATGTTGGTTTCCCACCTAGGCAAGAGTAGTGTGTAGAGGGGTGCTTGGAGTGTAAGAAAACTAAAGGTAAGTAAAGTACCCCACCCCAGAGCCCAGGAAAACAGGGGTAAAGTACAGCAAGTTTCCTCAGAACACACTAGATGTCATGATAAAGAATTATAGAAAAAACAAGCAAGACTGCAAGACACCAAGGATGGATACCTGGACCTGAAGACCTGCCGACAAAGGAGACCAAGTCCAACAACAGCTGAAGAGTCCAGGAAAAACAGGAGCCCTTACTAACCCGGATAAAGGTGCACAAGTAGATTCTCTGGTTAGAAGAAAAAGTCAGAAATGCACCAAAAAAGACAGCTCTGGGTTCCTGCTTGGTGCAAGGCAGCACCCACAGGAGTCCCAGAACACGGGGACAAAGGAGTTGCAGATCGCGGTCATTGCAGCACTACACAAAGGGATCCCATGCTACCGGAGAACAACTCAGGGAGCTGAGCATTGCAGGATTGAGGAAGTGCACAGAAGCCCTAGGAGCCGCAAAACACACAGTGCACAGGGGTACTGTCTGGCTCGGGGAGGCAAGCTCTTACCTCCACCAAATTGGGACAGTTGAACTATAGGACAGTTTGAGTCACTTCAGTCCACCACCTGTGATCCAGGATCCACGCTCGTCATCAGGAGAGGGGACACAGTTGTTACTGCAGAGAGGTACCTGCTGAAGCAGGGAAGTGACTCTGTCACTCCGCGGGAGATTCCTTTGGTCCTTCTGGTGCAGGATAAAGACAGTCAGTACTCGGAGTGTGCATGACCTTGGAAACTGTTGCAGTTGCTGGCAGGAGATGAAGTTACAGAATTGCAGTAGCCTTCTTGGGTACTTTGCTGCAGTTGTAGAGTTTCTGGAGCAGTTCTGCGGTTGATCCGTTGGTAGAAGGTGAAGCAAAGATTGCAGAGGATTCCTGCTGGAGTCCTGCAGAACCGAATCTGAGGAAACACCCAGAGGAGAGACCCTAAATAGCCCTGAGAGGGGGATTGATCACCTGACCAGGTAAGCACCTATCAGGAGGTGTCTCTGACGTCACCTGCTGGCAGTGGCCACTCAGATGCTCCCAGAGTTCCCTGACCATCCTAAAGACAAAATGGCAGAACCCAGGGACACTCTGGAGGAGCTCTGGGCACCACACGTAGGGTGGTGATGGACAGGAGAATGGTCACTCCCATTTCCTTTGTCCAGTTTTGCACCAGAGCAGGGACTGGGGGTCTGTGAACCAGTGTAGACTGGTTTATGCAAGGAGGGCACCAAATGTGCCCTTCAAAGCATTTCCAGTGGCTTGGGGAGGCTACCCCTCCCAAACCTTTAACACCTATTTCCAAAGGGAGAGGGTGTTACCTCCCTCTTCCAATGGAAATGCTATGTTCTGCCTTCCTGGGCTTGAGCTGCTCAAGCAACAGGAGGGCAGAAACCTGCCTGAGAGGTGGCAGAAGCTGGGGCTGCCTAGAAAACCTCAGATGGCTGGATTGGCACTACTCGGGGTCCTCTAAGAAGCCCCCAGAGTGGATGGAATCACACAACCAATGCTGGCAAAATCCTTGGGGTATGATTACAACATGTTGGATAGCAAACCTGCCTATGTTCGGAGTTGCCATTATGGAGCTGAACATAGTTATTGATCTATGTCCAGTACACGCTTAAAATGGCATCCCCGCACATACGGAGTCCGGGAAAATGGGCCTGGAGGTCGTGAGGGCACCTCTACTACTGCAGGGATGCCCTCACACAAAGGTACTTTGCACCATGCACTCTGGGATGGAAGGCCTGCTATATGTATGACCTATAATTGTTCTGGTGCAGTGAAAAGTGGCAGTGAAAAGGTGCTTGCGCCTTTTCATGCAGGCTGCAATGGCAGTCCTGCAGACCCTTTGTTTGGGCTCCCAAAGGGTGGCAAAATATATGCTGCGGCCCGTAGGGATCCCCTGGAATCCCAATGCCCTTGGTACCTAGATACCATATACTAGGGACTTACAATGGGGCACTAATGTTTTCTCTGCAGCTACAGATGCTGCCAACCCTCAGACAGGTTTCTGCCCTCCTAGTGTCTGGGCAGCCCAGTCCCAGGAAGGCAGAACAAAGAATTTCCTCTGAGACAGGGTGTTGCACCCTCTCCCTTTGGAAATAGTTGTGAAGGGCTGGGGAGGAGTAGCCTCCCCCAGCCTTGGGAAATGCTTTGAAGGGCACAGATGGTGCCCTCCTTGCATAAGCCAGTGTACACCAGTTCAGGGATCCCCCCAGCCCTTCCCTGGCACGAAACTGGACAAAGGAAAGGGGAGTGACCACTCCCCAGAGGAGGTGGCCAGAGCTCCTCCAGTGTGCCCCAGACCTCTGTCATCTTGAATGCAGAGGTGTGAAGGCACAATGGAGACCCCTGAGTGGCCAGTGCCAGCAGGTGACATCAGAGACCCCTCCTGATAGATGCTTACCTCTCTCTGTAGCCAATCCTCCTCTGAGAGCTATTTAGGGTCTATCCTGTGGGTTTCTCTTCAAATAACGAATGCAAGAGCTCACCAGAGTTCCTCTGCACTTCTTTCTTTGACTTCTGCCAATGATCGACCGCTGACTGCTCCAGGACGCCTGCATAACTGCAACAAAGTAGCAAGAAGACTACCAGCGACATTGTAGCGCCTAATCCTGCCGGCTTTCTCGACTGCTTCCTGGTGGTGCATGCTCTGAGGGCTGTCTGCCTTCACCCTGCACTGGATATCCCAAAGAAATCTTCTGTGGGTTGACGGAGTCTTCCCCCTGCTACCGCAGGCACCAAACATCTGCTTCACCGGTCCTCTGGGTCCCCTCTCATCTCGACGAGCGTGGTCCCTGGAACACAGGAGCTGGATCCAAGTGACCCCCACAGTCCAGTGGTCCTTCTGTCTAAGTTTGGTTGAGGTAAGTCCTTGCACCCCCACACCAGACAGTAATATTGTGTACTGCGTGAACTGCAGCTGCTAGGGCTTCTTTACACTCTTGTGAGGATTCCTTTGTGCACAGCACAGCCCAGTTCCCCAGCACTCCGTCCTGCACTGCCCAACTTGCTGAGTTGATCTCCAGCTTCGTCAGATTTCTTGAATGCCTGCTCAAGTGCTTCTGTGGGGGCTGCCTGCTTCTGCACAGGCTTCCCTGTGTTGCTGGGCGCCCCCTCTGTCTCCTCTTCCAAGTGGCGATCTCCGGGTCCATCCGGGGCCCGTGCAGCATCATTTATCCTAAACCGTGACTCTTGCACCTAGGAAGACTTGTTTGTGATCCTTCTGCGTAGAAACAACTCTGCATCCTCCAGCACTTCGTGGGACATCTTCTGACCAAAGGAGAAGTTCCTGGCACCTTCCGTTGTTGCAGAATGTTTGGCTTCCTTCCACCCAGAGGCGGCCCTTTTGCATCTTCATCCGGGGTTTAATAGGCTCCTGCCCCCGCTGGACACTTTTGTGACTTTTGGACTTGGCCCCCTTCTTTTACAGGTCCTCAGGTCCAGGAATCCATCTTCAGTGCATGGCAGTCAGTTGTTGTTCTTGCAGAATCCCCTATCTCAACTTTACTGTCTTTCTGCGGTAGTAGGGTAACTTTACTCCTACTTTTCAGGGTCTTGGGGTGGGGTATCTTGGATACCTTTAGTGTTTTCTTACACTCCCAGTGACCCTCTACACACTACACTAGGCCTGGGGTCCATTCGTGGTTCGCATTCCACTTTTGGAGTATATGGTTTGTGTTGCCCCTAGGCCTAATGTCTCCTATTGCATTCTATTGTGTTTGCTATACTTTCTAAGTGTATTACTTACCTGATTTTGGTCTGTATATATATTTTGTGTATTTTACTTACCTCCTAAGGGAGTATATCCTCTGAGATACTTTTGGCATATTGTCACTAAAATAAAGTACCTTTATTTTTAGTAACTCTGAGTATTGTGTTTCTTATGATATGAACAAGGTGTAAGTACCACTGTTACCCACTGTAAGCCAGGCCAGCCTCCTACAGGCCACAAACTATGAGCACTGGGGTCCTGGCTAGCAGGATCCCAGTGAGACAGGCAAAAACAAACTTACATACATGTAAAAATGGGGGTAACATGCAACGCAAGATGGTACTTTCCTACACTCCCTGCCAGGCCCTCCTGCACCTAAGAGTTGAGCTGTGTCAGCTTGAAGTTCTTCAGGTGTATGTTCTGTCTAAGGAGTAGATTCCTCCTCCTCAAAGGGGGAATCATCAGTGGAAGGAGGGATACGGGAATATTTCTTACCATTTCTAGCCCTGCTTTTGGGAAGCTCTTAGGGGAATATTTATACTCTGTTTGCGCCGAATGTGCGTCAAAACGTTTGACGCACATTCAGCACAAACCTTGCCCCATATTTAAACCATGACACCCGACCCCGCGGATGTCAAAAATCCTCTGTGTGCGTCATTTTTTGGATGCGGGAAACCGCCTTGCGTTGATGACATGCAAGGTAGGCGTTCCCGTCCAAAAAATTGCTTTAAGGCATGTGCGCCTTATTTATACTCCTGCGTCATTTTGACGCACAGGAGGGGGCGGGCCTTAAAAAACAGCGCACAGCCTGATGTGCGCCGTTTTTTAACACCTGGTTGAGGGCAGGCATTAAGGGACCTGTGGGCTTAGTTCCATGGTCTCAGACCATGGAAGCAGTCCAGAGGTGCCCTTCCCTGCCCCCAGGGACACCCCCTGCCACCCTCGCCCACCCCAGGAGGACACCCATGGATTGGGGGACCCATCCCAGGTAAGTATAGGTAAGTTGAAGTAAGTATTATTTTTTTATTTTTTAAAGTGGCATAGGGGGGCCTAATTTGGGCCCCCTACATGCCACTGTACCCAATGGCCATGCCCAGGGGACAGAAGTCCCTTGGGCATGGCCATTGGGAAAGGGGGCATGACTCCTGTCTTTGATAAGACAGGAGTCATTTCAATGGGGGTTGTGCGTCAGAAAATGATGCAAGTCCGGTTTGAGCCATGATTTTTTACTCAAACCTGACTTGCACCATTTTTTGACACACAAACCCCATTTTTCCCTACGCCGGCGCTGCCTGGTATAAAGGCCTTTTTTTTTTACTCTGACCAGCCAGCAGCGCCGACTAATGTCAATCCTTAAAAAAGACGCCTGCATGGCGCGTGGGAAAGGCGTTAGTCGGCAGTACATTTTTTTACGCAAACCAGTGACGGTGCTGGTTTGCGTCAAAAAGTATAAATCTGGGCCTTATTCCATAGTATCAGCATCAAAGTTTCCCTGTTCTCTTTGCTTCTTGGCCTGAGCCCTGGTCAAAGCAAATATATGCCCAGTAATGTCCAGCATGGCTCATGGGTCTCCAACTCTACTGCTGCGCTAGCTGAAGTCTCTAAGTCGTTCCATAGTAGACACTCTACGTGTAGGTCTGTGGAGATTACAACTTTAACTTTTTTAGGACCAGTAAACCAATCCCCTCCCCAGCTGAGACCAACAACTGCCATGGGGTGGCTCACAGTATTGTTTTGGGCGTCAGTCACTAGGTACTGATGACCAAGTAGGTGTTGTTCATGGGACACCAGTTTTTCAGTCACCATGGTGACACTGGTACCTGTGTCCCTGTAGGCCTCAACCTGAACACCATTAACTAGGGGAAGTTGCTTGTACTTATCCATATTAAGGGGACAAGCAACCAAGGTGGCCAAATCAATGGCACCTTCAGAGACTAACACAGCCTCTGTGGTCTCCCTAACAAGACCAACCCCAACTAAATTACCAAAAGTGAGCCCAGCTACTCCCTTGGTTTGGCTATTAGTAGGTTTGCTCCCACTACCACTGCTATTACTAGGGACACTAGGAGTTGCAGCAGGGGTTGTAGTAGTGGGAGGTTTGGTGCTTTTCTTTGGACAGCTGGCATCAGTTGTCCAATGGCCTTTTACTTTACGTAAATAACACCAAGGCTTTTTTACTTGAATTGAAGAGGATTTGGAAGTGCCACCCCCACCAGAGTGTTTTTGTGGGCCTGATGAAGACTCATTTTGAGATTTGTTCCCACCCTTGTCAGAAGACTTACCATCCTTCTTCTTACCATCCTTGTCACCCCCTGTATGAACTTTTCTGTTCACTCTTGTTCTGACCCATTTGTCTGCCTTCTTTCCCAATTCTTGGGGAGAGGTCAGATCTGAGTCCACTAGATATTGGTGTAACATGTCAGACACACAGTTATTCAGAATATGCTCTCTCAGAGGATTACTATCAGGAATACTGCTGCTGCCACCATGAGGGCCAAACAGCAATCTCTGTCTCTCCTTCTCCAGGTCTAGGGATTCCTTGTCTAGATCCAGCTGTTGCTGTTTAAGCTTCAGCCTGGTCTCTTCCACTCTCAACTTTTTGAGTTCCCTTTCTAACATGTTGTCTTCAGGGTGGGTGGGTTGGGAATGCTTGGACACTGAGGATATATTGGAACCAACAAAGGGAGATCTGTCCCTAACAGTTTGGACTCTAACAACCTGGCCTCCAGGAACAAAAGCATCCCTACTATGATGGTGTAGTGTAGGCATTTTTTATCTAGCTTTTGCGTGCTTGCTTCAGGCGTTAAGCCTTTGTGCGCTTTGCCATAGATGCATTTTATTTCTTTGCTCGCAGCATCGGGCCTCTGTGCACTTTGCTCTAGATGCATTTTATTCAGCTTCGTACTGTTATTTTTTAATAACCAGTTCTACGGTCTTATTTTATTCTTTATATCACACTGTTTAGCCTACTTCAGCATCGGAGTTTTCAATAACACATTCTTGCTTACTCTGCGCTTCAGTCAAGGATAAAGTCTGGTACATTGTCGATAGACGTGGTAGGAGTTTAAAGGCCAATACAGAATACACTACTCCTAAAGAAAAAAGAAAAGGTCTAGGCAACCAAAGTGTTCTAGAGCAAAGCCATCATGCATCACAATGGATGACAGGCATCATCATCGGGAATTGCTTCACGCCAGGCCGGCACTGCAATGCCTGACGTGCTCCCAAACCGGGAGCTGTCAGCCGTAATTGTTAGTGTGAAGGCTAGTGGAAGAAGCTTACCACCAGACCAAAGCAAGGAGAGCAAGGAAAGAAAAATAGGGTAAAATTGGTTAATCACTTCCAAACTCCGTCATAATTTTAATCAGAAAACGGAAGTGACGACCAAGATTAAAAATGCAGAAAGAAAGCAAGAATTGAGTGTGATGCTCAACGGCTTTCAAAATAGACTTAGAGGATCCGAAAAAGTGTGGTACCTCTACCAAGAGGTCGACATGTTTCGCGTCTGTTGGTCCAGATGAATCCGATGACGCTTCTTCAGGACCAGAATAACGCTTCTCCAATTCGTATTATGAAAAGAAGTCACTCACATTTACACTATAATCCCTTATTTCCTGTGGCTAAACCGGACCATTCTTACAGAATAGTAGTGGACTACAGACATTTGAACGGACATGCACGGACATATGCTATACAAAATTCACATAGCGCAGCACTCATGAATAATATAGTGTGTAAAAAATACAAAACTACTTTAGATATCTCGATTGGTTTCTTCTGCCAGAATATAGCGCCAGAAAGCAGGGATTTTACGAGTTTTAGTGCGTTTGGCTCTCAGAAAAAAGTTTGTCGTTTGCCTCAGGGGTATAAGAATAGCCCAGGACTGTTTTTGGCTCATGTGACTGAGATATTGCACGAGCTGGACCCTGAAGCATTGTCATATGTTGATGATATTTATCTCACAAATGACGAGTTACTACAACATCTAAGGCGGGTGGCCCGCATTGTTGTGGGATTTGCAGATATAGGCTACAAATTCAACTTCAAAAAATCCAAAATTGCCTTCCTCAGCGTCATTTTCTTGGGATATGAGCTGTCGAATGAAGGTACGAGTCTAGCGTCACATTTCTTAGAAAAATGTGCACAATTGCAACCTCCTTACGATTAAGAAACTCCAGTCGTTGTTGGGATTTCAAAATTTTGGCAGAACTTACATTCCTGATTATGCTACACGTATAAAGCCATTATACGAGTTGATGCGCTCAGATTTTTCGAGTAGATTTTGGACGATTGAGCATACACGTACTCTTCGAGATTTGCAATATAATCTCCTAGCTGCAAAGCATTTACACACTCAGGACAATAAGACACATCTGGTCATCAGGGTTGTAGCTGGGGCCGTTGGGTTTACGTATGTTACCTTTAATGAAGGAGATACAGTCCCGATAAGATACAAGTCTCACTTGTATTCAGCTGCAGAACAACGTTTTGCACAAACAGACAAGATTCTCACTGCTGTACAGATGGCTGTTATTAAAGAACGACCTCTTGCCCAGGGCAAAAGCATCATAGTGTTTTCCCCCATTCTGGCCCTAGAGGCTGTTACAAAGGTGAGTGATCCAATTGCGAAAGCATTACATCTGCGTTGGATACAATGGGCTACGTCTCTAACAGCCACTGATGTAGATTACGTTTTTGACCCAAAACTACAGACACAGGAATTTCTCCAATATGAAATAGAATATCCTGTTCCCGCTGACACGTTGCCTATAGATCAATATTAACTAGTCATGTACACCGATGGCTCTGCACAACCTGCGGTGGGAACAAAACACCAATATTCTGCTGCATGTGCAGTAGTGAACGGCCAGATGGAGGGGGAGAACTTCTGCCCCCGACATACTTATACACAGACATTGGGGGACTGTACGGCACAGTTGGCTGAGCTGAAAGCTCTATTATTGGCCTTGGAACATACGAATCCGGCACAGTTTACACTTCTTGTTTGTCATTCCTATTACTGTGTCCAGTCTTTTAATTAATATTTGCATTACTGGAGGTTAAATGGGTTCAGAGATTCAAAGGGTAACACCATAAAACACAGATTGCTGTGGGGGAAGGTAGCGGATCTAAAGGAGATGCTCCCTAAAGTCCATGTAGTACATACTCTTGGACACCAGCGCGTTGGAATACACGTTGCTGGAAATACTTTGGCTGATGAAGCCGCGAAATCGGCAGTGGCGGTTGCCACTGTGGCCGCAGTTACTCATTCGAGTTCCAGACCAGACACAGAGATTTTGGCGGCCATTAAAGCTATGGGGGATGGCACGCCTTATCCTAAGGGATTTCCATCTAAATATCATTACTCAATGGGTGGTATGCTGAACGCTGAGGTTAAAATTCCAGGCGTGGGTGTATGCGAAATGCCCAATAAAATAATGCGACCTCAAACAATTACTGCAGCGCATGAGGGGGTGGCATCTGTGCATGCTGGGGTGGCTGCCACGATTTCGCTGTTGCAGGCCCATTACTGGTGGCCTGGTCTCTATAAAGAGACGAAGCAGTATGTTCTTTGTTGTGACATCTGTCAACAAATTAAAGTTTCAACGGCTAAACGCCCGCAGCGGACGCCCCTTCTGATTTCAAATAAACCATTACAGTGTTTGTACTTGGACCATTGTGGTCCGCTGACAGCAGATAGTGCATACAAATATATTTTGGTAGCTGTAGATTCGTGCTCCAGATTTGTGTGGGTGTGGCCACAGCGCTCGGCTGACGCTCTAACTGTTATTAAAGATTTGCACATCTTTGTCGGTACATATGCAGTTGCGGCTTTCCATTCGGACCAGGGCCCTGCTTTTGCCTCTAAGGCATTCAGGGACGACATGGCTTCGTTGGGGGTCCAGCTCCAGTTCTCGTCTCCATTTCATCCTGAGGGAAATTCTGTTGTGGAGCGTTTAAATTGTGATTTAAAGCAATCCTTAACGGCTAGAGTTATAGGTACGGGTCGTAGTTGGCTAACCCATCTGTATGGAGTACAGAGAGCACTCAATAACTTGCCTAGAAGGTCCCTGGGGAGTCGTACTTCATATGAGTGCCTGTTTGGAACACAAATGTTTGTTCCTGATCTAGACGGTCTTGGTGTGGAGGTGGCGGAAACGCCTTTTGACATAAATGATCGTGTCACTGTTTTACAGGAATTACAGCAGTTCCCTGAGGATAACTCTTCGACCAATGCTGCCTCCACAGGAATTAAGGATGAGCCAGTAACGCCTACTGGTTGGATTCCCCGAATTGGGAATCTTGTGCGTGAAAAGGTTGCAATGAAAAAATAATTTGTCCCTTCGTATCAAGCACCAGTCCCTGTATTGGGAATCCACAGAACACAGACTGTGATTTTGCCACTGTTGCAACGTGCCAAAGGGAATCGATTGGTCTCCATTGACAATCTCAAGTTACAACATGTGGCTGATTCTGCACAGCAGACCAAGAGGAACGGCCAGTAGTTCCCGAATCCCTCTCACTACTGGGGAAGATGTTCCGCTACAGGTGGTTTGCACCAAAGCTGCTTCCTCTCTGGGCGTGGGGAGGGTGGAAGGTGATCTTACGATTGTTCCACTCACGACAAATAATTTGGAATCCTTTCATCAAGTCGCTGTAACTACTGATGTTACTGAGGGTGTTATCTACAGTGTACCACGGCGAGAAACACCTGCTACTCCTTTGTTTACGGTGGCACCTTTTGCAAGAACTGCCTCCGGATGCTTTCATAACAACGACGATGGTCTATCAGACTCTTTGTCCTCTTCAACACCTGTCTCGGGTCCACGTAAGCTGATGTGTTGGCTTAAAAATAAGTATTTTGTTTTTCCTTGGAACTATCTGTGGCTTTTTTATTACTCTGATGGCTTTATTTCTGTGGATAGGGTTTGTTGTTACCTTTTTTCTAGTGATACATGGTCATTTTCTTCCTGAGAGATCAGAGGTTGCACAAGTGGAGGAGGTGTTGAAGCCACATTTTTCATCACATAAGGTTCGAAGAGACTTGTCCTTTGTGAACATTTCCGCTGTGCCATTTCCGGATGGGATTGTGTGAGACAGAGTGATGTTTGATATCTATGGTCCCACTGAGACAATTCAAATACCGTATGTTCTAAAGTTATCGATGAATGATATAGTAATACCAGGCATTGTATCTGATGATTGGGACGTGAAGACAGTTGATTCTATGTTGACGGAGTTGCAATATTATACTGTCTATGACAATGAAGATGCTTACCAGTTTAGAGATAATTATGGTGACATGTTTTGTTACAATTATTATGGGCACCACTTTATTCATAAAGCGTGTAAATCTAAAACAATATTTGATTATACGCAATGGGAGCACTGCCCGACTCCTCCGCAAGGGAGTTCTAAAACATATTCTGATAAGTTCACATATTTTTCTGGCCATCATCAAACAAGTGCTAAGTCATATTATTTTATATTAACTCAATATATCAATGCCACTTTTAGTGCACTTACAGAATGGGTCCAGAATGGTACGTTTAACTCTTCATCGACACGTCCAGGCGGGTGGTTATTGTGGCCCATAGACACAAATGGATGTCATCTGCGTTTTGTCTCCTCCTCAGAGGGTTTCAGGACCAGTAGGGCAGACCCTCGCTATATATCACCCGAACATGCAGATATCATTACTACATATAGCGTGGGAAAACTATGTCAACAATGGTTGAAGTCATCCATGGTAGATGCAGTTAAGACACATCTCATGCTTCTGTCTAATTATACTGATTTGCAAGACTTTTTGTCAGGACCGAGGGTGCCCCGGAGAAAACGTTTTTTGTACGAAGTGTACAATGAGATATGGAAACTTTCCCAACAGGAGGCTGCGGCCCGGTTAAGGCAGATAGATCAGGAAAATTTGAAACAAGCATTATCTGTAGTGGATAATGGAATACACACCCTGTCTGAGCGTATATATACGATTGACAACATTGTTTCCTCTGCTATAGACATTATTAGATTGGATATGTCTTCCTTATATCATGGACAGAGTCAAACGCGGTCCATTATGCAGTTGGGTTGGACACTTCAGACGCTGAAGGCGGGTCGCGTTCCGTGGCAGCACATCAGGGCCAGGGAGATATTTTTTTCCTTTAATTTGACACGTCAACAACAGCTGATGGCGAAAAAGGAAGCGAAATATGTCATGTTGAATAGTGAAAAATTGGAAAGGTTGCCTTTTACTGTGGCCGAGATTCCCTCAGCTGAATGGTGAATACACAGAGTTATTAATCTGCCCATTTCCACATTACAGTTCACTTCTTGTTTGAAACACGTTCCGGTGGGCAGATATGAACGGTTAGGAGACAGTTACATACATGAGGTATGGGAGCTTCCCTTTATATACAGATGTCTTAACGGCATTGTAGGAAAGTACCATCTTGCCTGGCATGTTACCCCCATTTTTCACTGTATATATGTTGTTTTAGTTGTATGTGTCACTGGGACCCTGGTAACCCAGGGCCCCAGTGCTCATAAGTGTGCCTGTATGTGTTACCTGTGTAGTGACTAACTGTCTCACTGAGGCTCTGCTAATCAGAACCTCAGTGGTTATGCTCTCTCATTGCTTTCCAAATTGTCACTGACAGGCTAGTGACCATTTTTACCAATTTACATTGGCTTACTGGAACACCCTTATAATCCCCTAGTATATGGTACTGAGGTACCAAGGGTATTGGGGTTCCAGGAGATCCCTATGGGCTGCAGCATTTCTTTTGCCACCCATAGGGAGCTCTGACCATTCTTACACAGGCCTGCCACTGCAGCCTGAGTGAAATAACGTCCACGTTATTTCACAGCCATTTTACACTGCACTTAAGTAACTTATAAGTCACCTATATGTCTAACCTTTACCTGGTAAAGGTTAGGTGCAAAGTTACTTAGTGTGAGGGCACCCTGGCACTAGCCAAGGTGCCCCCACATTGTTCAGAGCCAATTCACTGAACTTTGTGAGTGCGGGGACACCATTACACGCGTGCACTACATATAGGTCACTACCTATATGTAGCTTCACCATGGTAACTCCGAATATGGCCATGTAACATGTCTATGATCATGGAATTGCCCCCTCTATGCCATCCTGGCATTGTTGGTACAATTCCATGATCCCAGTGGTCTGTAGCACAGACCCTGGTACTGCCAGACTGCCCTTCCTGGGGTTTCTCTGCAGCTGCTGCTGCTGCCAACCCCTCAGACAGGCGTCTGCCCTCCTGGGGTCCAGCCAGGCCTGGCCCAGGATGGCAGAACAAAGAACTTCCTCTGAGAGAGGGTGTGACACCCTCTCCCTTTGGAAAATGGTGTGAAGGCAGGGGAGGAGTAGCCTCCCCCAGCCTCTGGAAATGCTTTGTTGGGCACAGAGGTGCCCAATTCTGCATAAGCCAGTCTACACCGGTTCAGGGACCCCTTAGCCCCTGCTCTGGCGCGAAACTGGACAAAGGAAAGGGGAGTGACCACTCCCCTGACCTGCACCTCCCCTGGGAGGTGTCCAGAGCTCCTCCAGTGTGCTCCAGACCTCTGCCATCTTGGAAACAGAGGTGCTGCTGGCACACTGGACTGCTCTGAGTGGCCAGTGCCACCAGGTGACGTCAGAGACTCCTTGTGATAGGCTCCTTCAGGTGTTAGTAGCCTTTCCTCTCTCCTAGGTAGCCAAACCCTCTTTTCTGGCTATTTAGGGTCTCTGTCTCTGGGGAAACTTTAGATAACGAATGCATGAGCTCAGCCGAGTTCCTCTGCATCTCCCTCTTCACCTTCTGATAAGGAATCGACCGCTGACCGCGCTGGAAGCCTGCAAACCTGCAACATAGTAGCAAAGACGACTACTGCAACTCTGTAACGCTGATCCTGCCGCCTTCTCGACTGTTTTCCTGCTTGTGCATGCTGTGGGGGTAGCCTGCCTCCTCTCTGCACCAGAAGCTCCGAAGAAATCTCCCGTGGGTCGACGGAATCTTCCCCCTGCAACCGCAGGCACCAAAAAGCTGCATCTCCGGTCCCTTGGGTCTCCTCTCAGCACGACGAGCGAGGTCCCTCGAATCCAGCGACACCGTCCAAGTGACCCCCACAGTCCAGTGACTCTTCAGCCCAAGTTTGGTGGAGGTAAGTCCTTGCCTCACCTCGCTGGGCTGCATTGCTGGGAACCGCGACTTTGCAAGCTTCTCCGGCCCCTGTGCACTTCCGGCGGAAATCCTGTGTGCACAGCCAAGCCTGGGTCCACGGCACTCTAACCTGCATTGCACGACTTTCTAAGTTGGTCTCCGGCGACGTGGGACTCCTTTGTGCAACTTCGGCGAGCACCGTTTCACGCATCCTCGTAGTGCCTGTTTCTGGCACTTCTCCGGGTGCTACCTGCTTCAGTGAGGGCTCTTTGTCTTGCTCGACGTCCCCTCTCTCTGCAGGTCCAATTTGCGACCTCCTGGTCCCTCCTGGGCCCCAGCAGCGTCCAAAAACGCCAAACGCACGATTTGCGTGTAGCAAGGCTTGTTGGCGTCCATCCGGCGGGAAAACACTTCTGCACGACTCTCCAAGGCGTGGGGGATCCATCCTCCAAAGGGGAAGTCTCTAGCCCTTGTCGTTCCTGCAGTATTCACAGTTCTTCAGCCTAGTAAGAGCTTCTTTGCACCAACCGCTGGCATTTCTTGGGCATCTGCCCATCTCCGAGCTGCTTGTGACTTTTGGACTTGGTCCCCTTGCTCCACAGGTACCTTCAGACAGGAATCCATCGTTGTTGCATTGCTGATTTGTGTTTTCCTTGCATTCTCCCTCTAACACGACTATTTTGTCCTTAGGGGAACTTTAGTGCACTTTGCACTCACTTTTCAGGGTCTTGGGGAGGGTTATTTTTCTAACTCTCACTATTTTCGAATAGTCCCAGCGACCCTCTACAAGGTCACATAGGTTTGGGGTCCATTCGTGGTTCGCATTCCACTTCTGGAGTATATGGTTTGTGTTGCCCCTATCCCTATGTTTCCCCATTGCATCCTATTGTAACTATACATTGTTTGCACTGTTTTCTAAGACTATACTGCATATTTTTGCTATTGTGTATATATATCTTGTGTATATTTCCTATCCTCTCACTGAGGGTACACTCTAAGATACTTTGGCATATTGTCATAAAAATAAAGTACCTTTATTTTTAGTATAACTGTGTATTGTGTTTTCTTATGATATTGTGCATATGACACTAAGTGGTACTGTAGTAGCTTCACACGTCTCCTAGTTCAGCCTGAGCTGCTTTGCTAAGCTACCATTATCTATCAGCCTAAGCTGCTAGACACCCTATACACTAATAAGGGATAACTGGGCCTGGTGCAAGGTGCAAGTACCCCTTGGTACTCACTACAAGCCAGTCCAGCCTCCTACATTGGTTGTGCAGCGGTGGGATAAGTGCTTGAGACTACTTACCACTCTTGTCATTGTACTTTTCATAAGAGAAAAATATACAAAACAAGGTCAGTGTATATACACATAGCCAAAAAGTTTTGCATTTCCTCTTTTCACTCTTTTCTAAGTGCTGAAAAGTACTTCTAAACTTTCAAAAAGTTCTTAAAAGTTTAAAAAGTTTTTTTCTGTCTTTCCAAAAAAGTTCTGAAAACTTTTTTCTCTTTGTCTATCACTTTAACTCTCTCTGAAAAATGTCTGGCACAGGCCAAAAAGTTGAACTGTCCAAACTTGCATATGATCACCTTAGCTGGAAAGGAGCAAGGAGTCTCTGCATAGAGAGAGGTTTGAGTGTAGGGAAGAATCCTTCCTTAGAACTGTTAATTAATATGCTTAGAGTACAGGATAAGGCCATAAGTGCCCAATCTGTAGAAAAAGTAGCTAATGGTTCTCAATCTGATCCAGGGACTCCCCCAGGAAAAGGTTCTGGAAAGAAAATTCTCAGCCTGCCCATTACTAGACAGTCTAGCATAGTTGGTACAGAGGTTGAATCACATCATACTGATGATGTGCTCTCACATTATACTGGTAGCCAAGCTGTTAGGGTGCCCTCTGTAAGGGACAGGTCTCCTTCTGTACATTCCCATCACACCTCTGTATCTAGAAATGTCCCTCCCACCCACCCTGATGACAGATTGTTGGAAAGGGAGCTCAATAGATTGAGAGTGGAGCAAACCAGACTGAAGCTCAAGAAGCAACAGCTGGATTTGGATAGACAATCTTTAGAAATAGAGAGGGAAAGACAGAAAATGGGTTTAGATACCCATGGTGGCAGCAGCAGTATTCCCCATAGTCATCCTGCAAAAGAGCATGATTCCAGGAATCTGCATAAGATAGTTCCCCCTTACAAGGAGGGGGATGACATTAACAAGTGGTTTGCTGCACTTGAGAGGGCCTGTGCTGTACAGGATGTCCCTCAAAGGCAGTGGGCTGCTATCCTATGGCTATCATTTACTGGAAAAGGTAGGGATAGGCTCCTTACTGTAAAAGAAAATGATGCTAACAATTTCCAAGTTCTTAAGAATGCACTCCTGGATGGTTATGGCTTAACCACTGAACAGTACAGGATCAAGTTCAGAGATACCAAAAAGGAGTCTTCACAAGACTGGGTTGATTTCATTGACCAGGCAGTGAAGGCCTTGGAGGGGTGGTTACATGGCAGTAAAGTTACTGATTATGACAGCCTGTATAACTTAATCCTGAGAGAGCATATTCTTAATAATTGTGTGTCTGATTTGTTGCACCAGTACTTGGTGGACTCTGATCTGACCTCTCCCCAAGAATTGGGAAAGAAGGCAGACAAATGGGTCAGAACAAGAGTGAACAGAAAAGTTCATACAGGGGGTGACAAAGATGGCAACAAAAAGAAGGATGGTAAGTCTTCTGACAAGGGTGGGGACAAATCTAAAAATGAGTCTTCATCAGGCCCACAAAAACACTCTGGTGGGGGTGGTGGGCCCAAACCATCCTCTAATCAGAACAAGGAAAAGAAACCATGGTGCTATTTATGTAAGATAAAAGGCCATTGGACAACAGATCCCAGTTGTCCAAAGAAAGGCACCACAGCTCCTACCACTACAACCCCTACTGCTACACCTAGTGTCCCTACTAATAGCAGTGGTGGTGGGAGCAAACCTACTAATAGCCAATCCAAGGGAGTAGCTGGGCTCACTTTTGGTAATTTAGTTGGGGTTGGTCTGATTAGGGAGACCACAGAGGCTACTTTAGTCTCTGAAGGGGCTATTGACTTAGCCACTTTGGTTGCTTGCCCCCATAACTTGGAGAAGTACAAGCAACTAACCCTAATAAATGGTGTTGAGGTCCAGGCCTACAGGGACACAGGTGCCAGTGTCACAATGGTGATTGAGAAACTGGTGCACCCTGAACAACACATACTTGGACACCAGTACCAAGTAACCGATGCTCACAACATAACACAAAGCCACCCCATGGCTGTTGTAAATCTCAACTGGGGGGGGGTATCTGGTCCAAAGAAAGTTGTGGTAGCTTCAGATTTACCTGTAGACTGTCTATTAGGGAACGATTTGGAGACATCAGCTTGGTCAGATGTGGAGTTGGAGGCCCATGCAGCAATGCTGGGCATCCCAGGGCATATTTTTGCTTTGACAAGGGCTCAGGCCAAAAAGCAAAAAGGACAGGGAAGCTTGGATCCTGGAACAATGGACCAAGTGCTCCCTAAAGCTAGGGCTAGTAGAAGCAAACCACTTCCTACTATCCCTCCCTCTACAGTGGATTCTAATTCTGAGGAAGAAGAATTCCCTCCCTGTGCAGAACCTACACCAGAGGAGCTGGAAGCAGACACTGCTGAGCTTTTGGGTGAAGGGGGGCCTGCCAGAGAGGAGCTGAGTGTGGCACAGCAAACCTGTCCCACATTAGAGGGTCTCAGACAGCAAGCTGTCAAACAGGCTAATGGGGATGTCAGTGACTCACACAGAGTTTACTGGGAGGACAACCTCTTGTACACTGAGCAAAGGGATCCTAAACCTGGAGCTGCCAGGAGATTAGTGATTCCTCAGGAGTACAGAAAGTTCCTCCTAACACTGGCACATGACATTCCCTTAGCTGGGCACCTGGGTCAAATGAAAACTTGGGACAGATTGGTACCACTGTTTCATTGGCCTAGGATGTCTGAGGACACAAAAGATTTTTGTAAGTCCTGTGAAACCTGTCAAGCCAGTGGCAAGACAGGTAGCACTCCAAAGGCACCCCTTATCCCACTGCCTGTGGTTGGGGTTCCCTTTGAAAGGGTAGGGGTTGACATAGTTGGCCCCCTTGACCCTCCTACTGCTTCAGGCAATAGGTTTATCTTAGTGGTAGTGGACCATGCCACAAGGTATCCTGAAGCTATTCCTTTAAGGACCACTACAGCTCCTGCAGTGGCAAAGGCCCTCCTGGGAATATTTTCCAGGGTGGGCTTCCCAAAGGAAGTAGTATCAGACAGAGGAAGCAATTTCATGTCTGCATACTTAAAGGCCATGTGGAAGGAGTGTGGTGTAACTTACAAGTTCACAACACCCTATCATCCACAAACAAATGGACTGGTGGAGAGATTTAATAAAACTCTCAAAGGCATGATTATGGGACTCCCTGAAAAACTCCGCAGGAGATGGGATATCCTTCTACCATGCCTCCTTTTTGCCTACAGGGAGGTACCCCAGAAAGGAGTGGGCTTCAGCCCCTTTGAACTTCTTTTTGGACACCCTGTTAGGGGTCCACTCACACTTGTAAAGGAGGGTTGGGAACAACCTTTAAAAGCTCCTAAACAGGATATTGTGGACTATGTACTTGGCCTCAGATCAAGGATGGCTGAGTACATGAAAAAGGCCAGTAAAAACCTTCAGGCCAGCCAAGAGCTCCAGAAGCAATGGCATGATCAGAAGGCTGTTTTGGTTCAGTACCAACCAGGGCAGAAAGTGTGGGTCTTGGAGCCTGTGGCCCCAAGAGCACTCCAAGATAAATGGAGTGGTCCACACACAATTGTTGAAAAGAAGGGTGAAGTCACCTACTTGGTTGACTTAGGCACTGCCAGGAGTCCCCTTAGGGTGCTCCATGTCAACCGCCTGAAACCCTACTATGACAGGGCTGATCTCACCCTGCTCATGGCAACAGATGAGGGACAGGAAGAAGACAGTGATCCTCTACCTGATCTCTTCTCTTCCACAGAACAAGATGCTCTTGTGGAAGGGGTAGGTTTGGCTGATTGTCTTACTGCTGAGCAGAAAGATAATTGCATAAATCTCCTAGGACAATTTTCAGAACTCTTCTCCATTGTGCCAGGCACCACTTCTTGGTGTGAGCACACTATAGATACTGGAGACAGTTTACCTGTCAAAAGTAAGATCTATAGGCAGCCTGACCATGTCAGGGACTGCATAAAGCAAGAAGTTCAGAAGATGTTGGAACTAGGAGTGGTTGAGCACTCTGACAGTCCATGGGCTTCTCCTGTGGTACTGGTACCAAAACCCAATTCTAAAGATGGAAAGAAGGAAATGAGGTTTTGTGTAGACTATAGAGGTCTCAACTTGGTAACCAAAACAGATGCTCACCCTATACCCAGGGCAGATGAGCTAATAGATACACTGGCATCTGCCAAGTATCTAAGCACTTTTGATTTGACTGCAGGGTATTGGCAGATCAAAATGTCAGAAGATGCTAAACCTAAGACTGCATTTTCTACCATTGGAGGACATTACCAGTTTACTGTAATGCCTTTTGGTTTGAAAAATGCACCTGCCACTTTTCAGAGGTTGGTGAACACAGTCCTGCAAGGGCTGGAAGCTTTCAGTGCAGCATATTTGGATGATATAGCTGTCTTTAGCTCCAGCTGGGATGATCACCTGGTCCACCTTTGGAAAGTTTTGGAGGCCCTGCAAAAGGCAGGCCTCACTATCAAGGCTTCAAAGTGCCAGATAGGGCAGGGTAAGGTGGTTTATCTGGGACACCTTGTTGGTGGGGAACAGATTGCACCACTTCAGGGGAAAATCCAAACTATTATTGATTGGATTCCCCCTACCACTCAGACTCAGGTGAGAGCCTTCCTAGGCCTCACTGGGTATTACAGGAGGTTCATTAAGAACTATGGCTCCATTGCAGCCCCTCTTAATGACCTCACATCCAAGAAAATGCCTAAAAAGGTATTATGGACAGCAAACTGTCAGAAAGCTTTTGAGGAGCTGAAGCAGGCCATGTGCTCTGCACCTGTCCTGAAAAGCCCTTGTTACTCTAAAAAATTCTATGTCCAAACTGATGCATCTGAATTAGGAGTAGGGGCAGTCCTATCACAACTTAATTCTGAGGGCCAGGATCAACCTGTTGCTTTTATTAGTAGAAGGTTGACCCCTAGAGAAAAGCGTTGGTCTGCCATTGAGAGGGAGGCCTTTGCTGTGGTCTGGGCTCTGAAGAAGTTGAGGCCATACCTGTTTGGCACTCACTTCATTGTTCAGACAGACCACAAACCTCTACTTTGGCTAAAACAAATGAAAGGTGAAAATCCTAAATTGTTGAGGTGGTCCATATCCCTACAGGGAATGGACTATACAGTGGAACATAGACCTGGGAGTAGCCACTCCAATGCAGATGGACTCTCCAGATATTTCCACTTAGACAATGAAGACTCATCAGGTAATGGCTAGTCTTATTGTCCTTCGTTTGGGGGGGGGTTGTGTAGGAAAGTACCATCTTGCCTGGCATGTTACCCCCATTTTTCACTGTATATATGTTGTTTTAGTTGTATGTGTCACTGGGACCCTGGTAACCCAGGGCCCCAGTGCTCATAAGTGTGCCTGTATGTGTTACCTGTGTAGTGACTAACTGTCTCACTGAGGCTCTGCTAATCAGAACCTCAGTGGTTATGCTCTCTCATTGCTTTCCAAATTGTCACTGACAGGCTAGTGACCATTTTTACCAATTTACATTGGCTTACTGGAACACCCTTATAATCCCCTAGTATATGGTACTGAGGTACCCAGGGTATTGGGGTTCCAGGAGATCCCTATGGGCTGCAGCATTTCTTTTGCCACCCATAGGGAGCTCTGACCATTCTTACACAGGCCTGCCACTGCAGCCTGAGTGAAATAACGTCCACGTTATTTCACAGCCATTTTACACTGCACTTAAGTAACTTATAAGTCACCTATATGTCTAACCTTTACCTGGTAAAGGTTAGGTGCAAAGTTACTTAGTGTGAGGGCACCCTGGCACTAGCCAAGGTGCCCCCACATTGTTCAGAGCCAATTCACTGAACTTTGTGAGTGCGGGGACACCATTACACGCGTGCACTACATATAGGTCACTACCTATATGTAGCTTCACCATGGTAACTCCGAATATGGCCATGTAACATGTCTATGATCATGGAATTGCCCCCTCTATGCCATCCTGGCATTGTTGGTACAATTCCATGATCCCAGTGGTCTGTAGCACAGACCCTGGTACTGCCAGACTGCCCTTCCTGGGGTTTCTCTGCAGCTGCTGCTGCTGCCAACCCCTCAGACAGGCATCTGCCCTCCTGGGGTCCAGCCAGGCCTGGCCCAGGATGGCAGAACAAAGAACTTCCTCTGAGAGAGGGTGTGACACCCTCTCCCTTTGGAAAATGGTGTGAAGGCAGGGGAGGAGTAGCCTCCCCCAGCCTCTGGAAATGCTTTGTTGGGCACAGAGGTGCCCAATTCTGCATAAGCCAGTCTACACCGGTTCAGGGACCCCTTAGCCCCTGCTCTGGCGCGAAACTGGACAAAGGAAAGGGGAGTGACCACTCCCCTGACCTGCACCTCCCCTGGGAGGTGTCCAGAGCTCCTCCAGTGTGCTCCAGACCTCTGCCATCTTGGAAACAGAGGTGCTGCTGGCACACTGGACTGCTCTGAGTGGCCAGTGCCACCAGGTGACGTCAGAGACTCCTTGTGATAGGCTCCTTCAGGTGTTAGTAGCCTTTCCTCTCTCCTAGGTAGCCAAACCCTCTTTTCTGGCTATTTAGGGTCTCTGTCTCTGGGGAAACTTTAGATAACGAATGCATGAGCTCAGCCGAGTTCCTCTGCATCTCCCTCTTCACCTTCTGATAAGGAATCGACCGCTGACCGCGCTGGAAGCCTGCAAACCTGCAACATAGTAGCAAAGACGACTACTGCAACTCTGTAACGCTGATCCTGCCGCCTTCTCGACTGTTTTCCTGCTTGTGCATGCTGTGGGGGTAGCCTGCCTCCTCTCTGCACCAGAAGCTCCGAAGAAATCTCCCGTGGGTCGACGGAATCTTCCCCCTGCAACCGCAGGCACCAAAAAGCTGCATCTCCGGTCCCTTGGGTCTCCTCTCAGCACGACGAGCGAGGTCCCTCGAATCCAGCGACACCGTCCAAGTGACCCCCACAGTCCAGTGACTCTTCAGCCCAAGTTTGGTGGAGGTAAGTCCTTGCCTCACCTCGCTGGGCTGCATTGCTGGGAACCGCGACTTTGCAAGCTTCTCCGGCCCCTGTGCACTTCCGGCGGAAATCCTGTGTGCACAGCCAAGCCTGGGTCCACGGCACTCTAACCTGCATTGCACGACTTTCTAAGTTGGTCTCCGGCGACGTGGGACTCCTTTGTGCAACTTCGGCGAGCACCGTTTCACGCATCCTCGTAGTGCCTGTTTCTGGCACTTCTCCGGGTGCTACCTGCTTCAGTGAGGGCTCTTTGTCTTGCTCGACGTCCCCTCTCTCTGCAGGTCCAATTTGCGACCTCCTGGTCCCTCCTGGGCCCCAGCAGCGTCCAAAAACGCCAAACGCACGATTTGCGTGTAGCAAGGCTTGTTGGCGTCCATCCGGCGGGAAAACACTTCTGCACGACTCTCCAAGGCGTGGGGGATCCATCCTCCAAAGGGGAAGTCTCTAGCCCTTGTCGTTCCTGCAGTATTCACAGTTCTTCAGCCTAGTAAGAGCTTCTTTGCACCAACCGCTGGCATTTCTTGGGCATCTGCCCATCTCCGAGCTGCTTGTGACTTTTGGACTTGGTCCCCTTGCTCCACAGGTACCTTCAGACAGGAATCCATCGTTGTTGCATTGCTGATTTGTGTTTTCCTTGCATTCTCCCTCTAACACGACTATTTTGTCCTTAGGGGAACTTTAGTGCACTTTGCACTCACTTTTCAGGGTCTTGGGGAGGGTTATTTTTCTAACTCTCACTATTTTCGAATAGTCCCAGCGACCCTCTACAAGGTCACATAGGTTTGGGGTCCATTCGTGGTTCGCATTCCACTTCTGGAGTATATGGTTTGTGTTGCCCCTATCCCTATGTTTCCCCATTGCATCCTATTGTAACTATACATTGTTTGCACTGTTTTCTAAGACTATACTGCATATTTTTGCTATTGTGTATATATATCTTGTGTATATTTCCTATCCTCTCACTGAGGGTACACTCTAAGATACTTTGGCATATTGTCATAAAAATAAAGTACCTTTATTTTTAGTATAACTGTGTATTGTGTTTTCTTATGATATTGTGCATATGACACTAAGTGGTACTGTAGTAGCTTCACACGTCTCCTAGTTCAGCCTGAGCTGCTTTGCTAAGCTACCATTATCTATCAGCCTAAGCTGCTAGACACCCTATACACTAATAAGGGATAACTGGGCCTGGTGCAAGGTGCAAGTACCCCTTGGTACTCACTACAAGCCAGTCCAGCCTCCTACAGGCATGAGAGAGGTTTTTCTTAGCGGTAGTGAATGTGAAACTTCTGTCAGCCATTCAATGGTTTGTAAGCAGCTGTCTTTGCATGGGGCGTGTAATGCCTCGGTTGCAAATTTGGCTTGCTATCTGAAGGGAGTTCCAGTCCCCGTGATTAAAAACACGTTCCAGGTGCTTTCACATGGCAGCTACGTCCTCCTTAACAGTGAAGACTGTTGTGGCATGTGTGCCGGAATAGTTTACGTAGTCTTGGTCACCAAGGTCATTACTTGCTCGGGGAATGTGTTATTTCCCTCTACTAAATTAAGGGAGGTGGCTGATATGTGGCCTCACATTGCTACTTCCAAGGTGAATTTCGACAAGTTGAGTCGACTAAAGGTTCTATTGCTTCAAAAGCATGTGGCTATTACATCTGAAAGCGAGACCTACGCACTTCAGGTGGCAAGGTCATCAGCAGAAACAGTCCCTATTAAATACTAACTTTCCGAGCCACATTGGTGAACTCGTGGGACGTATATTTAATGCGTCCAGCACTGATGGACTAGCACATTTTTTCAAAGCCATTGGTGTTGCTTTTGCTCATACTTTCTCTCCCATATTCGGTTTGATACCTTCGGCTATTCATTCTTTTTTCTGAAGCATTTTTGGTGGTTTTCCGATAACTTTGGCTTTATTGGCTGGTGTTTTGCTGCTGCTTTTATTCTTCCGCAATGGCTGTCCCGCTGCAATAAGAGCGAATGGGGCGCTCCCATCGGTACAGCTGTGCCGTGAACGCATGATGCAGCATTTTGGAGCAACACTCCTGGGACATTTGGAGTGTGACTGGTCCCTGTCATTCAGGCCAGTTTTGGATTGTGTGCAACCCGTGTTTCGGTGCCTTTGGTGCTCGTTTGAACATGCACTGGCTCTCTTGTCTCTCACTGCAGCGTCCCCCAGTGGTTGGTGCTGATCTGTTGATGTTCCCGGTCAGGGCTCATTCCCAGATGTGCGCATTGCGGCTGCATTTGCTTCGTGAGGCAGCTAACGATATTCCCTTCCTGGAGGAAGATGATATTAACTCGTTCATGGGCCCTGCACAGGATGCCGCCTTGGATGGTTATGGGGCTTTGGAACACACCTGCTCCATGATGGTGTTTGGCGTGGATTTTCCGGTCTTGTCATCTGCCGAAGTGGAGAATATCCTGCTTTCCGTGACTTCCGTTTGAATTGGATTCCTTCAAATTGACATTGTTCTATGAAATTTGGCTCTCAAACCACATGCTTCATATTAGAATTTTGGGCTTTGATGTCCTCTGGATTTGTCAAAATGTTTTTTTTTTTAGATTTTCTAGGGCATTTTTTATTATGCTTTGATTAGAACCACTTTCTACCGACAAGGGGAGGGTGTAGTGTAGCCATTTTTTATGTAGCTTTGCGCGCTGGCTTCAGGCGTTAGGCCTTTGTGCGCTTTTCCCTGGATGCATTTTATTTCTTTGCTCGCAGCATTGGGCCTCTGTGCACTTTGCTCTAGATGCATTTTATTCAGCTTCGTACTGTTATTTTTTAATAACCAGTTCTACGGTCTTGTTTTATTCTTTATATCACACTGTTTAGCCTACTTCAGCATCGGAGTTTAGTCTTTGGTTTGTAGACGATACACATTCTTGCGTAGGACGTTTTGTTACCACATCGACATGTTAGTTATAAAAACACTTCCTTCTCCTAATACACGCAAGAGGGAGATTCCGACCAGGGAACCACAACCAAACACTGACTGCCCTGTTGCAGATGCTGATCCAGATCACAGGCCTTTGCTCAGGTATGAGGGTTGATGTCTTCCCAGGGAATCTGAAAGGCAAGCTTGAAGCTTAACATGCTGTGCTCAAAATAGAACAAAATTAGAGAGAACGTAGTTTGTTAACACTATGATAGCGTTATTCCTGTGTTTCACTCTCTTAGTTACTATTTTAATCCTACTGTGTTGTATGGTTCTGGTTATTGTGGCTCATGCCTTATTATCTAGAATACAGTCGTTTTATTAAAACAAACTATAAAACTTAAACTGTTTCTGTCATTTGTATATGAGATCATACTGTAAATGAGAGAGCTGGTTGGGACCTGAGTGACCACGACTTCCCTGAGAAGTTCTAAGATGTCATGCGCTCGGCTGCCAAATCATCCCTTCCCCTTGGGAGAGATGAGGCACTGCTAGTTAGACGGAGCAGAACCGGATTGAAGGTGACAAGGGTCAGACTTAGTCCCCCACACCAGGAACGACTCTGCCATCTAGAAATGCAGTAGTCTCATTTAGGATAATGAGAGCCAACGCGACAATGGGAGCTCCTATTACTACCAACATTGCTAGGTGGTCTGCTAAGGGGCAGATTTGGAATAGAACCCTCCACACCTCCCTCAAGGGGTTCCCGTGAGTCAGAGAGTGAGCTATCTACCATTTTCTCAATTGAAGTGCCAGCTAGGGACTTATCATTCTCAATGAGCAGGTTAAATAGAAATTCTCTTGAAGGATTCTTTCCTATCACTAAACCTCTATTAATGCAGAGAGTCCTTAGGCTCTTAAAGTTTAGATTGTCATAAGTAGTATTGACCATTTTAAGAGAAGTTCCTACATCAGACAAGATAGAAGAAGGTTTAGAGACAGAGAGAAGAGAGAAAAAGTTTCAGGACTTTTTAAAGAACAGAAAAAAAAACTTTTTGAAACTTTTTGAAACTTTTTAGAAAGTTTAGGAATACTTTTCAGCACTTAGCAGAAAGTGTAAGAGAAGAAAAGCAAAACTTTTTGGTTAGGTGTACATTCACTGAACTTGTTTTGTATATTTTTTTCTTATGAAAAGTACAAAATGACAAAGTGGTAAGTAGTTACAAATACTTATGCCACTGCTGCACAACCAATGTAGGAGGCTGGCCTGGCTTGTAGTGGGTACCAGAGGTACTTACACCTTGTGCCAGGTCCAGTTATCCCTTATTAGTGTAGAAGAGGTGTTTCTAGCAGCTAAGGCTGATAGAAGGTAGCTTTGGCAAAGCAGCTTAGGCTGAACTAGGAGACATGTAAAGCTCCTACTATACCACTGGTGTCATATGCACAATATCATAAGAAAAAACAAAACACAGATATACTAAAAATAAAGGTACTTTATTTTTATGACAATATGCCAAAAGTATCTCAGTGAGTACCCTCAGTATGAGGATGACAGGTATAGGGGCAACACAACCCATATACTCCAAAAGTGGAATGCGAACCAAGAATGGACCCCAAACCTATGTGAGCTTGTAGAGGGTCGCTGGGACTGTAAGAAAACAGTGAGGGTTAGAAAAATAGCCCACCCCTAGACCCTGTAAGGTAGGTGCAAAGTGCACCTACAACACCCAGAGAGCACAGAAGTCGTGATAGGGGGATTCTGCAAGGAAAACCAACACCAGCAATGCAACAACAGTGGATTTCCAAACCTGAGTACCTGTAAGAAGAGGGGAACAAGTCCAAGAGTCGCAACAGTGTTGAGAGTGGGCAGGAGCCCAGGAAATGCCAGCTGAGGGTGCAAGGAAGCTGCCACCGGATGGAAGAAGCTTGGTGTTTTGCAAGAACAAAGAGGACTAGAAACTTCCCCTTTGGAAGCTGGATGTGCCACGTCGTGAAGAAGCTTGCAGAGGTGTTCCCACGCAGAAATACCACAAACAAGCCTTGCTAGCTGCAAGGGTTGCGGTTAGGGTTTTTGGATGCTGCTGTGGCCCAGGAGGGACCAGGATGTCGCCACTTGGAAAAGGAGACAGAGGGGGTGCCCAGCAGATCAGGGAGCCCTCTCAGAAGCAGGCAGCACCCGCAGAAGTACCGGATCAGGGACTTAGAAGAGGAGTGAACCGGAGTCCACCTGAAGTCAGAAAAGGGAGTCCCACGATGCCGGAGGACAACTCAGAAGGTTGTGCACTGCAGGTTAGAGTGTTGGGGACCCAGGCTTGGCTGTGCACAAAGGAAATCCTGGAAGAGTGCACAGGAGTTGGAGCAGCTTCAAATCACGCGGTACCCAGCAATGCAGTCTAGCGTGGGGAGGCAAGGACTTACCTCCACCAAACATGGACAGAAGAGTCACTGGACTGTGGGAGTCACTTGGACCGAGTTGCTGAGTTCCTGGGACAACGCTCATCGTGCTGAGAGGGGACCCAATGGACTAGTGATGCAGTCTTTTGTTGCCTGCGGTTGATGGGGGAAGATTCCGTCGACCCACAGGAGATTTCTTCAGAGCTCCTGGTGCAAGAAGGAGGCAGGCTACCCCCACAGCATGCACCACCAGGAAACAGTAAAGAAAGCCGGCAGGATGAAGCGATACAAGGTTGCAGTAGTCGACTTTGCTACTTTGTTGCGGTTTTCCAGGCGTCCTGAGCAGTCAGCGATTGATCCTTTGGCAGAAGGTAAAGAGGGAGATGCAGAGGAACTCTGGTGAGCTCTTGTGTAGGAGGCTGGACTGGCTTGTAGTGAGTACCAAGGGGTACTTGCACCAGGCCCAGTTATCCCTTATTAGTGTATAGGGTGTCTAGCAGCTTAGGCTGATAGATAATGGTAGCTTAGCAGAGCAGCTTAGGCTGAACTAGGAGACGTGTGAAGCTACTACAGTACCACTTAGTGTCATATGCACAATATCATAAGAAAACACAATACACAGTTATACTAAAAATAAAGGTACTTTATTTTTATGACAATATGCCAAAGTATCTTAGAGTGTACCCTCAGTGAGAGGATAGGAAATATACACAAGATATATATACACAATAGCAAAAATATGCAGTATAGTCTTAGAAAACAGTGCAAACAATGTATAGTTACAATAGGATGCAATGGGGAAACATAGGGATAGGGGCAACACAAACCATATACTCCAAAAGTGGAATGTGAACCACGAATAGACCCCAAACCTATGTGACCTTGTAGAGGGTCGCTGGGACTATTAGAAAATAGTGAGAGTTAGAAAAATAACCCTCCCCAAGACCCTGAAAAGTGAGTGCAAAGAGCACTAAAGTTCCCCTAAGGACAAAATAGTTGTGTTAGAGGAATAATGCAGGAAAGACACAAACCAGCAATGCAACAACTGTGGATTTCCAATCTAGGGTACATGTGGAAAAAGGGGACCAAGTCCAAAAGTCACAAGCAAGTCGGAGATGGGCAGATGCCCAGGAAATGCCAGCTGCGGGTGCAAAGAAGCTTCGACTTGACAGAAGAAGCTGAGGTTTTTGCAGGAACGAAAAGGGCTAGAGACTTCCCCTTTGGTGGACGGATCCCTCTTGCCTTGGAGAGTCGTGCAGAAGTGTGTTACCGCCGGAAGGATGCCAACAAGCCTTGCTACACGCAAATCGTGCGTTTGGCGTTTTTGGACGCTGCTGGGGCCCAGGAGGGACCAGGAGGTCGCAAATTGGAACTGAAGAGAGAGGGGACGTCGAGCAAGACAAAGAGCCCTCACTGAAGCAGGTAGCACCCGGAGAAGTGCCAGAAACAGGCACTACGAGGATGCATGAAATGGTGCTCGCCGAAGTTGCACAAAGGAGTCCCACGTCGCCGGAGACCAACTTAAAAGTCGTGCAATGCAGGTTAGAGTGCCGTGGACCCAGGCTTGGCTGTGCACAAAGGATTTCCGCCGGAAGTGCACAGTGGCCGGAGTAGCTGCAAAGTCGCAGTTCCCAGCAATGCAGCCCAGCGAGGTGAGGCAAGGACTTACCTCCACCAAACTTGGGCTGAAGAGTCACTGGACTGTGGGGGTCACTTGGACAGCATCGCTGGATTCGAGGGACCTCGCTCGTCGTGCTGAGAGGAGACCCAAGGGACCGGTAATGCAGCTTTTTGGTGCCTGCGGTTGCAGGGGGAAGATTCCGTCGACCCACGGGAGATTTCTTCGGAGCTTCTGGTGCAGAGAGGAGGCAGACTACCCCCACAGCATGCACAAGCAGGAAAACAGTCGAGAAGGCGGCAGGATCAGCGTTACAGAGTTGCAGTAGTCGTCTTTGCTACTATGTTGCAGGTTTGCAGGCTTCCAGCGCGGTCAGCGGTCGATTCCTTATCAGAAGGTGAAGAGAGAGATGCAGAGGAACTCGGCTGAGCTCATGCATTCGTTATCTAAAGTTTCCCCAGAGACAGAGACCCTAAATAGCCAGAAAAGAGGGTTTGGCTACCTAGGAGAGAGGATAGGCTACTAACACCTGAAGGAGCCTATCAGCAGGAGTCTCTGACGTCACCTGGTGGCACTGGCCACTCAGAGCAGTCCAGTGTGCCAGCAGCACCTCTGTTTCCAAGATGGCAGAGGTCTGGAGCACACTGGAGGAGCTCTGGACACCTCCCAGGGGAGGTGCAGGTCAGGGGAGTGGTGACTCCCCTTTCCTTTGTCCAGTTTCGCGCCAGAGCAGGGGCTAAGGGGTCCCTGAACCGGTGTAGACTGGCTTATGCAGAATTGGGCACATCTGTGCCCAAGAAAGCATTTCCAGAGGCTGGGGGAGGCTACTCCTCCCCTGCCTTCACACCATTTTCCAAAGGGAGAGGGTGTCACACCCTCTCTCAGAGGAAGTTCTTTGTTCTGCCATCCTGGGCCAGGCCTGGCTGGACCCCAGGAGGGCAGATGCCTGTCTGAGGGGTTGGCAGCAGCAGCAGCTGCAGTGAAACCCCAGGAAGGGCAGTTTGGCAGTACCAGGGTCTGTGCTACAGACCACTGGGATCATGGGATTGTGCCAACTATGCCAGGATGGCATAGAGGGGGCAATTCCATGATCATAGACATGTTACATGGCCATATTCGGAGTTACCATGGTGAAGCTACATATAGGTAGTGACCTATATGTAGTGCACGCGTGTAATGGTGTCCCCGCACTCACAAAGTTCAGTGAATTGGCTCTGAACAATGTGGGGGCACCTTGGCTAGTGCCAGGGTGCCCACACACTAAGTAACTTTGCACCTAACCTTTTCCAGATAAAGGTTAGACATATAGGTGACTTATAAGTTACTTCAGTGCAGTGTAAAATGGCTGTGAAATAACGTGGACGTTATTTCACTCAGGCTGCAGTGGCAGGCCTGTGTAAGAATTGTCAGAGCTCCCTATGGGTGGCAAAAGAAATGCTGCAGCCCATAGGGATCTCCTGGAACCCCAATACCCTGGGTACCTCAGTACCATATACTAGGGAATTATAAGGGTGTTCCAGTAAGCCAATGTAAATTGGTAAAATTGGTCACTAGCCTGTTAGTGACAATTTTTAATAAATGAGAGAGCATAACCACTGAGGTTCTGGTTAGCAGAGCCTCAGTGAGACAGTTAGGCACCACACAGGGAACACATACATGCACACCTATGAGCACTGGGGCCCTGTGTGAAAGGGTCCCAGTGACACATACATATAGGCCACAACCTTATGAGCACTGGGGTCCTGACCAGCAGGGTCCCAGTGACACATAACAAACATACTGAAAACATAGTGTTTTCACCATGAGCACTGGGGCCTAGCCATCAGGATCCCAGTGAGACAGTGAAAACAGTGACAAACATCCTGACATACACTCACAAACAGGCCAAAAGTGGGGGTAACAAGGCTAGAAAGAGGCTACCTTCTCACATCTTGCATTCGGTATCTGAAGAATTCCAAAAAGCAGAGACCCTAAATAGCCAGAAAAGGAGGTTTGGCTACCTAGGAAGGAGGATTGGCTACTAAGAAAGGTAAGAGCCTATCAGAAGGAGTCTCTGATGTCACCTGCTGGCACTGGCCACTCAGAGCAGTCCAGTGTGCCAGCAACACCTCTGTTTCCAAGATGGCAGAGGTCTGGGGCACACTGGAGGAGCTCTAGGCACCTCCCCTGGGAGGTGCAGGTCAGGGGAGTGGTCACTCCCCTTTCGTTTTTCCAGTTTCACGCCAGAGCAGGGCTGGGGGATCCCTAAACCAGTGTAGACTGGCTTATACAGAGATGGGCAGCATCTGTGCCCATCAAAGCATTTCCAGAGGCTGGGGGAGGCTACTCTTCCCCAGCCATCACACCTATTTCCAAAGGGAGAGGGTGTCACACCCTCTCTCAGAGGAAATCCTTTGTTCTGCCTTCCTGGGCCAGGGCTGCCTGGACCCCAAGAGGGCAGAAACCTGTCTGAGGGGTTGGCAGCAGCTGCAGTGGAGACCCCGGAAAGGCAGTTTGGCAGTACCCGGGTTCCGTGCTAGAGACCCAGGGGATCATGGAATTGTCACCCCAATGCCTGAATGGCATTGGGGTGACAAATCCATGATCTTAGACATGTTACATGGCCATGTTCGGAGTTACCATTGTGACGCTATACATAGGTAGTGACCTATGTATAGTGCATGTGTGTAATGTTGTCCCCGCACTCACAAAGTCCAGGGAATTTGCCTTGAACGATGTGGGGGCACCTTGGCTAGTGCCAGGGTGCCCACACACTAAGTAACTTTGCACCCAACCTTCACCAGGTGAAGGTTAGACATATAGGTGACTTATCGGTTACTTAAGTGCAGTGGTAAATGGCTGTGAAATAACGTGGATGTTATTTCACTCAGGCTACACTGGCAGGCCTGTGTAAGAATTGTCAGATCTCCCTATGGGTGGCAAATGAAATGCTGTAGGCCATAGGGATCTCCTGGAACCCCAATACCCTGGGTACCTAAGTACCATATACTAGGGAAATATATGGGTATTCCAGTATGCCAATGTGAACTGGTGACATTGGTCACTAGCCTGTTAGTGACAATTTGGAAAGCAGAGGGAGCATAACCATTGAGGTTCTGGTTAGCAGAGCCTCAGTGAGACAGTTAGTCATCACACAGGGAACACATACAGGGCACACACTTATGAGCACTGGGGCCCTGCATGGCAAAAACAACATATATACAGTGAAATATGTGGGTAACATGCCAGGCAAGATGGTACTTTCCTACACCCCCCTAGACAAGAGTAGTGTGTAGAGGATTGCTGGGAGAGTAAGAATACAGCAAAGGTAAGTAAAATACCCCACCCCAGAGCCCAGGAAAGTAGAAGTAAAGTAGTACAAGTTTCCTTAGGACACACTACAAGTCATGTTTAGAGTTAATGCGAGAACCAAGCAAGACCGCAGACAACAAATGGTGGATTCCTGGACCTGAAGACCTGAAAAGGAAGGAGACCAAGTCAAGAAGTCGGAAAAAGTTCCAGGAAGGACAGGAGTCCCTGACAACCCAGAAGAGGGAGCAAAAGAAGAGTCCCTGGTTGGATGATGATTGCAGAAATGCACCCAAGGAAGATGTCAGCAGGTTCCTGTATGATGCACTGGATGTCCCACAGAGAGAAGTTTGATGCAGGTAAGTTTTGGCGCTGGATTCCTCCAACAAGCCTTGGCTGAGGCAAAGTTGTGTTTTGCATCAAGTTGGCGCTATCTGTACCCAGGAGGGACCTGGGGGCCTGAACTCTGTATGTAGGAAGAGGGGGCTCTCAGCGCCTAAGAGAGCCCTTGGAACACCAGTTAGCACCCACAGGAGTCCCAGGACACAGGGACAAATGAGGAGGAAAATGCGGTAGGTGCAGCACTACAAAGGAAGGTCCCACACCACCAGAGATCAACTCAGCAAGTTGAGCGTTGCAGGATAGAGTGCTGGGGACCTGGGCCAGGCTGTGCATAAAGGAAGTTTGCAATTAGTGCACAGAGGCCTCAGGAGATTAAGAAAACAAGGTGCACAGGGGTACTGTCATTCTCGGGGAAGACAAGGTCTTACCTCCTCCAAATTGGGACAGCAGGACCCAAGGACAGTCTACATCAATGGGGTCTACCCTCTGTGTTCCAAGGAGCACGCTCATCACCAGGAAAGGAGTCCAAGAGAACCGGTCATCGACTTAGAAGGTACCTGCTTGAGCAGGGGAGTGACTCTGTCACTCCACGGGAGATGTCTTTGGTCCTTCTGGTGCAGGGTGAAGACAGGGAGTCGTCAGAGTGTGCACACCATAGAAACTGTTGCAGTTGCTGGCTGGAGCTGAAGTTGCAGAGAAAAAGTAGCCCTTCTGGATACTTTGTTGCTGTTACAGCGGTTCTTGGAGCAGGATGCAGTTGATCTGAGGTCAAAGGGTGAAGTAGTAGTTTCAGAGGATTCCTGCTGGAAACTTGCAAGTAGAATCTGAAGAGAACCCATAGCAGAGACCCTAAATAGCCCTGAGAGGGAGATTGGCTAATGTATCAGGTATGGACCTATCAGAAGGGGTCTTTGATATCATCTGCTGGCACTGGCCACACAGAGACCTCCAGAGTATCCCCATAACTTGGCAAGATGGCTGAAGTTTGGGACACACTGGAGGAGCTCTGGGCACCACCCCTAGGGTGGTAATGGACAGAGGAGTGGTTACTCCCGTTTCCTTTTGTCCATTTTTGTACCAGAGCAGGGACAAGGTGTCCCTGAACCAGTGTAGACTGGCTTTTGCGAGGAGGGCACCATCCGTGCCCTTCAAAGCATTTCCAGAGGATGGGGGCTACCCCTCCCCAGCCTGTAACATCTATTTCCAAGGGGAGAAGGTGTAACACCATGCTCCCAAAGCAATTGCTTTGTTCTGCCTTCCTAGGACTGAGCTGCTCAGACCCCAGGAGGGCAGAACCCCGTCTGTGAGGTGGCAGCAGCTGTAGCTGCATTGCAAGCCTCAGAGAGCTGGTTTGGCAGTACTGGGGGTCCATGGTGGAGCCCCCAGGATGCATGGCATTGGCTCCCAATACCAAATTTGGAATGGGGGACAATTCCATGATCTTAGACACCTTACATGGCCATATTCGGGGTTACCATTGTGAAGCTACATATAGGTATTGACTAATATGTAGTGCACACGTGTAATGGCGTCCCGCACTCACAAAGTTCCGGCATTGGCCCTGGACTATGTGGGGGCACCTTTGCTAGTGCAAGGTTAGATGTATAAGTGACTTATAAGTTGCTTAAGTGCAGTGAAAATGGCTGTGAAATAATGTGTGCACTATTTCACGCAGGTTGCAGTGGCAGTCCTGTGAAAGGGTTTGTCTGAGCTCCTTATGAGTGGCTAAAGAAATGCTGCAGCCCATAAGGATCTCCTGGAACCCCAATGCCCTGGGTACCTAGGTACCATATACTAGGGAATTATAAGGGTGTTCAGTATGGCAATTGAAATTGGTAAATGAAGTCACTAGCCTATAGTGACAAATTTAAAATCAGAGACAGCATAAGCACTGAGGTTCTGGTTAGCAGAGCCTCAGTGACACAGTTATGCCTTATACACACTCACATTAGGCTATGAACTATGAGCACTGGGGTTCTGATCAGCAGAATCCCAGTAAGACAGGCAAAAGCATACTGACATACAGGTAAAACTGGGGGTAACATGCCAAGAAAGATAGTACTTTCCTACAGACAAGCAAAGCTCATGCAATACCACTTTAGTCTTATAGTACTCACACACATGAACGAAAATACTCAGTGTTATAAAAATAAAGGTACTTTATTTAGGTGACACAAGTACCACAAATACCCTATAGGCTATATTCGCTTAGGAGGTAGGTAATACACAAACTATATACACAAGTATGCTGAAATAGGCATAAAAACAGTTAGAAAACAGTGAAATTAGTGAAAATCACAATAGGAAGAAATAGGCTTGGGAGTAAGTAGCACAACCAAGCCCAGCAACCAGGAAAGCAGGAGTAAATCACTGTAAGTTTCCTAGATCACACACAGAAGAAAAGAAGAATCATGCAAAACCCAGAAGACACTGCAAGACACCAACAGTGGATATCTGGACTAGCTGACCTGTGGAACGAGGGGACCAAGTCCAAGAAGGACAGAAGAGTCCAGGAAGGGCAGGATCCCCTACCCACTAGGATGAAGGTGCAAGAATTGAACCACTGGTGAAGAAGAAGAGTCAGCTCTGCACCCAAGAAGAGGAAGTTGGGTTCCTGGAGGATGCAGGTGATGTTCCACCCTGGAAGGAGGATTGCAGTTGGGTTTGCATCTTTGAGTTCCGCACATACAAAACTCACATTTAGCTGAAAGTGGAGGTGCCGGTGACCAGGTAGGACCAGGTGGACTCTACCCAGGAGGAGGAGTCAGAGGGTACCCTTAGCAACACAGAGAGCCCACGGAAACCCAGGCAGCACCCACAGGAGTCCCACAGGACAGGGACAGGAGAATCACAGAAGAGGACCATGCAGCAGAGAAAGGCTTCCACGCCGCCGGAGAACTACTCAGGAAGCTATGCATGTAACACCCCACTCCAAAAGGAAATCCTTTGTTCCGCCTTCCTTTGCTGGAGATTCTCAAGCAACAGGAGTGCAGAAACCAGTCTGGGAGGTGGCAGCAGCTTGGGCTGCCTGGAAACCCTCAGACGACCATAATGGCAATACTAGAGGTCCTCTAAGGAGCCCCCAGAGTGCATGGGATCATACAACCAATACTTACAAATGCATTGGGGTATGATTCCAACATATTTGATACCAAACATGACTATGTTCAGAGTTATTATTATGTAGCTGGACATAGGTATTGACCTATGTCAAGTACATGCCTAAAATGGCGTCCCCGCACTTACGAAGTCCGGGAAAATGTGCCTGGAGTTAGTGAGGGCACCTCTACTAGTACAGGGGTGCCCTCACACACAAGTACTTTGCACCCTGCCCTCTGGGCTGGAAGGCCTGCCATATGGGGGACTTAGAAGTGAACTGGTGCAGTGAAAGGTGGCAGTGAAACGGGTGCTTGCGCCTTTTTACGCAGGCTGCAATGGCAGTCCTGAAGAACCCTTTACCTGGGCTCCCTTTGGGTGGCAAAGTATATGCTGCAGCCCATAGGGATCCCCTGGAACCCAAATGCCCTGGGTACCTAGGTACCATATACTTGGGACTTGTAATGGGGCACCAATGTGTCATTTGTGGGAGAGCTTTGGGAGAGAGTGCATAATCACTGGGTTCCTGGTTAGCATAGATCCCAGAGAACACAGTGAAACACACTGACATCAGACAGAAAAAGGGGGTAACCATGCCAAGAAAGAGGGTAGTTTCCTGCAACTTTCGAGTAAGGAATCGATGCTTCGCTAACTTTTCCACTGCATGCTCACACTTACGGCTTTATTTTTGACGCAAACCATGTACTTTTTGTAAAAACAACACATCCATTGATTTCTATTGATTAAGACTCTTTTTTATTTTAAAAATTCATACCTTTGCTTGTGTATGCTGGATTCTTATTGTTTTGGTGTTGTTTGATTTAGATAAATATTGACTATTTTTCTAAACTGGAGTTGGATCACTTTTGTGGTGTTTTCACTGGATTAATGTTTGTGTTGGTACAAATGACTGCTAACCAGAGACCCCATTTCTAACAAGGATATTGTATTATAATTCATTTGAATGTAAACAGTATTTACCTATCTGGTCTCAAACTGAAGTTAACACTTGTTAATTGTAATAAGGTAATCTAGTGTTAGCCTATGGGAGAGACAGCCTTATAGCAACTTTAGGCATTTTTCACTGTCAGGATATGTACAAGTTAAACATACCTCTAGGAGCTGGTATGGCCTACCTCAGAGGTGACTTACAAGTATTAAAAAGAAAAATGTAGGCCTGACAAAAGGTTTATCTTGCCAGGTCAAAATGTCAGTTTAAAACTGCACTACAGACTTCAGTGGCAGACCTGAGGCAATTGTCTTTAGTGGGTGGCACGATGAGTGCCAGCAAAGATGAACGCCACAGAAGAGTGGTTAAGAGTTGGTTATTTTCTGTGATGCTGGTCACAAACACGGAAGTCAACACAAATTCTAGCTTTTCTGGTGTTGGAAAATGGCCTCTCTGAAGGGTCACCCTGAAACCTTTTGCCTTACTCCTCTTCTTTTTCTGACCAGTTTTTGTTGACTTTAGGACTCTGGACACTTTACCTCTGATGGCCAGTGCTAAAATGTATGGGCTCTCTCCCTTAAACATTATAATATTGGCTCATACCTAATTGGTAAATTTTATAGTAAAGTGCACTACATGTTCCCAGGGCCTGTAAATTAATTAAATGCTACTAGTGTGCAGCAGCACTGATTGTGCCACCCACATAAGTAGCCCATTAACCATGCCTCAGGCCTGCCATTGCAAGGCCTGTGTGTGCAGTTTCACTGCCACTTCGACTTGGCATTTAAAACTATTTGCCAAGAGTAGGAGGCTGGCCTGGCTTACAGTGGGTACCTAGTGGTACTTACACCTTGTGCCAGGTCCAGTTATCCCTTATTAGTAGAATAGAGGTGTTTCAAGCAGCTTAGGCTGATAGAGGTAGCTATAGCAGAGCAGCTTAGGCTGAACTAGGAGACATGCAAAGCTCCTACTATACCACTTATATCATGTAGCACTTATATCATAAGAAACACAATACTCAGAGTTACTAAAAATAGAGGTACTTTATTTTAGTGACAATATGCCAAAAGTATCTCAGAGGATATACTCCCTTAGGAGGTAAGAAAAATACACAAAATATATATACAGACCAAAATCAGGTAAGTAATACACTTAGAAAGTATAGCAAACACAATAGAATGCAATAGGAGACATTAGGCCTAGGGGCAACACAAACCATATACTCTGAAAGTGGAATGCGAATCCCGAAGAGACCCCAAGCCTAGTGTAGTGTGTAGAGGGTCGCTGGGAGTGTAAGAAAACACTAAGGGTGTCCAAGATACCCCACCCCAAGACCCTGAAAAGTAGGAGTAAAGTTACCGTACTACCCCAGAAAGACAGTAAAGTCGAGAAAGGGGATTCTGCAAAGACAACAACTGACTGCAAAGCACTGAAGACGGATTCCTGGACCTGAGGACCTATAAAGGAAGGGGACCGAGTTCAAAAGTCACAAAAGTGTCCAGGAGGGGCAGGAGCCCACTAAACCCCAGATGAAGGTGCAAAAGGGCTGCCTCCGGGTGGAAGAAGCCGAAGATTCTGCAACAACGGAAGGTGCCAGGAACTTCTCCTTTTGTCAGAAGATGTCCCACGAAGAGCTGGAGGATGCAGAGTTGTTTCTACGCAGAAGGACTGCAAACAAGGCTTGCTAGCTGCAAGAGTCGCGGATCAGGATAAAGGACGCTGCGCGGGCACAGGAAGGACCAGGAGGTCGCCAATTGAAAGAGGAGACAGAGGGGTTGCCCAGCAACACGGGAAGCCCATGCAGAAGCAGGCAGCACCAGCAGAAGCACTTGAACAGGCATTCAAGAAATCTGAGCACAACGGTCTACTCAGCAACACAAAAGAGGATCCCACGAAGCCGTAGGTCAACTCAGCGAGTTGGGCAATGCAGGACGGAGTGCTGGGGAACTGGGCTGTGCTGTGCACAAAGGAATCCTTACAAGAGTGTAAAGAAGCCCTAGCAGCTGCAGTTCACGCAGTACAAAATATTACTGTCTGGCGTGGGGGGCAAGGACTTACCTCCACCAAACTTGGACAGAAGGACCACTGGACTGTGGGGGTCACTTGGATCCAGCTCCTGTGTTCCAGGGACCACGCTCGTCGAGATGAGAGGGAAACCAGAGGACCGGTGAAGCAGAAGTTTGGTGCCTGCGGTAGCAGGGGGAAGACTCTGTCAACCCACAGGAGATTTCTTTGGGATTTCCAGTGCAGGGTGAAGGCACACAGCCCTCAGAGCATGCACCATCAGGAAGCAGTCGAGAAAGCCAGCAGGATTAGGCACTACAATGTTGCTGGTAGTGTTATTGCTACTTTGTTTTGGTTTTGCAGGTGTCCTGAAGCAGTCAGCGGTCGATCCTTGGCAGAAGTCAAAGAGAGAAGTGCAGAGGAACTCTGGTGAGCTCTTGCATTCATTATCTGAAGAGAATCCCACAGGAGAGACCCTAAATGGCCCTCAGAGGTGGATTGGCTACAGAGAGAGGTAAGCACCTATCAAGAGGGGTCTCTGATGTCACCTGCTGGCACTGGCCTCTCAGAGGTGTCCATTGTGCCCTCACACCTCCGCATCCAAGATGGCAGAGGTCTGTGACACACTGCAGGAGCTCTGGGCACCTCCCCTGGGGAGGTGCAGGTCAGGGGAGTGGTCACTCCCCTTTCCTTTGTCCAGTTTCATGCCAGAGCAGGGCTGGGGGATCCCTGAACCAGCGTAGACTGGCTTATTTAAGGAGGGCACCATCTGTGCCCTTCAAAGCATTTCCAAACGCTGGGGGAGGCTACTCCTCCCCAGCCCTTCACACCTATTTCCAAAGGGAGAGGGTGTAACACCCTCTCTCAGAGGAAATTTTTTGTTCTGCCTTCCTGGGACTGTGCTGCCCAGACCCCAGGAGGGCAGAAACCGGTCTGATGGTTGGCAGCAGGTGCAGCTGGCAGGAAAACCCCAGAGAGTTAGTTTGGCAGTACCCGGGTTCTATGCTGGAGCCCCGGGGATGCATGGAATTGTCCCCCCCCAGTACCAGAATGGTATTGGGGGGACAATTCCATGATCCTAGACATGTTACATGGCCATTTTTGGAGTTACCATTGTGACGCTACATATAGGTATTGACCTATATGTAGTGCACGCGTGTAATGGTGTCCCCACACTCACAAAGTCCGGGGAAATTGCCCTGAACTATAGGTGTAGGAAAATACCATCTTGCCTGGCATGTTACCCCCATTTTTACTTGTGTGTATGTTTGTTTTTGCCTGTGTCACTGGGATCCTGCTATCCAGGACCCCAGTGCTCATAAAGTATGCCCTATATGTTTTTCCTGTGTGGTGCCTAACTGTATCACTGAGGCTCTGCTAACCAAAACCTCCGTGTTTATGCTCTCTCTGCTTTTAAAATTGTCATTGCAGGCTAGTGACTGATTTTACCAATTCTAATTGGCACACTGGAACACCCTTATAATTCCCTAGTATATGGTACCTAGGGACCCAGGGTATTGGGTATCGTCAGGGTGGGAGGCTTGGGAATTGTGAGACACAGAAGAAATGTGGGAAATGGCAGAGAGAGACCTGCTCCTAACTGGCTGGACCCTAGTAACCTGGCCTTTAGGAGTGAAAGGTGCCCTACTAGTGTGTGACCCCCTCCCACTACCAGTGTCACTGGGTGGCCTGTTAGCTGGCAGGTCCTTGGAAGAACCCTCCCCAGCATCCTTAGGGGACTCCTCTGAGTCTGGCTGGGTAAACCCCTCCTCTACCTCCTGATCCTGGGATGGGCCAGACTGGTTCTGGTCACTTTCTAGGAGAAGGTTAAAGAGAAGTTCTTTGGTAGGATTCTTGCCAATGCTTAAACCTCTTTCAATGCAGAGACCCGCCAAACGTTTAAAGTTTAAACTACAATATGTTGTCTGTACAACTGTGGGAATAAGTTCTACTGCAGACATGATTGTAGAGAAAGAGTTTACGACAGAGAGAAAAAAGTTTAGAAACTTTTAAAGAAAAGGAAAAACTTTGGAAAACTTTGGAAAACTTTTCAAAACTTTTCAGAAACTTTTTAGAAAGTTTAAAGCAAGAAAGCTAAACTGTTTAGGTTTACTGTGTATATTCTGAAGTATTTGGTATATGTTTTTCTTATGAAAAGCACCAATGACAAAGTGGTAAAGCAGTTACAAGTACTTATCACACCGCTGCCGCCAATGTAGGAGACTGGCCTGGATTATAGTGGGTACCTGATGGTACTTACACTTTGTGCCTCTATTAGTAGATTAATAGTGTTCTAGCAGCTTAGGCTGATAGAGGTAGCTATGGCAGAGCAGCTTAGGCTGAACTAGGAGACATGCAAAGCTCCTACTATACCACTTATATCATATAGCACTATATCACAAGGAAACACAATACTGAGAGTTACTAAAAATAAAGGTCCTTTATTTTAGTGACAATATGCCAATAGTATCTCAGAGGATATACCCCCTTAGGAGGTAAGTAAAGTATACAAAATATACACACAGAGCAATATCAGGTAAGTAAAACACTTAGAAAGATAGAACAAACACTGTAGAACACAATAGAATGCAATAGGAGACAATAGGCCTAGGGGCAACCCAAACCATATACTCTGAAAGTGGAATGCGAACCACAAAGAGACCCCAGGCCTAGTGTAGTGTATAGGGGGTCACTGGGAGTGTAGGAAAACACTAAGGGTGTCCAAGATACCCCACCCCAAGACCCTGAAAAGTAGGAGTAAAGTTACCCTACTACCCCAGAAAGACAGTAAAGTCGAGATAGGGGTTTCTGCAAAGACAACAATTGACTGCAAAGCACTGAAGATGGATTCCTGGACCTGAGGACCTGCAAAGGAAGGGGACCAAGTCCAAGAGTCACACAAGTGTCCAGGGGGGGCAGGAGCCCATTAAACCCCGGATGAAAGTGCAAAAGGCCTGCCTCTGGGTGGAAGAAGCTGAAGATTTTGCAACAACGGAAGGTTCCAGGAACTTCTCCTTTGGTCAGAAGATGTCCCACGGAGTGCTAGAGGATGCAGAGTTGTTTTCATGCAGAAATACAGCAAACAATCCTTGCTAGCTGCAAGAGTTGCAGATGAAGATTTTGGGTGCTGCTAGGGCCCAGGAAAGAGCAGGAGGTCACCACTTGGAGGAGGAGACAGAAGGGGTGCTCAGCAACAGAGAGAGTCCACGCAGAAGCAGGCAGGACCAGCAGAAGCACTTGAACAGGCGTTCAAGAAATCTGAGTACAGCAGTCGACTCAGCAACACAAAAGAGGGTCCCACGAAGCCGGAGGTCAACTCAGCGAGTTGAGCAATGCAGGACGGAGTGCTGGGGACCTGGGCTGTGCTGTGCACAAAGGAATCCTTGCAATAGTGCACAGAAGCCCTAGAAGATGCAGTTCACGCACTACACAGGATTACTGTCTGGAGTAGGGAGGCAAGGACTGACCTCCACCAAATTTGGACAGAAGGACCACTGGACTGTGGGGGTCACTTGGATCCAGCTTCTGTGTTCCAGGGACAAGGGACCCAGAGGACCGGTGAAGCAGAAGTTTGGAGCCTGCGGTAGCAGGGGGAAGACTCCATCAACCCACTGGAGATTTCTTCTTGGCTTCCAGTGCAGGATGAAGGCAGACGGCCCTCAGAGCAAGCACCACCAGGAAACAGTCGGGAAATTCGGCAGGAGTAAGCGCTACAATGTTGCTGGTAGTCTTCTGGCTACTTTGTTGCAGTTTTGCAGGCGTCCTGGAGCAGTCAGCGGTCGATCCTTGGCAGAAGTCGAAGAGGGAGATGCAGAGGAACTCTGGTGAGCTCTTGCATTCTCTGAAGAGAAACCCACAGGAGAGACCCTAAATAGCCCGCACAGGAGGGTTAGCTACAGAGAGAGGTAAGCACCTGTCAGGAGGGGTCTCTGAAGTCACCTGCTGACACTGGCCACTCAGAGGTCTCCATTGTGCCCTCACACCTCTGCATTCAAGATGGCAGATGTCTGGGACACACTGGAGGAGCTCTGGGGAGGTGCTGGACAGGGGAGTGGTCACTCCCCTCTCCTTTGTCCAGTTTCGCACCAGAGCTGGGCTGGGGGGATCCCTGAACTGGTGTAGACTGGCTTATGCAAGGAGGACACCATCTGTGCCCTTCAAAGCATTTCCAGAGGCCAGGAGAAGCTACTCCTCTCAGGCCCTTAACACCTATTTCCAAAGGGAGAGGGTGCAACACCCTCTCTCAGAGGAAATCCTTTGTTCTGCCTTCCTGGGACTCGGCTGCCCAGGCCCCAGGGGGGCAGAAACCTGTCTGAGGGGTTTGCAGCAGCAGCAGCTGCAGTGGAGACCCCGGAAAGTTAGTTTGGCAGTACCTGGGGTCCATGCTGGAGCCCTGGGGATGCATGGAATTGTCCCCCCAATACCAGAATGGTATTGGGGGGACCGTTCCTGATCCTAGACATGTTACATGGAGTTACCATTGTGAGGCTACACATAGGTATTGACCTATATGTAGTTCACGCGTGTAATGGTGTCCCCACACTCACAAAGTCTGTAGAAATTGCCCTGAACGATGTGGGGGCATCTTGGCTACCGCCAGGGTGCCCTCACACTTAGTAACTTTTCACCTAACCTTCACTAAGTGAGGGTTAGACATATAGGTAACTTATAAGTGCAGTGTAAAATGGCTGTGAAATAACGTGGGCGTTATTTCACTCAGGCTGCAGTGGCAGTCCTGTGTAAGAATTGTCTGAACTCCCTATGGGTGGCAAAAGAAATGCTGAAGCCCATAGGGATCTCCTGGAACCCCAATACCCTGGGTACCTAGGTACCATATACTAGGGAATTATAAGGGTGTTCAAGTGTGCCAATCAGAATTGGTAAAATTAGTCACTAGCCTGCAGTGACAATTTTAAAAGCAGATCGAACATAAACACTGAGGTTCTGGTTAGCATAGCCTCAGTGATACAGTTAGGCACCACACAGGAAACACATATAGGCCACGAACTTATGAGCACTGGGGTCCTGGCTAGCAGGATCCCAGTAACACATATCAAACACACTGACAACATAGGGTTTCCACTACGAGCACTGGGGCCCTAACTAGCAGGATCCCAGTGAGACAGTAAAAACACCCTGACATATACTCACAAACAGGCCAAAAGTGGGGGTAACAAGGCTAGAAAGCCCAGTCCATTGCCCAGTTTCATGCCAGAGCAGATTCCTGAACCGGTGCAGATGGTTTATGCAAGGAGGGCACCAAATGTGCCTTTCAAAGAATACCAGTGGCTAGGGGAGGCTACCCCTCTCAAACAATGCAACCATTACTTCCAAAGGGACAAGGTGTTACCCCCTCTCCCAAAGGCAATCTTCCTTCCTGGGCTTGAGCTGTTCAAGCAGCAGGATGGCAGAAAGTTGTCTGAGGTGTGGCAGCAGCTTGGGCTGCCCGGAAAACCCCACAAGCCTGGCAGGAGCAATGCCGGGGGTCTTTTAAGGAGACCCCAGAGTGCATGTAATCATACTTCCAATACGGGTTACAGTATTGGGGTATGATTCTGACATGTTTGATACCAAACATGCCTGGGTTCAGAGTTACCATTATGTAGCTGGACATAGGTAGTGGCCTATGTCCAGTACACGTGTAAGATGGTGTTCCCGCACTCACAAAGTCCATGAAAATAGAGTTAGAGTTCATGGGAGCACCTCTGCACATGCAGGGATGCCCTCACACACAGGTACTTGCACCCTGCCCTCTGGGCTAGGAGGGCCTACCATAGGGGTGACTTACAGTGACCTTGTGCAGAGACCTGTAGTGAAAAAGGGGGCATGCACCCTTTCATGCAGGCTGCAATGGCAGGCCTGCAGATACACTTTGCTTGGGCTCCCCATGGGTGGCATAATATATGCTGCAGCCCATGGGGAACCCTTGGTGCCCCAATGCCCTAGCTTCCTGGATAACATATACTAGGGACCTGCAAGGTGGCACCAGTATGCCAATTGTGGGGGGGGGGTGATCTAACCAACTAAATCTAAAGAGAGAGAGCATAGTCACTGGGGTTCTGGTTAGCAGGATCCTAGTGAACACAGACAAAACACACTGACAACAGAGAAAAAGGGGGTAACCTTGTGAGAAAGAGGATACTTTACTTCAGATATGAAGTTGGTACCCCGGTCGGCTGCCACCTCCTTGTTGGTACCCATGTGGTTAAAAATCCCCATCTATGGTCGGCTCACCACGGGGCTGTTACTGACCTCAGAGCGATGGCTTCCAGTTGCCAGGTGACGTGGTCTACCAAGATCAGGATGAACCTGTTGGCCATGTCTGTCTTGGGATCCAGAGGCCCCACAATGTTGATTCCCACCCTCTTAAAAGGGGTGTGCACCTCCCCCCACTCTTGCCACTTGCATTGCAAGTCTGGCAAGGCCTACAATATGTATCAGAGTGCCTGCAAATTTGGGGCCAGTAAAGGTGGGTGACAATCCTCTCAAAGGTTTTGTCCTGCCAAAGGCATATCATGAGTCAGACCCAGTAGGAAGGTTCTGAAGTGCTCAGGTGCCACCAGCATTTGTGCTTCCCCAGGCTCAGCAACCTTAGGCTCACTATACAAGAGACCATCCTATGAGCAAATCCAGTGTGATTCAGACTCCTTGCCAGCTGTCTGGTCTGCAGACTGACACTGCAGACCCTCAGAAGAAGGGCATGTCTTCTGAACCTTGCAATACTTCTCCCTGGTCGGGCCCCCTTCCTGCTGCCAATGTGTCAGCTCAGACACATCCCCCAGTTCAGTCACTTGTTTTCCTGTAGGCTCCAGGATGTCCCCCTCAGGTTCAGCCTCGTCCTGAACTGTGGGAACTTCTTGGGTGGTTTCCAATGCCCCCTGCCCCTCTTCTTTCTGGCAGGCATCTAGCCACTCTTTCAGGCCCCAGGTCCTTCTGATCACCCTGACTGGCTGCTATAGACTGGGTGGTCACAATGCCTACACAGGGAGACCCAACATCTCCAAGTGAGACCTGTGTTCCAACTCACACCTAGGAGAATCATGTAGGTCGCTACCTAGTAGACAATCAACAGGCATGGTTGGATTCACAGTACCCTCAAGGAATCAAAGATCCCCCATTCAAAGGGAATGTGTGCCACCTTTTACAGGCACTCAGAGTTGTCTACAGCCATTACTTGGTGAAGCACATTGAGACCAGCTGCTCTTCAGACACCACACCTGATAGTGTTGTGTAGCCATTTTAGTTATAGCTCCATGCACGTTATTTTGCCACATTAGGCCTCTGTGCACTTTAACCTAGATAGATTTTATTCGGCTTTGCATTATTATTATTTCAATAACCATTTTAACGGTCTTGTTTTATTTTCATTTATCGCACTCTGTTCTCAAACAACACATTCTTGTTCACTATGTGCTTCCTTCAAGGCTACAGTCTGGTACATTGCCGGTGAACGTGGTAGAAGTTTAGTCTCCAACATTCGTAGAAAAAACACATCCTTACTTGAGGACATTTTCTCAGAACATTAGCTGTGTTATTATAAAAACACTGCTTTGTCCCTTGCACGTCAGAGGGAGATTCCAGCCAGGGAACAACGACTGTATGCTGACTGCTTCGCTACAGATGCTAACACAGACCACAGGCCTTTGCTCAGGTATGGGGTTTGATGTCTTCCCAGGGGAACCTGAAAGGCAGAATTAGAGCTTAACATGCTGTGCTCAAATTATAACTTAGGTATGAGATAGTGTACCAGCCATAGTGCCAATATGATAGCGTTGTTTTTATGCTTCACTCTTCTCGTTACCATTTTAATATTGTCCTGTTGTATCGTTCTGGTTATTGCAGCTCCTGCTTTGCTAACTAAGATGCAGTCGTTTTATTAAACTCATTATTGAAACATATACTGCTTCTGATTGTCATTTATAAATGAGACCGAAGTGTAAGTGAGAGAACCGGAGTGACCACGACTTCCCTGAGAAGCCTAATATATCATGCGCTCAGCTGCCCAATCATCACTATGCTTTGGTAGGGATGAGGCACTGCTAGTTAGCCGGAGTAAAACCCGGATTAGAGTGACAGGTGTCACCCGCCGTGGTGTAGACTCAGTCTCCCACACCATGGATGATCCTGCTGCTGGAAATTCAGTAGTCTCATTAGAATAATGAGAGCTTACGCGACATGGTGCTGCCAACGAATGGTCAGGCTCTGATTTTCGGGTCCTCTGGAGTATCTCAGTCTCGTTTTATAAGATAACGCCTCAATACCGTATGCGGAGACGTCCGTGGTACTGAAGACTTCCACCACAACTGCACAGGTTATCCTATTGTAGCTTTAGGTTGTTCAAGCTTGAACTTTAAAAGGAAACCCCTATTGGTGTGCCTTCCCTGAACTTATAGAATTCCTATAATGGTCAATCCACAGGAGGTACAAATAACGGTTAATATGAGACACCCTCTAACTGCACATTTATTAGCCAATGGCCTAACGGCCCGGGAGGTCCAGTCACGATTGTGGTAGATGCCCATGCAGCTTATGGGACAGAACTATTCTATTCTTGGGTCAATACAGAGCATACTCAGATTTAGAAATACCTCTTTCTTATCAAGAACATAATAATTGGCTTGATGGTGCCCTACTCCACACAATTTTACCAGTAAGGTTAGGTCCTCTGAGTAATGATGGTCCAACCTGCTATTATTGGCCACTTATACACCACATCCTGCGGTTGCAAATTTAGCGGTAGCTGAGGTTCGTTGTTTATATATTGAACTCATATCGATATATAGGAGATTAGTACAATTCGTAATGCAAACATTAAATACAAACCCAGCCCATGCTGCTCCAGCACATCCACAGGCAGGAACACCAGGTATAAATCCAGAGACTGTACATTCGATTTTGGGTAAAGTACCCGTCAAACGAGAGGACACTCCGTTTTGGTTAGCACAAAAAATTAGTGCGCTGAAGGCAGTATTTCCCCATACGGGATCTCAGGATAAACATAGAATATTAAGAATGAGCTTGCCTTATGGGATGGTCCCTACAGTAGATACCTGTAATACCTGGGGCCACGCTCTATACAACTGCACATGGAACTCTGACACTTGCCAACTTACCGGAGGTGTTGAAAAAAATTCAAGATGAATACAGGGCTGCCCCGGCAACTAGATTTAGGGATGCAATTGATGGGCAATTTTGCCACAGTGTCCTCGATCATTTTAAGTAATCTTAAAGGGGAAGCGGTAGCGCTTGCAGTGCGCATGCGGCTCCGTGACGTTCCGCAACAGGATTAGGAACAAGACCTGCCTAAAATAATGTCAGAGACCTATTCAAGTATTGGTCGAGATAGCCTAGGGGCCAGACCACAGAAACCACAATTTCAGGGTAAATCAAGTAAAGATTTCCCTAAGCAAGCATCTGAGGGTAATAAGAAACGCTGGGATAAAAAACAACAACCTCCTAAAAAGGAGAGGGGACAATCTCCAAGCGTGGAGACCCAGCAGAATAGATATAATCTCAGAAATAGAGATAATATAAAGACGCCTGTTAGATATCAATACACTGATACACGCCAATCTCGTTCCTTTCAGGACTCATCAGAGAAACGAAATGAGAGAGGTGGACGATCAGAGCGAAGGACAGAGTATGTGAAACCGAGACAGGAATCGTAACGCTCCTCAGAGGTTTCTGTTAAAAAGGAAGAGAAACTGCCCCAACAGAAACAACAATTTAAAAAGAAGAAGGTGGCAGCAGTCACAGTCCGACATGCCACTCAGGAGGAGGGTACTCTTGAAGAACAAGAAATGGGCTCTAGCACTGCTAGACAGCGCGGCAGAGGTCACAATAGTTCGCCGGGATCTTCTAGAGCATCTGGAGGTGAAAGCAACTGAAGACTTTATACAAGTAGAAACAGTGGACACGCGTGTCTCCAAGACTGATGGTGTGTAGTTAGAAGGAGACATTGAACGCATAATAGACGCAATCATCTGGGATCACGTGATGTATTGTTGGCCGAACAGGATTGGCCACCTGAATTTGTCCGTACCTGTCCATATGGAGAGGATGTTATTAAGCATTCCTTCTCGCCCCTTGTTCCAGCTGAGCTTGATGAATCATATTCGATTGAGTGGGCTTTAGCACAAGCACCCGCATTATAAAAAAATCATGTAGGATGGGATAAAGAATCACCCTACCATGTAATTCCAATTAAAAGAGAACCTCAGCCCCAACCGCAGTATCCTGTAAAGCATGAAGCAAAGGCACCTGTGAGAGAAATACTCGTGGAATTAGAGTACCCGGGCGTAATTGAACCCTGCGTCTCCTCAGTGAATAATCCCTTATTCCCAGGAGCTAAGCCAGATCATTCATATCGATTAGTCTTAGATTACAGATATTAAAACAGTCATACACCCACTTATGTGATCCAAAACTCGCATAGCACAGCACTAATGAGCAACATAGTGCGTAAAAAATATAAAACAACACTGAATATTTCCAATGGGTTTTTATGCCAGAATATAGCGCCTGAGAGTACAGACTTAACAAGTTTCAGTGCACTAGGCTCTCAGATAAATTTCTGTTGTTTACCTCTGGGTTGTAAGAACAGCCCAGGACTGTTTGCAGCTCGTGTCACTGCAATTTTGCACGAGATTAACCCTGAAGCATTGTCCTATGTAGATGATATCTATTTTACGGATGATGAACTGTTACAACATTTAAGACGGGTATCCCGCATTGTTGTTGGATTTGCTGAATTTGGTTACAAATTCAACTTTAAAAAAACAAAGATTGCCTTCCTCAGCATCCTGTTCCTGGGATATGAGCTGTCAAGTGAAGGAAAGAGCCTAACGCCACAATTCCTAGAGAAATGCGCACTGTTACAACCACCAAATACTATTAAAAAACTCCAATCACTTTTGGGTTTTCTAAATGTTGGCAGAATTTACATTCCAGATTATGCTACACACATAAAACCTTTATGTAATTTGATACGTCCTGATTTTTCAAGTAAATTCTGGACGATTGAACATACACATATTCTTCGAGAATTGCAAAAAGACATGCTTGCAGCACAACACCTACACACGAGGGACAATAAAACACATTTGGTCATCAGAGTAATAGCTGGGGCCATAGGTTTCACCTATGTGACATTTAATGAAGGTGAGACAGTCCCGATTGCATATAAATCACATTTATATTCAGCCGCAGAACAACGTTTTGCTCCTACTGAAAAAATTCTTACTGCTGTGCAGATGGCTGTCATTAAAGAACGACCTCTTGCCCAAGGAAAATGCATTATTGTCATTTCTCCGATCCGAGCCCTAGAGGCTGTTGCAAAAGCCAGCGTCCCGAACGCAAAAGCGTTACATCCTCGATGGATACAATGGGCTACGTCTCTGACAGCCATTGATGTTGACTATATTTTTGACCCGAAGTTACAAACCCAAGAATTTTTACACGGCGAAATAGAATATCCAGTTCCTGCAAATACGTTGCCAATTGAATAATGTCATAGAGACATGTACACCGATGGCTCAGCACAACCTGCAATTGGATCTAAACATCAATATTCTGCTGCTTGCGCAGTCGTAAGTGGCTACATGAAGGGCAATACATTTTGTCCTCTGCATACGTTTACGCAGACCCTGGGGAACTGCACAGCACAATTGGCTGAGCTAAAAACTCTGCTGATGGCACTGGAACACACGGATCCTGCACAGCTAACACTGATTGTTTGTGATTCGTATTATTGTGTCCAATCCTTTAATGAATACCTGCATTATTGGCATCAGAATGGGTTCAGAGAATCTAAAGGCAACACCATTAAACACAGACTTCTGTGGGGGAAAGTAGCAGATCTGAAAGAGACGCTACCAAATGTCCACGTTGTACATACACTTGGACACCAGCGTGTTGGAATATACATTGCTGGGAATACATCGGCTGATGAAGCCGCAAAGTCAGCAGTGGCAGTAGCCGCTGTAGCTGCAGTGACTCGTTCGAGTTCCAAACCAGACGCAGACATTTGGGCTGCCATGACAGCTACGGCTGATGGTAAGCCCTATCCTAAAGGATTTCCTAATAAATATTCTTACAAAATAGTAGACTGCCTGAACGCTGAAGTTAAAATACCCAGTGTAGGGACAAGGGACATCCCTAACAAAAATATCAGACCAGGGTTGATTAAAGCAGCACATGAGGGTGTGGCGGCTAAAATTTCGATCTTGCAGGCCTGTTATTGGTGGCCAGGTCTCTACAAAGAGACCAAGCAGTATGGCCCTCATTACAACCCTGGCGGTCGGTGATAAAGCAGCGGTAAGACCGCCAACAGGCCGGCGGTAAAAAAAATGGAATCATGACCGTGGCGGAAACCGCCAACATAGACAGCCACTTTAACCCTCCGACCGCCACGGCGGTACAAACAAACAGCGCAGCGGTCACCGCCAACAGACAGGCGGAAGACAATGTACCACCCACACTATTACGACAGGCCAATCTGCCACCTTTTCTAGGGCGGATTCAACGTGAACAAAAACACAGTAGAAACAGGACTTGGAAGGGAAAACACTCACCTCTACACAACCCACGAGGAACCAGGATGCCATGGGGCCTGAACTCCAAATTCTCCCTGCGATAGTATTCCTGTTCCTCTACCAGGAGCAACAAAGACGGCAGAGACGACCACTGTGAGTACTGCACTTACAACACAGGGGAGGGGGAGGGAAAAGAGAGTGACACACACACAACACGCAACACCCCCACCCTCACACTCAACACCATACACACAAATACATGCTGAAACGTTACATTCCCCCCACCCCCCGGAAGAACACAAGGACAAAAGGAAATGATTTGAACGATTGTAATCATGAAAAATCCATTACTCAAAAATATATATACACTATTAACAAATATGTACACCAAGAATAAAAGTCCATGTACTGCACCTACATAGTCTGTGGACCACTGGGCCCAAAATGCATGGGCGAGGCCCACAGAAGATACCGGACACATAAGGAGAGAACACTGCAGTTCGAAATAAAGCAGGCACCTCAGGGGGAAGGGAAGGGGGGGCACCTCAGCCGGAAGAGTGCACAACGCCAGTTCCACGAGGGGGCTCCATGCCCATTGATGTATCCTGGGGAGTGCAAAGCCACAGTCTCTAAAGTCTTTCCAGTGGGTGGTTTGCCCACTGCTTTATCCTGGGGAGTGCAAAGCCAAAGTCTCTCAAGTCTCTCCAGTGGGTGGTTTGCCCACTGCTGTATCCTTGGAAGTGCAAAGCCACAGTCTCTCAAGTCTCTCCAGTGGGTGGTTTGCCCACTGCTTTATCTTGGGGAGTGCAAAGCCACAGTCTCTCAAGTCTTTCCAGTGGGTGGGTTGCCCACTGCTTTATCCTGGGGAGTGCAAAGCAGCAGTCTCTCAAGTCTTTCCAGTGGGTGGTTTGCCCACTGCTCTATCCTGGGGAGTGCAAAGCCACAGTCTCTCAAGTGGATGACAGTCTCCACTGGTTCTGGAGGGGGCTTTGTGCCCAGAGTGCTTCATCCTGCCAAGGACAGAGGTAGTGGATGTGAGACTCCACTGGTTCTGGAGGGGACTTTGTATCCAGAGTGCTTCATCCTGCCAAGGACAGAGGTAGTGGATGTGAGACTCCACTGGTTCTGGAGGGGTCTTTGTGCCCAGAGTGCTTCATCCTGCCAAGGACTGAGGTAGTGGATGTCACACTCCACTGACAGTGGGCCAACATGGAAGCTGTCCAGGCCCCTGGAACTGACCACCAGCCTCGTACAATTGACCACTGGGAATGGCAGCCATGTCTGCGGTGGTGCCACTCGGACAGGATGTTGCGTGGCTGCTGGCGGTGCTGGCGGCGGGCTCAGTTGTGGCGGTGTCCTGAGCGGCGGTGCAGGTGGGGGGCTCACTGACCATGCTGCTGGCGGTGGTGTCCTAAGCGGCTGTGCAGGTCGTGGGCTCACTGACCATGCTGCTGGTGGCGGGCACAGTGTCTGCGGTGCAGGTGAAGGGCACAGTATCCTGTGTGCTGGCGGCTGTGCCCGTGGCGGCGGTGCATGTGATGGTGCCGGTGGCGGTCTTGTCCGCTGTGCAGGTTGCCGGCGACTTGCCTTTCTTTCTCTGGCCCTTCCCCACCTTGGAAAGGTGGCGCAGCTGTCTTGCCACTCCCAACTGTTGTCCTGGTTGAGCCCTTGGTGGCAGGTGTTTTGGCCTTCTCCCTCCGTGATGTGAGCAACTTCTTTTGTTTAGTAGGTGGGGGAATGTCCTTGCCTCGCTCCTAGGGACACTGGCTTGCCCTGCTGCTTGGCGCACTCCTGAAGCCGGTTACTGCTGGCACCACTGTTCCCTGTGATGTTGTGGCTGAGGTGTTGGGTTGGGACCTGGAAAGGCGTGCCCTAGGGGATGGAAGGGGCGGGGGAGGTGAAGGGAAGAGGTCAAGGTTTGCCAGGAAAAGTTTTTTAGACACACTGGGATGGTTAGATGGAGGGGGTTTGGGAGTGGAGGAAGAGGTAGTGGTTGTAGGAGGTGTTCGTTTGCCGACTTTGGGTGAAGGTGCATGGGCTGGAGGCTGTCGTGAGGTGGACGGCTGTTGGGTGGGTTTGTGACTGCATTGGTGTACTTTGGGAGGAGGGCTCACAGATACACTGGGAGAGGACCCAGGGGATGTGTGAATGGTAGTGGGGGTGGTGAGTGCACATGAGCGGTGTGTGGTGATGGGCGTGCTGGTGATGGAGGTAGTGGCTGAACATGTAGTGCATGCAGGTGTGAGTGGAGACGTGACAGGGAGGGAGGAGGGAGACGTGGCGGAGGGGGACACAGTGGAGGCAGTTGATGTTGGCAAGTGTGCAGGGGTATGATGCTTGTGTGAGTGCCTGTGGGATGTGTGGTGCTTATGTTTGCCAGAGCTACCCTTGTGTGTTGAGGTGTGTGCATGCTGGTCTGATGATGTGCTTGGGATAGGCTGAGGTACTGGGGATTGGGTCTGGGTGGAGGAAGCTGGAGGGGGGAGGTTGGACACAGGGACAATGGCTGCCATCAGTGCTGAGGCCAGAGTCTGAAATATTCGCTGTTGGGCTGCCTGGCCAGAATTAATGCCCTCCAGGTATGCATTTGTCTGTTGCAACTGCCTCTCTACACCCTGGATGGCATTCAGAATGGTAGACTGCCCAACAGTGAGGGATCTGAGGAGGTCAATGGCCTCCTCACTGAGGGCAGCAGGGCTGACTGGGTCAGGGCCTGAGGTGCCTGAGGCGAAGGAGATGCCCACCCTCCTGGGTGAGCGGCCACGGGGCACACACTGAGGGGCTGCTGGGAGGGCGGTGCTGGTGGGGGGGTGGCGGCTGTACCTATAGATGCGGGGGGGACAGAGGGGCCCGCCACCGCAAGGGAGCTCCCATCAGAGGAGGAGTCGGTGTCGCTGGTCTCAGCTGCTGTCCCTGCCATGGAGCTCTCCTAGCCCTCTGTCCCACTGGTGAATTCAGAGTCCGTAGTCTCGCCCTCCAGGGCCATGTGGGATGCAGCTCCCTCCTGCTCCGGTGCCACAGCTCCTCCGCCTGATGATGCTAATACACACAAGAACAGGGAGACCACAAAGAAGGGGGTAAGAAAGTAGAAAGACATGTTCAGTGCATGCAATACCGCTACCGTTGGCGGACACTACAGACACAGCAGCCCTCTGGACTACGCCATGCACTTAGACTTCCCTAATTCATCACAGGGACATTGGGTACAAGGCCTATGCCCGATTGCTGCACACATGGAAGTCACAGAAGCCTGACTAGGTGTACATGGCTCTTACCTCTGGTGGGGATGGGGTGCCACTGAGCCTGCCTCACAAAGGGTGCTTGCCTACAAGCCTCGTCCTAGCCTAGGGGAACCCACAGACCACCTTGCCCACCCAGACACCTCCAATGCGCGCTGAATCAGATGGATGTGAGTGTACTCACCCCCTTGTGTCTGCTGTGATGCCCTCAAGCACCCATCCAACTCTGGATACGCCACTGCCAGGATCCGGAAAATCAGGGGAGTCATGGTGCGACGGGCACCCCTCCCACGTTGGGAGGCCATCCCCAGCTGGGCCTCTGCCGTCTTCTTGCTCCAGCGGCAAATTTCCTCCCATCTTTTACAGCAGTGGTGCTCCGTCTGTGGTGGACCCCCAGGGCCCGGACGTCCTTGGCGATGGCACGCCAAATATCCTTCTTCTGGTGGGTGCTGACCTACAGGAATAGTACAGGAGAAAGGTACAACATTAACCGTCTGGACCGTCACAGTCATTGGCCCACGTTCCCACTCTTGCCCTGACTCACATACACTCCCCGTCGTATCATGCACGCCTCTTACAGCATGCTCACAGTGTACTCACCTATTTGTCTGGAGGACCATAGAGTAGCGTTTACTGAGGAAGGACCCCATCTAATATTTGCTCCAACTCCTCTGATGTGAAGGCAGGGGCCCTTTCCCCAGACACTTGATCCATTGTTGCTTCCAGACTGAGGTCACAGCAGCACTTGCAGTGTAGGTCCTCTCCTGTCGAAGATCAGGTATCAAGTGAGTGAACAGAGAGAAAATGGCGGTCACGTCCACGGCGGTGCGTACCGTCACTGCCGGCGTACATCGTCATTGGCTCCTGGGACTTATAGGGTCCAATGTTAACCAATGCAGGATTGCGCCGCGGTCTTAGACCGCCTACCGCGACGGTGTACAACACCAGCATAGTTACCCCATATCCCCTTGTCCCACATTACTGGTCAGGCAGCCGCCATTTCAAGGGGCCACATGGCATTATTTTTAAATGCATCACACATATCTAGGCCTTGTATACACACAGAGACAGGCACATAGCGGATTGACAAATGTGTGCAATAAAGGTGTTTATTTCGTACCTCAGTGTTGGCTGATCCTTTGATTGATGTTCTCGTCCATAGAGCACGTCCGCTGGGGCAGGTGAGGAGATGGCGGCATCCTCCAGTGTACAGACCGCTGGTAGACCTGTCGGGAATGGAAGAGCAACATGTTATACTCACCTACAGACTTGATCGTGCCACAATCCAGGAGCTGTGTGCCCAGTTGGAGCCAGACCTGATGTCAGCTATCCGCCATCCTACAGGAATCCCCCCTCTAGTGCAGGTGCTGTCAGTACTCCATTTCGTGGCAAGTGGGTCTTTTCAAACTACAGTGGCCATTGCATCAGGGATTTCCCAGCCAATTTTATCTAACGTGTTGTCCAGAGTGTTGTCAGCCCTGCTGAAACACATGCGCAGCTACATCGTGTTCCCTCAGGTGGAGGATATGCCTACAGTGAAAGGTGACTTCTATGACCTGGGACATATCCCCAACATCATAGGTGCCATTGATGGGACACTTGTGGCCTTGGTATCCCCCCGCAGGAGTGAACAGGTGTACAGAAACCGGAAGAGTTACCATTCTATGAATGTGCAGATGGTGTGTTTGGCCGACCAGTATATCTCCCATGTGAACGCCAAGTTTCCTGGCTCAGTGCATGACGCTTACATTCTGAGGAATAGCAGCATCCCTTATGTGATGGGGCAACTCCAGAGGCACAGTATGTGGCTATTAGGTGAGGCAATGGACCCTATACAGTGTGAATAGTTGTCTGGGTCTGGGGTTGTCCCTAAGGGTTAGTGTGTGTCTAACAGTTGTCCCTCAACATTTGCAGGTGACTCTGGCTACCCCAACCTGTCATGGCTACTGACCCCAGTGAGGGATCCCAGGACAAGGGCAGAGGAACGCTACAATGAGGCACATGGGCGGACTAGGAGGGTTATGGAGAGGACCTTCGGCCTCCTGAAGGCCAGGTTCCGATGCCTCTATATGAAAGGTGGTTCCCTATACTACTCACCAAAGAAGGTGTGCCAGATCCTTGTGGCCTGCTATATGCTGCACAACTTGGCTTTGCGACGACAGGTGCCTTTTCTGCAGGAGGATGGTCCAGAAGGAGGTGTTGTGGCGGCTGTGGAGCCTGTGGACAGTGAAGAAGAGGAGGCAGAAGAAGAGGACATAGACAACAGAACCACCGTGATCCATCAATACTTCCAGTGAGACACAGGTAAGAAGACATCACTGCCTCCAACATCTGATCAAATTGTTCGACCCATCATCTGTCTGTGTCTTTCACCCAGTGTCTGGACCCTGATTTCTCACTTTCCGTTTCGATTTCACACATGTGGGTCCCACTGTGTGACCTCTGCTATGTTACCTCATGGACTAGAGCTGTGTGACATAGGTATGTTGACGATACAATGGACATTGCTATTTCCCTCAGTTATTGCAAATACACAATTGTGAAAGCACAGACTGACTCCAGATTGTTTTGTGATTCAAAGGTGTTTTTTTAAGTTCAAAAAAGTGGAGGGGTTGTAAAATGGTTGGGGTGATGGTGGAGGTATGTCCATGGCAGAGCACCACACATCCCACAGTGTAGGAAGTTGGCTCTGTATGTACTATTTCAAAGTAAGAAATAACATGCACAGAGTCCAAGGGTTTCCCTTAGAAGTAAGATAGTGGCAACAAGAGATAATTCTAATGCTCTATTTTGTGGTAGTGTGGTCGAGCAGTAGGCTTATCAGAGGGTAGTGTTAAGCATTTGTTGTACACACACAGGTAATAAATGAGGAACACACACTCAAAGACAATCCCAGGCCAATAGGTTTTTGTATAGAAAAATATATTTTCTTAGTTTATTTTAAGAACCACAGGCTCAAGATTTACAAGTAATACTTCAAATGAAAGGTATTTCACTTAGGAACTTTAGGAACTTTGAATTAGCAAAATAGCATATACAGTTTACACAAAAATGTCAATAAGCTATTTTAAAACTAGACACTGCAATTTTCAACAGTTCCTGAGGGAGGTAAGTGTTTGTTAGTTTTGCAGGTAAGTAAACCACCTACAGGGTTCAAAGTTGGGTCCAAGGTAGCCCACCGTTGGGGGTTCAGGGCAACCCCAAAGTTACCACACCAGCAGCTCAGGGCCGGTCAGGTGCAGAGGTCAAAGTGGTGCCCAAAACACATAGGATTCAATGGAGAAGGGGGTGCCCCGGTTCCAGTCTGCCAGCAGGTAAGTACTCGCATCTTTGGAGGGCGGACCAGGGGGGTTTTGTAGGGCACCGGGGGGGACACAAGTCAGCACAAAAAGTACACCCTCAGCGGCACGGGGGCGGCCGGGTGCAGAGTGCAAACAGGTGTCGGGTTTGCAATAGGTTTCAATGGGAGACCCAGGGGTCTCTTCAGCGAAGCAGGCAGGCAAGTGGGGGGGGCTCCTCAGGGTAGCCACCACCTGGGCAAGGGAGAGGGTCACCTAGGGGTCGCTTCTGCACTGGAGGTCAGATCCTTCAGGTCGTGGGGGCTGCAGGTGCACTGTCTTTACCAGGCGTTGGGTTCTTTGAAGCAGGCAGTCGCGGTCAGGGTTAGCCTCTGGATTCTGTCTGCAGGCGTCGCTGGGGAGGCTCAGGGGGGTCAACTCTGGCTACTCACAGGGTCGCAGTCGCCGGGGATCCCTCCCTGTAGTGTTGTTTCTCCGCAGGTCGAGCCGGGGGCGTCGGGTGCAGAGCGCAAAGTCTCACGCTTCCAGTGGGAAACGTGTTGTCTTTAAAAGTTGCTTCTTTGTTGAAAAGATGTTTCTTCTTTGGAGCAGAGCTGCTGTCCTCGGGAGTTCTTGGTCCTTTTAGATGCAGGGTAGCCCTCTGAGGCTTCAGAGGTCGCTGGACCTTGTGGAACGCGTCGCTGTTGCAGTTTTTCTTGAAGTGGGGAGACAGGCCGGTAGAGCTGGGGCCAAAGCAGTTGGTGTCTCCGTCTTCTCTGCAGGGCTTTCAGGTCAGCAGTCCTTTTTAATCTTAGGTTGCAGGAATCTATCTTGCTAGGTTCTGGGAGCCCCTAAATACTCAATTTAGGGGTGTGTTTAGGACTGGGGGGTTAGTAGCCAATGGCTACTAGCCCTGGGGGTGGCTACACCCTCTTTGTGCCTCCTCCCTGAGGGGAGGGGGGCACATCCCTAATCCTATTGGGGGAATCCTCCATCTGCAAGATGGAGGATTTCTGAAAGTCAGTCACCTCAGCGCAGGACACCTTAGGGGCTGTCCTGACTGGCCAGTGACTCCTCCTTGTTTTTCTCATTATCTCCTCCAGCCGTGCCGCCAATAGTGGGGCCGTGGCCAGAGGGGGGCGGGCAACTCCACTAGCTGGAGTGCCCTGGGGTGCTGTAACAAAGGGGGTGAGCCTTTGAGGCTCACCACAAGGTGTTACAGTTCCTGCAGGGGGAGGTGAGAGGCACCTCCACCCAGTACAGGCTTTGTTACTAGCCACAGAGTGACAAAGGCACTCTCCCCATGTGGCCAGCAACATGTCTGGTGTGTGGCAGGCTGGTAAAACTAGTCAGCCCACACTGGAAGTTGGGTATGGTTTCAGGGGGCATCTCTAAGATGCCCTCTGGGATGTATTTCACAATAAAATGTACACTGGCATCAGTGTGCATTTATTGTGCTGAGAAGTTTGATACCAAACTTCACAGTTTTCAGTGTAGCCATTGTGGTGCTGTGGAGTTCATGTATGACAGACTCCCAGACCATATACTCTTATGGCTACCCTGCACTTACAATGTCTAAGGTTTTGCTTAGACACTGTAGGGCATAGTGCTCAGGCACCTATGCCCTCACCTATGGTATAGTGTACCCTGCCTTAGGGCTGTAAGGCCTACTAGAGGGGTGACTTATCTATGCCATAGGCAGTGTGAGGCTGGCATGGCACCCTGAGGGGAGTGCCATGTCGACTTAGTCATTTTCTCCCCACCAGCACACAAAAGCTGGCAAGCAGTGTGTCTGTGCTGAGTGAGGGGTCTCCAGGGTGGCATAAGACATGCTGCAGCCCTTAGAGACCTTCCCTGGCATCAGGGCCCTTGGTACCAGGGGTTCCAGTTATAAGGGACTTACCTGGATGCCAGGGTTTACCAATTGAGGAAACAAAGGTACAGGTTACGGAAAGAACACTGGTGCTGGGGCCTGGTTAGCAGGCCTCAGCACACTTTCAAATCATAACTTGGCATCAGCAAAGGCAACAAGTCAGGGGGTAACCATGGCAAGGAGGCATTTCCTTACACACAGGCACTCACGCAAGCATCACACACATGCAGACACACCAACATCTACTGCCTCCACTGTGTCCCCCTCCTCCACGTCTCCCTCCTCCCTCCCTGTCTCATCTCCACTCACACCTGCATGCACTACATCCTCAGCCACTTCGTCCATCACCAGCACACCCACCACCACACCCCGCTCACGTGCAGTCACCACCCCCACTACCATTCACACATCCCCTGTGTCCTCTACCATTGTGTCTGTGAGCCCTCCTCCAAAAGTACACAAACGCAGTCACCCACCCACCCACCAGCCATCCACCTCACGACAGCCTCCAGCCCATGCATCTTCACCCCAAGTCAGCAAACGTACACCTCCTACAACCACTACCTCTTCCTCTACTCCCAAATCCCCTCCATCTACCCGTCCCAGTGCTCCCCAAAAACTTTTCCTGGCCAAACTTGACCTCTTCCCCTCACCTCCCCCACCCCTTCCGTTCCTAGGGGCCACCTCTCCAGGTCCCAACCCAGCACCTCAGCCACAACATCTGCGGGACCAGTGGTGCCAGTAATAACCGGCTTCTGGAGTGCGCCAGGCAGCAGGGCAGCCAGTGTGGCAAGGATCCAGAACACGGACAGTCCCCCACCTGTAAAGCACAAAACGTTGGCCAGTTCCCAGCGGGAGTGTGGAAAGAAATCAGCCACCAAAGCCGCTCCCAGGGGTACTGTTGGGAGTGTGGAGACAGCTGCGCCACCATCCAAGGTGGGGAAGGGGCACAGGAAAACTGGTAAGTCTGGGGAACTCTGCACGGCGAACAAGACCGCCACCAGCACCGCTGCCCAGGACACGACCGCCACTAGCACAGTTGCCCAGGACACCACCTACACTAGCACCGCTGCCCAGGACACCACCGCCACTAGTACCGCTGCCCAGGACACCACCGCCACTTGCACCACTGCCCAGGACACCACCGCCACTAGCACTGCTGCCCAGGACACCACCACCATTAGCACCGCTGCCCAGGACACGACCACCACCAGCACCACTGCCCAGGACACTTCCACCACCAGCACCGCTCCTAGGACACTACCACCACCAGCACTGCAGGGCAGTGCGCGCCAAAGTTTCAGACGCTACTGAGGCCGCCACGAGCTGGATGAAGCACTCTGGGCACAAAGCCCCCTTCAGAACCAGTGGATAATCACATCCACTACCTCAGTCCTTGGCAGGATGAAGCACTCTGGGCACAAAGCCCCCTCCAGAACCAGTGGAGTAATGAACCACTACCTCAGTCCTAGGCAGGATGAAGCACTCTGGGCACAAAGCCCTCTCCAGAACCAGTGGATAATCACATCCACTACCTCAGTCCTGGGTAGGATGAAACACTCTGGGCACAAAGCCCCCTCCAGAACCTGTGGATAATGACATCCACTACCTCAGTCCTGGGCAGGATAATCACATCCACTACCTCAGTCCTGGGCAGAATGAAGCACTCTGGGCACAAAGCCCCCTCCAGAACCAGTGGAGACTGTTAATCACTTGTGAGACAGTAGCTCTGCACTCCCCAGGATAAAGCAGTGGGCAACCCACCCACTGTAGAGACTTGAGAGTCTGTGGCTTTGCACTCCCCAGGATTGCACAGTGGGCAAGCCACCCACTGTAGAGACATGAGAGACTGTGGCTTTGCACTCCCCAGGACTGCACAGTGGGCAACCCACCCACTGTAGAGACTTGCGAGACTGTGGCTTTGCACTCCCCAGGATTGCACAGTGGGCAACCCACCCACTGTAGAGACTTGAGAGACTGTGGCTTTGCACTCCCCAGGATTGAACATTGAGCATGGAGCCCCCTCGAGTATCTGGCGTCGTGCACTCATCCGGCTGAGGTGCCCCCCCTTCCTTTCCCCTGAGGTGCCTGTTTTCTTTCTATCTGATGCCCCAGCAGTGTTTTCTCCATCTTGTTCGGGTATTGAGTGTGGACCTCGCCGATGCCTTTTGGGCCCAGTGGTCCACGGACTATGATGGTGGAATCCCTTGGACTTGTATTCTTCTTGTATATATTTGTTTATAGTGTGAATATCTTTATATATGGTTATATTTTTGAAAACGGACTTTGATTATATTACAATCATTAGACTCATTTCCTTTTGTCCTTGCATTCTTCCAGGGGAGTTTGGGGGGTGTAACTGTGAAGTATCATGCTGTATTTGTGTGTGTGTTTTCGTGGGTGAGGGTGGGGTGGCAGTGTTGCGTGTCTGTGTCACTGTTTTTTCCATCCCCCCTCCCTTGTGTCGTAGGTGCAGTACTCACCGTGCTCCTTGCCGCCAGTGTTCGTGCTCCTGGTAGAGGAGCAGGAAGATAAGGGCTGGAAGGATCTGAAGTTCCGGTTACATGGCGTCCTGGTTCCTTGTGGGATGTGTAGAGGTGAGCGTTTCTCCTTCGAAGTCCTTTTTCTGCCGTGTTTTTGTTCGCAGTGAATCCGCCCGGGAAAAGGTGGCGGATTGGCCAGTTGTAATTCCGTGGGTGGTACATTGTCCTCCGCCTCTCTGTTGGCGGTTACCGCAGCGGTGTTTGTTTGTACCGCTGTGGCGGTCGGAGTGTTAAAGTGGCTGTCTATGTTGGCAGTTTCTGCCACGGTCATAGTTCAATTTTTTTTACCACCGGCCTGTTGGCGGTTTTACCTCCGCTTTAACACCGACCGCCAGGGTTGTAATGACCACCATAGTGTGGGAAAATTGTGCCAACAATGGTTAAAATCATCCTCACTAGATGCGGTCAAAGAACACCTCAGACTTCTGTCTAACACCACTGACATAGAAGACTTCCTGTTAGGCCCCAGAACACCACGTAGGAAGCATTTCCTATATGAAGTATATAATGAAATTTGGAAACTTTCCCAACATGATGCTGCTGCCCGGTTAAGGCAAATAGATCAGGAGAATCTTAAGAAAGCATTAGCTGTTGTGGATAACGGGATTAATATTTTGTCCCCACCGGATATATACTTTAAATAATATTGTTTCTTCTGCAACAGACATCATACAATCGGATATGTCTTCTTTACACCATGGACAGAGTCAGATCAGGTCCACAATGCAGTTGGAATGGACGCTTCAAACATTGAAGGCGGGTTGCGTTCCCTGGCTGCATGTCAGTGCAAGGGAGATATTTCCTTCCTTTAATTTAACGCGACAACAACAGTTAATGGCTAAAAAGGAAGTGACTTATGTCATGCTTAACATCGAGAAGTTAAAAAAGTTGCCTTTTACTGTGGCCGAAATACCATCTGCTGCGTGGTTAATACACTGGGTTAATAATCTGCCTATTTCATCACTATAATTCACCTCGTGTTTAAAACACATTCCGGTAGGCAGATATGAAAAACTGGGAGATAGTTACATCCCTGAGGAGTGGGACCTTTCCTTCTCGTACAAATGCTTCAGTGGCATGAAATAAGTCTTTCTTAGTGGTAGGGAATGTGAGACTTCGGTCAGCCACTCGATGGTTTGTAAACAGCTGTCCTTGCATGGGGCGTGTAACCCATCAGCTGCAAACTTGGCATGTTATCTGAAGGGAGTTCCAGTCCCTTTGATTAGACCTACGTTCCAGGTGCTTTCAAACGGCAGCTACGTCCTCCTCAATGGTGAAAACTGTTGTGGCATGCAGCCCGGAATAGTTTATGTTGTTTCGGTCTCTAAGGTTGTTACATGCTGCGGGAACGTACTCTTTCCCCCCACCAAAATAATTAAGGAGGTAGCTGATATTTGGCCTCACATTGCTACTTCAAACGTAAATTTTGACAAGTTAAGCAGACTCAAGGCTTTACTGTTTCAAAAGCATGTGGCCCTCACATCTGTGCGCGAGACCTACGCACTTCAAGTGGCAAGGTCGTCGGCAGAAATACAGTCCCTGTTAAATACAAACTTTCCGAGACACTTTGGTGAACTTGAATATTCAATGCGTCCAGCACGACTGGAATCACTGGAACTTTTCGAAATTGACATGTTCTTTGAATTTGGCTACGTGCCACGTGCTCGTATTTTAAATTGTCTCGTAGAATGCTTTTGTGTCCCTTTAACTTGTCCAAATTGGCACTGTTTTATTTTGTATCTTAGGTTGAGCTTTTTAGCAATACTATTTTAGCTTTGGCTTTGAACCACTTTTCAACCGACAAGGGGAGGGTGTTGTGTAGCCATTTTTGTTATAGATCCATGCACGTTATTTTGCCACATTAGGCCGTTGTGCACTTTAACCTAGACATCTTTGATTCGGCTTCGCATTATTACAATAACCATTTGTAGGGTCTTGTTTTATTTTCATTTATCTGACTGTTTCTGTCTAGGCTTGCACTCTGTTCTCAAACAACACATTCTTGTTCACTCTGTGCTTCCTTCAAGATTACAGTCTGGTACATTGCCGGTGAACGCGGTAGAAGTTTAGTCTCCAACATTCGTAGAAAGCACACATCCTTACGTAGGGACATTTTCTCAGAACATTAGCTGTGTTATTATAAAAACACTTCTTTGTCCTTTACACGTCAGAGAGAGATTCCAGCCAGGGAATCACGACTGTATGCTGACTGCTTTGCTACAGATGCTAACACAGACCACAGGCCTTTGCTCAGGTATGGGGGTTGATGTCTTCCCAGGGGAACCTGAAAGGCAGAATTAGAGCTTAACATGCTGTGCTCAAATTATAACTCAGGTATGAGATAGTGTACCAGCCATAGTGCCAATATGATAGCGTTGTTTTTATGCTTCACTCTTCTTGTTGCAATTTTAATATTGCTAAGATGCAGTCATTTAATTAAACTCATTATTGAAACATATACTGCTTCTGATTGTCATTTATAAATGAGACCGAAGTGTAAGTGAGAGAACCGGATGTGACCTGAGTGACCATGACTTCCCTGAGAAGCCTAGTATGTCATGTGCTCGGCTGCCCAATCATCACTATCCTTTGGTAGGGATGTGGCACTGCTAGTTAGCAGGAGCAAAACCCGGATTACAGTGACAGGTGTCACCCGCCGTGTTGTAGATTCAGTCTCCCACACCGTGGACGATCCTGCTGCTCGAAATACAGTAGTCTCATTAGAATAATGAGAGCCTTCGTGACAATAGTAATCACACTGGCTCCAGTGTCTCTCAGAGCCTCCATCCTCTTTGCATTGATGGTCACCCACTGCCTGTACTTCTTAGTGTTCACAGGCACGCAGGTCCTCTGGACCATCTCACTGTCCTCTAGTGAGACAAGAGTCATCTCAGCTGGCTCCCACCCTTCTCCTGGAACCAACTCCTCCCCAAGTGCTAAACTACCCAAACCCTGTGACTGTGCACCAGTGGGTGTCAGTGTCCGCTTTGGACACTTGGCATCCCCTCTCATGTGACCTTCCTGATCACATACATAACACGTGTGGGAAACCTTGCCTGCAGGTTTCCCTGTAGAGATCCAAGGCTTCTTCTCACCAGGGGGATGGGAAACCTTACCCTGGGACATAGGCTGTGGCCCTTTAGAGAACTCCCTCTGCTTACCCTTGCACCCAACCCACTTCTTCAGATGGGGACCCTGCCTACCCTTGGCAGAGTGTCCCCCATACCTCTTTTGGACCCTGGTACTCTCCCAAAGGTCTGTCTCCTGGGCAAGCTTCCTGAGATCAAAAGTTGTTACCTTGCTGCCCTTCAACCACCCACCCAGTGCTCTGCCAAAAGAATCAACACATCCCAACCAAATTTGAGAATCCCCCTTCTTGCGAGACCTAAACTTTTCCTTGTACTGCTCTGGAGTGAGACAATATTTAGTGAGTAGAGCATTCTTCATGGTAAAGTAGGTAAGCCCCTGGGGATCCTCTAGGGCTGTCAAGGTGTCCCCACCATCTGTCTCAAGGTGCTTCTACATACCTTCCCCCCAGTGTACCTCAGAGACCATGTTCATGTGAAAAGCTGACTCATACCCCTTGAACCGCAGGTATATGTCATCCTCCCACTTATAATTCTTCACCAGAATTTGTGAAAGTGCACTCTCTTCCCAGGATGCACTGTGGAACTGCTGCCACCATCTATGTTGGAACTGCCCTTCAGATCCAGCTCCTGTAAGCTCAGTTCTTGAGCAAAGATTAATTTCTTCTCCTGCATGGCAAGTTTGACTTTTTCTTCCTCCCTTTTTATTCTACCCAGCTCCAGCTCCCTCTCATGCTGGAGTCTGAGCTTCTCCATTTCTAGTTGATGTCTCTGGTTTTCCCACCTGTCCTCCAGTTCCTCCTGTGTCAGGCCTTTGGAAGAAACAGTGATGCCCTCCCTGGAGGCCCTACCTCCATGCCTAGTTATCCACTGAAACGTCATGTATGCTCTGCACCTTCTCATCCACAGCAATATTCTCCTCTGGAGGATGTTCCTCAGCCTCTTTTTCTGCCAACCACCCCCTCAGCGCCTTTTGCAGCTTACAAAAGTTCTTGAGCTGGGCTACTGTGTAATCCACATTTATAGCAACTACTAATGGTTTCACAGACTGAGACATGCTTGTGGATAAGGCTCAACAAGGATGCAAGGTTTCAGAAGACAAGGGAAATCCAGAAGGAAGAAGAAAACCAAAAATCCAATATAAAAAAACAGTGTTGTCTTGCATATTGATCTGCACTGAAACAGTAGTGTACACCACTATCTCCATGTACAGTACAAATACTAGTCCAATCCTCACCACTGATCACAAATGTTAGAAATGTGGTCTCTAGTTTGCACTCAGTTTACACTCTGTCCAAACAGGGACTCTCACTCTACTCAGGGTAAGGGAGATACCCAGCTCATATAACCCCTACCATCCCCTTGGTAGCTTGGCACAAGCAGTTAGGCTTTTCTCAGACGTAATGTGTAAAGTATTTGCACAAACACAGTCACACAGTGACAAAACACAAAAAGATGCCACACCAGTTTAGTAAAACAGCCAATATTTATCTAAATCAAACAAGACCAAAACAACAAAAATTCAACATACACAAGAAAAGATATCAAATTTTAAAGTAAAAAGAGTCTTAATCCATAAGAATCAATGGGTACATTGTTTTAGCATAAAGCTGCTGGGGCGAGCAAGCGTGCATTGGAAAAGCAAGCAATGCGTTGATTTCTTACTCGCAAGTGAGGTCGTGCATTGATTCTTTCTCCGAGGGGTAAGTGACAGGTCACGATTCTTTCCTGGCAGGGAAGAGTTACGTTGATTTCTGAACAAGCAGCCTTGGGTCCGTGCGGTGATGTTGAAGGTTTTGACACAAGAGATGATGTGTGGAAAATTTGGAAACACAGCAGCAATGATTCTGCACTGAGCTGGCAATGAATCAATTTCTGCTGCCATGAGGCAGATGCTGCGTCTATTTTACAGCCACGATGGGGTTGCTACATCAATTCTTCTGCCACTCGCCTCCAGTGCATGGATTTTTACTGTAGTTCATCCAGCTTCTCCTTCCAGGGGCCCGGGGACTGATTGTGGCACCACTTGGCAAGTCAGGAGTCTCAGTAAGATAGCCCAGGTGCTGGCAGGTGAAGTCTGTGATGTCCCGGAGGCTTTTTAACAGGAGGCAAGCTCAGTCCAAGCCCTTGGAGAAACTTCACAAGCAGGATACACAGCAAAGTCCAGTCTTTGTTTTCTCTAAGGCAGAAACAGCAACTGCAAGCAAAACCAGAAAAGCACACACTTCAAAGGGGCTGAACCTCTCCTCACAGCTATTCAGCTCTTCTTCTTGGCAGAGGTTCCTGTAGATCCAGACGTGTTCTAGAGCTGTGGGGTCAGCAGTACAATACTCATGTCTGCCTTTGAAGTAGGCAAACTTCAAAGGAAAGTCTTTGTAGTGCACAAGACCCTGCCTCTTCCTTGTCCTGCCCCAGCCACACTCTAGGGGGTTGAGACTATTGTGTGTGGTCAGATGCAGCCCTTTCAAGTGCAGGTGTTAGCGCTTTCCTTCCACTCTTGCCCAGGAAGACTCAAGAGGATATGCAGTACACACCTCAGCTCTCTTTGTGTCACTGTCTAGAGGGAATTCACAAACAGCACAACTGTCAGTCTGACCCAGACATGGATTCAGCAGCCAAGCAGATGTACATAATGGTTAAGCAAGAAAACGGCTACTTTCTAAAAGAGGCGTTTTCAAAGTCACAATCGAAAAACCAACTTTATCAAAAGATGTATTCTCAAATTGTGAGTACAAGGACGCTAAACTTCAACTCCCTATCTGCTCTCAAAGGGAAACTACACTTAAAGGCAATCCCATGTTAACCTATGGGAGAGATAGGCCTTGCAATAGTGAAAACCGAATTTGGCAGTTTTTCATTGTGAGGACATGTAAAACACATCAGTACATGTCCTTCCTTTCACATACATTGCACCCTGCCCATTGGGCTACCTAGGCCCAATTTAGGGGTGTCTTACATGTACTAAAAGGGAAGGTTTGGGCCTGGAAAGTGGGTACAGTCGAATTGGCAGGTTAAAACTGCATTTGCAGACACTGCAGTTGCAGGTCTGAGCCATGTTTACAGGGCTACTAATGTGAGTGGCACAACCAGTGATGCAGGCCCACTAGTAGTATTTGATTTACAGGGAAAGGGCACCTCTAGTGCACATTACTAGGGACTTACTAGTAAATCAAATATGCTAATAGTGGATAACCAATCATATTCACAATTTACACAGGGAACACTTACACTTTAGCAGTAGTAAAGTGCCCAGAGTACCAAAGCCAGCAAGAATGAAATCCAGCACACAGTCAAAAATACAGGAAGGAGAGGCAAAAAAGACAGGGGAGACTATGCCAAAGATGCCAGGCCAAGTATGATCAATTTAAAAATCAAAGTGATGGTCAACTCCTCTGAGTGTTACTTACCAAAGGCAAAGGGCCAGCTCATACCTCCTAACTTGATACCTCACATTACAAGGAGCCTAGTGTGAAGTTACAAAGAATGAATTGAAATACGCTCAACACCACCAACAGCCACAATGAGTACCAAAGACAGAATAACACACAACATGTACGTACAACCCTGAATCCTTCCTTCTTCACTTCAACACTCTCCTATCAGGTGCTTTCTCTGTCATCATCCACTTCTCCTGAATGCTCTACCTCTTATTTACCAATAAAGGAGAAATCAAACTGCCTTTCTAACCCTATATACACCCTCCCCCAAAAATATAACTTGCCCATCACACTATGGCGGTCATTATGAACATGGCGGAAAAGACCGCCGACCGCCGTGTCGGGGGTGAACAGAATGCTGCTGTTGCCGGTGAATGGAAACCCGCCATATAATGAACGAAAAACCCAACCCCGCCAAAAATTCCCAGACCACCACTCCCCGCCATGACTTTGTCTGCCGGAAATCCGGCCCACTCCACCCTCACACTGCCAAGCACATCCACATCCCGCCCTCCAAATAACGATGCACAAATCACCTCGGGGGACAGTGGAGGCCGGACGACCAATGGCGACTCCGACCACCACGGGCGCCAAGTGGACTCAACAGCAAGAAGTGCACACATTGGCTAGGTGTATCACCCACACACCTGACACACATCCAGAACCCCATAAAAAACCCCAGACACACCCCACAATCCCTTGCAATGAAAGCAGGACAAGAAGACGGAGAGCACCAGAGCCAGACAGCGAAAGCCAGCATACAGGACACGCACACCCAACCACAGACTAGCACCCTTACCTTGTTCCCAGTCCCGACACCATCCACCACACTCACCATCTCCCACCCCAAAAATCCACGCTTCACAGAAAGGGAGTTAAGGACCATCGTGAACGAGATCCTGAAGGTGGAGCCACAAATATTTGGGGCCAAGGTGCAGCACACACCCATCACCCGGAAAATGGAGCTGCGGCAGACCATTGTGAACAGGGTGAATGCAGTGGGACACTATCCACGCACCAGGGACGACATCCGGAAGAGATGGAACAACCTGCGAGGGAAGGTCTGTGGCATGGCATCCAGGCACCACATCTCAGTGCATAAGGCTGGGGGAGGACCGCCACCAACACCACCCGACTACACTGACTGCGAGGAAAAGGTACTGGCCATCCTGAACCCAGAGGGACTCACTCGACTCTCTGGAGGAATGGACTCGGGTAAGTCATCTACAATTACCCCATATACACCACAGCTGCAATGCATGCACCACCCCACCCCACCCACACCCAACTGGACCTACACACCATCCAGCCATTACCCACCACATCCACCCCCCTGCATGTCCTCACACCCACTAACAGGGCCACATCACTCCCTCTGTGCACAGCCACCCACCCCTGAAAGTACCCACAATGGAACAATACCCCCACCACAATGCAACCCCACACTGTTGCTAAATGCAATGTCAACCTCACAAAGATATCCTGGAAGGCCACTGAAAGTAACACCAGCACTAAATAGTCCAGTCCTGTACACCTCAAACCTACTGTACATGCATATGTAACAGACATGTCGATGTCCCCCAACAGGCACCACCACCCATGCAACCCTAACGGATGGGACAAGGAGTGCCAGTGTCCTCCAGGGAGACAGAGGCACCTCACAAGACACTGGCAATGGATCCCTGGACACTGATGAGCAGGCGGGCCCCTCACACAGTCCTGGACTCTCACCATGCAGCAGCCCCACCCAGGAAACCACTGTCACCCCTACCACCCAGTCAAGACCAGCATCCCAGGGCAGGCGTACCCACACCACTGTACCCAGGGCACAGACTGGTGGAACACAGCTAGAGAAGCCACAGTCTCCCACTCCCAACATGCAGGAAGGCGAGGGCCCCAGTACAAGTTGCAAATCCAAACCTGTGCAGGGGTCACAGGCACAGGGGGATAGGGCAACGTCAAGGGTCTCAGTGGGCCAGTGGAAGGCCACAGGATGGATGCAGCAGCCCAGGACATTATTTCAGAGGTATTGGGGGCCTACCAACATACCCAAGACAGGTTGGCACAGGTTGTGCCCACCCTGGAGCAAAGTCAGAGGATGCAGCATGAACAGCACCAACAGGCCATGGAGCAGCGGAAAGAGCACAATGCCACAATGGCCACCATTGCTGGAGCACTGCTGCAGTTGGTAAAAAACCAGTGTGACACCCACACCGGACAAGAGACCCCCACAACAGCCCTGGACAACCAGCATCCAATGACCCAAGCAGCAGAAACATCCCAGGAAATACCTTCCCAGGAAACCCAAGGGCCAACCAGGCCACCCCAAGAAGCTCCACAGCAGGGGCCCAAACGTACTCTTAGGCCAAGATATGGCACTGGAAAACCAGTTAAGAACAAGGCCCCCTTCAACAATTGACTCTGCAACTAATGCAAAGCAACCATCCCACCCATTCACCAACAACACTTAGCTGAGGGCAATTTGAAGTACAATGTGCAAACATGTCTCAGATGAATGAGTATGGAAGAACTCTGGATAAGAAAGGAAGGAAACAGAAAGAGATGGAAACCATCAAGTATAGGTGAGAAGAAAAGAGAAAAGAGATAAAAAGGGAGAGTGAGGAAGGGGGAGAGATTGGAGGGTGAGCCAGAGAGAATAACAAGAGGAAAGTGAACTAGGGAAAGCAGAGAATGGAGTGAAGAAAGGAACACAATGAGAATGAAAAGAGGGGAAAGGAGAGGGGGTAAGGGAAAGGAAGAAAAGGGGACCTAGAAAGGAGAGAATTAATGGGGACAGAAATGAGAGTGGAAGGGAAAGATTGAAAAGTGAAAAGCAGTTAGTGAGGGGATAGAAAAGCAAAGCTTGAAAGGGGAATGGATAGCAGTAAAGGAGTGAGGTGAGAAGCGGAGGAAAAAAGGAGATAGTGTGGGAGAGCGAGAAAGTGTGCATATCTCTGCTTCATAACACATACAGTAATAGAATATGTAAAGCTGAAGAATGACTGGGCTGTATCATTCCCGGGCCTCCTCACCTAATGTGTAGCTCTGCTTTACAAGGCGCGCAATGGTGATTCTTATGTGACACCTAGGCTGCTAGGGCTTTCTGCTATCAAAAGATGTTTTCCTGGCATTACTATATGTATTCTGATAAAGTGTCAGTGTTTCCATCAGAATTTTTGGTGGAGAATTACAACGAGGCTTACAGAGACCTACAGCTACCTCTTTCAAAATGAAATCCTACTTTCGGATAGACTCCCACACATGCATACTCTTGCATGAACAAAGAATGAAATGTAACTAATTCTGCAACTGGTATCGAGAGGCGAGCTCAGTGGTGGGAGAGCCATGGACAGCTCGAGGCAGGCTCATGTTAGCTTCTGCTTTGCAATAGTCACAGGATGAAGCTTCCGCTTTGCAATGGTCACAGGATAAAGCTTCTGCTTTGCAATGGTCACAGGATGAAGCTTCTGCTTTGCAATGGTCACAGGATGAAGCTTCTGCTTTGCAATGATCACAGGATAAAGCTTCTGCTTTGCAATGGTCACAGTTTCGAAGTAAGCCTCAGCAAGGCCTACTAGTGCAAGGGGTTCACCCTTCTCTGCACAAAGTCCTCAGACCATATAGGAAGAAGTTGGCACAGAAACTGAAATAAAAGACAAAGTTTATTAAACCTCAAGAGGTGGTACTACAGTTCAAACAGCACCCTTCGGTAATGTTTGAAGTAGCACACTGAACTAAGAGAGCATGGTCCTTTTATACCCACGCAGGGGCTAAAAAGAAGGTGGCACAATTATAGAACCAAGACTTGTATACATATAAGGTCATATGGAAATGCACAGTCAACAGGTAGGAGGGGCTAACAGTTTTCAAGGACTAGTAGACACATTACTGTCTGTTACTAATTACTAACAGCTGCAGACCTTACTGGACATGTGCGAAAGTGGGGATGCTAAATATAACTTGTCACTAGACAGATTTTCAAGAGTAGTTAACAGGAAGGTAGGACAGAGCACATGGCGAGCACATGGCAGCATGTGGCAGAGATAATGGCTGCCATGAATACAAATGGATTCCGCGAAATGTTCACAATAGTTGCTAAATAAAAGATGTCTTCTGCTAATGCTTAAACTAATCACTACTAAATAGACAACCCTTTCAGCATTAGCTGAAGACATTCATCTTTCTGGGATAATCTAAATATTCATCTTGTATATTTATGCTCATCATTTCAGCTATTTCCTTATCTAACATATGTTGTGCCTTCATTTCTGTAATATTTCTTTTGGTAGGCATACAAGCAGTAATACACAAGGAGCAGAACATTGGACCACACTGAATACAGATACAGCATGTGAAAAATATTGCAATCATTACACACAGGATAGTCAGTAGTTTCCAGCCCCAGGCGGAAACAAGAGCCCAAAACCATCCAGAAAAAGTCCAAGTACCAGTCTCTGTGTGAATTTCTGAAGCAATTTTATGCAATTTAGATATTGCATCATATACTGAAGGTGAGTGATCTGGAATGAAAATGCAGCAACTACTACCGATGATGCGACATGCACCACCTCGATCAGCTAATATCACATCTAGTACCATACGATTTTGGAGCGCTACAATCCTCGCAATTCGGAGCTCCTCAGTAATATTCCCAAGTGCCAGAGCTGCCTGATTGGTAACAGCTTCCACAACCCTAGTCAATTGTCTCACTTTCCTACTGTTTAACGCAGCACCCACAAAGGGGAACAACCCTAAATTAAAATCAACATATTGTTGCAGGCTAGTGTCTGTTTGGTCTACCTCATTTGTACTTATTTCCCTTTTATATCTATTTTTAATGATGTAATTGAACAGGTTAAAATCTCAGTGATATGATGCAGGTGCCAAAAACGCAGGGGGTAATAGAAAAGATACATAACACACACCTGACCACCCAACAGGTAGTTGGTAATATCCATAGTTACCACAAACAAAATATGTCTTATGTGAAGCTGTAAAACTACTATTATTTACACCCTCAATAGTTAAAATCAAGGTACAATCACTTATCCCCACTGGAATTCACCCAATGCTACGTATACATAAATCTACTTTAGTTTTTGTAACAGAAATCACAAATTATTCTTACTTGTCAGAGTCCCTTATATTTGTGAAGACATATGATATTGAAACATTGTCTGGTTGATACTCTTCCCATTCCCATTTAGTTCCTTTGGCTTGGGGATACCCATCTTTGTCTTGGTGGCATACTTTATTAAGACGAAAAGAAGTCCGCCCTCTGTACGTTTTCCAGATGCAAACAAAAGCATATACCAAGCTTGACAAGAACTATTGTGTGAAAAAGGAAGAGGAATGAAAGGTGTTCCTCCTTTCTTTTGATGCGCAGGTACCATTCCACATACCCAACAGTTAGTAGTATTTGTAGCATTATGAGTATGATGCAACATCTGAATGAACGTATTATTGAAGTACGATTGACGGTGCTTCTGCTCATGATAGGGAAGCGTAAAGTAATAGTGACCCTCTGGTACTGGAGTAGTGGCAACAAAAAACTCACAAGCAGGAGCCTTCTTTTCAACAAACCAGGTGATTATTGCCATAACCACCAAAACAACAACAAACCCCATAGTATTAATGATCACTTTGTTATTCATTTTAGCAACAGTGATAATCGACCCTTCCAGAAATTAATTAAAAACAATCGTTGGAGCTCTTATCCCTGGGCAGCCGCTGATTTCTTCACCACTGGCAAGACGGGTATCACTACTCTAATGCATGGCTGATCCCCCCCCCTTCCACATTGGCTCTCCGTTTCACTAACCCAGGGCAGTAGCTCAACCAGTTTTCTCCAGCACTACAGATTCTTTCCTCAGTCTCAAATTATATTGCAACACTCCAGAAACCGTATGGTCCGGGAAGAACTCTGCAGATTCGTCAGGTGATATAGCACGGCCTTTCACTATAGTCAAGATCTCTCGATGATTGGTCAGCACAGCAGGTTCTACCAAGGTAGGTAGCACTCTCTTGCAGTGAGCACTATGGACCCAATTCTTTCAGTTCATCACTCCAACTGCTGTCCTCGTCACAAGGAGCACCTGCTCTGTGCCTCGCCAGCTTGGTTCCAGGCTGCATGATCTTTCAAAGGATTTAATCATCACCTGGTCACCAGGTCGGAGTTCATGGCCTTCACCTGTAGATCTGTCAGGAAGTGCTTCTCAAACCTGTTGAGGAATAGAAACCAAATTGTCGGTTAACTGTGCCAAATAATCATTCATCAGGACACAAGGTACATCATATACAGAATTTGGCTTAGGAACTCCCCAAATGTTCATTGGCCTTCCAAATACTATTTCATAGGGGGCAAGGCCTGTTCGAGAGTGTGGCACTGACCTAATAGACAATATTGCCAACGGTAATGCATCCGGCTACGTTAAAGATGTGGAAGCCTGTATCTTCGCTAACTTCAGCTTCAAAGTAGCATTATACCTTTCCACCAACCCAGCTGATTGTGGGTGGAAAACTGCATGGAACTTCTGTTTGATCCCTAATCCTTTCAGGACATACTTAATAACTTCCCCAACAAAATGAGGTCCGTTATCATTCCATAAAAGTCTGCAAACACCAAACCTAGGGAAAAATTCTTTCAAAAGCACCTTTGCTGTGGTAATGGCAGTATTATCCTTTGTGGGGTACGCCTCTATACATTTACTGAAGGCACATACCACCACCAAGACATAATTTTAATTGTTGCACCGTTCAAGCTGAATATAATCCATTTGTAGAACTTCGAAAGGTGCAGTTGGTGTAGCAAACTCTCCAGTAGGAGTTCGTGTCCCTTTTCCAGGATTGTATTGTAAACAGATCAAACAAGACTGTACTACTCTCTTTGCTGTACTGGAAATTTCTGGATGCTCCCAAACTTGCGTAAGCAACTTCGTTATTGTTGAAGCTCCAACATGTGCCAGCCCATGTGCCATCTGAACCATAGGTTGTACAAAAGCTATAAGCAATTTCCATTTATCCATCTGCTTATCCCGCCAACAGCCCTCACCATCCAATTCTCCTTCTTTAGACCATTGCTCACGTTCTTTCACAGAAGCAGATTTCTGTATATCTAATACATATTGTCTAGCATTATGTCAACGTTCAGCTTGTTACTTCACTACATACATAGAAGTAGTACTTCGCTGCATCGCAGTCTAACGTGCTACGCGGTCCGCAAGGGCATTACCCAGCCATATCTTATCGGTCACTTTCTTGTGTGCACTACATTTCACAATAGCTATTTTCTTTGGATATATCAATGCAGTCAAGAGGTTATGCACTAATTCTCCGTGCATTATCTGCATCCCGTGAGATGTGAGAAAGCCTCTCTCCTTCCAAAGCAAACCAAAATCATAAGCCACTCCAAAAGCATAGCGGCTGTCTGTATAAATGTTCACACATAAGTCAGTACTATGCTCACATGCTCGTGTCAAAGCTATTATTTCAGCTGCTTGAGCTGACTTCTGTGGTATACGAGCTGTCTCCACTACAGTGTGTATTGTGGTGATTGCATATGCAGCTGAGGTCGTACCGTCTGGCAACTTCAAACAAGACCCATTAACCCACAATTCCCCGTCTACATCTGGAAGGGCGTATCTTGTAAATCAATATGACCCTTTGTCTGTTCTTCGGTAAGGAATATACAATCATGTGTTACTTCTGACTGAGGCTGAGTCACCAGATATGGCAACAAAGTGGCTGGATTTAGTGTTGCACATCTCTTCAGTGTACTGTGAGGAGCCAGCAATGTCAATTCATATCCTGTCAGGCGAGCACTAGTTAAATGTTGCGTCTTTGTTTGATTTAAAAGAGCATCAACCGCATGGGGTACTAACACCAACAGCTTATGTGCCAAAACTATCCCTTCACTCTGACGTATTGACACAGCTGTTGCCGCAACTGACCGAAAACACCCAGGCAACGCTCGAACGACAGGATCAAGTACTGCTGAAAAATATGCACAGGGACGCTGCTTATCGGCATGTGTTTGTACTAAAACTGACAATGCACATCCATCTTTCTCATGTACGTAAAGTGCAAAAGGCTTCGTGTAATCTGGAGTACCTAACACTGGTGCTGAACAAAGGGCTTGTCGTAGCTGCCGGAAAGCAGTCTCACATTCATCTGTCCATGGGAGGGGCATTGGAGTATCTTTAGTCAAAAGTGCTAGCAAAGGTTTGACAATGTGTGAAAACCCAGCACCCACCTCTTGCAAAATTAATTTTTTACAAAATTCATTTATCAGTATTCTACAAAAGCCCTCCATTGTAACTGTACATGAAACCACCTGTTCAAACCATTCACCCCCTAACGTTATTTAGCCATTTGCAGCAAAGCTCAGTCATCCACATGCTAACAGCAGATTCCACTCACTTATAACACTACTCATACAACTGTCTCACAACACTAATCACTCATCTCACCACAACATTCTCACAAAGCACCATTCAATCACTTTGAATGCTGCACAGCAACATCAGCAAAATTGATAACCCACTCACAGCACTGATTGACACCATTGACTCCCCATCATCTAACTATATGAATTTAAGGGCCAGATGTAGGTACAAAAAAATTAGCGACTCGCAATTTGCGAGCATGTGCGACTCGCAAACTGCATGTCGCTAATAGGAATGCAGGTCCAATGTCCGTGTACAAATTGCGACTCGTACACGAAGTGGCAACGCAGATAGCGAGTCCGCTGTCTGCGAGGTCGCTGTTTGCGACCGCGCAAAAAACGGACTCGCAATTTGCGAGTGGGTGTTGCAAATTGCGAGTTCCATGTAAATTGATTGCAGGTGCTGCAGAACACTCCAGAAACAACTCCAGAACACTCTGGAAACATTTCCGGGCACATGATGATGACATCACAGCCAGGAAGTTTACTAATACACCTGGGAGGAGGGAGGACCACACCCATTTTAAACTGCTGAACAGCCAACAGGAGGAACAGCAGCTACAATGGCAGAAACACCAAGAAAGAGAAAACTGACATTTTCTGAGAAGGAGCTGGAGGTGCTGACAGAAGAATGCTGTCAGCACTATGATGATCTCTTTGGAAAGGCAGCCCTCAATGTGCCAGACTCAACCAAAAAACAACTCTGGCTGGAAATTCAAGAAAAATTGAACTCCCTGGGGGTCAGCCACAGGAGTGTGGATGAGATCAAAAAGAGGTGGTATGACCTCCGCTCCCGGACCAAGGAGAGGGTGGCAGAAAGGCTCCGGGAGATGAGAGGCACAGGAGGGGGACCATCATCCATACCACCACCCACACCCCTGGAGGAAAGGGTGGAGGAGACCCTGGAGCAGGAGGCAGTGACAGGATTTGGAGATCTGGACACCTCTGAGCCCACTACATCAACCGGTGAGTACCATGTGATATGCCTGTACCCCCATCAATGCCATACCCCCACCCACTATGTACACAGGGGCATGCACAACCAAGATAGTGCCATTTCAGGGTAGCCATCACCAGAATGATGCATTATGGGCAATGTAGTCAAGTAGGCAGTAACTAGGCAAATGTTTATTAGGAAGTGTGCAACAGAAAGTAGACACTGAAAGTCTGTTCCCCATGTCCCACAGGTCTCCCACAAGACACCACCACAAGCCACAGCAGCCAGCCCCATGAGGAAAGCACAGGAACTGCCACCACTCCCACCTGCACCACCTACACCATCCCCTTGATGTCAACACCTGCTGCAACAGTGGTTCCGGAGGCTGCACCAGCAACAGCCAGGAGTGCCACAGTAGAGCTCACAGGGCATCCACCGCTGCGCAGGCGACGCAGGTTCAGGAGAGCAGGGCTGCAGGCTGAGTCCGGGCGTCCATCGACCACCATCACCGAGGCACAGCTGCTCCGTGGTCAGCGCCTGCAGAACAATATGTTAGGGAGAATTAGTGGGGTTCTGCACCGCTTTGTGAGGAGAAATGAGGCCAGCATGCAGCAGCTCCATTCCCAATTGGACGTCATTGGCACAAACACTGGGGACCTAGCCCTTTCCAAGCGGGAACTGGTGGCAGGACTACTGTCACAGAGCGAGGGTGGGCGGCGCAGGGACCGTCAGCTGCTCCAGAGGCTGGACAGGATGGCCACATCAATTGGCAGACTGGTAGTAAACACCACTGGCCTGTCGAGAACGACAGTTGGCCTCCAAGTTGAAATGGGCCACTTTGCAGGGGATGTGGCTAGAGGCCTGGGCCGGATCACACATGTGATCGATTTAATGGAGGCACGGCATGTGTCCAGGGGCACAGGGGACACCCCCCAGGACAGCGAAGAGGGCTCCACTGTGAGCAGTGTCTCTGCCACTGACACTAGGGTGCTCCGGAGTGGGAGTACCAGGCAGAGCACTGCAGAACAACCTGGGACCAGCCAGGCTGGCAGAGGCCGCCATATGACATAGACTGAACCCTGTCCCTGATGTTGGGGCACATGACAGCAATGTGCCCCATGCATGGTTTGCTTTTTGATGTACATGAACAGTTAGTCATTGTAAATAGTTCAATTTCTGCACATATTAAATAGTTTTTTGTTCCACTTAACAAATGGGGTTTTTGGTCAATAGGTGAGTATGGTTGAAGTTGACACATACCTTCCAAAGTATTGGGTTGCGATGTGTTGCCGTCTCAGTCTGCCTTGATTTGCAATACTCCGATCCCCATGATGGCGATGTGGTTGCTCCTGCTCTTCATCCTCTGAATCTGGGTCTGCAGGGGTGAGAGATAGCCTACGTCGGGTGGCAATATTGTGCAGGATGGCGCATGCGACAACAATTTTGAATGCTGTAATGGGGGTATACTGGAGGGCACCTCCACTGCGGTGGAGGCATCTGAACCTTGCTTTCAGCAATCCGAAGGTGCGTTCAATCATGTTCCTGGTCCTCTTATGTGCACTGTTGTATCGCCTCTCGGAATCATTGCTGGGTGTTAAGAACGGAGTCATTATCCATGGGCATAGTGCATATGCACTGTCACCTGTTGGGCACAAACATTACACTGTTAGAAAGTCCTGGTTGGTGTGCACAGTGACCTGTGTGTATGTCTACGAGGTGTATGCAGCTCTACCTAGGAGGTATCCGTCTCCAAATTCCCCACGTTCCAGCCGTTGGTGTATCACACTGTGCCTAAAAATGTAGGAGTCATGGGTACTGCCTGGAAATTTTGCGACAAAGTCAGTGATGACATAATGGGCGTCACAAACAACCTGAATATTCAGTGAGTGGGTACACTTTCTGTTGCGGAACAGATATTCCAGGTTAGCATGGGGGCATATTTGAATATGTGTCCCATCTACACACCGTATGACATGGGGAAAGTTGGCAATCTGGTAAAAGTCCAGCTTGGTGCTGTTAATTTCTGCCTCATTCCTGGGTAGGTATATGAAGTGAGACATGTGTGTGAATATGGCATCTAGGAATGCCCTGAGGAACCTTGACAGTGCACTTTGAGATACCCCACCTGCCACAGCAATGACCCCCTGATAGCTCCCTGAGGCCAAGAGGGGCAGTGAGCATAGCACTTGCACATGTGTAGGGATGGCGCAGCCGCACAGAGTCTGGCGTTCTAGCTGTGGTTTTAGTAATTCAATTAATTCTAGTATGGCTGCGCTGCTAAGGCGGTATTTGTCATAGATCTCATCCTCAGTTTGCTGAAAAAGAGTCTGCCTTGTTCTGTAAATCTTCTCCTGTCTCTGGCCCCTCCTCCTCCTCTGCTGCGCGGTGTGGACTCTCCTTCTCACTGCTATCAGGTATATCTCCGCCATCTTGAGTAACCCAGATGCCTTCTGGGTCTCCTTTTATACTTTGGTGATGGTTACCACCTGCTCTGAGTTAGTGGTAAATTGCAAGTGCAAACTGGGCTTTTTGCGACTAGTCGCAATTTGCGAGTTGCAATTGCATATGGTTTGCGACTCGCAAATTGCGACTTCCTATTTGCGGGTCGCAAAATGGGGTTGCAATTTTTGCGAGTCGCTAACGGCTCGCATCGCTTTTTGCGAGTCGGAAATTGGATTTTTGCATCCCATTTCCGATTTTGCACAGTCGCAAATAGCGATTCGGGCCATTTGCGACTCGCAAAACTTTGCTACATCTGGCCCTAAGACACTAAACGCATACAAGATGTAAAAGCACCTTCCTCTATCACCCTCTCACTGACCCCTCACAACACACATTATGTTGCACCTAACACCATTTATCTTTTCAGAACACCACAGACACGTGCTTCCGGCACCACTGCCTACACCAGTCACTCCCTCCATTCACTTCCCTTTAGGCAGTTGCAACAGCACCTTCTTTCAGCAACAATCAGTTAGACTATCACCCAAACACAGAGTAACAACCCCAACAACTATCTCATCTCTGCCACTAACGTTAACCACTCACCACACTATGATGTTCATATCCTTTGACAAAACCACTTTCACTACACACTTCTCCGGTAGTCAGTCACCTCTGTCACTTTACTGCTCAGTCGCTGCCCCCTCATCAGAAGAACCACTTGCCTTCAGCTACATGCATCATTCATTCTCGGCTAGTCAGAACACCATTCATTCACAACACCAACCAGCAACACACACCACAATCACATGCTTCGCTCACAGCAACAATACGCTGCATCTACTCAAGCGATGTCTAACTTGCTCACATCATTCACCCATCTCAGCTATCATTCACCCATGTAATCATTCACATGAGCCACTTGGTCACATCGTACCCATAGCTCTGCATAACCGTATTTGCCTCACATAGCATTACCAAGCCACTCGCAGCTTTTTTTTACATCACAACTTGCAGTCTCATGCATGCACAATTTCTCACTCAACACCACTCCTGCACTAATGGTGCTAACCCCTACACTTACAGTGACTGTTGAACATCTTTCATTAACAAAATTACTTGATTTGAGTGACAAAGATCAAAATGAAATAATAGAGGTGAGAAAGGATTAAAAGGAGTAAACTAATATTACTAGTGGTTCTCCAATTTGTGTAATAGCTTAACAAGTAGTAATCGTGAAATTGCCCCATAGCAACCTAAACGTATTTTGAAGTCCTCACAGGTAAGGATGCGTAAATTTTCTGTGGTAAGCTGAATTGAATTCCAAGCGAAGTTGACTTTTCCTGTTTCTTTTTCTGTTTTCCGTGCACACATAACATAGTGAACAGCTAAAAATATCCCATGGTGATCCATGTAAAGCTGAGGGAATGCCTGCCCATTCCGGCAATCCCAATCTGTAACTGGTGAGCAAGGCCAGTGCTAGGGTGAATGTCTTCCTACAAGTCAATCAGAAGAGACTAACCACATCCTTTTCTTACATGAATTCTGAATTTCTGCTTTTAGGCAATCAGGATAGCTCTCTCGGGTTAGAGCTTTCTGATTGGCTGCAAGGTACCCATTAAGAGTTACAATGGGCAGTGCATGCTTCCATTGAGCAGTTTATGTGGTTTCTCCTGTTCAGACTATGAATCCACTCTTTTTTTTACTTGGGGACAGCCCATGAAGCAGGTACTTGTATTTTTTGTAGCCATGATCCACTTTGCAGACAAAATTAATAAAAATATGGAATTCCTATCTTCCACAGTTTGTCAGACAAGGTTTACCCATTAATATTCAAGATCATCTTACAGAAGTGGTTCTTAACCTGTGGTTTGGGGGGGGGGGGCTTACTCAGGAGGACTGCAACTACTTTAAAAAAAATATATATATATTAACAGACTAATAACATTAAAATAAAGAAGCAAAATGTACAACTGTAAATCCTCAGCTTTATTTGTGGGAGCATTGCAAAGGCATCAAATAGAATATAGTATCGTGTGGACAATGAGTGACCTAAATTAATTTGACAAAGCACAAACATTCCTATTAAAATGTTGATTTTGTTTATTTGTGAATGAATACATCATTTTATCATTTGTGTGTTTGTTTGATAAATGCATGTTTCTGTATTTGTTGTGCATTGTTTTGCTGTTCAAATCGTAAATGCTTATTTCCAGCAATAATGCAGTGGGTTCCCCGAGTTCCAGTAACGATTAGAAGGTGGTCCACAGAAGTCAAAAGGTTGGGAACCACTGTCGTAGAGTAATACATCCCCATCTTGAAATCATCATGGAGTAATACAGCCAGATGCAATCTTTAGGTAAAACATCTCCATCATTAAGTCATCATATGGCCTCATTCGAAAGTTATTATGGTGCCATCCTTGAGTTAACCAGCCTCATTTCTATGTCATCACAACATCATTCTGTAATAATACAGCCTCATCCTGGAATACTCCTAGGATCATCCTGGACTAATCCAGCCTAATCCTGAAATCATCCTGCAGTAGTAAATGATCATCACATGTTTACACTGAAGTAATCAGGAACCCATCCTTGAGTAATCCAGCCTAATCCAGAAATCATACTGGTGTCATCATGCAGTAGTAAATGATCATCACATGTTTACACTGAAGTAATCAGGAACCCATCCTGGAGTAGTTTCTGTGATGGCTCTAGAGTAGCCTCATAGGCATACTTCAGGATGTTTGGGATGACATTCCCAGATAATTACAGGAATAGCCCAGCTGAAGTCATCAGATGACTTCAGATTGACCTCAGGATGATCTTCCTTTTTGACTTGAGTTTTTATGCTTTTCTTCATAATATCTCTTGCTCCAGACAACCCTCTGTGGCATCTTTCCCCTGGTGGTGTTTACAGTTGTATGTGTTGTGTTTGGTAATCTTCCTTCGCATCCTGGATCACTTGGGATCTGTTTATTGATATTAGTTCCACTCATCTCATGTCTTCCTCCTGTCCCATTGCCTTGGTTTGGGGGTGCACCTTGCATGGGTACCCCTGCCCTGAGTGCATCTGTATGTGAAACTGATATTGTAACTTTTTATTTTGGCACTGATATCACCTTAATCTAGTGTGTGTGCAGAGGCCCCGAGCTGCCACGGTGCATCCGTGACACCCTGGCGTGGAAGCAAGGACGAGGGAAACCCTGGCTCTCAAGAAAAGGAAGAAGAAGAATGAGTTCCTGTGTCTGTCGAGCTTATGTCCTCAGTGATTCCTAATTTTAATATGTAATGAGCAGCTCGAGACAGCCCTCGGATGTCTCTCATTGTCATCTCAACTTTACTTTCCATACTTCATAAAAACCATTGCATTTGAATCTAAAAAGCGCCATTTATTGTGCGTTCAAATATAAGAAAACCGTTAACATTCATTCAGCCTATCTATCCCTGCCTAGTGCCAACAATTGTACAAATGATATAAACACATTCAAACACTAAGAGCTTCGAGTTAAACAATCCACACGTAGGCAACAATAAACAGACAACTCAGCACAAATAATATTTAATACAGAACTCTTGAACTCCAATCTCCAGCATGAACATTAGTCCTAGGGGTTCCCACTCTTTGGATGGAATAGTTCTGGGGATCCAAAGATTCTCTGCCCCAGAGTCTTCTTAGGCAATTCCCCTCCTTTGTTCTGCGGCCAGATTTGACTTTACGCACTTCTGTCGCAGACAGGGACAATCCTTAGACCAGTTTTTAAAGTGCAGATGTCATATAATCAAGGGTGTAATTTAAGGGAACTCTTACCATACCCCACCATATCATGATCCCACAAACATAGATTTCTCACTGAACCCAAAGAAGGTGATGTATGCGTTGGCTGTTTCCAGTCCAGCTACCCTCAGGGTACAGCTACTTATGGTGGCCAGAACTTTGCTCACACAGGGCTACTTCCAGCTGCAACTTCAGCAAAGCAATGATGTGACTCAGTTAGTAGCCCCCATCACCTTAGACACCCCAGGCCTACAGTACCTGCTGCTGACAAACCTCACGCCCTTCTCTGGAGGGGTCACAGCCCACAAACAGGTGCTCCTGTTCCGATTGGTTCGCTAGATATTGGCACATTCCAAGGTCTGTCCGAGAGGGTTGTTAGAAGTATCTATTAACACTCCTGCTGTTTCTGAGAGCTATAACAATACCTCTTCATACTAGTGAGATGGCTTCTTTCCACTGCTGGTATTTCTGTGAGTTATGAGCAGGGTCAGCCTGCAGGCTGTTGTGAGCCAGTGTGGGTCAAGCCGTGGTTGGCTCTGGCTCTCTGGCAGGGCTAGCTTTAACAGGAGAGTTATTAGGAACTGTGAGTGCCAGTTCAGCACGGGAGAGTATTGTTTAACTCGCCTGTCACTGAGCCTCCTTCTGGGCTCTGCATCCATCCCTTGGGTGTGAAGCTGGCTCTGTTTGTTCAAGATTTCCCAAGTAATTCTTCCTGTGGGTGTTGACATTTCTTTGGTTTGCCTGGATGTCTTTGCTCACAGAGTGTGGCCGGCTTCATCCGTGTAAGTGCTTTGCTGTTGTGTGATTATTTCGGTGGTTTTCGGTGTTTTCGGTGGTTTGCTGGTTGGTTTGGTTCCACAGCATGTGAGGCATGCTTGAACTGCAGACTTTCTTATGAAGATTCTCCTTTTTAATGTTTCACAATGTAATGACATTTCCTATCCTGGGAGTGACCTTTCCCTGCTTGGTGAGCTGCTAGGGGTCTTGATATCACTCCCGACTGATGTGGAACTCTTCCCACTGAAGTCTCTGTTGTCACCTGAAGACTGAGCTCTGAGATCCTCTTCGTGGGAGATGGTTCAGGCCTCGCACCTTTCCAAACAAACTGCCCGTGGTGACATCTGGACCTCACACATTCACTTCGCAGCGCTTCAATAATTCTGATACTTCATTTAAAGTATTTTCATTGGGACACACAGAGGCCGGGAGGGCATGAAAGTTCTCATAGAAATGCTGCATTTTTTAAGTAAAGCTTTAATTTTTTAGTCGGACTGGTCGGAAGTGTAAACTCTCATTTGTTTCCTTTAAAGTGAAACCATACATTTCCCTCTGCCCGGTTTGTAAATCGATATAAAAAACACTTCTAATGATTTGAATGACTTCAGTTCCGGGGCAAATTGAAGAAAAAAACATTTTTGTAAACATTGACACAGGCAGATCCAAGGGTTTCGTTTTCACTTTCGGGGACTTAGGCCCATATTTATACTTTTCGACGCACAACTGCACCAACGCAGTTGTGCGTCCAAAAATTTAACGCCGGCTAACGCCATTCTGAAGCGCCATGCGTGCGCCGTATTTATTCAATGACGTTAGCCGGCGTTAGCCGGCGCTGCGGAGTGGTGTGCGTCAAAAAAAATGACTTACACCAGGCAGCGCCGGCGTAGGGGAAAATGGAGTTTGGGCGTGAAAAAATGGGGCAAGTCAGGCTGAGGCAAATTTTTCGCCTCAACCCGATTTGCGTCATTTTTTTCAACCCCCATTGAAATTACTCCTGTCTTACCAAAGACAGGAGTCATGCCCCCTTGCCCAATGGCCATGCCCAGGGGACTTATGTCCCTTGGGCATGGTCATTGGGCATAGTGGCATGTAGGGGGGCACAAATCAGGCCCCCCCAATGCCACCCAAAAAAAAAAAAAAAATACCTACCTGAACTTACCTTAAGTTTCCTGGGATGGGTCCCTCCATCCTTGGGTGTCCTCCTGGGGTGGGCAAGGGTGGCAGAGGGTATCCTTGGGGGCATGGGAGGGCACCTCTGGGCTCCTTCCAAGCCCACAGGTCCCTTAACGCCTGCCCTGAGCAGGCGTTAAAAAATGACGCTAATGAGGGTAGACGTCATTTTTTTGGACCCGCCCACTCCCGGGCGTCATTTTTGCCCGGGAGTATAAATACGACGCACATGCCTCGGAGTCATTTTTTAGTAGGGAACGCCTCCCTTGCATATCATTAACGCAAGGAAGGTGTCCACGCAAAAAAATGACGCAAACTACATGAACTTTGACGCTCGACGCATCTAACGCCAAAGTATAAATATGGAGTTAGTTTTGCGTAAAAAAAAATGACGCAAATCCGGCGCAAACAGAGTATAAATATGCCCCTTAGTTTATTAAGGAATGTACCTCTGACTTTTTATACATTTACTAAGGACAATGTTCTTGTTAACAGAGTTTGCAAAGCGCAGGTCGACTGACGTTTTATCGGAGTAAAATAAACCCCACATGTAGAAATTCACTTCATGAGGAAAGGATGCTTCCAAACCTTTTCACTTCTGTGGACCCCCCATCATCATTACTGGAACCCGGGGACCCTCCTGAATCATTACTGGAACCCGGGGACCCCCTGAATCATTATTGGAATCCAGGGACCCCCCACTGAGTAATTACTAAAAGCTGGGGGCCTAATCTGTTAATATTATTTAATTTTCTATGCAGTCGTGGACCCCTGAGGAGGCTTCACGGACCCCAGGGGTCCCCAGACCACAGGTTGGGAATCACTGAATCAGAGCAATTGGGGAAACAACCTTGTTTTAAGATTACTAAATTGTTAAAAAAAACATTTTATATTTGCAACTAAAATTGGTAATAAGCCAATTAGAGAGCTTTTGACTTTCTACAAAACGAGATGCATTCCTAGAGTCACTTGTGGCCCCACTGTGGAGCAGGATATGATGTTCCCTTTCACAACTACAGGGGAATCTCCCTCTGTGGAGATCACTGGCAGTGCCCACCTCCACTTCTTCATCTATAGTTCATAAAGGACCTGTGACCTCTTACCCGCGGAGCCACGGGGCGCGGGAGGGTTCTTCCTAGTTTCTTACTTTGAGAGCAGGTATATTAGTAAGTGGCGGTTTTGATGATGCATTTGTTAAAAGCTCCTCGTGTAAATATTTGAAGCACGGCCTTTTGTAATTAACACAACTGCTTTATGCACATGCAGAGTGTGTAGCACTTCATTGATGATGTAAAAATATAACATTAGATTTATTATTTTTCCGGTGGTGGTTATGCCTCATTTCTTTCTGTGTCCACCTGCGCACTCTGTACTCGCAGAAGGCACTTCAGTGCTAGTGGTTGTGCTCTCATGCTGTTGGTTGGCGCTTTATCAAACTCATTTTACTCTTTCCTGGTCCAGCTCTATCAGCGCCCATCAGGAAGTTGCTACCTCCATGCACACTTTTTAAAAGCAACTTGTCATAAAATGATGAGCTACATTTTGTCATTATCATACCCGTCATATTGCGGGTGCTCTGTGTGAATCTCTTCACTGCAGATAACAATTTGTTTGAATTGAATAGCTGGGCTTTGATGGGTGTGGCTAATATTTGTTGTCTTGGATACGCTTTATCTTGCGGTGTTACTGATGTTTGCTAAAAATGCCTCATTTTTGTTTTTAGGCACTATGGGCCTGATTAAGACTTCGGCAGAGGGGAGTACTCTGTCCCAAATGTGACGGATATCCCGCCCACCGCATTACGAATCCATTATATCCTATGGAACTCGTAATTCGGCGGTTGGGACATCCGTCACATTTGGGATGGAGTAATCCCTTCCGCCAAAGTCATAATCAGGCCCAATATTTTCACGTTAATATATCTGCTGGTAATTTGTCATTAATGTGTCTGCTATATATCTAGGAGCACTTTGTGAATCACTTCACTTTTAGAGCAAAAACATGTTTTTTTTATTTAGCAGTTACTATTCACTACTTTAATTAACCTATTCACTAAGAACAGGGGTTTGAAGGCCAGACCTCTGAGCTATACAATGATGGTTGAATTTGTTTCTGGTATCCGATTGGCTCAGATTCTGTTCACTATCGGTGTTAGAATTTCCAGTGTTCTTGTGATCTGACCAGTAAGTCCTTTGGTGACTGTAACTATGTCTGTAGAGCTGATGGGATCAGAGCCTCCAAAATTCAAAGCGCTGTGGAACTATGATTTGTTGGATAGTTTCTAAGCACTGATACCAATATTTAACAAAGTTTGGATGAATGTCCAAAGTCCTCTCTGAAATGCAGTCTCTGGCTGCTGAACCTATCTCTCTGAGAGCTAATAAATGAAGGAGACGAGTCAGGAACTGCGATGCTCTTTCAACTTTATTGGTGAATTGACACAGGGGACAACAGAATCACAAGAAGCTCCTAGAGAATCATTTATTGAGTAAGAGAAAAGGAAGATGATCCCATGCGGAGAAAGTTGGAAAGTAAGTGTTTCCAGTAATCAGTGTTGTGGAAGAATTCATCAAATGGCCTTAAGACCAGGGTCCGGGCTGCCCTGCAGAAAGAGAAAAACAGACAATGCTGAATAACTCACTCCTGGATAATTTAAACACTGACCCTCTAAGCTGACCACTGTAAAACGAACTGGTGTTGTGTTAGCAGACGTCTTTGGCCATGGTGCAGACACTGCACATTCACTGGGGCTGAATGGCCATGCCGCCTCACATTTTGCCCCTCAAGAAGGATGTCTGTCAGGCTGAGCAAAGTTCAGCCTGACAGACTCTTCATTTTCAGGCCAGACAGCCAGGAAATAGACGTCCACTAAATTCACAGACCCCTGGCTGCCTGAGCTGACCTTTGCTGGGCTGAGGAGGTCACAGCTCTTGTGGGTGTGACCTCCTCAGAAAGGTCCTCGAGGCCCTCCTCCGAGGTGACAAAGGGTAGCGTCACTCATTGCCTCTGACCTGGGCACTTCAGTTTCAGTCCCTAAAGCGTCCAGGGTGAGTGTCAATGAATGACATCTCATCACAGAGTGGGGTGGGGTCAACAGTCTCACTATGATGAGGTTGGGACTTCTGCCTTCCCTTATTGGCTGACCTAAGGTTAACCAATGAGGGAAGGCAGAAGTCGTAACCCTCCTAGGACAGCCTAGGCTTGGGACAGCTGTCTTCCCTCATTGGATGACCTAAGGTCAACCAATGAGGCAAGGCAGCAGTCCCAACCCCCTGGAACCTCAGAGAAAGAGATGCAATTAAGTGTGTGTGTTTTTTTAAAATTAATATTTGGTGTGTGCATACATGTATGTTTGAATATTTGGTTATGAGTGTTGCCAATAGATAAGTGTATGTGTGTGAATGAATGGGTGTGAGTGACTGTGTATGTGTGCATGTGTGTGAGTGACTGTATGTGTGCATGTGTGTGAATGAATGGGTGTGAGTGACTGTGTATGTGTGTGTGTGTGTCAATGACTGCGTATGAGTGACTGTGTATGTGTGCGTGTGTGTGTGAGTGACTGTATGTGTGCATGTGTGTCAATGAATGGGTGTGAGTGACTGTGTATGTGTGCATGCGTGTCAATGAATGGGTGTGAGTGACTGTGTATGTGTGTGTGAGTGAATGGGTGTGAGTGACTGTGTATGTGTGCGTGTGTGAATGACTGGGTGTGAGTGACTGTGTATGTGTGCATGGGTGTGAGTGACTGTGTATGTGTGCGTATGTGTCAATGAATGGGTGTGAGTGACTGTGTATGTGTGCATGTGTGTCAATGAATGGGTGTGAGTGAGTGTGTGTGAATGACTGGGTATGAGTGACTGTGTATTTGTGCGTGTGTGTGAGTGACTGTGTATGTGTGTGTGAGTGAATGGGTGTGAGTGACTGTGTATGTGTGCATGTGTGTCAATGACTGGGTATGAGTGACTGTGTATGTGTGCATGTGTGTGAGTGACTGTGTATGTGTGCGTGTGTGTCCTAAATTTACTGACCTCCACTGGCATGGTGTGCCATCATAAGCTGACGTTGATTTGCGCCCTGCATCAAGTCCTTGCATTATACAGGGAATGACAGTTCGGAAAGTCAATTAGTAGAATATCTCAGGGAATGCGTCCAGATTTAAATTGATAGGTACCTTGTAGCGGTGCATGCTGCCTCAGGGCGCTACTAAGAGATTGCCCTTTAGTTCACTCTCCTGTACACTAGTTTACTTGGTGTCGATTGCACTTATGAAACTGATCGCTTAGTGGGTTTGGCTCAGTTTATTAAAAAGGGCCATTGGTGCATTCGCTTTTGAAGCAGGCACCGCAATGTATGAAAAGCTGTCGTCAAGTATGGACAATCCCCAAGATGAATGAGTGCGCTCAGGATACAGTCAAAGAACAAAAAGTTCACATCACATAAATAATGAGGGCAGAACAAACACACCTTTCATGCACCAACAAATGTACATAGATTTGGTGATTAGTGATAAGGTTAATGCTGTTTTTATTCAACTTTTCCTGAAAATGATTTATAATATGTGTTTTATGTGTTTTATCACTTTGCTGACACCCACTGTGCTCTCCACTCGTGCTCTGGCACCGAAGACCTCAGCGCTTGGAGTGATCTCTGGACCTCAGTTAAGTACTAACAAGTAGACCAGGGAACCTGCTCTCGGTCTGTTCCCAACCTTCAGTGTAGGCTTATTTGTAGTGCATAGGTATTTAAGAAAGCTTTTTAAGTAGCCAGTCTTATTACTGTTTGCAAACTATGGGGGTTATTACAACTTTGGAGGAGGTGTTAATCCGTCCCAAAAGTGACGGTAAAGTGACGGATATACCACCAGCCATATTACGAGTTCCATAGGATATAATGGACTCGTAATACGGCTGGTGGTATATCCATCACTTTACCGTCACTTTTGGGACGGATTAACACCTCCTCCAAAGTTGTAATAACCCCCTATATTGTTTTTCGTGATCTAATTGTTCCTGACGCCCAGGTCTGTCGCTTTGCTTGGTCTTGGTCCCTGATGGGTTGTCCATCTTGCTGTACCAGGTGAATCCTCAGCTCGCACAGCTGTGGCTTGGGTGCTCGTCTCTTCAACTCACCATTAAACTGCACCGGTCACTCTTTTGTGTGAAACGCTGCTCGGTTTTATTTGAGCTGCTCCTTGGTTGGAGCCTTCTTCAACTACGCTCATGTCTTGCATCACACGGCTCCTTTTCAATCTCAGTAAACTCATACTCGCCCTGATTTCGTTACTCACGCTTCCACAATATTTGCAAACAATGGGCTGATGTAAAAGCCATTTCATTACTAAAGCATTCATTCATGGCCAGTAAGAACTTCCTTGAATGTTGGGAGCTAAATTGCACACAATGGGGTGCTCGGGGCTTCTAATGGCGAGTAAAAGCCCTGAGCTTCCACATTTCAATCCCCTCGGGCTCCGCGAGACCTTCGTTTTATTAGAACATTCTGCCCTCTACTGGTGGAATGATAGCCTTATAGCCCTTCGTAGCTGGGCTATACCGGCCATTAAAGACCTGCTCCCTTGTTAAAGGCCCTCACCTTCGTCTCGGATCTTTCACGTGGGGCGGGGGGCTTTAATGGCTGGTATAGCCTACTACAGTGAGCTCTAAGGCTATAGTAAATCCCATGTAATGAGTGGGAAGTCAGCAGATCATTGAATGGCTTGTCCTGAAGATTTGCGAATGCACTCAAACATGACAGTTTGTTGGCATTCCCACACTACAATCGGACACCCTCAAATTGTGAAGGTTTTAATCAGGGCTGGAGTAAAACATTTTAGTGTTGGAAGGAAGATCTCTTGGAGGGGACATATGCGAGGAGGTTTCTTCACAGGGAAATATTTTTCTAATAGAAAAACAAAAGAAAATATAAAGGGGGTGATTCCTACCCTGGCGGTCTGAGACCGCCAGGGTAGGGGACGGAGGATGCACCGCCAACAGGCTGGCGGTGCATCAAGGGCAATTCTGACCGCGGCGGTACAGCCGCGGTCAGAAACGGGAAACCGGCGGTGTCCCGCCGGTTTCCCGCTGCCCCAGGGAATCCTCCATGGCGGCGCTGCTTGCAGCGCCGCCATGGGGATTCCGACCCCCTTACCGCCATCCTGTTCCTGGCGGTGAAACAGGATGGCGGTAACGGGTGTCGTGGGGCCCCTGCAGTGCCCATGCCACTGGCATGGGCACTGCAGGGGCCCCCTAACAGGGCCCCACATTGATGATTTTCAGTGTCTGCTTGGCAGACACTGAAAATCGCGACGGGTGCAACTGCACCCGTCGCACCCCTTCCACTCCGCCGGCTCCATTCGGGGCTGGCATCCTCGTGAAAGGGGGTTTCCAGCTGGGCGGGCGGGCGGCCTTCTGGCGGTCGCCCGCCAGCCCAGCGGGAAACTCAGAATGACCGACGCGGTCTTTTGACCGCGGTACGGTCTTCTGGCGGTTCCCGCTTGGCGGGCGGCGACCGCCGCCCGCCAAGATTAGAATCACCCCCAAAATGTTCAGTTGCACACTAGGACGATTTTGCACTTGGGAAATGTGAGCTTGGGAAGCTTGTCACATGTCGTTCTAGGATCATACATGGAAATCAGTGCCAGGCACAGATTTAAAGGTCTACTGCTGGAAAGGTTTTTGGTAATTCTAGAAAGTGGTACATTTGTAGCTATTCACACAAGTACTATTTCTAGAGAAGCTTATTTTTCCTGCTTGTTGTGGGAAGCCCTATGCCACTATGCTTCTGACCCACAGCTGCACCTCTGCTTGTCTTTGTTACAAGGAGACATCTTTAAAATTAAAAAATAAGTACATTGCTGCTGTTTTTTGCATTGTGTTACTTTGCATGACAGGCCGTGAAAAACATCAGTAAATATGCACCCAGATGTAGTTGTAGTGTCCACTAAAGAGGACCTTCATGGATGTTATTTATGCTGTTATGTTATTTATTTTACAAATTGACATTAACTCCAAATACTTCTCAGCATGATTCACCGATAAACATGTCATGTTGAACTGATAGAACATGGAATGTGTGTAATGCCACGTGATGTAACTTTTGGAAAAGATGACGTCCCCCAACTTTGTTTGATGGTTTTGATTATGAGGTGTCAGTGGGATCTATTTTTTCAACCAAGATTAGGAACCATTTGACAACCAATGCATCAGGTGGAAATATACTCAATTAGTTTGGTGTTTACAGACTGTGCAAACTTATTTATGACTCATTAGAAGCTGCCATATATATGCTGATGTGATTAAGTTAGATTTGTTCTTATTTCTGTGGATGTTTTGAAACCTCCCACTGACTTGAAAGATAGTGAGGCTGAATTGTTTGATGATAATTATAGTGGGGTCGTCAGAGAAATGACTGTAACTTGTACACTAGTAGTGGGCCCCATAACAGAAAAACAGAGACGTCTGCTCTTTATGAGGTGGCGGGCACTCTATCTCAGTGATCCAGCTCTGTGCCGGGGGCACCTGAAGTCCTTAAGACCCCTGTGAACAGTGCCAGTGTTGCATTCTTCTCATCTCTGCCACATTGGGCTGGTGTTAGCCCCGTTAACAATCAGTCTTAGGCAAACTAAAGCTGTTCCGGTTTCTCTTCTATATTACAAGCTCCTGTCTGGGGGATAAAGGGTCTGTGTGTGCACATCATTCCTTTGTCCTAAGGCTCCTCAACACTTTCAGCCTTTCTGGCACAGCTTGTGATCCCTCATCTGAAGGGGCTCCTAACACTGCTGATGTGGTGCTTTTCTGGGGTTACCTCAGGACTGCGGGAGATTCGGGAGGGAATCCATTGGCCTCCTACCCTGTAGTTTAGAGCATATGTCTCCCTTAATTGTTTCTTTAGGACCTGGCTGATGGCAGCATTATGGTATTTGGAGTCCAGTAGACTCAATCAGAGGTGTTGTCTGAAGGCCATCCTTTAAGAATGAAGCCCAGAGGCTGGGGTCAGTGGGGCACCTTCACTTGCATGTGTTGATGGTTCTGCATATGTTGCCAGTAATAGCTTCAGAGCCTGTGTCCCTAGGTGATGGTCCACGATCACGTTTGTTGGTCACCTGTAGATAGGGTCATTATGGGCTGATCAGTTGTGTTGTTTTGTATGACACAGTGAGTGCAGGATTGTAGGTGGACGCTGCCCACGAAGGAGCCACAAAGAATATGGAGCCAGATGCACTAAGGTTTTTACCCGTTCAAACCCTGCACTTCACTGAACCTGTGGCTTTAATGCAGCTGAAAATGTGTTTAATGTACCAAAGCCACGTAAAGTTTTACTGACCTCAGACATGGGTTTAGAAATGAATTAATAATCACAAGTTGGAAGAGGCGTTTTGTAGGGGTCCCTTTCAAATTGGGATTTGCAACAATATTTATGAATGCTTTACAATCCTAATACCAGTCACAAACCATTCAAGAGTTACTGAACCACGATTTGTAGTTGGAACTGTTAAAAAAAAGTGAAGGGCTTTCCTTTGGGCGTCTTCCTCTTGGTAAATTGTGGCAAATGTTTTTGGGTGAGTAGGCAATGATCCCCTTTTTATTGGAATTTGTCACTGGAGGATGGAGTCCAAGGGGCCAATTAGGGCTTTTGGAGGGGGCTACATGCCCCCTCCCCTTAGCATATATGTTTTGGCCCTGGGAGATGGGGTCACTGGTGCCTAAAGGCCTAACCTACACTGCCCTCGCCAAAGGCTGTGCATGGCGTTGGGTTGGCCGCCTGTAGGAGGTTGACTGCCTTTGGGTGGGTTGGCCACATGGCTAGCCAAAGGCCAGGCTCTTTGGCCAAGAGTTGGAAGAGCACAGCATGGGGTTGGCTCCCTTCGGGGAGTTGGAAGCAGGGCCTGGCCACAGGATAGGGTCCCGAGGCCTCATAAGACATGAGGATGGGAGCAGCAATTTGGCCCGGGGGTGGAGGGCCTGGCGCCTAATAAGTCTCAGGGAGAGGTGCTATGTTTTGAATGTGCAAAACCACTGAAATTCACCAGTTATATTTAGCTCTGGTAACCATAACTCGCGTCCCAAGGGAACTATAACTCACACCTTCGCCATGCACGGCTAATTACCCCACAAATTGCATCACTCATGACATCTTCTATGATGTCATTGACAATAGAACTGCAACACTTGCAATGAAATTATTGATGAGAAAACTATGCATGGTGGGGTCACGGGTATAGTCACCTTATGGCACGAGTCATAGTTACCAGCGCTAACTATAATATGTACATTTCAGTGATTTTGTACATTTAACATGTTACGTTGTCACTGAAATTCTCACCTAACGACAACGTTATTTTAACCTTTGTAACAAAGGTTAGAGAGACGTTATAGCAGTTAGGAAATAGAATTTAAAAATCCATAGGAATTCACTGAAAAGTACACAAAAGTTACAAGGATCTTATAGTTAGGTTCTGAATTTGCGTGTACAAAACCACAGAAATTCAGCAGAGTTATCACAAGTTACTATAACTCGCTCCCTTAGGTAACTCGCACCTCCACCATGCACAGTGTTTTCTTCAATAATTTGACTGCTACTGTTTCATTTATATTTTTAATGATGCTATAGAAGATCGTCATCAATGTTGTAATATCTGGGGTAATTATCAGTGCATGGCGAGGGCACGAGTTACAGTTACCTTAGGGCTCGAGTTCAGCTCCCTGAAAGTAATCATTCAAGTAAGGAAATCTTAGAAGTAAAGAGATGCAAGTCTAGACCTTGATTTTACCTTCACTTGTTAGATATCAGTGGCTGCACCATCCTTATCTAGGTCCAAGCTAAAAGAGAGATAAATAACATTGTTTACAGAAAATCATAAAACGGATGCTCACTTCAGAGTTCATGCTCTACGAGTGCTTAATTTGTGCTTGTTCTTTCCGGTGCGGGCACCAGCACTTATTGTTCTGCCTCACACATTTACTGAGAGCAAAAGACACATATGAGAAAGACGGCGGGAGAGAAAAGTGAAAAAGCGTCACAATGGGAGAAAGTGGAAAGCTGCAATAGTAAGCTGAAGGGGCAGGGAGAGCTGTAAATGGATTGATGAGGCCCAGAATGGCTTCAGGATTACGCTGCCTCCGTATTCCATATTCACACATTTAGTTGCAGCAGCCGCATGTTTTAGAGGAGGGCTTTAAAGTGTCTGTCCTTACACTACTTCCATAACCACACATTAATTCACAGAACTACTCACACATCCACTCATTCATACAGTCACTCATGCAGTGACGCATCCATACACACACTCATGCATACACTCAATCACCCAAACCACCACTCACAAATCCTGCCACTCACTCATACACCCACACACACACACACTCACTCACTAATAGAACCACTTATGCACCCTCTCACGTACCCATACTGAAACTCATGACCCACTCACTCACCTATACAACCACTCATGCACCCTCTCACTCACCAATACAGCCACTCATGCACTTAACCATACAACCACCACGCAACCACTCACTCACCCCCAGACCTATTCATGCACCCACTCGATCACCTATACTGACACACATATACCCAGTCACTCATCCATACAACCGCTCATGCACCAATAGAGCCACTCATGCACTTACCCATACACCCACCATGCAGCCACTCACTCACCCACAGACCCATTCATGCTCCCACTCGATCACCTATGTAACAACTCACGCACCGTCCCACTCACCAGTACAGCCACTCATGCACTTACCCATACACCCACCATGCAGCCACTCACTCACCCACAGACCCATTCATGCACCCACTCGGTCACCTATATAGACATTCATATACCCAGCCACTCATGCACTTACCCATACACCCACCATACACCCACCCACTCACCAAGAGAACCATTCATGCACCCACTCGGTCACCTTTACAGACACACATATACCCAGTCACTCATCCATACAACCGCTCATGAACCCTCTCACTCACCAATACAGCCACTCATGCACTTACCCATACACTCACCACACACCCATTCACTCACCCCCAGACCCATTCATGCACCCACTCAGTCACCAATCCAGGCACTCATGTACCCAGTCGCTCATCCATACAACCACTAACGCATCCTCTCACTCACCAATACAGCCACTCATGCACTTACTCATACACCCACCATGCAGCCACTCACTCACCCCCAGACCCATTCATGCACCCACCCGGTCACCAATCCAGACACTCATATACCCAGTCAATGATCCATATAACCACTCACACAACTTCTTACTCACCAATACAGCCATTCATGCACTTACCCATAGACTCACCATGCAGCCAATCACTCACCCCCAGACCCATTCATGCACCCACTCGGTCACCTATACAGACACTCAAATACCCAGTCACTCATCCATACAACCACTCATGCAGCCTCTCACTCACCAATACAGCCACTCATGCACTTACCCATACACCCACCACACAACCCTTCACTCACCCCCAGACCCATTCATGCATACACTCAGTCACCTATACAGACACTCATATACCCACTCACTCATCCATACAACCACTCACGCACCCTCTCACTCACCAATACAGCCACTGATGTACATACCCATACACCCACCATGCAGCCACTCACTCACCCGCAGACCGATTCATGCACATACTCGGTCACCGATCCAGACAGTCATATACCCAGTCAGTCATCCATACATCCACTCATGCACCCTCTCACTCACCAATGCAGCCACTCATGCACTTACCCATACACCCACCATGCAGCCAATCACTCACCCCCAGACACATTCATGCACCCACTCGGTCACCAATCCAGACACTCATATACCCAGTCACTCATCCATACAACCACTCACACAACCTCTCACTCACCAATACAGCCATTCATGCACTTACCCATAGACCCACCATTCAGCCACTCACTCCCCCTCAGACCCATTCATGCACCCACTCAGTCACAAATACAGACACTTATATACCCACTCACTCATCCATACAACCACTCACGCACCCTCTCACTCACCAATACAGACACTCATGCACTTACCCATACACCCACCATGCAGCCAATCACTCACCCCCAGACCCATTCATGCACCCACTCGGTCACCTATACAGACACTCAAATACCCAGTCACTCATCCATACAACCACTCATGCAGCCTCTCACTCACCAATACAGCCACTCATGCACTTACCCATACAACCACCGCACAGCCACTCACTCACCCCAAACCTATTCATGCAGCCACTCACTCACCCACAGACCCATTCATGCACCCACTCGGTCTCCTATACAGACATGCATATACCCACTCAGTCATCCATTCAACCACTCATGCACCCTCTCACTCACCCATACAGCCACTCATGCACTTACCTATACACCCACCATGCAGCCACTCACTCACCCACAGACAGATTCATGGACCCGACCCACTCGGTCACCGATCCAGACACTCATATACCCAGTCACTCATTCATACAACCACTCACGCCCCATCTCACTCACCAATATAGCCACTCATGCACTTACCCATACACCCACCATGCAGCCACTCACTCACCCACAGACCCATTCATGCACCCACTCGATCACCTATACAGACACTCATATACCCAGTCACTCATCCATACAACCGCTCATGCACCCTCTCACTCACCAATACAACCACTCATGCACTTACCCATACACCCAAAATGCAGCCACTCACTCACCCCCAGACCCATTCATGCACCCACTCGCTCACCTATACAGACACTCACATAACCAGTCACTCATCCATACAACCACTCACCAATACAGCCACTCATGCACTTACCCATACACCCACCAAGCAGCCACTCACTCACCCCCAGACGCATTCATGCATCCACTCGGTCACCGATACAGACATTCATATAACCAGTCACTCATCCATACAACCACTCACGCACCCTCTCACTCACCGATACAGCCACTGATGCACTTACCCATACAACCACCATGCAGCCACTCACTCACCCCCAGACGCATCCATGCATCCACTCGGTCACCAATCCAGACACTCATATACCCAGTCACTCATCCATACAACCACTCACGCACCCTTTCACTCAACATTACAGCCACTCATGCACTTACCCATACACCCACTATGCAGCCACTCACTCACCCAAGACCCATTCATGCACCCACTCGTCAACGATCCAGATACTCATATACCCAGTCACTCATCCATACAACCACTCATGCACCCTCTCACTCACCAATACAGCCACTAAGGCACTAACCCATACACCCACCATGCAGCCACTCACTCACCCCAGACCCATTCATGCACCCTCTCGGTCACCTATACAGACACTCATATACCCAGTCACTCATCCATACAACCACTCACGCACCCTCTCACTCACCAATATAGCCACTCATGCACTTACCCATACACCCACCATACAATCACTCACTCACCCACAGACCCATCCATGCACCCACTCACTCACCTATACAGACACTCATATACCCAGTCACTGTTCTATACAACCTCTCACCAATACAGCCACTCATGCTCTTACCCATACACCCACCATGCAGCCACTCAATCCGCCCGACCCATTCATGCATCCACTCGGTCACCGATCCAAACACTCATATACCCAGTCACTCATCCATACAACCAATCACGCACCCTTTCACTCACCAATACAGCCAATTGTGCACTTACCATACACCCACCATGCAGCCACTAACTCACCCCCAGACCCATTCATGCACTCACCCCCAAACCCATTCATGCACCCATTCGGTCACCTATACAGACACTCAAATACCAAGTCACTCATCTATACAACCACTCATGCACACTCTCACTCAACATTACAGCCACTCATGCACTTACCAATACAATCACCATGCAGCCACTCACTCACCCCCAGACCCATTCATGCACCCACTCGGTCACCAATCCAGACACTCGTATACCCAGTCACTCATCCATACAACCACCCACACACCCTCTCACTCACCAATACAGCCATTCATGCACTTACCCATAGACCCACATGCGGCCACACACTCATCCCCAGACCCATTCATGCACCCACTCAGTCACCTATACAGACAGTCATATACCCACTCACTCACCCATAAAAAAACTCACGCACCCTCTCACTCACCAAAACAGCCACTCATGCACTTACCCATACACCCACCATGTAGCCAATCACTCACCCCCAGGCCCATTCATCCACCCACTCAGTCACCTATACAGACACTCATATACCCAGTCACTCATCCATACAACCACTCACGCACCCTCTCACTCACCAATAAAGACACTCATGCACTTACCCATACACCCACCATGCAGCCACTCACTCACCCCCAGACCGATTCATGCACCCACTCGGTCACCGATCCAGACACTCATATACCCAGTCACTCATCCATACAACCACTCATGCACCCTCTCACTCACCAATACAGCCACTTATGCACTTACCCACACACCTACCATGCAGCCACTCACTCACCCCCAGACCCATTCATGCACCCACTCGGTCCCCTATACAGACACACATATACCCAGTCACTCATCCATACAACCGCTCATGCACCCTCTCACTCACCAGTACAGCCACTCATGCAGATACCCATACACCCACCACGTAGCCACTCACTCACCCACAGACCCATTCATGTACCCACTCGGTCACCTATCCAGACACTCAAATACCCAGTCACTCTTCCATACAACCACTCACGTAGCCTCTCAGTCACCAATACAGCAACTCATGCATTAACCAATAGACCCACCACACAGCCACTCACTCACCCAAGACCTATTCAAGCAGCCACTCACTCACCTACAGACCCATTCATGCACCCACTCAGTCACCTATACAGATACGCATATACCCATTCAGTCATCCATGCAACCACTCACGCACAAACCCTCTCACTAACCAATGCAGCCACTCAGGCACTTACCCATACACCCACCATGCAGCCACTCACTCACCCCCAGACCCATTCATGCACCCACTCGGTTACCTATACAGACACTCATATACCCAGTCACTCATCCATACAACCACTCACGCCTCTCTCACTCACCAATATAGCCACTCATGCACTTACCCATGCAGCCACTCACTCACCCCCAGACCCATTCATGCACTCACTCGGTCACATATACAGACACTCATATACCCAGTCACTCATCCATACAACCACTCACGCCTCTCTCACTCACCAATATAGCCACTCATGCACTTACCCATGCAGCCACTCACTCACCTACAGACCCATTCATGCACCCACTCAGTCACCTATACAGATACGCATATACCCATTCAGTCATCCATGCAACCACTCACGCACAAACCCTCTCACTAACCAATGCAGCCACTGATGCACTTACCCATACAACCACCATGCAGCCACTCACTCACCCCCAGACGCATCCATGCATCCACTCGGTCACCAATCCAGACACTCATATACCCAGTCACTCATCCATACAACCACTCACGCACCCTTTCACTCAACATTACAGCCACTCATGCACTTACCCATACACCCACTATGCAGCCACTCACTCACCCAAGACCCATTCATGCACCCACTCGTCAACGATCCAGATACTCATATACCCAGTCACTCATCCATACAACCACTCACGCACCCTCTCACTCACCAATATAGCCACTCATGCACTTACCCATAAACCCACCATGCAACCACTCACTCACCCACAGACCCATCCATGCACCCACCCGCTCACCTATACAGACACTCATATACCCAGTCAATCATCCATACAACCATTCACCAATACAGCCACTTATGCCCTTACCCATACGCCCAGCATGAAGCCACTCACTCACCCCCAGACCCATTCATGCATCCACTCGGTCTCCGATCCAGACACTCATATTCCCAGTCACTCATCCATACAACCAATCACACACCCTCTCACTCACCAATACACCCACTCATGAACTTACCCATACACCCACCATGCAGCCACTCACTCACACCCAGACCCATTGATGCACTCACCCCCAGACCCATTCATGCACCCACTCGGTCACCTATACAGACACTCACGTACCCAGTCACTCATCCATACAACCACCCATGCACCCTCTCACTCAACATTGCAGCCACTCATGCACTTATCCACACACCCACCATTTAGCCACTCACTCACCCACAGAACCATTCATGCACCCACTCAGTCACCTATACAGACACTCAAATACCTAGTCACTCAACCATAAAACCACTCACGCACCTTCTCACTCACCAACACAGCCACTCATGCAATTACCCATACACCCACCATGCAGCCACTCACTTACCCACAGACCCATGCATTTAACCACTCGGACACCTATACAGACACACATATACCCAGTCAGTCATCCATACAACCACTCACGCACCCTCTCACTCACCAATAAAGACACTCATGCACTTACCCATACACCCACCATGCAGCCACTCACTCACCCCCAGACCGATTCATGCACCCACTCGGTCACCGATCCAGACACTCATATACCCAGTCACTCATCCATACAACCACTCATGCACCCTCTCACTCACCAATACAGCCACTCATGCACTTACCCACACACCTACCATGCAGCCACTCACTCACCCCCAGACCCATTCATGCACCCACTCGGTCCCCTATACAGACACACATATACCCAGTCACTCATCCATACAACCGCTCATGCACCCTCTCACTCACCAGTACAGCCACTCATGCAGTTACCCATACACCCACCACGTAGCCACTCACTCACCCACAGACCCATTCATGTACCCACTCGGTCACCTATCCAGACACTCAAATACCCAGTCACTCTTCCATACAACCACTCACGTAGCCTCTCAGTCACCAATACAGCAACTCATGCATTAACCAATAGACCCACCACACAGCCACTCACTCACCCAAGACCTATTCAAGCAGCCACTCACTCACCTACAGACCCATTCATGCACCCACTCAGTCACCTATACAGATACGCATATACCCATTCAGTCATCCATGCAACCACTCACGCACGAACCCTCTCACTAACCAATGCAGCCACTCAGGCACTTACCCATACACCCACCATGCAGACACTCACTCACCCACAGACCGATTCATGCACCCACTCGGTCACCGATCCACACACGCATATACCCATTCAGTCATCCATACAACCACTCACGCACGCACCCTCTCACTAACCAATGCAGCCACTCATGCACTTACCCATACACCCACCATGCAGCCACTCACTCACCCCCAGACCCATTCATGCACCCACTCGGTTACCTATACAGACACTCATATACCCAGTCACTCATCCATACAACCACTCACGCCTCTCTCACTCACCTATATAGCCACTCATGCACTTACCCATGCAGCCACTCACTCACCCCCAGACCCATTCATGCACTCACTCGGTCACATATACAGACACTCATATATCCAGTCACTCATCCATACAACCACTCACGCACCCTCTCACTCACCAATATAGCCACTTATGCACTTACCCATACACCCACCATGCAACCACTCACTCACCCACAGACCCATCCATGCACCCACTCGCTCACCTATACAGACACTCATATACCCAGTCAATCATCCATACAACCACTCACCAATACAGCCACTTATGCCCTTACCCATACGCCCAGCATGAAGCCACTCTCTCACCCCCAGACCCATTCATGCATCCACTCGGTCTCCGATCCAGACACTCATATTCCCAGTCACTCATCCATACAACCAATCACACACCCTCTCACTCACCAATACACCCACTCATGCACTTACCCATACACCCACCATGCAGCCACTCACTCACACCCAGACCCATTGATGCACTCACCCCCAGACCCATTCATGCACCCACTCGGTCACCTATACAGACACTCACATACCCAGTCACTCATCCATACAACCACCCATGCACCCTCTCACTCAACATTGCAGCCACTCATGCACTTTCCCATACACTCACCATTTAGCCACTCACTCACCCACAGAACCATTCATGCACCCACTCAATCACCTATACAGACACTCAAATACCTAGTCACTCAACCATAAAACCACTCACGCACCTTCTCACTCACCAACACAGCCACTCATGCACTTACCCATACACCCACCATGCAGCCACTCACTCACCCACAGACCCATGCATTTACCCACTCGGACACCTATACAGACACACATATACCCAGTCAGTCATCCATACAACCTCTCATGCACCCTCTCACTCACCAATAAAGACACTCATGCACTTACCCATACACCCACCATGCAGCCACTCACTCACCCCCAGACAGATTCATGCACCCACTCGGTCACCGATCCAAACACTCATATACGCAGTCACTCATCCATCCAACCAATCACGCACCCTTTCACTCACCAATACAGCCAATCCTGCACTTACCATACACCCACCATGCAGCCACTAACTCACCCCCAGACCAATTCATGCACTCACCCCCAAACCCATTCATGCACCCACTCGGTCACCTATACAGACACTCAAATACCTAGTCACTCATCTATACAACCACTCATGCACACTCTCACTCAACATTACAGCCACTCATGCACTTACCGATACAATCACCATGCAGCCACTCACTCACCCCCAGACCCATTCATGCACCCACTCGGTCACCAATCCAGACACTCGTATACCCAGTCACTCATCCATACAACCACCCACACACCCTCTCACTCACCAATACAGCCATTCATGCACTTACCCATAGACCCACCATGCGGCCACACACTCATCCCCAGACCCATTCATGCACCCACTCAGTCACCTATACAGACACTCATATACCCAGTCACTCATCCATAAAAAAACTCACGCACCCTCTCACTCACCAAAACAGCCACTCATGCACTTACCCATACACCCACCATGCAGCCACTCACTCACCCTCAGGCCCATTCATGCACCCACTCAGTCACCTATACAGACACTCATATACCCAGTCACTCATCCATGCAACCACTCACGCACCCTTTCACTCACCAATAAAGACACTCATGCACTTACCCATACACCCACCATGCAGCCACTCACTCACGCCCAGACCGATTCATGCACCCACTCGGTCACCGATCCAGACACTCATATACCCAGTCACTCATCCATACAACCACTCATGCACCCTCTCACTCACCAATACAACCACTCATGCACTTACCCATACACCTACCATGCAGCCACTCACTCACCCCCAGACCCATTCATGCACCCACTCGGTCACCAATCCAGACACTCGTATACCCAGTCACTCATCCATACAACCACCCACACACCCTCTCACTCACCAATACAGCCATTCATGCACTTACCCATAGACCCACATGCGGCCACACACTCATCCCCAGACCCATTCATGCACCCACTCAGTTACCTATACAGACAGTCATATACCCACTCACTCACCCATAAAAAAACTCACGCACCCTCTCACTCACCAAAACAGCCACTCATGCACTTACCCATACACCCACCATGTAGCCAATCACTCACCCCCAGGCCCATTCATCCACCCACTCAGTCACCTATACAGACACTCATATACCCAGTCACTCATCCATACAACCACTCACGCACCCTTTCACTCACCAATAAAGACACTCATGCACTTACCTATACACCCACCATGCAGCCACTCACTCACGCCCAGACCGATTCATGCACCCACTCGGTCACCGATCCAGACACTCATATACCCAGTCACTCATCCATACAACCACTCATGCACCCTCTCACTCACCAATACAACCACTCATGCACTTACCCATACACCTACCATGCAGCCACTCACTCACCCCCAGACCCATTCATGCACCCACTCGGTCCCCTATACAGACACACATATACCCAGTCACTCATCCATACAACCGCTCATGCACCCTCTCACTCACCAGTACAGCCACTCATGCAGTTACCCATACACCCACCACGTAGCCACTCACTCACCCACAGACCCATTCATGCACCCACTCGGTCACCTATCCAGACACTCATATACCCAGTCACTCATCCATACAACCACTCACGCACCCTCTCACTCACCAATAAAGACACTAATGCACTTACCCATACACCCACCATGCAGCCACTCACTCACGCCCAGACCGATTCATGCACCCACTCGGTCACCGATCCAGACACTCATATACCCAGTCACTCATCCATACAACCACTCATGCACCCTCTCACTCACCAATACAGCCACTCATGCACTTACCCATACACCTACCATGCAGCCACTCACTCACCCCCAGACCCATTCATGCACCCACTCGGTCCCCTATACAAACACTCATATACCCAGTCACTCATCCATACAACCACTCACCAATACAGCCACTCATGCATTTACCCATACACCCACCATGCAGCCAATCACTCACACCCAGACCCATTCATGCACTCACCACCAGACCCATTCATGCACCCACTCGGTCACCTACACAGACACTCAAATACCCAGTCACTCATCCATAAAACCACCCATGAACACTCTCACTCAACATTGCAGCCACTCATGCACTTACCCATACACCCACCATTTAGCCACTCACTCACCCACAGAACCATTCATGAACCCACTCAGTCACCTATACAGACACTCAAATACCCAGTCATTCAACCATAAAACCACTCATGCACGTTCTCACTCACCAACACAGCCACTCATACACTTACCCATACACTCACCATGCAGCCACTCACTCACCCACAGACCCATGCATTTACCCACTCAGTCACCTATACAGACACTCATATACCCAGTCACTCATCCATACAACCACTCATGCACCCTCTCACTCACAATACAGCCACTCATGCACTTACCCATACACCCACCATGCAACCACTCACTCACCCACAGACCCATTAATGCACCCACTCGGACACCTATACAGCCACACATATACCCAGTCAGTCATCCATACAACCTCTCATGCACCCTGTCACTCACCAATACGGCCACTCATGCACTTACCCATACACCCACCATGCAGCCACTTACTCACCCACAGACCCATTAAGGCATCCACTCGGTCACCAATCCAGACACTCATATACCCAGTCACTCATCCATACAACCACTCACGCCTCTCTCACTCACCAATATAGCCACTCATGCACTTACCCATGCAGCCACTCACTCACCCCCAGACCCATTCATGCACTCACTCGGTCACCTATACAGACACTCATATATCCAGTCACTCATCCATACAACCACTCACGCACCCTCTCACTCACCAATATAGCCACTCATGCACTTATTGTAGGAAAGTACCATCTTGCCTGGCATGTTACCCCCATTTTTCACTGTATATATGTTGTTTTAGTTGTATGTGTCACTGGGACCCTGTTCTCCAGGGCCCCAGTGCTCATAAGTGTGCCTGAATGTGTTACCTGTGTAGTGACTAACTGTCTCACTGAGGCTCTGCTAATCAGAACCTCAGTGGTTATGCTCTCTCATTTCTTTCAAATTGTCGCTGACAGGCTAGTGACCAATTTTACCAATTTACATTGGCTTTCTGGAACACCCTTATAATTCCCTAGTATATGGTACTGAGGTACCCAGGGTATTGGGGTTCCAGGAGATCCCTATGGGCTGCAGCATTTCTTTTGCCACCCATAGGGAGCTCTGACAATTCTTACACAGGCCTGCCACTACAGCCTGAGTGAAATAACATCCACGTTATTTCACAGCCATTTTTCACTGCACTTAAGTAACTTATAAGTCACCTATATGTCTAACCTTTACCTGGTAAAGGTTAGGTGCAAAGTTACTTAGTGTGAGGGCACCCTGGCACTAGCCAAGGTGCCCCCACATTGTTCAGGGCCAATTCCCTGAACTTTGTGAGTGCGGGGACACCATTACACGTGTGCACTACATATAGGTCACTACCTATATGTACCTTCACAATGGTAACTCCGAATATGACCATGTAACATGTCTAAGATCATGGAAGGGCCCCCTCTATGCCATCCTGGCATTATTGGGACAATTCCATGATCCCAGTGGTATGTAGCACAGACCCTGGTACTGCCAAACTGCCTTTCCTGGGGTTTCACTGCAGCTGCTGCTGCTGCCAACCCCTCAGACAGGTTTCTGCCCCCCTGGGGTCAAGCCAGGCTTGTCCCAGGAAGGCAGAACAAAGGACTTCCTCTGAGAGAGGGTGTTACACCCTCTCCCTTTGGAAAATGGTGTGAAGGCAGGGGAGGAGTAGTCTCCCCCAGCCTCTGGAAATGCTTTCTTGGGCACAGATGTGCCCAATTCTGCATAAGCCAGTCTACACCGGTTCAGGGACCCCTTAGCCCCTGCTCTGGCGCGAAACTGGACAAAGGAAAGGGGAGTGACCACTCCCCTGACCTGCACCTCCCCTGGGAGGTGTCCAGAGCTCCTCCAGTGTGCTCCAGACCTCTGCCATCTTGGAAACAGAGGTGCTGCTGGCACACTGGACTGCTCTGAGTGGCCAGTGCCACCAGGTGACGTCAGAGACTCCTTCTGATAGGCTCCTTCAGGTGTTAGTAGCCTAGCCTCTCTCCTAGGTAGCCAAACCCTCTTTTCTGGCTATTTAGGGTCTCTGGGGGTCATTCTGACCCTGGCGGTCGGTGACCGCCAGGGTCACCGACCACAGGAGCACCGCCAACAGGCTGGCGGTGCTCCTAAGGGCATTCTGACCACGGCGGTTCAGCCGCGGCCAGAAAGGGTAAACCGGCGGTCTCCCGCCGGTTTACCACTGCCCTACAGAATCCTCCATGGCAGCGGAGCGCGCTCCGCCGCCATGGGGATTCTGACACCCCCTACCGCCATCCCCGCCAGGAACAGGATGGCGGTAGGGGGTGCCACAGGGCCCCTGGGGTCCCTGCAGTGCCCATGCCAATGGCATGGGCACTGCAGGGGCCCCGTAAGAGGGCCCCACAAAGTATTTCAGTGTCTGCAAAGCAGACACTGAAATACGCGACGGGTGCAACTGCACCCGTCGCACCTTCCCACTACGCCGGCTCAATTCTGAGCCGGCGTCCTCGTGGGAAGGTAGATTTGCCCTGGGCTGGCGGGCGGCCTTTTGGCGGCCGCCATCCAGCCCAGGGCAAATCTCAAAATACCCTCAGCGGTCTTGCTACCGCAGAGCGGTATTTTGACGGGGGAACATTGGCGGGCGGCCTCCGCCGCCCGCCAATGTTAGAATCACCCCCTCTGTCTCTGGGGAAACTTTAGATAACGAATGCAAGAGCTCATCCGAGTTCCTCTGCATCTCTCTCTTCACCTTCTGATAAGGAATCGACTGCTGACCGCGCTGGAAGCCTGCAAACCTGCAACATAGTAGCAAAGACGACTACTGCAACTCTGTAACGCTGATCCTGCCGCCTTCTCGACTGTTTTCCTGCTTGTGCATGCTGTGGGGGTAGTCTGCCTTCTCTCTGCACCAGAAGCTCCGTAGAAATCTCCCGTGGGTCGACGGAATCTTCCCCCTGCAACCGCAGGCACCAAAAAGCTGCATTACCGGTCCCTTGGGTCTCCTCTCAGCACAACGAACGAGGTCCCTTGAATCCAGCAACTCTGTCCAAGAGACTCTCACAGTCCAGTGACTCTTCAGTCCAAGTTTGGTGGAGGTAAGTCCTTGCCTCCCCACTCCAGACTGCATTGTTGGTAACCAAGACTTTTGCAACTTCTCCGGCCCCTGTGCACTTCCGGCAGAAATCCTTTGTGCACAGCTAAGCCTGGGTCCACGGCACTCTAACCTGCATTGCACGACTTTCTAAGTTGGTCTCCGGCGACGTGGGACCCCTTTGTGCAACTTCGGCAAGCACCATTTCACACATCCTTGTAGTGTTGGTTTCTGGCACTTTTCTGGGTGCTACCTGCTGCTGAGAGGGCTTCTTATCTTGCTCGACGTCCCCTCTTCTTCCTGGTCCAATTTGCGACCTCCTGGTCCCTCCTGGGCTACAGCAGCTTCCAAAAACGCTAACTGCACTATTTGCAACTAGCAAGGCTTGTTGGCGTTCTTTTGGCGGGAAAACACTTCTGCACAACTCTCTAAGGCGAGAGGGATCAGTCCACCAAAGGGGAAGTCTCTAGCCCTTTTCGTTCTTGCAGAAACTATTGCTTCTTCTGTCCAGTAGAAGCTCCTTTGAACCCACAGCTGGCATTTCCTGGGCATTTGCCCATCTCCGACTTGCTTGTGACTTTTGGACTTGGTCCCCTTGTTCCACAGGTACCCTAGATTGGAAATACATTGGTGTTGCATTGTTGATTTGTGTCTTTCCTGTATTATTCCTCTATCACAACTTCTTTGTCTTCTGGGGAACTTTAGAGCACTTTGCACTCACTTTTCAGGGTCTTGGGGAGGGCTAATTTTCTAACTCTCACTATTTTCTAATAGTCCCAGCGACCCTCTACAAGGTCACATAGGGTTGGGGTCCATTCGTGGTTCGCATTCCACTTTTGGAGTATATGGTTTGTGTTGCCCCTATCCCTATGAGTCTCCATTGCATCCTATTGTAACTATACATTGTTTGCACTGTTTTCTAAGACTATACTGCATATTTTGAGTACTGTGTACATATAACTTTTGTATATTTGCTATCCTCACTCTGAGGGTACACTCTGAGATACTTTGGCATATTGTCATAAAAATAAAGTACCTTTATTTTTAGTATAACTGTGTATTGTGTTTTCTTATGGTATTGTGCAAGTGACACTTGTGGTACTGTAGTAGCTTCACACGTCTCCTAGTTATGCCTAAGCTGCTCTGCTAAGCTACCATTATCTATCAGCCTAAACTGCTAGACACCCTATACACTAATAAGGGATACCTGGACCTGGTGAAAGGTGTAAGTACCCCTTGGTACTCACTACAAGCCAGTCCAGCCTCCTACACTTATCCATACACCCACCATGCAACCACTCACTCACCCACAGACCCATCCATGCACCCACTCGCTCACCTATACAGACACTCATATACCCAGTCAATCATCCATAGAACCACTCACCAATACAGCCACTTATGCCCTTACCCATACGCCCAGCATGAAGCCACTCACTCACCCCCAGACCCATTCATGCATCCACTCGGTCTCCGATCCAGACACTCATATACCCAGTCACTCATCCATACAACCAATCACGCACCCTCTCACTCACCAATACACCCACTCATGCACTTACCCATACACCCACCATCCAGCCACTCACTCACACCCAGACCCATTGATGCACTCACCCCCGGACCCATTCATGCACCCACTCGGTCACCTATACAGACACTCACATACCCAGTCACTCATTCATACAACCACCCATGCACCCTCTCACTCAACATTGCAGCCACTCATGCACTTACCCATACACCCACCATTTAGCCACTCACTGACCCACAGAACCATTCATGCACCCACTCAGTCATCTATACAGACACTCAAATACCTAGTCACTCAACCATAAAACCACTCACGCACCTTCTCACTCACCAACACAGCCACTCATGCACTTACCCATACACCCACCATGCAGCCACTCACTCACCCACAGACCCATTAATGCACCCACTCGGACACCTATACAGCCACACATATACCCAGTCAGTCATCCATACAACCTCTCATGCACCCTATCACTCACCATTACAGCAACTCATGCACTTACCCATACACACCACCATGCAGCCACTTACTCACCCACAGACCCATTAATGCATCCACTTGGTCACCAATCCAGACACTCATATACCCAGTCACTCATCCATACAACCACTCACGCCTCTCTCATTCACCAATATAGCCACTCATGCACTTACTCATGCAGCCACTCACTCACCCCCAGACCCATTCATGCACTCACTCGGTCACCTATACAGACACTCATATATCCAGTCACTCATCCATACAACCACTCACGCACCCTCTCACTCACCAATATAGCCACTCATGCACTTACCCATACACCCACCATGCAACCACTCACTCACCCACAGACCCATCCATGCACCCACTCGCTCACCTATACAGACACTCATATACCCAGTCAATCATCCATACAACCGCTCACCAATACAGCCACTTATGCCCTTACCCATACGCCCAAAATGAAGCCACTCACTCACCGCCAGACCCATTCATGCATCCACTCGGTCTCCGATCCAGACACTCATATACCCAGTCACTCATCCATACAACCAATCACGCACCCTCTCACTCACCAATACACCCACTCATGCACTTACCCATACACCCACCATCCAGCCACTCACTCACACCCAGACCCATTGATGCACTCACCCCCAGACCCATTCATGCACCCACTCGGTCACCTATACAGACACTCACATACCCAGTCACTCATTCATACAACCACCCATGCACCCTCTCACTCAACATTGCAGCCTCTCATGCACTTACCCATACACCCACCATTTAGCCACTCACTCACCCACAGAACCATTCATGCACCCACTCAGTCACTTATACAGACACTCACATACCTAGTCACTCAACCATAAAACCACTCACGCACCTTCTCACTCACCAACACAGCCACTAATGCACTTACCCATACACCCACCATGCAGCCACTCACTCACCCTCAGACCCATTAATGCACCAACTCGGACACCTATACAGCCACACATATACCCAGTCAGTCATCCATACAACCTCTCATGCACCCTATCACTCACCAATACAGCCACTCATTCACTTACCCATACACCCACCATGCAGCCACTCACTCACCCCCAGACCCATTCATGCACTCACTCGGTCACCTATACAGACACTCATATATCCAGTCACTCATCCATACAACCACTCATGCACCCTCTCACTCACCAATATAGCCACTCATGCACTTACCCATACACCCACCATGCAACCACTCATTCACCCACAGACCCATCCATGCACCCACTCGCTCACCTATACAGACACTCATATACCCAGTCAATCATCCATACAACCACTCACCAATACAGCCACTTATGCCCTTACCCATACGCCCAGCATGAAGCCACTCACTCACCCCCAGACCCATTCATGCATCCACTCGGTCTCCGATCCAGACACTCATATACCCAGTCACTCATCCATACAACCAATCACGCACCCTCTCACTCACCAATACACCCACTCATGCACTGACCCATACAAACACCATCCAGCCACTCACTCACACCCAGACCCATTGATGCACTCACCCCCAGACCCATTCATACACCCACTCGGTCACCTATACAGACACTCACATACCCAGTCACTCATTCATACAACCACCCATGCACTCTCTCACTCAACATTGCAGCCACTCATGCACTTACCCATACACCCACCATTTAGCCACTCACTCACCCACAGAACCATTCATGCACCCACTCAGTCACCTATACAGACACTCAAATACCTAGTCACTCAACCATAAAACCACTCACGCACCTTCTCACTCACCAACACAGCCACTCATGCACTTACCCATACACCCACCATGCAGCCACTCACTCACCCACAAACCCATGCATTTACCCACTCGGACACCTATACAGACACACATATACCCAGTCAGTCATCCATACAACCTCTCATGCACGCTCTCACTCACCAATACAGCCATTCATGCACTTACCCATACACCCACCATGCAGCCACTTACTCACCCACAGACCCATTAATGCATCCACTCGGTCACCGATCCAGACACTCATATACCCAGTCACTCATCCATACAACCACTCATGCACCCTCTCTCTCACCAATACAGCCACTCATGCACCTACCCATACACTAACCATGCAATCACTCACTCACCTCCAGACCCATTTGTGCACCCATTCGCTCACCTATACAGACACTCATATACCCAGTCACTCATCCATACAACCACTCATGCACCCTCTCAATCACCAATACAGCCACTCATGCACTTACCCATACACTCATCATGCAACCACTCACTCACCCCCAGACCAATTTGTGGATCCATTCGCTCACCTATACAGACACTCATATACCCAGTCACTCATCCATACAACCACTCACGCACCCTCTCACTCACCAATACACCCACTCATGCAGTTACCCATACACCCACCATGCAGCCACTCACTCACAGCCAGACCCATTCATGCACTCACCCCCAGACCCGTTCATGCACCCACTCGGTCACCTATACAAACACTCAAATACCCAGTCTCTCATCCATACAACCACTCATGCACACTCTCACTCAACATTACAGCCACTCATGCACTTACCGATACACCCACCATGCAGCCACTCACTCACCCACAGAACCATTCATGCACCCACTCAGTCACCTATACAGACACTCAAATACACAGTCAATCAACCATAAAACCACTCACGCAACCTCTCACTCACCAAAACAGCCACTCATGCACTTACCCATACACCCACCATGCAGCCACTCACTCACCCACAGACCCATCCATGCACCCACTCGGTCACCTATACAGACACTCATATACCCAGTCACTCATCCATACAACCACTCATGCACCCTCTCACTCACCAATACAGCCACTCATGCACTTACCAAAAAACACCCAATATGCAACCACTCACTCACCCACAGACCCATTCATGCACCCACTCGGTCACCTATACAGACACACATATACCCAGTCAGTCATCCATACCACCACTCATGCACCCTCTCACTCACCAATACAGTCACTCATGCACTTACCCATACACTCACCATGCAGCCACTTACTCACCAACTGACCCATTAATGCATTCTCTCGGTCACCGATTCAGACACTCATATACCCAGTCACTCATCCATGCAACCCCTCATGCACCCTCTCACTCACTAATACAGCCACTCATGCACTTACCCATACACTCACCATGCAACCACTCACTCACCCCCAGACACATTTGTGCACCCACTCGGTCACCTATACAGACACTCAAATACCCAGTCACTCATCCATACAACAATTCACGCACCCTCTCACTCACCAATACAGCAATTCATGCAGTCACCCATACACCCACCATTCATCCACTCACTCACCCACAGACCCATTCATGCACCCACTCGGACACCGATCCAGTCACTCATATACCCAGTCACTCATCCATACAACCGCTCATGCACCCTCTTACTCACCAATACAGCCACTCATGCACTTACACATACACCCACCATGCAGCCACTCACTCACCCACAGACCCATTCATGCACCCACTCGGTCACTGATCCAGACACTCATATACTCAGTCTCTAATCCATATAACCACCCATGCACCCTCTCACTCACCAATACAGCCACTCATGCAGTCACCCATACACCGACCATGCATCCACTCACTCACCCACAGACCCATTCATGCACCCACTCGGTCACCGATCCAGACACTCATATACCCAGTCACTCACCAATACAGCCACTCATGCACTTACACATGCACCCACCATGCAGCCACTCACTCACCCACAGACCCATTCATGCACCCACTCGATCACCTATACAGACACACATATACCCAGTCACTCACCCATACAACCGCTCATGCAGCCTCTCACTAAACATTACAGCCACTCATGCACTTACCCATACACCCACTGTGCAGCCACTCGCTCACCCAAAGACCCATTCATGCACTCACTTGGTCACCGATCCAGACACTCATATACCCAGTCACTAATCCATACAACCACTCACGCACCCTCTCCCTCACCAGTACAGCCAATCAGGCACTTACCCATACACCCACCATGCAGCCACTCACATCCCCCCCAGACCCATTCATGCACTCACTCGGTAACCTATACAGACACTCAAATACCCAGTCACGCATCCATACAACCAATCACGCCCCCTCTCACTCACCAATATAGCCACCCATGCACTTACCCATACACCCACCATGCAGCCACTCACTCACCCACAGACCCATTCATGCACCCACTCGGTCACCTATACAGACACACATATACCCAGTCACTCACCCATACAACCGCTCATGCAGCCTCTCATTAAACATTACAGCCACTCATTCAGTTACCCATACACCCACTGTGCAGCCACTCGCTCACCCAAAGACCCATTCATGCACTCACTTGGTCACCGATCCACACACTCAAATACCCAGTCACTCATCCATACCACCACTCACGCACCCTCTCACTCACCAATACAGCCACTCAGGCACTTACCCATACACCCACCATGCAGACAATCACATCCCCCACACACCCATTCATGCACACACTCAGTCACCTATACAGACACTCATATACCCAGTCACTCATCCATACAACCACTCACGCACCCTCTCACTCACCAATATAGCCACTCATGCACTTACCCATACACCCACTGTGCAAACACTCACTCACCCACATACCGATCCATGCACCCAATCGGTAACCTATACAGACACTCATATATCCCGTCACTCATCCTTACAACCACTCATGCACCCTCTCAATCACCAATATAGCCACCCATGCACTTACCCATGCACCCACCATGCAGCCACTCACTCACCCACAGACCCATTCATGCATCCACTCGGTCACCGATACAGACTCTCATATAGCCAGACACTCATCCATACAACCGCCCATGCACCCTCTCACTCACCAACATAGCCACTCATGCTCTTACCCATACACTCACCATGCAACCACTCACTCACCCCAGACCCATTTGTGCACCCACTCGGTCACCGATCCAGACACCCATTTACCCAGTCAGTCATCCATACAACCACTCACGCACCCTTTCACTCACCAATACAGCCACTCATGCAGTCACCCATACACCCACCATGCAGCCACTCACTCACCCACAGACCCATTCATGCACCCACTCGGTCAACGATCCAGACACTCATATACCCATTCACTCATCCATACAACCACTCATGCACCCCCTCACTCACCAATACAGCCACTCATGCACTTACCCATACACCCACCATGCAGCCACTCATTCACCCACAGACCCATTCATGCACCCACTTGGTCACCTATACAGACACTCATATACCCAGTCACTCATCCATACAACCACTCATGCACCCTCTCACTCACCAATACAGCCACTCATGCACTTACCCATAAACTTACCATGCAGCCACTCACTCACCCCCAGACCTTTTCATGCACCCACTCGGTCCCCTATACAGACACACATATACCCAGTCACTCATCCATACAACCGCTCATGCACCCTCTCACTCACCAATACAGCCACTCGTGCAGTTACCCATACGCCCAACACGTAGCCACTCACTCACCCACAGACCCATTCATGCACCCACTCGGTCACCTATCCAGACACTCAAATACCCAGTCACTAATCCATACAACCACTCACGTAGCCTCTCAGTCACCAATACAGCAACTCATGCATTAACCCATAGACCCACCACACAGCCACTCACTCACCCAAGACCTATTCATGCAGCCACTCACTCACCTACAGACCCATTCATGCACCCACTCAGTCACCTATACAGACACGCATATACCCATTCAGTCATCCATACAACCACTCACGCACGCACCCTCTCACCAACCAATGCAGCCACTCAGGCACTTCCCCATACACCCACCATGCAGACACTCACTCACCCACAGACCGATTCATGCACCCACTCGGTCACCGATCCACACACGCATATAGCCATTCAGTCATCCATACAACCACTCACGCACGTACCCTCTCACTAACCATTGCAGCCACTCATGCACTTAGCCATACTCCCACCATGCAGCCACTCACTCACCCCCAGACCCATTCATGCACCCACTCGGTTACCTATACAGACAGTCATATACCCAGTCACTCATCCATACAACCACTCATGCCTCTCTCACTCACCAATATAGCCACTCATGCACTTACCCATGCAGCCACTCACTCACCCCCAGACCCATTCATGCACTCACTCGGTCACCTATACAGACACTCATATACCCAGTCACTTATCCATACAACCACTCACGCACACTCTCACTCACCAATATAGCCACTCATGCACTTACCCATATACCCACCATGCAACCACTCACTCACCCACAGACCCATCCATGCACCCACTCGCTCACCTATACAGACACTCATATACCCAGTCAATCATCCATACAACCACTCACCAATACAGCCACTTATGCCCTTACCCATACGCCCAGCATGAAGCCACTCACTCACCCCCAGACCCATTCATGCATCCACTCGGTCTCCGATCCAGACACTCATATACCCAGTCACTCATCCATACAACCAATCATGCACCCTCTCACTCACCAATAGACCCACTCATGCACTTACCCATACACCCACCATGCAGCCACTCACTCACACCCAGACCCATTGATGCACTCACCCCCAGACCCATTCATGCACCCACTCGATCACCTATGCAGACACTCAAATACCCAGTCACTCATCCATACAACCACCCATGCGCCCTCTCACTCAACATTGCAGCCACTCATGCACTTACCCATACACCCACCATGCAGCCACTCACTTACCCACAGACCCATGCATTTACACACTTGGACACCTATACAGACACACATATACCCAGTCAGTCATCCATACAACCTCTCATGCACCCTCTCACTCACCAATACAGCCACTCATGCACTTACCCATACACCCACCATGCAGCCACTTACTCACCCACAGACCCATTAATGCATCCACTCGGTCACCGATCCAGACACTCATATACCCAGTCACTCATCCATACAACCACTCATGCACCCTCTCACTCACCAATACAGCCACTCATACACTTACCCATACACTCACCATGCAACCACTCACTCACCCCCAGACCCATTTGTGCACCCATTCGCTCACCTATACAGACACTCATATACCCAGTCACTCATCCATACAACCACTTACCAATAGAGCCACTCATGCACTTACCCATACGCCCAGCATGAAGCCACTCACTCACCCCCAGACCAATTCATGCATCCACTCGGTCTACGATCCAGACACTCATTTACCCAGTCACTCATCCATACAACCAGTCAGGCACCCTCTCACTCACCAATACACCCACTCATGCACTTACCCATACACCCACCAAGCAGCCACTCACTCACACCCAGACCCATTCATGCACTCACCCCCAGACCCATTCATGCACCCACTCGGTCACCTATACAGACACTCAAATACCCAGTCACTCATCCATACAACCACTCATGCACACTCTCATTCAACATTGCAGCCACTCATGCACTTACCCATACACCCACCATTTAGCTACTCACTCACCCATAGAACCATTCATGCACCCACTCAGTCACCTATACAGACACTCAAATACCCAGTCACTCAACCATAAAACCACTCACGCACCTTCTCACTCACCAATACAGCCACTCATGCACTTACCCATACACCCACCATGCAGCCACTCACTCACCCACAGATCCATCCATTTACCCACTCGGTCACCTATAGAGACACTCATATACACAGTCACTCATCCATACAACCACTCATGCACCCTCTCACTCACCAATACCGCCACTCATGCACTTACCCATACACCCACCATGCAACCACTCACTCACCCTTAGACCCATTCATGCACCCACTCCGACACCTATACAGACACACATATACACCCAGTCAGTCATCCATACAACCTCTCATGAACCCTCTCACTCATCAATACAGCCACTCGTGCAGTTACCCATACACCCACCACGTAGCCACTCACTCAGCCACAGACCCATTCATGCACCCACTCGGTCACCTATCCAGACACTCAAATACCCAGTCACTCTTCCATACAACCACTCATGCACCCTCTCAATCACCAATACAGCCACTCATGCACTTACCCATACACCCACCATGCAACCACTCACTCACCCACAGACCCATTCATGCACCCACTCGGACACCTATACAGACACACATCTACCCAGTCAGTCATCCATACAACCACTCACCCACCCTCTCACTCACCAATACAGCCACTCATGCACTTATCCATACACCCACCATGCAGCCACTCACTCACCCCCAGACCCATTCATGCACCCACTCGGTCACCTATACAGACACTCATATACCCAGTCACTCATCCATACAACCACTAACGGACCCTCTCACTCACCAATATAGCCACTCATGCACTTACCCATACACCCACCATGCAACCACTCACTGACCCACAGACCCTTCCATGCACCCACTCGCTCACCTATACAAACACTCATATACCCAGTCACTCATCCATAAAACCACTCACCAATACAGCCACTCATGCACTTACCCATTCACCCACCATGCAGCCACTCACTCACCCCCAGACAAATTCATGCACCCACTCGTCACCTATACAGACACTCATATACCCAGTCACTCATCCATACAACCACTCACGCACCCTCTCACTCACCAATATAGCCACTCATGGACTTACCCATACACCCACCATGCAACCACTCACTCACCCACAGACCCATCAATGCACCCACTTGCGCACCTATACAGACACTCATATACCCAGTCACTCATCCATACAACCACTCACCAATACACCCACTCATGCATTTACCCATACACCCACCATGCAGCCAATCACTCACACCCAGACCCATTCATGCACTCACCACCAGACCCATTCATGCACCCACTCTGTCACCTACACAGACACTCAAATACCCAGTCACTCATCCATACAACCACCCATGCACACTCTCACTCAACATTGCAGCCACTCATGCACTTACCCATACATCCACCATTTAGCCACTCCCTCACCCACAGAACCATTCATGCACCCACTCAGTCACCTATACAGACAATCAAATACCCAGTCATTCAACCATAAATCCACTCACGCACCTTCTCACTCACCAACACAGCCACTCATACACTTACCCATACACCCACCATGCAGCCTCTCACTCACCCACAGACCCATTCATACACCCACTTGGTCACCTATACAGACACACATATACCCAGTCACTCATCCATAAACAGCTCATGCACCCTCTCACTCACCAATACAGCCACTCGTGCAGTTACCCATACATCCACCACGTAGCCACTCACCCACAGACCCATTCATGCACCCACTCGGTCACCTATCCAGACACTCAAATACCCAGTCACTCATCCATACAACCACTCACGCAGCCTCTCAGTCACCAATACAGCCACTCATGCACTTACCCATACACCCACCACACAGCCACTCACTCACCCAAGACCTATTGATGCAGCCACTCACTCACCTACAGACCCATTCATGCACCCACTCAGTCACCTATACAGACACGCATATACCTTTTCAGTCATCCATACTTCCACTCATGCAGCCTCTCAGTCACCAATACAGCCACTCATGCACTTACCCATACACCCACCACACAGCCACTCACTCACCCAAGACCTATTCATGCAGCCACTCACTCACCTACAGACCCATTCATGCACCCACTCACTCACCTATACAGACACGCATATACCTATTCAGTCATCCATACAACCACTCACGCGCGCACCCTCTCAGTAACCAATACAGCCACTCAGGCACTTACCCACACACCCACCATGCAGACACTCACTCACCCACATACCGATTCATGCACCAACTCGGTCAGCGATGCACACACTCATATACCCAGTCACTCATCTATACAACCACTCACAAACCCTCTCACTCACCAATACAGCCACTCATGCACTTATCCATACACCCACCATGCAGCCACTCACTCACCCCCAGACCCATTCATGCACCCACTCGGTCACCTATACAGACACTCATATACCCAGTCACTCATCCATACAACCACTAACGGACCCTCTCACTCACCAATATAGCCACTCATGCACTTACCCATACACCCACCATGCAACCACTCACTGACCCACAGACCCTTCCATGCACCCACTCGCTCACCTATACAAACACTCATATACCCAGTCACTCATCCATAAAACCACTCACCAATACAGCCACTCATGCACTTACCCATTCACCCACCATGCAGCCACTCACTCACCCCCAGACAAATTCATGCACCCACTCGGTCACCTATACAGACACTCATATACCCAGTCACTCATCCATACAACCACTCACGCACCCTCTCACTCACCAATATAGCCACTCATGGACTTACCCATACACCCACCATGCAACCACTCACTCACCCACAGACCCATCAATGCACCCACTTGCGCACCTATACAGACACTCATATACCCAGTCACTCATCCATACAACCACTCACCAATACACCCACTCATGCATTTACCCATACACCCACCATGCAGCCAATCACTCACACCCAGACCCATTCATGCACTCACCACCAGACCCATTCATGCACCCACTCTGTCACCTACACAGACACTCAAATACCCAGTCACTCATCCATACAACCACCCATGCACACTCTCACTCAACATTGCAGCCACTCATGCACTTACCCATACACCCACCATTTAGCCACTCCCTCACCCACAGAACCATTCATGCACCCACTCAGTCACCTATACAGACAATCAAATACCCAGTCATTCAACCATAAATCCACTCACGCACCTTCTCACTCACCAACACAGCCACTCATACACTTACCCATACACCCACCATGCAACCACTCACTCACCCACAGACCCATTAATGCACCCACTCGTACACCTATACAGCTACACATATACCCAGTCAGTCATCCATACAACCTCTCATGCACCCTATCACTCACCAATACAGCCACTCATGCACTTACCCATACACCCACCATGCAGCCACTTACTCACCCACAGACCCATTAATGCATCCAATTGGTCACCAATCCAGACACTCATATACCCAGTCACTCATCCATACAACCACTCATGCCTCTCTCACTCACCAATATAGCCACTCATGCACTTACCCATGCAGCCACTCACTCACCCCCAGACCCATTTATGCACTCACTCAGTCACCTATACAGACACTCATATATCCAGTCACTCATCCATGCAACCACTCACACACCCTCTCACTCACCAATATAGCCACTCATGCACTTACCCATACACCCACCATGCAACCACTCACTCACCCACAGACCCATCCATGCACCCACTCGCTCACCTAGACAGACACTCATATACCCAGTCATTCATCCATACAACCACTCACCAATACAGCCACTTATGCCTTTACCCATACGCCCAGGATGAAGCCACTCACTCACCCCCAGACCCATTCATGCATCCACTCGGTCTCCGATCCAGACACTCATATACCCAGTCACTCATCCATACAACCAATCACGCACCCTCTCACTCACCAATACACCCACTCATGCACTTACCGATACACCCACCATGCAGCCACTCACTCACACCCAGACCCATTGATACACTCACCCCCAGACCCATTCATGCACCCACTCGGTCACCTATACAGACACTCACATACCCAGTCACTCATTCATACAACCACCCATGCACCCTCTCACACAACATTGCAGACACTCATGCACTTACCCATACACCCACCATTTAGCCACTCACTCACCCACAGAACCATTCATGCACCCACTCAGTCACCTATACAGACACTCAAATACCTAGTCACTCAACCATAAAACCACTCACGCACCTTCTCACTCACCAACACAGCCACTCATGCACTTACCCATACACCCACCATGCAGCCACTCACTCACCCACAGACCCATGCATTTACCCACTCGGACACCTATACAGACACACATATACCCAGTCAGTCATCCATTCAACCTCTCATGCACCCTCTCACTCACCAATACAGCCATTCAAGCACTTACCCATACACCCACCATGCAGCCACTTACTCACCCACAGACCCATTAATGCATCCACTCGGTCACTGATCCAGACACTCATATACCCAGTCACTCATCCATACAACCACTCATGCACCCTCTCACTCACCAATACAGCCACTCATGCACTTACCCATACACTCACCATGCAACCACCCACTCACCCCCAGACCCATTTGTGCACCCATTCGCTCACCTATACAGACACTCATATACCCAGTCACTCATCCATACAACCACTCACGCAGCCTCTCACTCACCAATACAGCCACTCATGCACTTACCCATACACCCACCATGCAGCCTCTCACTCACCCACAGACCCATTCATGCACCCACTTGGTCATCTATACAGACACACATATACCCAGTCACTCATCCATACAACAGCTCATGCACCCTCTCACTCACCAATACAGCCACTCGTGCAGTTACCCATACATCCACCACGTAGCCACTCACCCACAGACCCATTCATGCACCCACTCGGTCACCTATCCAGACACTCAAATACCCAGTCACTCATCCATACAACCACTCACGCAGCCTCTCAGTCACCAATACAGCCACTCATGCACTTACCAATACACCCACCACACAGCCACTCACTCACCCAAGACCTATTCATGCAGCCACTCACTCACCTACAGACCCATTCATGCACCCACTCAGTCACCTATACAGACACGCATATAACCAATTCAGTCATCCATCCAACCACTCACGCAGCCTCTCAGTCACCAATACAGCCACTCATGCACTTACCCATACACCGAGCACACAGCCACTCACTCACCCAAGACCTATTCATGCAGCCACTCACTCACCTACAGACCCATTCATGCACCCACTCACTCACCTATACAGACATGCATAGACCTATTCAGTCATCCATACAACCACTCACGCACGCACCCTCTCAGTAACCAATACAGCCACTCAGGCACTTACCCACACACCCACCATGCAGACACTCACTCACCCAAGGACCGATTCATGCGCCAACTCGGTCAGCGATCCACACACTCATATACCCAGTCACTCAGCCATACAACCACTCACGCCCCCTCTCACTCACCAATATAGCCACTCATGTACTTACCCATTCACACACCATGCAGCCACTCACTCACCCCCAGAACCGTTCATGCACCCACTCGGTCACCTATACAGACACTCATATACCCAGTCACTCATCCATACAACCACTAACGCACCCTCTCACTCACCAATATAGCCACTCATGCACTTACCCATACACCCACCATGCAACCACTCACTCACCCACAGACCCATCCATGCACCCACTCGCTCACCTATACAAACACTCATATACCCAGTCACTCATCCATACAACCACTCACCAATACAGCCACTCATGCACTTACCCATTCACCCACCATGCAGCCACTCACTCACCCCCAGACTCATTCATGCACCCACTCGGTCACCTATACAGACACTCATATACCCAGTCACTCATCCATACAACCACTCACGCACCCTCTCACTCACCAATATAGCCACTCATGCACTTACCCATACACCCACCATGCAACCACTCACTCACCCACAGACCCATCCATGCACCCACTTGCGCACCTATACAGACACTCATATACTCAGTCACTCATCCATGCAACCACTCACCAATACACCCACTCATACATTTACCCATACACCCAGCATGCTTCCAATCACTCACACCCAGACCCATCCATGCACTCACCACCAGACCCATTCATGCACCCACTCGGTCACCTACACAGACACTCAAATACCCAGTCACTCATCCATACAACCACCCATGCACACTCTCACTCAACATTGCAGCCACTCATGCACTTACCCATACACCCACCATTTAGCCACTCACTTACCCACAGAACCATTCATGCACCCACTCAGTCACCTATACAGACACTCAAATACCCAGTCATTCAACCATAAAACCACTTACGCACCTTCTCACTCACCAACACAGCCACTCATACACTTACCCATACACTCACCATGCAGCCACTCACTCACCCACAGCCCCATGCATTTACCCACTCGGTCACCTATACAGACACTCATATACCAAGTCACTCATCCATACAACCACTCATGTACCCTCTCACTCACAATACAGCCACTCATGCACTTACCCATACACCCACCATGCAACCACTCACTCACCCACAGACCCATTAATGCACCCACTTGGACACCTATACAGCCACACATATACCCAGTCAGTCATCCATACAACCTCTCATGCACCCTATCACTCACCAATACAGCCACTCATGCACTTACCCATACACCCACCATGCAGCCACTTACTCACCCACAGACCCATTAATGCATCCACTCGGTCACCAATCCAGACAGTCATATACCCAGTCACTCATCCATACAACCACTCATGCACCCTCTCAATCACCAATACAGCCACTCATGCATTTACCGATACACTCACCATGCAACCACTCACTCACCCCCAGACCAATTTGTGGATCCATTCGCTCACCTATACAGACACTCAAATACCCAGTCACTCATCCATACAACCACTCATGCACACTCTCACTCAACATTACAGCCACTCATGCACTTAGCCATACACCCACCATGCAGCCACTCACTCACCCCCAGACCCATTCATGCACCCACTCGGTTACCTATACAGACACTCATATACCCAGTCACTCATCCATACAACCACTCATGCCTCTCTCACTCACCAATATAGCCACTCATGCACTTACCCATGCAGCCACTCACTCACCCCCAGACCCATTCATGCGCTCACTCGGTCACCTATACAGACACTCATATACCCAGTCACTCATCCATACAACCACTCACGCACCCTCTCACTCACCAATATAGCCACTCATGCACTTACCCATACACCCACCATGCAACCACTCACTCACCCACAGACCCATCCATGCACCCACTCGCTCACCTATACAGACACTCATATACCCAGTCAATCATCCATACAACCACTCACCAATACAGCCACTTATGCCCTTACCCATACGCCCAGCATGAAGCCACTCACTCACCCCCAGACCCATTCATGCATCCATTCGGTCTCCGATCCAGACACTCATATACCCAGTCACTCATCCATACAACCAATCATGCACCCTCTCACTCACCAATAGACCCACTCATGCACTTACCCATACACCCACCATGCAGCCACTCACTCACACCCAGACCCATTGATGCACTCACCCCCAGACCCATTCATGCATCCACTCGGTCACCTATGCAGACACTCAAATACCCAGTCACTCATCCATACAACCACCCATGCACCCTCTCACTCAACATTGCAGCCACTCATGCACTTACCCATACACCCACCATGCAGCCACTCACTTACCCACAGACCCATGCATTTACCCACTCGGACACCTATACAGACACACATATACCCAGTCAGTCATCCATACAACCTCTCATGCACCCTCTCACTCACCAATACAGCCACTCATGCACTTACCCATACACCCACCATGCAGCCACTTACTCACCCACAGACCCATTAATGCATCCACTCGGTCACCGATCCAGACACTCATATACCCAGTCACTCATCCATACAACCACTCATGCACCCTCTCACTCACCAATACAGCCACTCATACACTTACCCATACACTCACCATGCAACCACTCACTCACCCCCAGACCCATTTGTGCACCCATTCGCTCACCTATACAGACACTCATATACAGAGTCACTCATCCATACAACCACTCACCAATACAGCCACTCATGCACTTACCCATACACCCACCATGCAGCCACTTACTCACCCACAGACCCATTAATGCATCCACTCGTTCACCGATCCAGACACTCATATACCCAGTCACTCATGCATACAACCAGTCAGGCACCCTCTCTCTCACCAATACACCCACTCATGCACTTACCCATACACCCACCAAGCAGCCACTCACTCACACCCAGACCCATTCATGCACTCACCCCCAGACCCATTCATGCACCCACTCGGTCACCTATACAGACACACATATACCCAGTCACTCACCCATACAACCGCTCATGCAGCCTCTCACTAAACATTACAGCCACTCATGCACTTACCCATACACCCACTGTGCAGCCACTCGCTCACCCAAAGACCCATTCATGCACTCACTGGTCACCGATCCAGACACTCATATACCCAGTCACTCATCCATACCACCACTCACGCACCCTCTCACTCACCAATACAGCCACTCAGGCACTTACCCATACACCCAACATGCAGCCACTCACATCCCCCCCAGACCCATTCATGCACACACTCAGTCACCTATACAGACACTCATATACCCAGTCACTCATCCATACACCACTCACGCACCCTCTCACTCACCAATATAGCCACTCATGCACTTACCCATACACCCACCGTGCAAACACTCACTCACCCACATACCGATCCATGCACCCAATCGGTCACCTATACAGAAACTCATATACCCCGTCACTCATCCATACAACCACTCATGCACCCTCTCACTCACCAATATAGCCACCCATGCACTTACCCATGCACCCACCATGCAGCCACTCACTTACCCACAGACCCATTCATGCATCCACTCGGTCACCGATACAGACTCTCATATAGCCAGACACTCATCCATACAACCGCTCATGCACCCTCTCACTCACCAATATAGCCACTCATGCTCTTACCCATACACTCACCATGCAACCACTCACTCACCCCAGACCCATTTGTGCACCCACTCGGTCACTGATCCAGACACCCATATACCCAGTCAGTCATCCATACAACCACTCATGCACCCCCTCACTCACCAAGACAGCCACTCATGCACTTACCCATACACCCACCATGCAGCCACTCACTCACCCACAGACCCATTCATGCACCCACTCAGTCACCTATACAGACACTCATATACCCAGTCACTCATTCATACAACCGCTCATGCACCCTGTCACTCACCAATACAGCCACTCGTGCAGTTACCCATACACCCACCATGTAGCCACTCACTCACCCACAGACCCATTCATGCACCCACTCGGTCACCTATCCAGACACTCAAATACCCAGTCACTCTTCCATACAACCACTCACGTAGCCTCTCAGTCACCAATACAGCAACTCATGCATTAAACCATAGACCCACCACACAGCCACTCACTCACCCAAGACCTATTCATGCAGCCACTCACTCACCTACAGACCCATTCATGCACCCACTCACTCACCTATACAGACACGCATATACCCATTCAGTCATCCATACAACCACTCACGCACGCACCCTCTCACCAACCAATGCAGCCACTCAGGCTCTTACCCATACACCAACCATGCAGATGCTCACTCACCCACAGACCGATTCATGCACCCACTCGGTCACCGATCCACACACGCATATACCCATTCAGTGATCAATACAACCACTCATGCACGCACCCTCTCACTAACCAATTCAGCCACTCATGCACTTAGCCATACACCCACCATGCAGCCACTCACTCACCCCCAGACCCATTCATGCACCCACTCGGTTACCTATACAGACACTCATATACCCAGTCACTCATCCATACAACCACTCACGCCTCTCTCACTCACCAATATAGCCACTCATGCACTTACCCATGCAGCCACTCACTCACCCCCAGACCCATTCATGTACTCACTCGGTCACCTATACAGACACTCATATACCCAGTCACTCATCCATACAACCACTCAGGCACCCTCTCACTCACCAATATAGACACTCATGCACTTACCCATACACCCACCATGCAACCACTCTCTCACCCACAGACCCATCCAGGCACCCACTCGCTCACCTAGACAGACACTCATATACCCAGTCAATCATCCATTCAACCACTCACCAATACAGCCACTTATGCCCTTACCCATACGCCCAGCATGAAGCCACTCACTCACCCCCAGACCCATTCATGCATCCACTCGGTCTCCGATCCAGACACTCATATACCCAGTCACTCATCCATACAACCAATCACGCACCCTCTCACTCACCAATACACCCACTCATGCACTTACCCATACAACCACCATGCAGCCACTCACTCACACCCAGACCCATTGATGCACTCACCCCCAGACCCATTCATGCACCCACTCGGTCACCTATGCAGGCACTCAAATACCCAGTCACTCATCCATACAACCACCCATGCACCCTCTCACTCAACATTGCAGCCACTCATGCACTTACCCATACACCCACCATTTAGCCACTCACTCACCCACAGAACCATTCATGCACCCACTCACTCACCTATACAGACACTCAAATACCTAGTCACTCAACCATAAAACAACTCACGCACCTTCTCACTCACCAACACAGCCACTCATGCACTTACCCATACACCCACTATGCAGCCACTCACTCACCCACAGACCCATGCATTTACCCACTCAGACACCTATACAGACACACATATACCCAGTCAGTCATCCATACACCTCTCATGCACCCTCTCACTCACCAATACAGCCACTCATGCACTTACTCATAGACCCACCATGCAGCCACTTACTCACCCACAGACCCATTAATGCATCCACTCAGTCACCGATCCAGACACTCATATACCCAGTCACTCATCCATACAACCACTCATGCACCCTCTCACTCACCAATACAGCCACTTATACACTTACCCATACACTCACCATGCAACCACTCACTCACCCACAGACCCATTTGTGCACTCATTCGCTCACCTATACAGACACTCATATACCCAGTCACTCATCCATACAACCACTCACCAATACAGCCACTCATGCACTTACCCATACACCCAGCATGAAGCCACTCACTCACCCCCAGACCAATTTACGCATCCACTCGGTCTCCGATCCAGACACTCATATACCCAGTCACTCATCCATACAACCAGTCACGCACCCTCTCACTCACCAATACACCCACTCATGCACTTACCCATACACCCACCATGCAGCCACTCACTCACACCCAGACCCATTCATGCACTCACCCCCAGACCCATTCATGCACCTACTCGGTCACCTATACAGACACTCAAATACCCAGTCACTCACCCATACAACCACTCATGCACACTCTCCCTCAACATTGCAGCCACTCATGCACTTACCCATACACCCACCGTGCAGCCACTCACTCACCCACAGATCCATCCATTTACCCACTCGGTCACCTATAGAGACACTCATATACACAGTCACTCATCCATACAACCACTCATGCACCCTCTCACTCACCAATACAGCCACTCATGCACTTACACATGCACCCACCATGCAGACACTCACTCACCCACAGATCCATCCATTTCCCCACTCGGTCACCTATAGAGACACTCATATACACAGTCACTCATCCATACAACCACTCATGCACCCGCTCACTCACCAATACAGCCACTCATGCACTTACACATGCACCCACCATGCAGACACTCACTCACCCACAGACCCATTCATGCACCCACTCGGTCACCTATACAGACACACATATACCCAGTCATTCACCCATACAACCGCTCATGCAGCCTCTCACTAAACATTACAGCCACTCATGCACTTACCCATACACCCACTGTGCAGCCACTCGCTCAGCCAAAGACCTATTCATGCACTCACTTGGTCACCGATCCAGACACTCATATACCCAGTCACTCATCCATACCACCACTCACGCACCCTCTCACTCACCAATACAGCCACTCAGGCACTTACCCATACACCCACCATGCAGCCACTCACATCCCCCCCAGACCCATTCATGCACCCACTCGGTCACCTATACAAACACTCAAATACCCAGTCACGCATCCATACAACCACTCACGCCCCCTCTCACTCACCAATATAGCCACCCATGCACTTGCCCATACACCCACCATGCAGACACTCACTCACCCACAGACCCATTCATGCACCCACTCGGTCACCTATACAGACACACATATACCCAGTCACTCACCCATACAACCGCTCATGCAGCCTCTCACTAAACATTACAGCCACTCATTCACTTACCCATACACTCACCATGCAGACACTCACATCCCCCCCAGACCCATTCATGCACCCACTCGGTTACCTATACAGACACTCATATACCCAGTCACTCATCCATACAACCACTCACGCCTCTCTCACTCACCAATATAGCCACTCATGCACTTACCCATGCAGCCACTCACTCACCCCCAGACCCATTCATGTACTCACTCGGTCACCTATACAGACACTCATATACCCAGTCACTCATCCATACAGCCACTCAGGCACCCTCTCACTCACCAATATAGACACTCATGCACTTACCCATACACCCACCATGCAACCACTCTCTCACCCACAGACCCATCCAGGCACCCACTCGCTCACCTAGACAGACACTCATATACCCAGTCAATCATCCATTCAACCACTCACCAATACAGCCACTTATGCCCTTACCCATACGCCCAGCATGAAGCCACTCACTCACCCCCAGACCCATTCATGCATCCACTCGGTCTCCGATCCAGACACTCATATACCCAGTCACTCATCCATACAACCAATCACGCACCCTCTCACTCACCAATACACCCACTCATGCACTTACCCATACAACCACCATGCAGCCACTCACTCACACCCAGACCCATTGATGCACTCACCCCCAGACCCATTCATGCACCCACTCGGTCACCTATGCAGGCACTCAAATACCCAGTCACTCATCCATACAACCACCCATGCACCCTCTCACTCAACATTGCAGCCACTCATGCACTTACCCATACACCCACCATTTAGCCACTCACTCACCCACAGAACCATTCATGCACCCACTCACTCACCTATACAGACACTCAAATACCTAGTCACTCAACCATAAAACAACTCACGCACCTTCTCACTCACCAACACAGCCACTCATGCACTTACCCATACACCCACTATGCAGCCACTCACTCACCCACAGACCCATGCATTTACCCACTCAGACACCTATACAGACACACATATACCCAGTCAGTCATCCATACACCTCTCATGCACCCTCTCACTCACCAATACAGCCACTCATGCACTTACTCATAGACCCACCATGCAGCCACTTACTCACCCACAGACCCATTAATGCATCCACTCAGTCACCGATCCAGACACTCATATACCCAGTCACTCATCCATACAACCACTCATGCACCCTCTCACTCACCAATACAGCCACTTATACACTTACCCATACACTCACCATGCAACCACTCACTCACCCACAGACCCATTTGTGCACTCATTCGCTCACCTATACAGACACTCATATACCCAGTCACTCATCCATACAACCACTCACCAATACAGCCACTCATGCACTTACCCATACACCCAGCATGAAGCCACTCACTCACCCCCAGACCAATTTACGCATCCACTCGGTCTCCGATCCAGACACTCATATACCCAGTCACTCATCCATACAACCAGTCACGCACCCTCTCACTCACCAATACACCCACTCATGCACTTACCCATACACCCACCATGCAGCCACTCACTCACACCCAGACCCATTCATGCACTCACCCCCAGACCCATTCATGCACCTACTCGGTCACCTATACAGACACTCAAATACCCAGTCACTCACCCATACAACCACTCATGCACACTCTCCCTCAACATTGCAGCCACTCATGCACTTACCCATACACCCACCGTGCAGCCACTCACTCACCCACAGATCCATCCATTTACCCACTCGGTCACCTATAGAGACACTCATATACACAGTCACTCATCCATACAACCACTCATGCACCCTCTCACTCACCAATACAGCCACTCATGCACTTACACATGCACCCACCATGCAGACACTCACTCACCCACAGATCCATCCATTTCCCCAATCGGTCACCTATAGAGACACTCATATACACAGTCACTCATCCATACAACCACTCATGCACCCTCTCACTCACCAATACAGCCACTCATGCACTTACACATGCACCCACCATGCAGACACTCACTCACCCACAGACCCATTCATGCACCCACTCGGTCACCTATACAGACACACATATACCCAGTCATTCACCCATACAACCGCTCATGCAGCCTCTCACTAAACATTACAGCCACTCATGCACTTACCCATACACCCACTGTGCAGCCACTCGCTCACCCAAAGACCTATTCATGCACTCACTTGGTCACCGATCCAGACACTCATATACCCAGTCACTCATCCATACCACCACTCACGCACCCTCTCACTCACCAATACAGCCACTCAGGCACTTACCCATACACCCACCATGCAGCCACTCACATCCCCCCCAGACCCATTCATGCACCCACTCGGTCACCTATACAGACACTCAAATACCCAGTCACGCATCCATACAACCACTCACGCCCCCTCTCACTCACCAATATAGCCACCCATGCACTTGCCCATACACCCACCATGCAGACACTCACTCACCCACAGACCCATTCATGCACCCACTCGGTCACCTATACAGACACACATATACCCAGTCACTCACCCATACAACCGCTCATGCAGCCTCTCACTAAACATTACAGCCACTCATTCACTTACCCATACACTCACCATGCAGACACTCACATCCCCCCCAGACCCATTCATGCACACACTCAGTCACCTATACAGACACTCATATACCCAGTCACTCATCCATACACCACTCACGCACCCTCTCACTCACCAATATAGCCACTCATGCACTTACCCATACACCCACCGTGCAAACACTCACTCACCCACATACCGATCCATGCACCCAATCGGTCACCTATACAGAAACTCATATACCCCGTCACTCATCCATACAACCACTCATGCACCCTCTCACTCACCAATATAGCCACCCATGCACTTACCCATGCACCCACCATGCAGCCACTCACTTACCCACAGACCCATTCATGCATCCACTCGGTCACCGATACAGACTCTCATATAGCCAGACACTCATCCATACAACCGCTCATGCACCCTCTCACTCACCAATATAGCCACTCATGCTCTTACCCATACACTCACCATGCAACCAATCACTCACCCCAGACCCATTTGTGCACCCACTCGGTCACCGATCTAAACACCCATATACCCAGTCAGTCATCCATACAACCACTCACGCACCCTTTCACTCACCAATACAGCCACTCATGCAGTCACCCATACACCCACCATGCAGCCACTCACTCACCCACAGACCCATTCATGCACCCACTCGGTCAACGATCCAGACACTCATATACCCATTCACTCATCCATACAACCACTCATGCACCCCCTCACTCACCAATACAGCCACTCATGCACTTACCCATATCCATACACCCACCATGCAGCCACTCACTCACCCACAGACCCATTCATTCACCCACTCAGTCACCTATACAGACACTCATGCACTTACCCATACACCCAACATGCAGCCACTCACTCACCCATAGACCCATTCATGCACTCAATCGGTACTGATCCAGACACTCATATACCCAGTCACTCATCCATACATCCACTCACGCACCCTCTCACTCACCAATACAGCCACTCATGCACTTACCCATACATCCACCATGCAGCCACTCACATCCCCCCAGACCCATTCATGCACCTACTCGGTCACCTATACAGACACTCAAATACCCAATCACTCATCTATACAAACACTCACGCCCCCTCTCACTCACCAATATAGCCACACATGCACTTACCCATACACCCACCATGCAGCCACTCACTCACCCCCAGACCCATTCATGCACCCACTCAGTCACCTATACAGACACTCATATACCCAGTCACTCATCTATACAACCACTCACGCACCCTCTCACTCACCAATAAAGACACTCATGCACTTACCCATACACCCACCATACAGCCACTCACTCACCCCCAGAAGGATTCATGCACCCACTCGGTCACCGATCCAGACAATCATATACCCAGTCACTCATCCATAAAACCACTCATGCACCCTCTCACTCACCAATACAGCCACTCATGCACTTACCCATACACCTACCATGCAGCCACTCACTCACCCCCAGACCCATTCATGCATCCACTCGGTCCCCTATACAGACACACATATACCCAGTCACTCATCCATACAACCGCTCATGCACCCTCTCACTCACCAATATAGCCACACATGCACTTACCCATACACCCACCATGCAACCACTCACTCACCCCAGACCCATTTGTGCACCCACTCGGTCACCGATCCAGACACCCATATACCCTGTCAGTCATCCATACAACCACTCACGCACCCTTTCACTCACCAATACAGCCACTCATGCAGTCACCCATACACCCACCATGCAGCCACTCACTCACCCACAGACCCATTCATGCACCCACTCGGTCAACGATCCAGACACTCATATACCCATTCACTCATCCATACAACCACTCATGCACCCCCTCACTCACCAATACAGCCACTCATGCACTTACCCATACACCCACCATGCAGCCACTCACTCACCCACAGACCCATTCATGCACCCACTTGGTCACCTATACAGACACTCATATACCCAGTCACTCATCCATACAACCGCTCATGCACCCTCTCACTCAACATTACAGCCACTGATGCACTTTCCCCTTCACCCAACATGCAGCCACTCACTCACCCAAAGACCCATTCATGCACTCAATCGGTACTGATCCAGACACTCATATACCCAGTCACTCATCCATACATCCACTCACGCACCCTCTCACTCACCAATACAGCCACTCATGCACTTACCGATACATCCACCATGCAGCCACTCACATCCCCCCAGTCCCATTCATGCACCTACTCGGTCACCTATACAGACACTCAAATACCCAGTCACTCATCTATACAACCACTCACGCCCCCTCTCACTCACCAATATAGCCACACATGCACTTACCCATACACCCACCATGCAGCCACTCACTCACCCCCAGACCCATTCATGCACCCACTCAGTCACCTATACAGACACTCATATACCCAGTCACTCATCCATACACATACTCATGCACCCTCTCACTCACCAATATAGCCACTCATGCACTTACCCATACACCCACCGTGCAAACAGTCACTCACCAACAGACCCATCCATGCACCCACTCGGTCACCTACACAGACACTCATATACCCAGTCACACATCCATACAACCACTCACCAATACAGCCACTCATGCTCTTACCGATACAATCACCATGCAGCCACTCACCCCCAGACCCATTCATGCACCCACTCGGTCACCAATCCAGACACTCGTATACCCAGTCACTCATCCATACAACCACCCACACACCCTCTCACTCACCAATACAGCCATTCATGCACTTACCAATAGACCCACCATGCGGCCACACACTCATCCCCAGACCCATTCATGCACCCACTCAGTACCCTATACAGACAGTCCTATACCCACTCACTCACCCATAAAAAAACTCACGCACCCTCTCACTCACCAAAACAGCCACTCATGCACTAACCCATACACCCACCATGCAGCCACTCACTCACCCCAGGCCCATTCATGCACCCACTCAGTCACCTATACAGACACTCATATACCCAGTCACTCATCCATACAACCACTCACGCACCCTCTCACTCACCAATAAAGACACTCATGCACTTACCCATACACCCACCATGCAGCCACTCACTCACCCCCAGACCGATTCATGCTCCCACTCGGTCACCGATCCAGACACTCATATACCCAGTCACTCATCCATACAACCACTCATGCACCCTCTCACTCACCAATACAGCCACTCATGAACTTACCCATACACCTGCCATGCAGCCACTAACTCACCCCCAGACCCATTCATGCACCCACTCGGTCCCCTATACAGACGCACATATACCCAGACACTCATCCATACAACCGCTCATGCACCCTCTCACTCACCAATACAGCCACTCGTGCAGTTACCCATACACCCACCACATAGCCACTCACTCACCCACAGACCCATTCATGCACCCACTCGGTCACCTATCCAGACACTCAAATACCCAGTCACTCTTCCATACAACCACTCACGTAGCCTCTCAGTCACCAATACAGCAACTCATGCATTAACCCATAGACCCACCACACAGCCACTCACTCACCCAAGACCTATTCATGCAGCCACTCACTCACCTACAGACCCATTCATGCACCCACTCAGTCCCCTAGACAGACACGCATATACCAATTCAGTCATCCATACAACCACTCACGCACGCACCCTCTCACCAACCAATGCAGCCACTCAGTCACTTACCCATACACCCACCATGCAGACGCTCACTCACCCACAGACCGATTCATGCACCCACTCGGTCACCGATCCACACACGCATATACCCATTCAGTCATCCATACAACCACTCATGCACGCACCCTCTCACTAACCAATGCAGCCACTCATGCACTTAGCCATACACCCACCATGCAGCCACTCAAACACCCCCAGACCCATTCATGCACCCACTCGGTTACCTATACAGACACTCATATACCCAGTCACTCATCCATACAACCACTCACGCCTCTCTCACTCACCAATATAGCCACTCATGCACTTACCCGTGGAGCCACTCACTCACCCCCAGACCCATTCATGCACTCACTCGGTCACCTATACAGACACTCATATACCCAGTCACTCATCCATACAACCACTCAGGCACCCTCTCACTCACCAATATAGCCACTCATGCACTTACCCATACACCCACCATGCAACAACTCACTCACCCACAGACCAATCCATGCACCCACTCGCTCACCTATACAGACTCTCATATACCCAGTCAATCATCCATTCAACCACTCACCAATACAGCCACTTATGCCCTTACCCATACGCCCAGCATGAAGCCACTCACTCACCCCCAGACCCATTCTTGCATCCACTCGGTCTCCGATCCAGACACTCATATACCCAGTCACTCATCCATACAACCAATCACGCACCCTCTCACTCACCAATACACCCACTCATGCACTTACCCATACACCCACCATGCAGCCACTCACTCACACCCAGAACCATTGATGCACTCACCCCCAGACCCATTCATGCTCCCACTCGGTCACCTATGCAGACACTCAAATACCCAGTCACTCATCCATACAACCACCCATGCACCCTCTCACTCAACATTGCAGCCACTCATGCACTTACCCATACACCCACCATTTAGCCACTCACACACCCACAGAACCATTCATGCACCCACTCAGTCACCTATACAGACACTCAAATACCTAGTCACTCAACCATAAAACCACTCACGCACCTTCTCACTCACCAATACAGCCACTCATGCACTTACCCATACACCCACCATGCAGCCACTTACTCACCCACAGACCCATTAATGCATCCACTCGGTCACCGATCCAGACACTCATATACCCAGTCACTCATCCATACAACCACTCATGCACCCTCTCACTCACCAATACAGCCACTCATACACTTACCCATACACTCACCATGCAACCACTGACTCACCCCCAGACCCATTTGTGCACCCATTCGCTCACCTATACAGACACTCATATACCCAGTCACTCATCCATACAACCACTCACCAATACAGCCGCTCATGCACTTACCCATATGCCCAGCATGAAGCCACTCACTCACCCCCAGACCAATTCATGCATCCACTCGGTCTCCGATCCAGACACTCATATACCCAGTCACTCATCCATACAACCAGTCACGCACCCTCTCACTCACCAATACACCCACTCATGCACTTACCCATACACCCACCATGCAGCCACTCACTCACACCCAGACCCATTCATGCACTCACCCCCAGACCCATTCATGCACCCACTCGGTCACCTATACAGACACTCAAATACCCAGTCACTCATCCATACAACCACTCATGCACACTCTCACTCAACATTGCAGCCACTCATGCACTTACCCATACACCCACCATTTAGCTACTCACTCACCCATAGAACCATTCATGCACCCACTCAGTCACCTATACAGACACTCAAATACCCAGTCACTCAACCATAAAACCACTCACGCACCTTCTCACTCACCAATACAGCCACTCATGCACTTACCCATACACCCACCGTGCAGCCACTCACTCACCCACAGATCCATCCATTTACCCACTCGGTCACCTATAGAGACACTCATATACACAGTCACTCATCCATACAACCACTCATGCACCCTCTCACTCACCAATACAGCCACTCATGCACTTACCCATACACCCACCATGCAACCACTCACTCACCCTTAGACCCATTCATGCACCCACTCCAACACTTATACAGACACACATATACACCCAGTCAGTCATCCATACAACCTCTCATGAACCCTCTCACTCACCAATACAGCCACTCGTGCAGTTACCCATACACCCACCACGTAGCCACTCACTCACCCACAGACCCATTCATGCACCCACTCGGTCACCTATCCAGACACTCAAATACCCAGTCACTCATCCATACAACCACTCACACAGCCACTCACTCACCAATACAGCCACTCATGCACTTATCCATACACCCACCATGCAGCCTCTCACTCACCCACAGACCCATTCATGCACCCACTTGGTCACCTATACAGACACACATATACCCAGTCACTCATCCATACAACAGCTCATGCACCCTCTCACCCACCTATACAGCCACTCGTGCAGTTACCCATACATCCACCACGTAGCCACTCACCCACAGACCCATTCATGCACCCACTCGGTCACCTATTCAGACACTCAAATACCCAGTCACTCATCCATACAACCACTCACGCAGCCTCTCAGTCACCAATACAGCCACTCATGCACTTACCCATACACCCACCACACAGCCACTCACTCACCCAAGACCTATTCATGCAGCCACTCACTCACCTACAGACCCATTTATGCACCCACTCAGTCACCTATACAGACACGCATATACCTATTCAGTCATCCATACAACCACTCACGCAGCCTCTCAGTCACCAATACCGCCACTCATGCACTTACCCATACACCCACCACACAGCCACTCACTCACCCAAGACCTATTCATGCAGCCACTCACTCACCTACAGACCCATTCATGCACCCACTCACTCACCTATACAGACAAGCATATACCTATTCAGTCATCCATACAACCACTCACGCGCGCACCCTCTCAGTAACCAATACAGCCACTCAGGCACTTACCCACACACCCACCATGCAGACACTCACTCACCCACAGACCGATTCATGCACCAACTCGGTCAGCGATCGACACACTCATATACCCAGTCACTCATCGATACAACCACTCACGCACCCTCTTACTCACCAATACAGCCACTCATGCACTTACCCATACACCCACCATGCAGCCACTCACTCACCCCCAGAACCATTCATGCACCCACTCGGTCACCTATACAGACACTCATATACCCAGTCACTCTTCCATACAACCACTCACGCACCCTTTCACTCACCAATACAGCCACTCATGCAGTCACCCATACACCCACCATGCAGCCACTCACTCACCCACAGACCCATTCATACACCCACTCGATTAACGATCCAGACATTCATATACCCATTCACTCATCCATACAACCACTCATGCACCCCCTCACTCACCAATACAGCCACTCATGCACTTACCCATACACCCACCATGCAGCCACTCACTCACCCACAGACCCATTCATGCACCCACTTGGTCACCTATACAGACACACATATACCCAGTCACTCATCCATACAACCGCTCATGCACCCTCTCACTCAACATTACAGCCACTCATGCACTTACCCATACACCCACCATGCAGCCACTCACTCACCCATAGACCCATTCATGCACTCAATCGGTACTGATCCAGACACTCATATACCCAGTCACTCATCCATACATCCACTCACGCACCCTCTCACTCACCAATACAGCCACTCATGCACTTACCCATACATCCACCATGCAGCCACTCACATCCCCCCAGACCCATTAATGCACCCACTCAGTCACCTATACAGACACTCATATACCCAGTCACTCATCCATACACATACTCACGCACCCTCTCACTCACCAATATAGCCACTCATGCACTTACCCATACACCCACCGTGCAAGCAGTCACTCACCCACAGACCCATCCATGCACCCACTTGGTCACCTATACAGACACTCATATACCCAGTCACTCATTCATACAACCACTCACCAATACAGCCACTCATGCACTTACCCATACTCCCACCATGCAGCCACTCACTCACCCACAGACCCATTCATGCACCCACTCGGTCACCTATACAGACACTCATATACCCAGTCACTCATCCATACACCACTCATGCACCCTCTCACTCACCAATACAGCCACTCATGCACTTACCCATACACCCACCATGCAGCCACTCACTCACCCACAGACCCATCCATGCACCCACTCGCTCACCTATACAGACACTCATATACCCAGTCACTCATCCATACAACCACTCACCAATATAGCCAATCATGCACTTACCCATACGCCCAGCATGAAGCCACTCACACACCCCTAGACCAATTTATGCATCCACTCGGTCTCCGATCCAGACACTCATATACCCAGTCACTCATCCATACAACCACTCACGCACCCTCTCACTCACCATTACATCCAATCATGCACTTACCCATACACCCACCATGCAGCCACTCACTTACACCCAGACCCTTTCATACACTCACCCCCAGACCCATTCAGGCACCCACTCGGTCACCTATACAGACACTCAAATACCCAGTCACTCATCCATACAACCACTCATGCACACTCTCACTCAACATTGCAGCCACTCATGCACTTACCCATACACCCACCATTTAGCCACTCACTCACCCACAGAACCATTCATGCACCCACTCAGTCACCTATACAGACAATCAAAAACCCAGTCACTCAACCATAAAACCACTCACGCACCTTCTCACTCACCAATACAGCCACTCATACACTGAACCATACACCCACCATGCAGCACTCACTCACCCACAGACACATCCATTTACCCACTCGGTCACCTATACAGACACTCATATACCCAGTCACTCATCCATACAACCACTCATGCACCCTCTCACTCACCAATACAGCCACTCATGCACTTACCCATACACCCACCATGCAACCACTCACTCACCCACAGACCCATTCATGCACCCACTCGGACACCTATACAGACACACATCTACCCAGTCAGTCATCCATACAACCTCTCATGCACCCTCTCACTCACCAATACAGCCACTCATGCACTTACCCATACACCCACCATGCAACCACTCACTCACCCACAGACCCTTTCATGCACCCACTCGGACACCTATACAGACACACATCTACCCAGTCAGTCATCCATACAACCTCTCATGCACCCTCTCACTCACCAATACAGCCACTCATGCAGTCACCCATTCACCCACCATACAGCCACTTACTCACCCACAGACCCATTAATGCATCCACTCGGTCACCGATCCAGACACTCATATACCCATTCACTCATCCATACAACCGCTCATGCACCCTCTCACTCACCAATAGAGCCACTCATGCACTTACCCATACACTCACCCTGCAGCCACTCATTCACCCCCAGACCCATTCATGAACCCAATCGGTCACCTATACAGACACTCATATACCCAGTCACTCATCCATACAACCGCTCATGCACCCTCTCACTCACCAATAGAGCCACTCATGCACTTACCCATACACTCACCCTGCAGCCACTCATTCACCCCCAGACCCATTCATGAACCCAATCGGTCACCTATACAGACACTCATATACCCAGTCACTCATCCATACACATACTCACGCACCCTCTCACTCACCAATATAGCCACTCATGCCCTTACCCATACACCCACCGTGCAAGCAGTCACTCACCCACAGACCCATCCATGCACCCACTCGCTCACCTATACAGACACTCATATACCCAGTCACTCATCCATACAACCACTCACCAATATAGCCAATCATGCACTTACCCATACGCCCAGCATGAAGCCACTCACTCTCCCCTAGACCAATTTATGCATCCACTCGGTCTCCGATCCAGACACTCATATACCCAGTCACTCATCCATACAACCGCTCATGCACCCTCTCACTCACCAATAGAGCCACTCATGCACTTACCCATACACTCACCCTGCAGCCACTCATTCACCCCCAGACCCATTCATGAACCCAATCGGTCACCTATACAGACACTCATATACCCCTTCACTCATCCATACACATACTCACGCACCCTCTCACTCACCAATATAGCCACTCATGCACTTACCCATACACCCACCGTGCAAGCAGTCACTCACCCACAGACCCATCGATGCACCCACTTGGTCACCTATACAGACACTCATATACCCAGTCACTCATTCATACAACCACTCACCAATACAGCCACTCATGCACTTACCCATACTCCCACCATGCAGCCACTCACTCACCCACAGACCCATTCATGCACCCACTCGGTCACCTATACAGACACTCATATACCCAGTCACTCATCCATACACCACTCATGCACCCTCTCACTCACCAATACAGCCACTCATGCACTTACCCATACACCCACCACGCAGCCACTCACTCTCCCCCAGACCCAGTCATGCACCCACTCGGTCACCTATACAGACACATATATACCCAGTCACTCATCCATACAACCGCTCGTGCACCCTCTCACTCACCAATAGAGTCACTCATGCATTTACCCATACACTCACCCTGCAGCCACTCACTCACCCCCAGACCCATTCATGCACCCAATCGGTCACCTATACAGACACTCATATACCCCGTCACTCATCCATACAACCACTCATGCACCCTCTCACTCACCAATACAGCCACTCATGCACTTACCCATACACCCACCATGCAGCCACTCCCTCACCCACAGAACCATTCATGCACCCACTCGGTCACCGATCCAGACACTCATATACGCAGTCACTCATCCATACAACCGCTCATGCACACCCTCACTCACCAATACAGCCACTCATGCACTTTCCCATACACCCACCATGCAGCCACTCACTCACCCACAGACCCATTCATGCATCCATTCGGTCACCGATCCAGACACTCATATACCCAGTCACTCATCCATACAACCACTCACCAATACAGCCACTCATGCACTTACCCATACTCCTACCATGCAGCCTCTCACTCACCCCCAGACCCATTCATGAATCCACTCGGTCACCGATCCAAACACTCATATATCCAGTTACTCTTCCATACAGCCACTCACGCACCCTCTCACTCACCAATACAGCCACTCATGCACTTACCCATACACCCACCATGCAGCCACTCACTCTCCCCCAGACCCAGTCATGCACCCACTCGGTCACCTATACAGTCACATATATACCCAGTCACTCATCCATACAACCGCTCATGCACCCTCTCACTCACCAATAGAGCCACTCATGCACTTACCCATACACTCACCCTGCAGCCACTCATTCACCCCCAGACCCATTCATGAACCCAATCGGTCACCTATACAGACACTCATATACCCCGTCACTCATCCATACAACCACTCATGCAACCTCTCACTCACCAATACAGCCACTCATGCACTTACCCATACACCCACCATGCAGCCACTCCCTCACCCAAAGAACCATTCATGCACCCACTCGGTCACCGATCCAGACACTCATGTACGCAGTTACTCATCCATACAACCGCTCATGCACACTCTCACTCACCAATACAGCCACTCATGCACTTACCCATACACCCACAATGCAGCCACTTACTCACCCACAGACCCATTAATGCATCCACTCGGTCACCGATCCAGACACTCATATACCCAGTGACTCATCCATACAACCACTCATGCACCCTCTCACTCACCCATACAGCCACCCATGCACTTACCCATACACCCACCGTGCAGCCACTCACTCACCCCCAGACCCATTCATGCACCCACTCAGTCACCTATACAGACACTCATATACCCAGTCACTCATTCATACAACCACTCACCAATACAGCCACTCATGCACTTACCCATACTCCCACCATGCAGCCACTCACTCACCCACAGACCCATTCATGCACCCACTCGGTCACCTATACAGACACTCATATACCCAGTCACTCATCCATACACCACTCATGCACCCTCTCACTCACCAATACAGCCACTCATGCACTTACCCATACACCCACCACGCAGCCACTCACTCTCCCCCAGACCCAGTCATGCACCCACTCGGTCACCTATACAGACACATATATACCCAGTCACTCATCCATACAACCGCTCGTGCACCCTCTCACTCACCAATAGAGTCACTCATGCATTTACCCATACACTCACCCTGCAGCCACTCACTCACCCCCAGACCCATTCATGCACCCAATCGGTCACCTATACAGACACTCATATACCCCGTCACTCATCCATACAACCACTCATGCACCCTCTCACTCACCAATACAGCCACTCATGCACTTACCCATACACCCACCATGCAGCCACTCCCTCACCCACAGAACCATTCATGCACCCACTCGGTCACCGATCCAGACACTCATATACGCAGTCACTCATCCATACAACCGCTCATGCACACCCTCACTCACCAATACAGCCACTCATGCACTTTCCCATACACCCACCATGCAGCCACTCACTCACCCACAGACCCATTCATGCATCCATTCGGTCACCGATCCAGACACTCATATACCCAGTCACTCATCCATACAACCACTCACCAATACAGCCACTCATGCACTTACCCATACTCCTACCATGCAGCCTCTCACTCACCCCCAGACCCATTCATGAATCCACTCGGTCACCGATCCAAACACTCATATATCCAGTCACTCTTCCATACAGCCACTCACGCACCCTCTCACTCACCAATACAGCCACTCATGCACTTACCCATACACCCACCATGCAGCCACTCACTCTCCCCCAGACCCAGTCATGCACCCACTCGGTCACCTATACAGTCACATATATACCCAGTCACTCATCCATACAACCGCTCATGCACCCTCTCACTCACCAATAGAGCCACTCATGCACTTACCCATACACTCACCCTGCAGCCACTCATTCACCCCCAGACCCATTCATGAACCCAATCGGTCACCTATACAGACACTCATATACCCCGTCACTCATCCATACAACCACTCATGCAACCTCTCACTCACCAATACAGCCACTCATGCACTTACCCATACACCCACCATGCAGCCACTCCCTCACCCAAAGAACCATTCATGCACCCACTCGGTCACCGATCCAGACACTCATGTACGAAGTTACTCATCCATACAACCGCTCATGCACACTCTCACTCACCAATACAGCCACTCATGCACTTACCCATACACCCACAATGCAGCCACTTACTCACCCACAGACCCATTAATGCATCCACTCGGTCACCGATCCAGACACTCATATACCCAGTCACTCATCCATACAACCACTCATGCACCCTCTCACTCACCCATACAGCCACCCATGCACTTACCCATACACCCACCGTGCAGCCACTCACTCACCCCCAGACCCATTCATGCACCCACTCAGTCACCTATACAGACACTCATATACCCAGTCACTCATCCATACACATACTCACGCACCCTCTCACTCACCAATATAGCCACTCATGCCCTTACCCATACACCCACCGTGCAAGCAGTCACTCACCCACAGACCCATCCATGCACCCACTCGCTCACCTATACAGACACTCATATACCCAGTCACTCATCCATACAACCACTCACCAATATAGCCAATCATGCACTTACCCATACGCCCAGCATGAAGCCACTCACTCACCCCTAGACCAATTTATGCATCCACTCGGTCTCCGATCCAGACACTCATATACCCAGTCACTCATCCATACAACCACTCACGCACCCTCTCACTCACCATTACAACCAATCATGCACTTACCCATACACCCACCATGCAGCCACTCACTTACACCCAGACCCATTCATACACTCACCCCCAGACCCATTCAGGCACCCACTCGGTCACCTATACAGACACTCAAATACCCAGTCACTCATCCATACAACCACTCATGCACACTCTCACTCAACATTGCAGCCACTCATGCACTTACCCATACACCCACCATTTAGCCACTCACTCACCCACAGAACCATTCATGCACCCACTGAGTCACCTATACAGACAATCAAAAACCCAGTCACTCAACCATAAAACCACTCACGCACCTTCTCACTCACCAATACAGCCACTCATACACTGAACCATACACCCACCATGCAGCACTCACTCACCCACAGACACATCCATTTACCCACTCGGTCACCTATACAGACACTCATATACCCAGTCACTCATCCATACAACCAATCATGCACCCTCTCACTCACCAATACAGCCACTCATGCACTTACCCATACACCCACCATGCAACCACTCACTCACCCACAGACCCATTCATGCACCCACTCGGACACCTATACAGACACACATCTACCCAGTCAGTCATCCATACAACCTCTCATGCACCCTCTCACTCACCAATACAGCCACTCATGCACTTACCATACACCCACCATGCAACCACTCACTCACCCACAGACCCTTTCATGCACCCACTCGGACACCTATACAGACACACATCTACCCAGTCAGTCATCCATACAACCTCTCATGCACCCTCTCACTCACCAATACAGCCACTCATGCAGTCACCCATTCACCCACCATACAGCCACTTACTCACCCACAGACCCATTAATGCATCCACTCGGTCACCGATCCAGACACTCATATACCCAGTCACTCATCCATACAACCGCTCATGCACCCTCTCACTCACCAATACAGCCACTCATGCACTAACACCATACACTCACCATGCAACCACTCACTCACCCCCAGAACCATTTGTGCACCCACTCGGTCACCGATCCAGACACTCATATACCCAGTCACTCATCCATACAACAACTCATGCACCCTCTCACTCACCAATACAGCCACTAATGCACTTACCCATACACCCACTATGCAGCCACTCATTCACCCACAGACCCATTCATGCACCCACTCGGACACCTATACAGACACACATCTACCCAGTCAGTCATCCATACAACCTCTCATGCACCCTCTCACTCACCAATATAGCCACTCATGCACTTACCCATACACCCACCATGCAACCACTCACTCACCCACAGACCCTTTCATGCACTCACCCCCAGACCCATTCATGCACCCACTCGGTCACCTATACAGACACTCAAATACCCAAACACTCATCCATACAACCACTCATGACCACTCTCACTCAACATTACAGCCACTCATGCACTTACCGATACACCCACCATGCAGCCACTCACTCACCCCCAGACCCATTCATGCACACACTCAGTCACCTATACAGACACTCATATACCCAGTCACTCATCCATACAACCACTCATGCACCCTCTCACTCACCAATACAGCCACTCATGGACTACCCATACTCCCACCATGCAACCACTCACTCACCCACAGACCAATTCATGCACCCACTCAGTCACCTATACAGACACACATATAGCCAGTCAGTCATCCATACAACCACTCATGCACCCTCTCACTCACCAATACAGCCACTCATGCACTAACCCATACACTCACCATGCAGCCACTTACTCACCCACAGACCCATTAATGCATCTTCTCGGTCACCTACACAGACACACATATACCCAGTCAGTCATCCATACAATCACTCATGCACCCTCTCACTCACCAATACAGCCACTCATGCACTTACCCATACACCCACCATGCAGCCACTCACTAACCCACAGACCCATTCATGCTCCCACTCGGTCACCTATACAGACACTCATATACCCAGTCATTCATCCATACCACCACTCACGCAAGCTCTCACTCACCAATACAGCAACTCAGGCACTTACCCGTACACCCACCATGCAGCCGCTCACATCCCCCCCAGAACGATTAATGCACCCACTCGGTCACCTATACAGACACTCAAATACCCAGTCACTCATTCATACAACACTCACGCCCCCTCTCACTCACCAATATAGCCACCCATGCACTTACCCATACACCCACCATGCAGCCACTCACACACCCCCAGACCCATTCATGCACCCACTCATTCACCTATACAGAGACTCGTATACCCAGTCACTCATCCATACAACCACTCACGCACCCTCTCACTCACTAATATAGCCACTCATGCACTTACCCATACACCCACCATACAAAAACTTACTCACCCACAGACCCATCCAAGCACCCACTGGGTCACCTATACAGACAATCATATACCCAGTCACTCATCCATACAACCACTCACCAATACAGCAACTCATGCACTTACCATACACCACCATGCAGTCACTCACTCACCCACAGACCCATCCATGCACCCACTCGGTCACCGATCCAGACACTCATATACCTAGTCACTCATCCATACAACCACTCAAGCACCCTCACACTCACCAATAGAGCCACTCATGCACTTACGCATACACCCACCATGCAGCCACTCACTCACCCACAGACCCATTCATGCATCCACTCGGTCACCGATCCAGACACTCATATACTCAGTCACTCATCCATACAACCACTCATGCACCCTCTCACTCACATAAACAGCCACTCATGCACTTACCCATACACTAACCATGCAACCACTCACTCACCCCCAGACACATTTGTGCACCCACTCAGTCACCGATCCAGACACTCATATACCCAGTCACTCATCCATACAACCAATCATGCACCCTCTCACTCACCAATACAGCCACTCATGCAGTCACCCATACACCCACCATGCAGGCAATCACTCACCCACAGACCCATTCATGCACCCACTCGGTCACCGATCCAGACACTCATATACCCAGTCACTCATCCATATAACCACTCATGCACCCTCTCACTCACCAATACAGCAACTCATGCATTTACCCATACACCCACCATGCAGCAAGTCACTCACCCACAGACCCATTCATGCACCCACTCGTTCACCTATACAGACAAACATATACCCAGTCACTCATCCATTCAACCGCTCATGCACCCTCTCACTCAACATTACAGCCACTCATGCACTTACCCATACACCCACCATGCAGCCACTCACTCACTCACAGACCCATTCATGCACTCACTTGGTCACCGATCCAGACACTCATATACCCAGTCACTCATCCATAAAACCACTCACGCCACCTCTCTTTCACCAATATAGCCACCCATGCACTTACCCATACACCCACCATGCAGCCCTCACTCACCCCAAGACCCATTCATGCACCCACTCAGTCACCTATACAGACACTCACATACCCAGACACTCATCCATACAACCACTCACGCACCCTCACACTCACCAATATAGCCACTCATGTACTTACCCATACACCCACCATGCAAACACTCACTCACCCACAGACCCATCCATGTACCCTCTCGGTCACCTATACAGACACTTATATACCCAGTCACACATCCATACAACCACTCACCAATACAGCCAATCATGCACTTACCCATACACCTACCATGCAGCCACTCACTCACTCACAGACCCATTGATTCATCCACTCAGTCACCGATCCAGAGACTCATATACCCAGTCACTCATCCATACAACCGCTCATGCACCCTCTCACTCACCAATACAGCCACTCATGCACTTACCCATACACTCACCATGCAACAACTCACTCACCCCCAGACCCATTTGTGCACCCACTCGGTCACCGATCCAGAAACTCATATACCCAGTCACTCATCCATACAACAACTCATGCACCCTCTCACTCACCAATACAGCCACTCATGCACTTACCCATACACCCACTATGCAGCCACTCATTCACCCACAGACCCATTCATGCACCCACTCGGACACCTATACAGACACACATCTACCCAGTCAGTCATCCATACAACCTCTCATGCACCCTCTCACTCACCAATACAGCCACTCATGCACTTACCCATACACCCACCATGCAACCACTCACCCACAGACCCTTTCATGCACTCACCCCCAGACCCATTCATGCACCCACTAGGTCACCTATACAGACACTCAAATACCCAAACACTCATCCATACAACCACTCATGACCACTCTCACTCAACATTACAGCCACTCATGCACTTACCGATACACCCACCATGCAGCCACTCACTCACCCCCAGACCCATTCATGCACACACTCAGTCACCTATACAGACACTCATATACCCAGTCACTCATCCATACAACCACTCATGCACCCTCTCACTCACCAATACAGCCACTCATGGACTACCCATACTCCCACCATGCAACCACTCACTCACCCACAGACCAATTCATGCACCCACTCAGTCACCTATACAGACACACATATAGCCAGTCAGTCATCCATACAACCACTCATGCACCCTCTCACTCAACATTACAGCCACTCATGCACTTACCCATACACCCACCATGCAGCCACTCACTCACTCACAGACCCATTCATGCACTCACTTGGTCACCGATCCAGACACTCATATACCCAGTCACTCATCCATAAAACCACTCACGCCCCCTCTCTTTCACCAATATAGCCACCCATGTACTTACCCATACACCCACCATGCAGCCCTCACTCACCCCAAGACCCATTCATGCACCCACTCAGTCACCTATACAGACACTCACATACCCAGACACTCATCCATACAACCACTCACGCACCCTCTCACTCACCAATATAGCCACTCATGTACTTACCCATACACCCACCATGCAAACACTCACTCACCCACAGACCCATCCATGTACCCTCTCGGTCACCTATACAGACACTTATATACCCAGTCACACATCCATACAACCACTCACCAATAGAGCCAATCATGCACTTACCCATACACCTACCATGCAGCCACTCACTCACTCACAGACCCATTGATTCATCCACTCAGTCACCGATCCAGAGACTCATATACCCAGTCACTCATCCATACAACCGCTCATGCACCCTCTCACTCACCAATACAGCCACTCATGCACTTACCCATACACTCACCATGCAACAACTCACTCACCCCCAGACCCATTTGTGCACCCACTCGGTCACCGATCCAGAAACTCATATACCCAGTCACTCATCCATGCAACCCCTCACGCACCCTCTCACTCACCAATACAGCCACTCATGCACTTACCCATACACCCACCATGCAGCCACTCACTCACCCACAGACCCATTCATGCACCCACTCGGTCACCGATCCAGACACTCATATATCCAGTCACTCATCCATACAACCACTCATGCACCCTCTCACTCAGCAATAGAGCTACTCATGCACTTACCCATACACCGATCCATGCAGCCACTCACTCACCCACAGACCCATTCATGCACCCACTCGGTCACCTATATAGACACACATGTACCCAGTCAGTCATCCATACAACCACTCACGCACCCTCTCTCTCACCAATACAGCCACTCATGCACATACCCATACACCCACCATGCAGCCACTCACTCACTCCCAGACCAATTCAGGCATCCACACAGTCACCGATCCAGACACTCATATACCCAATCACTCATCCATACAACCACTCATGCACCCTCTCACTCACCATTACAGCCACTAAGGCACTAACCCATACACCCACCATGCAGCCACTCACTCACCCACTGACCCATCCATGCACCCACTTGGTCACGTATACAGACACTCATATACCAAGTCACTCATCCATACAACCACTCATGCACCCTCTCACTCACCAATACAGCCACTCATGCACTTACCCATAAACCCACCATGCAACCACTCATTCACCCACTGACCCATTCATGGACCCACTCGGTCACCAATAGAGACACACGTGTACCCAGTCAGTCATCCATACAGCCACTCATGCACCCTCTCACTGACCAATACAGCCACTCATCCACTTACCCATACACTCACCATGCAACCACTCACTCACCCCCAGACCCATTTGTGCAGCCACTCGGTCACCAATCCAGACACTCATATACCCATTCAGTCATACATACAACCACTCACGCACCCTTTCACTCACCAATACAGCCACTCATGCAGTCACCCATACACCCACCATGCAGCCACTCACTCACCCACAGACCCTTTCATGCACCCACTCGGTCACCTATACAGACACTCATATACCCAGTCACTCATCCATACAACCACTCATGCACCCTCTCACTCACCAATACAGCCACTCATGCACTTACCCATACACCCACCATGCAGCCTCTCACTCACCCACAGACCCATTCATGCACCCACTTGGTCACCTATACAGACACATATATACCCAGTCACTCTTCCATACAACCGCTCATGCACCCTCTCAATCAACATTACAGCCACTCATGCACTTACCCATACAACCACCATGCAGCCACTCACTCACCCATAGACCCAATCATGCACTCACTCGGTACTGATCCAGGCACTCATTTACCCAGTCACTCATCCATACATCCACTCGCATCCTCTCACTCACCAATACAGCCACTCATGCACTTACCCATACACCCACCATGCGTCCACTCACATCCCCCCAGATCCATTCATGCACCCACTCGGTCACCTATACAGACACTCAAATACCCAGTCATTCTTCCATACAAGCACTCACGCCCCCTCTCATACACCAATATAGCCACCCATGCACTTACCCATACACCCACCATGCAGCCACTCACTCACCCCCAGACCCATTCATGCACCCACTCAGTCACCTATACAGACACTCATATACCCAGTCATTCATCCATACAAATACTCACGCACCCTCACACTCACCAGTATAGCCATTCATGCACTTACCCATACACCTACCATGCAAACACTCAATCACCCACAGACGCATCCATGCACCCACTCGGTCACCTATACAGACACTCATATACCCAGTCACTCATCCATACAACCACTCACCAATACAGCCACTCATGCACTTACCCATACACCGACCATGCAGCCACTCACTTACCCCCAGACCCATTCATGAATCCACTCGGTCACTGATCCAAACACTCATATACCCAGTCACTCATCCATACAACCATTCACGCACCCTCTCACTCACCAATACATCCACTCATGTACTTACCCATACACCCACCATGCAGCCCTCACTCACCCCAAGACCCATTCATGCACCCACTCAGTCACCTATACAGACACTCACATACCCAGACACTCATCCATTCAACCACTCACGCACCCTCTCACTCACCAATATAGCCACTCATGTACTTACCCATACACCCACCATGCAAACACTCACTCACCCACAGACCCATCCATGTACCCTCTCGGTCACCTATACAGACATTTATATACCCAGTCACACATCCATACAACCACTCACCAATACAGCCAATCATGCACTTACCCATACACCTACCATGCAGCCACTCACTCACCCACAGACCATTTGATTCATCCACTCGGTCACCGATCCAGATACTCATATACCCAGTCACTCATCCATACAACCGCTCATGCACCCTCTCACTCACCAATACAGCCACTCATGCACTTACCCATACACTCACCATGCAACAACTCACTCACCCCCAGACCCATTTGTGCACCCACTCGTTCACCGATCCAGAAACTCATATACCCAGTCACTCATCCATGCAACCCCTCACGCACCCTCTCACTCACCAATAGAGCCACTCATGCACTTACCCATACACCCACCATGCAGCCACTCACTCACCCACAGACCCATTCATACACCCACTCGGTCACCGATCCAGACACACATATATCCAGTCACTCATCCATACAACCACTCATGCACGCCTCACTCAGCAATAGAGCTACTCATGCACTTACCCATACACCGATCCATGCAGCCACTCACCCACCCAGAGACCCATTCATGCACCCACTCGGTCACCGATCCAGACACTCATACACCCAGTCACTCATTCATACAACCACTCACACACCCTGTCACTCACCATTACAGCCACTAAGGCACTAACCCATACACCCACCATGCAGCCACTCACTCACCCACTGACCCATCCATGCTCCCACTTGGTCACGTATACAGACACTCATATACCAAGTCACTCATCCATACAACCACTCATGCACCCTCTCACTCACCAATACAGCCACTCATGCACTTACCCATAAACCCACCATGCAACCACTCATTCACCCAGAGACCCATTCATGGACCCACTCGGTCACCAATAGAGACACACGTGTACCCAGTCAGTCATCCATACAGCCACTCATGCACCCTCTCACTGACCAATACAGCCACTCATCCACTTACCCATGCTCTCTCCATGCAACCACACACTCACCCCCAGACCCATTTGTGCAGCCACTCGGTCACCAATCCAGACACTCATATACCCATTCAGTCATACATACAACCACTCACGCACCCTTTCACTCACCAATACAGCCACTCATGCAGTCACCCATACACCCACCATGCAGCCACTCACTCACCCACAGACCCATTCATGCACCCACTCGGTCACCTATACAGACACTCATATACCCAGTCACTCATCCATACAACCACTCATGCAACCTCTCACTCACCAATACAGCCACTCATGCACTTACCCATACACCCACCATGCAGCCTCTCACTCACCCACAGACCCATTCATGCACCCACTTGGTCACCTATACAGACACACATATACCCAGTCACTCTTCCATACAACCGCTCATGCACCCTCTCAATCAACATTACAGCCACTCATGCACTTACCCATACAACCACCATGCAGCCACTCACTCACCCATAGACCCAATCATGCACTCACTCGGTACTGATCCAGGCACTCATATACCCAGTCACTCATCCATACATCCACTCGCATCCTCTCACTCACCAATACAGCCACTCATGCACTTACCCATACACCCACCATGCGTCCACTCACATCCCCCGAGATCCATTCATGCACCCACTCGGTCACCTATACAGACACTCAAATACCCAGTCACTCATCCATACAAGCACTCACGCCCCCTCTCATACACCAATATAGCCACCCATGCACTTACCCATACACCCACCATGCAGCCACTCACTCACCCCCAGACCCATTCATGCACCCACTCAGTCACCTATACAGACACTCATATACCCAATCATTCATCCATACAAATACTCACACACCCTCACACTCACCAGTATAGCCATTCATGCACTTACCCATACACCCACCCCGTGCAAACACTCAATCACCCACAGACGCATCCATGCACCCACTCGGTCACCTATACAGACATTCATATACCCAGTCACTCATCCATACAACCACTCACCAATACAGCCACTCATGCACTTACCCATACACCGACCATGCAGCCACTCACTTACCCCCAGACCCATTCATGAATCCACTCGGTCACCGATCCAAACACTCATATACCCAGTCACTCATCCATACAACCATTCACGCACCCTCTCACTCACCAATACATCCACTCATGTACTTACCCATACACCCACCATGCAGCCACTCACTCACTCCCAGACCCATTCATGCTCTCACCCCCAGACCCATTCATGCACACACTCGGTCACCTATACAGACACTCAAATATCCAGTCATTCATCCATAAAACCACTCATGTACACTCTCACTCAACATTACAGCCACTAATGCACTTACCCATACACCCACCATGCAGCCACTCACACACCCACAGACCCATTCATGCACCCACTCGGTCACCTATACAGACACCCATATACCCAGTCACTCATCCATACAACCGCTCATCCACCCTCTCACTCACCAATACAGCCACTCATGCACTTACCCATACACTCACCATGCAACAACTCACTTACCCATAGACCCAATCATGCACTCACTCGGTACTGATCTAGGCACTCATATACCCAGTCACTCATCCATATATCCACTCACGCATCCTCTCACTCACCAATATAGCCACTCATGCACTTACCCATACACCCACCATGCGTCTACTCACATCCCCCCAGATCCATTCATGCACCCACTCGGTCACCTATACAGACACTCAAATACCCAGTCATTCATCCATACAAGCACTCACGCCCCCTCTCATACACCAATATAGCCACCCATGCACTTACCCATACACCCACCATGCAGCCACTCACTCACCCCCAGACCCATTCATGCACCCACTCAGTCACCTATACAGACACTCATATACCCAGTCATTCATCCATACAAATACTCACGCACCCTCACACTCACCAGTATAGCCATTCATGCACTTACCCATACACCCACCGTGCAAACACTCAATCACCCACAGACGCATCCATGCACCCACTCGGTCACCTATACAGACACTCATATACACAGTCACTCATCCATACAACCACTCACCAATACAGCAACTCATGCACTTACCCATACACCAAGCATGCAGCCACTCACTTACCCCAGACCCATTCATGAATCCACTCGGTCACCGATCCAAACACTCATATACCCAGTCACTCATCCATACAACCATTCACGCACCCTCTTACTCACCAATACATCCACTCATGTACTTACCCATACACCCACCATGCAGCCACTCACTCACCCCCAGACCCATTCATGCTCTCACCCCCAGACCCATTCATGCACCCACTCGGTCACCTATACAGACACTCAAATATCCAGTCATTCATCCATAAAACCACTCATGTACACTCTCACTCAACATTACAGCCACTAATGCACTTACCCATACACCCACCATGCAGCCACTCACACACCCACAGACCCATTCATGCACCCACTCGGTCATCTATACAGACACCCATATACCCAGTCACTCATCCATACAACCACTCATCCACCCTCTCACTCACCAATACAGCCACTCATGCACTTACCCATACACTCACCATGCAACAACTCACTTACCCATAGACCCAATCATGCACTCACTCGGTACTGATCTAGGCACTCATATACCCAGTCACTCATCCATATATCCACTCACGCATCCTCTCACTCACCAATATAGCCACTCATGCACTTACCCATACACCCACCATGCGTCTACTCACATCCCCCCAGATCCATTCATGCACCCACTCGGTCACCTATACAGACACTCAAATACCCAGTCATTCATCCATACAAGCACTCACGCCCCCTCTCATACACCAATATAGCCACCCATGCACTTACCCATACACCCACCATGCAGCCACTCACTCACCCCCAGACCCATTCATGCACCCACTCAGTCACCTATACAGACACTCATATACCCAGTCATTCATCCATACAAATACTCACGCACCCTCACACTCACCAGTATAGCCATTCATGCACTTACCCATACACCCACCGTGCAAACACTCAATCACCCACAGACGCATCCATGCACCCACTCGGTCACCTATACAGACACTCATATACACAGTCACTCATCCATACAACCACCATGCAGCCACTCACTCACCCACTGACCCATCCATGCTCCCACTTGGTCACGTATACAGACACTCATATACCAAGTCACTCATCCATACAACCACTCATGCACCCTCTCACTCACCAATACAGCCACTCATGCACTTACCCATAAACCCACCATGCAACCACTCATTCACCCAGAGACCCATTCATGGACCCACTCGGTCACCAATAGAGACACACGTGTACCCAGTCAGTCATCCATACAGCCACTCATGCACCCTCTCACTGACCAATACAGCCACTCATCCACTTACCCATGCTCTCTCCATGCAACCACACACTCACCCCCAGACCCATTTGTGCAGCCACTCGGTCACCAATCCAGACACTCATATACCCATTCAGTCATACATACAACCACTCACGCACCCTTTCACTCACCAATACAGCCACTCATGCAGTCACCCATACACCCACCATGCAGCCACTCACTCACCCACAGACCCATTCATGCACCCACTCGGTCACCTATACAGACACTCATATACCCAGTCACTCATCCATACAACCACTCATGCAACCTCTCACTCACCAATACAGCCACTCATGCACTTACCCATACACCCACCATGCAGCCTCTCACTCACCCACAGACCCATTCATGCACCCACTTGGTCACCTATACAGACACACATATACCCAGTCACTCTTCCATACAACCGCTCATGCACCCTCTCAATCAACATTACAGCCACTCATGCACTTACCCATACAACCACCATGCAGCCACTCACTCACCCATAGACCCAATCATGCACTCACTCGGTACTGATCCAGGCACTCATATACCCAGTCACTCATCCATACATCCACTCGCATCCTCTCACTCACCAATACAGCCACTCATGCACTTACCCATACACCCACCATGCGTCCACTCACATCCCCCGAGATCCATTCATGCACCCACTCGGTCACCTATACAGACACTCAAATACCCAGTCACTCATCCATACAAGCACTCACGCCCCCTCTCATACACCAATATAGCCACCCATGCACTTACCCATACACCCACCATGCAGCCACTCACTCACCCCCAGACCCATTCATGCACCCACTCAGTCACCTATACAGACACTCATATACCCAATCATTCATCCATACAAATACTCACACACCCTCACACTCACCAGTATAGCCATTCATGCACTTACCCATACACCCACCCCGTGCAAACACTCAATCACCCACAGACGCATCCATGCACCCACTCGGTCACCTATACAGACATTCATATACCCAGTCACTCATCCATACAACCACTCACCAATACAGCCACTCATGCACTTACCCATACACCGACCATGCAGCCACTCACTTACCCCCAGACCCATTCATGAATCCACTCGGTCACCGATCCAAACACTCATATACCCAGTCACTCATCCATACAACCATTCACGCACCCTCTCACTCACCAATACATCCACTCATGTACTTACCCATACACCCACCATGCAGCCACTCACTCACTCCCAGACCCATTCATGCTCTCACCCCCAGACCCATTCATGCACACACTCGGTCACCTATACAGACACTCAAATATCCAGTCATTCATCCATAAAACCACTCATGTACACTCTCACTCAACATTACAGCCACTAATGCACTTACCCATACACCCACCATGCAGCCACTCACACACCCACAGACCCATTCATGCACCCACTCGGTCACCTATACAGACACCCATATACCCAGTCACTCATCCATACAACCGCTCATCCACCCTCTCACTCACCAATACAGCCACTCATGCACTTACCCATACACTCACCATGCAACAACTCACTTACCCATAGACCCAATCATGCACTCACTCGGTACTGATCTAGGCACTCATATACCCAGTCACTCATCCATATATCCACTCACGCATCCTCTCACTCACCAATATAGCCACTCATGCACTTACCCATACACCCACCATGCGTCTACTCACATCCCCCCAGATCCATTCATGCACCCACTCGGTCACCTATACAGACACTCAAATACCCAGTCATTCATCCATACAAGCACTCACGCCCCCTCTCATACACCAATATAGCCACCCATGCACTTACCCATACACCCACCATGCAGCCACTCACTCACCCCCAGACCCATTCATGCACCCACTCAGTCACCTATACAGACACTCATATACCCAGTCATTCATCCATACAAATACTCACGCACCCTCACACTCACCAGTATAGCCATTCATGCACTTACCCATACACCCACCGTGCAAACACTCAATCACCCACAGACGCATCCATGCACCCACTCGGTCACCTATACAGACACTCATATACACAGTCACTCATCCATACAACCACTCACCAATACAGCAACTCATGCACTTACCCATACACCAAGCATGCAGCCACTCACTTACCCCCAGACCCATTCATGAATCCACTCGGTCACCGATCCAAACACTCATATACCCAGTCACTCATCCATACAACCATTCACGCACCCTCTTACTCACCAATACATCCACTCATGTACTTACCCATACACCCACCATGCAGCCACTCACTCACCCCCAGACCCATTCATGCTCTCACCCCCAGACCCATTCATGCACCCACTCGGTCACCTATACAGACACTCAAATATCCAGTCATTCATCCATAAAACCACTCATGTACACTCTCACTCAACATTACAGCCACTAATGCACTTACCCATACACCCACCATGCAGCCACTCACACACCCACAGACCCATTCATGCACCCACTCGGTCATCTATACAGACACCCATATACCCAGTCACTCATCCATACAACCACTCATCCACCCTCTCACTCACCAATACAGCCACTCATGCACTTACCCATACACTCACCATGCAACAACTCACTTACCCCCACACCCATTTTTGCACCCACTCGGTCACCGATCCAGACACTCATATACCCAGTCAGTCATCCATACAACCACTCACGCACCCTCTCACTCACCAATACAGCCACTCATGCACTTACCCATACACCGACCATGCAGCCACTCACTCACCAACAACCCATTCATGCACCCACTCGGTCACCTATATAGACACACATATACCCAGTCAGTCATCCATACAACCACTCATGCACCCTCTCTCTCACCAATACAGCCACTCAGGCACATACCCATACACCCACCATGCAGCCACTCACTCACTCCCAGACCAATTCAGGCATCCAATCAGTCACCGATCCAGACACTCATATACCCAATCACTCATCCATATAACCACTCATGCACCCTCTCACTCACCATTACAGCCACTAAGGCACTAACCCATACACCCACCATGCAGCCACTCACTCACCCACTGACCCATCCATGCACCCACTCGGTCACCTATACAGACACTCATATCCCCAGTCACTTATCCATACAACCACTCATGCACCCTCTCACTCACCAATACAGCCACTCATGCACTTACACATAAACCCAAAAATGCAACCGCTCACTCACCAACAGACCCATTCATGGACCCACTTGGTTACCAATACAGACACACGTGTACCCAGTCAGTCATCCATACAACTACTCATGCACCCTCTCACTCACCAATACAGCCACTCATGCACTTACCCATACACCCACCATGCAGCCACTCACTCACCCACAGACCCATTCATGCATCCACTCGGTCACCGATACAGACTCTCATATAGCCAGTCACTCATCCATACAACTGCTCATGCACCCTCTCACTCACCAATATAGCCACTCATGAACTTACCCATACACTCACCATGCAACCACTCACTCACCCCCAGACCCATTTGTGTACCCACTCGGTCACCGATCCAGACACTCATATACCGAGTCAGTCATCCATACAACCACTCATGCACCCTTTCACTCACCAATACAGCCACTCACGCAGTCACCAATACACCCACCATGCAGCCACTCACTCACCCACAGACCCATTCATACACCCACTTGGTCAACGATCAAGACACTCATATACCAAGTCTCTCATCCATACAACCACTCATGCACCCTCTCACTCACCAATACAGCCACTCATGCACTTACCCATACCTTCACCATGCAACAACTCACTCACCCCCACACCCATTTGTGCACCCACTCGGTCACCGATCCAGAAACTCATATACCCAGTCACTCATCCATGCAACCACTCACACACCCTCTCACTCACCAATACAGCCGCTCATGCACTTACCCATACACCCACCATGCAGCCACTCACTCACCAACAGACCCATTCATGCACCCACTCGGTCACCGATCCAGACACTCATATATCCAGTCACTCATCCATACAACCACTCATGCACCCTCTCACTCAGCAATAGAGCTACTCATGCACTTACCCATACACCGACCATGCAGCCACTCACTCACCCACAGACCCCTTCATGCACCCACTCGGTCACCTATATAGACACACATGTACCCAGTCAGTCATCCATACAACCACTCACGCACCCTCTCTCTCACCAATACAGCCACTCATGCACATACCCATAGATCCATCATGCAGCCACTCACTCACCCCCAGACCAATTCAGGCATTCCCCAGACCCAGTTATGCACCCACTCGGTCACCTATACAGACACATATATACCCAGTCACTCATCAATACAACCGCTCATGCACCCTCTCACTCACCAATACAGCCACTCATGCACTTACCCATACACCCACCATGCAGCCACTCACATCCCCCATAGACCCATTCATGCATCCACTCGGTCACCTATACAGACACACATACCCAGTCACTCATACATACAACCGCTCATGCACCCTCTCACTCAACATTACAGCTACTCATGCACTTACCCATACACCCACCATGCAGCCACTCACCCACCCAGAGACCCATTCATGCACCCACTCGGTCACCGATCCAGACACTCATATACCCAGTCACTCATTCATACAACCACTGACACACCCTGTCACTCACCATTACAGCCACTAAGGCACTAACCCATACACCCACCATGCAGCCACCTAATCACCCACTTACCCATCCATGCACCGACTCGGTCAACTATACAGACACTCATATACCAGTCACTCATCCATACAACCACTCATGCACCCTTTCTCTCACCAACACAGCCACTCATGCACTTACCCATAAACCCACCATGCAACCACTCACTCACCCACAGACCCATTCATGGACCCACTCGGTCACCAATACAGACACACGTGTACCCAGTCAGTCATCCATACAACCACTCATGCACCCTCACACTCACCAATATAGCCACTCATGCACTTACCCATACACCCACCATGCAGCCACTCACTCACCCACTGACCCATTCATGCATCCACTCGGTCACAGATCCAGACTCTCATATACGCAGTCACTCATCCATACAACCACTCATGCACCCTCTCTTTCACCAATATAGCCACCCATGCACTTACCCATACACCCACCATGCAGCCCTCACTCACCCCAAGACCCATTCATGCACCCACTCAGTCACCTGTACAGACACTCACATACCCAGACACTCATCCATACAACCACTCATGCACCCTCTCACTCAGCAATAGAGCTACTCATGCACTTACCCATACACCGATCCATGCAGCCACTCACTCACCCACAGACCCATTCATGCACCCACTTGGTCACCTATATAGACACACATGTACCCAGTCAGTCATCCATACAACCACTCACGCACCCTCTCTCTCACCAATACAGCCACTCATGCACATACCCATACACCCACCATGCAGCCACTCACTCACTCCCAGACCAATTCAGGCATCCACACAGTCACCGATCCAGACACTCATATACCCAATCACTCATCCATACAACCACTCATGCACCCTCTCACTCACCATTACAGCCACTAAGGCACTAACCCATACACCCACCATGCAGCCACTCACTCACCCACTGACCCATCCATGCACCCACTTGGTCACGTATACAGAGACTCATATACCAAGTCACTCATCCATACAACCACTCATGCACCCTCTCACTCACCAATACAGCCACTCATGCACTTACCCATAAACCCACCATGCAACCACTCATTCACCCACTGACCCATTCATGGACCCACTCGGTCACCAATAGAGACACACGTGTACCCAGTCAGTCATCCATACAGCCACTCATGCACCCTCTCACTGACCAATACAGCCACTCATCCACTTACCCATACACTCACCATGCAACCACTCACTCACCCCCAGACCCATTTGTGCAGCCACTCGGTCACCAATCCAGACACTCATATACCCATTCAGTCATACATACAACCACTCACGCACCCTTTCACTCACCAATACAGCCACTCATGCAGTCACCCATACACCCACCATGCAGCCACTCACTCACCCACAGACCCATTCAAGCACCCACTCGGTCACCTATACAGACACTCATATACCCAGTCACTCATCCATACAACCACTCATGCACCCTCTCACTCACCAATACAGCCACTCATGCACTTACCCATACACCCACCATGCAGCCTCTCACTCACCCACAGACCCATTCATGCACCCACTTGGTCACCTATACAGACACATATATACCCAGTCACTCTTCCATACAACCGCTCATGCACCCTCTCAATCAACATTACAGCCACTCATGCACTTACCCATACAACCACCATGCAGCCACTCACTCACCCATAGACCCAATCATGCACTCACTCGGTACTGATGCAGGCACTCATTTACCCAGTCACTCATCCATACATCCACTCGCATCCTCTCACTCACCAATACAGCCACTCATGCACTTACCCATACACCCACCATGCGTCCACTCACATCCCCCCAGATCCATTCATGCACCCACTCGGTCACCTATACAGACACTCAAATACCCAGTCATTCATCCATACAAGCACTCTCGCCCCCTCTCATACACCAATATAGCCACCCATGCACTTACCCAAACACCCACCATGCAGCCACTCACTCACCCCAGACCCATTCATGCACCCACTCAGTCACCTATACAGACACTCATATACCCAGTCATTCATCCATACAAATACTCACGCACCCTCACACTCACCAGTATAGCCATTCATGCACTTACCCATACACCTACCATGCAAACACTCAATCACCCACAGACGCATCCATGCACCCACTCGGTCACCTATACAGACACTCATATACCCAGTCACTCATCCATACAACCACTCACCAATACAGCCACTCATGCACTTACCCATACACCGACCATGCAGCCACTCACTTACCCCCAGACCCATTCATGAATCCACTCGGTCACTGATCCAAACACTCATATACCCAGTCACTCATCCATACAACCATTCACGCACCCTCTCACTCACCAATACATCCACTCATGTACTTACCCATACACCCACCATGCAGCCCTCACTCACCCCAAGACCCATTCATGCACCCACTCAGTCACCTATACAGACACTCACATACCCAGACACTCATCCATACAACCACTCACGCACCCTCTCACTCACCAATATAGCCACTCATGTACTTACCCATACACCCACCATGCAAACACTCACTCACCCACAGACCCATCCATGTACCCTCTCGGTCACCTATACAGACATTTATATACCCAGTCACACATCCATACAACCACTCACCAATACAGCCAATCATGCACTTACCCATACACCTACCATGCAGCCACTCACTCACCCACAGACCATTTGATTCATCCACTCGGTCACCGATCCAGATACTCATATACCCAGTCACTCATCCATACAACCGCTCATGCACCCTCTCACTCACCAATACAGCCACTCATGCACTTACCCATACACTCACCATGCAACAACTCACTCACCCCCAGACCCATTTGTGCACCCACTCGTTCACCGATCCAGAAACTCATATACCCAGTCACTCATCCATGCAACCCCTCACGCACCCTCTCACTCACCAATACAGCCACTCATGCACTTACCCATACACCCACCATGCAGCCACTCACTCACCCACAGACCCATTCATGCACCCACTCGGTCACCGATCCAGACACGCATATATCCAGTCACTCATCCATACAACCACTCATGCACGCCTCACTCAGCAATAGAGCTACTCATGCACTTACCCATACACCGATCCATGCAGCCACTCACCCACCCAGAGACCCATTCATGCACCCACTCGGTCACCGATCCAGACACTCATATACCCAGTCACTCATTCATACAACCACTCACACACCCTGTCACTCACCATTACAGCCACTAAGGCACTAACCCATACACCCACCATGCAGCCACTCACTCACCCACTGACCCATCCATGCACCCACTTGGTCACGTATACAGACACTCATATACCAAGTCACTCATCCATACAACCACTCATGCACCCTCTCACTCACCAATACAGCCACTCATGCACTTACCCATAAACCCACCATGCAACCACTCATTCACCCACAGACCCATTCATGGACCCACTCGGTCACCAATAGAGACACACGTGTACCCAGTCAGTCATCCATACAGCCACTCATGCACCCTCTCACTGACCAATACAGCCACTCATCCACTTACCCATGCACTCACCATGCAACCACACACTCACCCCCAGACCCATTTGTGCAGCCACTCGGTCACCAATCCAGACACTCATATACCCATTCAGTCATACATACAACCACTCACGCACCCTTTCACTCACCAATACAGCCACTCATGCAGTCACCCATACACCCACCATGCAGCCACTCACTCACCCACAGACCCATTCATGCACCCACTCGGTCACCTATACAGACACTCATATACCCAGTCACTCATCCATACAACCACTCATGCACCCTCTCACTCACCAGTACAGCCACTCATGCACTTACCCATACACCCACCATGCAGCCTCTCACTCACCCACAGACCCATTCATGCACCCACTTGGTCACCTATACAGACACACATATACCCAGTCACTCTTCCATACAACCGCTCATGCACCCTCTCAATCAAAATTACAGCCACTCATGCACTTACCCATACAACCACCATGCAGCCACTCACTCACCCATAGACCCAATCATGCACTCACTCGGTACTGATCCAGGCACTCATATACCCAGTCACTCATCCATACATCCACTCGCATCCTCTCACTCACCAATACAGCCACTCATGCACTTACCCATACACCCACCATGCGTCCACTCACATCCCCCCAGATCCATTCATGCACCCACTCGGTCACCTATACAGACACTCAAATACCCAGTCACTCATCCATACAAGCACTCACGCCCCCTCTCATACACCAATATAGCCACCCATGCACTTACCCATACACCCACCATGCAGCCACTCACTCACCCCCAGACCCATTCATGCACCCACTCAGTCACCTATACAGACACTCATATACCCAATCATTCATCCATACAAATACTCACACACCCTCACACTCACCAGTATAGCCATTCATGCACTTACCCATACACCCACCCCGTGCAAACACTCAATCACCCACAGACGCATCCATGCACCCACTCGGTCACCTATACAGACATTCATATACCCAGTCACTCATCCATACAACCACTCACCAATACAGCCACTCATGCACTTACCCATACACCGACCATGCAGCCACTCACTTACCCCCAGACCCATTCATGAATCCACTCGGTCACCGATCCAAACACTCATATACCCAGTCACTCATCCATACAACCATTCACGCACCCTCTCACTCACCAATACATCCACTCATGTACTTACCCATACACCCACCATGCAGCCACTCACTCACTCCCAGTCCCATTCATGCTCTCACCCCCAGACCCATTCATGCACACACTCGGTCACCTATACAGACACTCAAATATCCAGTCATTCATCCATAAAACCACTCATGTACACTCTCACTCAACATTACAGCCACTAATGCACTTACCCATACACCCACCATGCAGCCACTCACACACCCACAGACCCATTCATGCACCCACTCGGTCACCTATACAGACACCCATATACCCAGTCACTCATCCATACAACCGCTCATCCACCCTCTCACTCACCAATACAGCCACTCATGCACTTACCAATACACTCACCATGCAACAACTCACTTACCCATAGACCCAATCATGCACTCACTCGGTACTGATCTAGGCACTCTTTTATCCCCAGTCACTCATCCATATATCCACTCACGCATCCTCTCACTCACCAATATAGCCACTCATGCACTTACCCATACACCCACCATGCGTCTACTCACATCCCCCCAGATCCATTCATGCACCCACTCGGTCACCTATACAGACACTCAAATACCCAGTCATTCATCCATACAAGCACTCACGCCCCCTCTCATACACCAATATAGCCACCCATGCACTTACCCATACACCCACCATGCAGCCGCTCACTCACCCCCAGACCCATTCATGCACCCACTCAGTCACCTATACAGACACTCATATACCCAGTCATTCATCCATACAAATACTCACGCACCCTCACACTCACCAGTATAGCCATTCATGCACTTACCCATACACCCACCGTGCAAACACTCAATCACCCACAGACGCATCCATGCACCCACTCGGTCACCTATACAGACACTCATATACACAGTCACTCATTCATACAACCACTCACACACCCTGTCACTCACCATTACAGCCACTAAGGCACTAACCCATACACCCACCATGCAGCCACTCACTCACCCACTGACCCATCCATGCACCCACTTGGTCACGTATACAGACACTCATATACCAAGTCACTCATCCATACAACCACTCATGCACCCTCTCACTCACCAATACAGCCACTCATGCACTTACCCATAAATCCACCATGCAACCACTCATTCACCCACAGACCCATTCATGGACCCACTCGGTCACCAATAGAGACACACGTGTACCCAGTCAGTCATCCATACAGCCACTCATGCACCCTCTCACTGACCAATACAGCCACTCATCCACTTACCCATGCACTCACCATGCAACCACACACTCACCCCCAGACCCATTTGTGCAGCCACTCGGTCACCAATCCAGACACTCATATACCCATTCAGTCATACATACAACCACTCACGCACCCTTTCACTCACCAATACAGCCACTCATGCAGTCACCCATACACCCACCATGCAGCCACTCACTCACCCACAGACCCATTCATGCACCCACTCGGTCACCTATACAGACACTCATATACCCAGTCACTCATCCATACAACCACTCATGCACCCTCTCACTCACCAGTACAGCCACTCATGCACTTACCCATACACCCACCATGCAGCCTCTCACTCACCCACAGACCCATTCATGCACCCACTTGGTCACCTATACAGACACACATATACCCAGTCACTCTTCCATACAACCGCTCATGCACCCTCTCAATCAACATTACAGCCACTCATGCACTTACCCATACAACCACCATGCAGCCACTCACTCACCCATAGACCCAATCATGCACTCACTCGGTACTGATCCAGGCACTCATATACCCAGTCACTCATCCATACATCCACTCGCATCCTCTCACTCACCAATACAGCCACTCATGCACTTACCCATACACCCACCATGCGTCCACTCACATCCCCCCAGATCCATTCATGCACCCACTCGGTCACCTATACAGACACTCAAATACCCAGTCACTCATCCATACAAGCACTCACGCCCCCTCTCATACACCAATATAGCCACCCATGCACTTACCCATACACCCACCATGCAGCCACTCACTCACCCTCAGACCAATTCATGCACCCACTCAGTCACCTATACAGACACTCATATACCCAATCATTCATCCATACAAATACTCACACACCCTCACACTCACCAGTATAGCCATTCATGCACTTACCCATACACCCACCCCGTGCAAACACTCAATCACCCACAGACGCATCCATGCACCCACTCGGTCACCTATACAGACATTCATATACCCAGTCACTCATCCATACAACCACTCACCAATACAGCCACTCATGCACTTACCCATACACCGACCATGCAGCCACTCACTTACCCCCAGACCCATTCATGAATCCACTCGGTCACCGATCCAAACACTCATATACCCAGTCACTCATCCATACAACCATTCACGCACCCTCTCACTCACCAATACATCCACTCATGTACTTACCCATACACCCACCATGCAGCCACTCACTCACTCCCAGACCCATTCATGCTCTCACCCCCAGACCCATTCATGCACACACTCGGTCACCTATACAGACACTCAAATATCCAGTCATTCATCCATAAAACCACTCATGTACACTCTCACTCAACATTACAGCCACTAATGCACTTACCCATACACCCACCATGCAGCCACTCACACACCCACAGACCCATTCATGCACCCACTCGGTCACCTATACAGACACCCATATACCCAGTCACTCATCCATACAACCGCTCATCCACCCTCTCACTCACCAATACAGTCACTCATGCACTTACCCATACACTCACCATGCAACAACTCACTTACCCATAGACCCAATCATGCACTCACTCGGTACTGATCTAGGCACTCATATACCCAGTCACTCATCCATATATCCACTCACGCATCCTCTCACTCACCAATATAGCCACTCATGCACTTACCCATACACCCACCATGCGTCTACTCACATCCCCCCAGATCCATTCATGCACCCACTCGGTCACCTATACAGACACTCAAATACCCAGTCATTCATCCATACAAGCACTCACGCCCCCTCTCATACACCAATATAGCCACCCATGCACTTACCCATACACCCACCATGCAGCCGCTCACTCACCCCCAGACCCATTCATGCACCCACTCAGTCACCTATACAGACACTCATATACCCAGTCATTCATCCATACAAATACTCACGCACCCTCACACTCACCAGTATAGCCATTCATGCACTTACCCATACACCCACCGTGCAAACACTCAATCACCCACAGACGCATCCATGCACCCACTCGGTCACCTATACAGACACTCATATACACAGTCACTCATCCATACAACCACTCACCAATACAGCAACTCATGCACTTACCCATACACCAAGCATGCAGCCACTCACTTACCCCCAGACCCATTCATGAATCCACTCGGTCACCGATCCAAACACTCATATACCCAGTCACTCATCCATACAACCATTCACGCACCCTCTCACTCACCAATACATCCACTCATGTACTTACCCATACACCCACCATGCAGCCACTCACTCACCCCCAGACCCATTCATGCTCTCACCCCCAGACCCATTCATGCACCCACTCGGTCACCTATACAGACACTCAAATATCCAGTCATTCATCCATAAAACCACTCATGTACACTCTCACTCAACATTACAGCCACTAATGCACTTACCCATACACCCACCATGCAGCCACTCACACACCCACAGACCCATTCATGCACCCACTCGGTCATCTATACTGACACCCATATACCCAGTCACTCATCCATACAACCACTCATCCACCCTCTCACTCACCAATACAGCCACTCATGCACTTACCCATACACTCACCATGCAACAACTCACTTACCCCCACACCCATTTTTGCACCCACTCGGTCACCGATCCAGACACTCATATACCCAGTCAGTCATCCATACAACCACTCACGCACCCTCTCACTCACCAATACAGCCACTCATGCACTTACCCATACACCGACCATGCAGCCACTCACTCACCAACAACCCATTCATGCACCCACTCGGTCACCTATATAGACACACATATACCCAGTCAGTCATCCATACAACCACTCATGCACCCTCTCTCTCACCAATACAGCCACTCAGGCACATACCCATACACCCACCATGCAGCCACTCACTCACTCCCAGACCAATTCAGGCATCCAATCAGTCACCGATCCAGACACTCATATACCCAATCACTCATCCATATAACCACTCATGCACCCTCTCACTCACCATTACAGCCACTAAGGCACTAACCCATACACCCACCATGCAGCCACTCACTCACCCACTGACCCATCCATGCACCCACTCGGTCACCTATACAGACACTCATATCCCCAGTCACTCATCCATACAACCACTCATGCACCCTCTCACTCACCAATACAGCCACTCATGCACTTACACATAAAACCAAAAATGCAACCGCTCACTCACCAACAGACCCATTCATGGACCCACTTGGTTACCAATACAGACACACGTGTACCCAGTCAGTCATCCATACAACTACTCATGCACCCTCTCACTCACCAATACAGCCACTCATGCACTTACCCATACACCCACCATGCAGCCACTCACTCACCCACAGACCCATTCATGCATCCACTCGGTCACCGATACAGACTCTCATATAGCCAGTCACTCATCCATACAACTGCTCATGCACCCTCTCACTCACCAATATAGCCACTCATGCACTTACCCATACACTCACCATGCAACCACTCACTCACCCCCAGACCCATTTGTGTACCCACTCGGTCACCGATCCAGACACTCATATACCGAGTCAGTCATCCATACAACCACTCATGCACCCTTTCACTCACCAATACAGCCACTCACGCAGTCACCAATACACCCACCATGCAGCCACTCACTCACCCACAGACCCATTCATACACCCACTTGGTCAACGATCAAGACACTCATATACCCAGTCTCTCATCCATACAACCACTCATGCACCCTCTCACTCACCAATACAGCCACTCATGCACTTACCCATACATTCACCATGCAACAACTCACTCACCCCCACACCCATTTGTGCACCCACTCGGTCACCGATCCAGAAACTCATATACCCAGTCACTCATCCATGCAACCACTCACACACCCTCTCACTCACCAATACAGCCGCTCATGCACTTACCCATACACCCACCATGCAGCCACTCACTCACCAACAGACCCATTCATGCACCCACTCGGTCACCGATCCAGACACTCATATATCCAGTCACTCATCCATACAACCACTCATGCACCCTCTCACTCAGCAATAGAGCTACTCATGCACTTACCCATACACCGACCATGCAGCCACTCACTCACCCACAGACCCCTTCATGCACCCACTCGGTCACCTATATAGACACACATGTACCCAGTCAGTCATCCATACAACCACTCACGCACCCTCTCTCTCACCAATACAGCCACTCATGCACATACCCATAGATCCATCATGCAGCCACTCACTCACCCACAGACCAATTCAGGCATTCCCCAGACCCAGTTATGCACCCACTCGGTCACCTATACAGACACATATATACCCAGTCACTCATCAATACAACCGCTCATGCACCCTCTCACTCACCAATACAGCCACTCATGCACTTACCCATACACCCACCATGCAGCCACTCACATCCCCCATAGACCCATTCATGCATCCACTCGGTCACCTATACAGACACACATACCCAGTCACTCATACATACAACCGCTCATGCACCCTCTCACTCAACATTACAGCTACTCATGCACTTACCCATACACCCACCATGCAGCCACTCACCCACCCAGAGACCCATTCATGCACCCACTCGGTCACCGATCCAGACACTCATATACCCAGTCACTCATTCATACAACCACTGACACACCCTGTCACTCACCATTACAGCCACTAAGGCACTAACCCATACACCCACCATGCAGCCACCTAATCACCCACTTACCCATCCATGCACCCACTCGGTCAACTATACAGACACTCATATACCAGTCACTCATCCATACAACCACTCATGCACCCTTTCTCTCACCAACACAGCCACTCATGCACTTACCCATAAACCCACCATGCAACCACTCACTCACCCACAGACCCATTCATGGACCCACTCGGTCACCAATACAGACACACGTGTACCCAGTCAGTCATCCATACAACCACTCATGCACCCTCACACTCACCAATATAGCCACTCATGCACTTACTCATACACCCACCATGCAGCCACTCACTCACCCACTGACCCATTCATGCATCCACTCGGTCACAGATCCAGACTCTCATATACGCAGTCACTCATCCATACAACCACTCATGCACCCTCTCTTTCACCAATATAGCCACCCATGCACTTACCCATACACCCACCATGCAGCCCTCACTCACCCCAAGACCCATTCATGCACCCACTCAGTCACCTGTACAGACACTCACAAACCCAGACACTCATCCATACAACCACTCATGCACCCTCTCACTCACCAATATAGCCACTCATGTACTTACACATACACCCACCTTGCAAACACTCACTCACCCACAGACCCATCCATGCACCCTCTCGGTCACTAATAAAGACACTCATATACCCAGTCACACATCCATACAACCACTCACCAATACAGCCAATCATGCACTTACCCATACACCTACCATGCAGCCACTCACTCACCCACAGACCCATTCATTCATCCACTCGGTCACCGATCCAGATACTCATATACCCAGTCACTCATCCATACAACCGCTCACGCACCCTATCACTCACCAATACAGCCACTCATGCACTTACCCATACACTCACCATGCAACAACTCACTCACCCCCACACCCATTTGTGCACCCACTCGGTCACCGATCCAGAAACTCATATACCCAGTCACTCATCCATGCAACCACTCACGCACCCTCTCACTCACCAATACAGCCACTCATGCACTTACCCATACACCCACAATGCAGCCACTCACTCACCCACAGACCCTTTCATGCACTCACCCACAGACCCATTCATGCACCCACTCAGTCACCGATCCAGACACTCATATATCCATTCACTCATCCATACAACCACTCATGCACCCTCTCACTCAGCAATAGAGCTACTCATGCACTTACCCATACACCGACCATGCAGCCACTCACTCACCCACAGACCCCTTCATGCACCCACTCGGTCACCTATTTAGACACTCATATATCCAGTCACTCATCCATACAACCACTCACGCACCCTCTCTCTCACCAATACAGCCTCTCATGCACATACCCATACATCCACCATGCAGCCACTCACTCAACCCCAGACCAATTCAGGCATTCCCCAGACCCAGTTATGCACCCACTCGGTCACCTATACAGACACATATATACCCAGTCACTCATCCATACAGCCGCTCATGCACCCTCTCACTCACCAATACAGCTACTCATGCACTTACCCATACACCCACCATGCAGCCACTCACCCACCCAGAGACCCATTCATGCATCCACTCGGTCACCTATACAGACACACATACCCAGTCACTCATACATACAACCGCTCATGCACCCTCTCACTCAACATTACAGCTACTCATGCACTTACCCATACACCCACCATGCAGCCACTCACCCACCCAGAGACCCATTCATACAGCCACTCGGTCACCGATCCAAACACTCATATACCCAGTCACTCATTCATACAACCACTCACACACCCTGTCACTCACCATTACAGCCACTAAGGCACTAACCCATACACCCACCATGCAGCCACTCAATCACCCACTTACCCATCCATGCACCCACTCGGTCACCTATACAGACACTCATATACCAGTCACTCATCCATACAACCACTCATGCACCCTTTCTCTCACCAATACAGCCACTCATTCACTTACCCATAAATCCACCATGCAACCACTCACTCACCCACAGACCCATTCATGGACCCACTCGGTCACCAATACAGACACATGTGTACCCAGTCAGTCATCCATACAACCACTCATGCACCCTCACACTCACCAATATAGCCACTCATGCACTTACCCATACACCCACCATGCAGCCACTCACTCACCCACTGACCCATTCATGCATCCACTCGGTCACAGATCCAGACTCTCATATATGCAGTCACTCATCCATACAACCACTCATGCACCCTCTCACTCACCAATATAGCCACTCATGCACTTACCCATACACTCACCATGCAGTCACTCACTCACCCACAGACCCATTCATGCATCCACTTGGTCACCTATACAGACACACATATCCAGTCACTCATACATACAACCGCTCATGCACCCTCTCTCTCAACATTACAGCTACTCATGCACTTACCCATACACCCACCATGCAGCCACTCACCCACCCAGAGACCCATTCATGCACCCACTCGGTCACCGATCCAGACACTCATATACCAGTCACTCATCCATACGTCCACTCACGCACCCTCTCACTCACCAATACAGCCACTCATGCACTTACCCATACACCCACCATGCAGCCACTCACTCACCCACAGACCCATTCATGCACCCACTTGGACACCTATACAGACACACATATATCCAGTCACTCATCCATACAACCGCTCATGCACCCTCTCTCTGAACATTACGGCCACTCATGCACATACCCATACACCCACCATGCAGCCACTCACTCACCCATTGTCCCATTCATGCACTCACTTGGTACCGATCCAGACACTCATATACCAGTCACTCATCCATACGTCCACTCACGCACCCTCTCACTCACCAATACAGCCACTCATGCACTTACCCATACACCCACCATGCAGCCACTCACTCACCCCAGACCCATTCATGCACCCACTCAGTCACCTATACAGACATTCATTTACCCAGTCACTCATCCATACAACCGCTCATCCACCCTCTCACTCACCAATACAGCCACTCATGCACTTACCCATACGCTCACCATGCAACAACTCACTTACCCCCAGACCCATTTGTGCACCCACTCGGTCACCGATCCAGACACTCATATACCCAGTCAGTCATACATACAACCGCTCACGCACCCTCTCACTCACCAATACAGCCACTCATGCACTTACCCATACACCCACCATGCAGCCACTCACTCACCCACAGACCCATTCATGCACCCACTTGGTCACCTATACAGACACACATATATCCAGTCACTCATCCATACAACCGCTCATGCACCCTCTCTCCGAACATTACGGCCACTCATGCACTTACCCATACACCCACCATGCAGCCACTCACTCACCCATTGTCCCATTCATGCACTCACTTGGTACCGATCCAGACACTCATCTACCAGTCACTCATCCATACGTCCTCTCACGCACCCTCTCACTCACCAATACAGCCGCTCATGCACTTACCCATACACCCACCATGCAGCTACTCACTCATCCCAGACCCATTCATGCACCCACTCAGTCACCTATACAGACATTCATATACCCAGTCACTCATCCAGTCACTCATCCATACAAATACTCACGCACCCTCTCACTCACCAATATAGCCACTCATGCACTTACCCATACACCCACCGTGCAAACACTCACTCACCCAAAGACCCATCTTTGCACCCACTCGGTAACCGATCCAAACACTCATACACCCAGTCACTCATCCATACAACCACTCACACACCATCTCACTCACGAATACAGGCACTTATGCACTTAGCCATACACCCACCATGCAGCCACTCACATCCCCCATAGACCCATTCATACATCCACTTGGTCACCTATACAGACACACATATACCCAGTCACTCATACATACAACCGCTCATGCACCCTCTCACTCAACATTACAGCCACTCATGCACTTACCCATACACCCACCATGCAGCCACTCACTCACCCACAGACCCATTCATGCACCCATTCGGTCACCGATCCAGACACTCATATACCCAGTCACTCATCCATACAACCACTCACGCGCTCTCTCACTCACCAATACAGCCATTCATGCACTTACCCATACACCCACCACGCAGCCACTCACTCACCCACATACCCATTCATGCACCCACTGGTCACCTATACAGACACACATATACCCAGTCACTCATACATACAAAAGCTCATGCACCATCTCACTCAACATTACAGCCACTCATACACTTACCCATACACCCACCATGCAGCCACTCACTCACCGACAGACCCATTCATGCACTCACTCGGTCACCGATCCAGACACTCATATACCCAGTCACTCATCCATACAACTACTCATGCACCCTCTCACTCACCAATACAGCCACTCATGCACTTACCCATACACCCACCATGCAGCCACTCACACCCCCCCAGACCCATTCATGCACCCACTCTGTCACCTATACAGACAATCAAATACCCATTCACTCATCCATACAACCACTCACGCCCCCTCTCACTCAACAATATAGCCACCCATGCACTTACCCATACAACCACCATGCAGCCACTCACTCACCCACAGACCCATTCATGCACCCACTCAGTCACCTATACAGACACTCATATACCCAGTCACTCATCCATACAGCCACTCACGCACCATCTCACTCACCAATATAGCCACTCATGCACTTACCCATACACCCACCATGCAAACACTCAGTCACCCACAGACCCATCCATGCACCCACTCGGTCACCTATACTCAAACTCATATACCCAGTCACTCATCCATACAACCACTCACCAATACAGCCACTCATGCACTTACCCATACACCTACCATGCAGCCACTCACTCACCCCCAGACCCATTCATGCCCTCACCCCCAGACCCATTCATGCACCCACTCTGTCACCTATACAGACACTCAAATACCCAGTCACTCATCCATAAAACCACTCATGCACACTCTCACTCAACATTACAGCCATTCATGCACTTACCCTTACACAAATACACCTACCATGCAGCCACTCACTCACCCACAGACCCATCCATGCACCCACTCGGTCACCTATACAGACACTCATATACAAAGTCACTCATCCATACAACCACTCATGTGCCCTCTCACTCACCAATACAGCCACTCATGCAATTACCCATACACCCACCATGCAACCACTCACTCACCCACAGACCCATTCATGCACCCACTCGATCACTTGTACAGACACACATATACCCAGTCACTCATCCATACAACCACTCACGCACCCTCTCACTCACCAATACAGCCACTCATGCAGTTACCCATACACCCACCATGCAGCCACTCACTCACCCACAGACCCATTCATGCACCCACTCGGTCACCGATCCAGACACTCATATACCCAGTCACTCATCCATACAACCACTCATGCGCCCTCTCACTCACCAATACAGCCACTCATCCACTTACCCATACACCGAACATGCAGCCACTCACTCACCCACAGACCCATTCATGCACCCACTCACTCACCTATATAGACACACATGTACCCAGTCAGTCATCCATACAATCACTCACGGACCCTCTCTCTCACCAATAAAGCCACTCATGCACATACCCATACACCCACCATGCAGCCACTCACTCACCCCCAGACCAATTCATGCACCCACTCGGTCACCTATAGAGACACATGTATACCCAGTCACTCATCCATACAACCGCTCATGCACCCTCTCACTCACCAATACAGCCACTCATGCACTTACCCATACACCCACCATGCAGCCACTCACATCCCCCATAGACCCATTCATGCATCCACTCAGTCACCTATACAGACACACATACCCAGTCACTCATACATACAACCGCTCATGCACCCTCTCACTCAACATTACAGCTACTCATGCACTTACCCATACACCCACCATGCAGCCACTCACCCACCCAGAGACCCATTCATGCACCCACTCGGTCACCGATCCAGACACTCATATACCCAGTCACTCATTCATACAACCACTCACACACCCTGTCACTCACCATTACAGCCACTAAGGCACTAACCCATACACCCACCATGCAGCCACTCAATCACCCACTGACCCATCCATGCACCCACTCGGTCACCTATACAGACACCCATATACCAGTCACTCATCCATATAACCACTCATGCACCCTTTCTCTCACCAATACAGCCACTCATGCACGTACCATAAACCCACCATGCAACCACTCACCCACCCACAGACCCATTCATGGTCCCACTCGGTCACCAATACAGACACACGTGTACCCAGTCAGTCATCCATACAACCACTCATGCACCCTCACACTCACCAATATAGCCACTCATGCACTTACCCATACACCCACCATGCAGCCACTCACTCACCCACTGAACCATTCATGCATCCACTCGGTCACCGATCCAGACTCTCATATACCAGTCACTCATCCATACGTCCACTCACGTAGCCTCTAACTCACCAATACAGCCACTCATGCACTTACCCATACACCCACCATTCAGCCACTCATTCACCCACAGGCCCATTCATGCACCCACTTGGTCACCTATACAGACACACATATATCCAGTCACTCATCCATACAACCGCTCATTCACCATCTCTCTGAACATTACGGCCACTCATGCACTTACCCATACACCCACCATGCAGCCACTCACTCACCCATAGACCCATTCATGCACTCACTTGGTACCGATCCAGACACTCATATACCAGTCACTCATCCATACGTCCACTCACGTACCCTCTAACTCACCAATACAGCCACTCATGCACTTACCCATACACCCACCATTCAGCCACTCACTCACCCACAGACCCATTCATGCACCCACTTGGTCACCTATACAGACACACATATATCCAGTCACTCATCCATACAACCGCTCATGCACCATCTCTCTGAGCATTACGGCCACTCATGCACTTACACATACACCCACAATGCAGCCACTCACTCACCCATTGTCCCATTCAAGCACTCACTTGGTACCGATCCAGACACTCATATACCAGTCACTCATCCATACGTCCACTCACCACCCTCTCACTCACCAATACAGCCACTCATGCACTTACCCATACACCCACCATGCAGCCACTCACTCATCCCCAGACCCATTCATGCACCCACTCAGTCACCTATACAGACATTCATATACCCAGTCACTCATCCAGTCACTCATCCATACAAATACTCACGCACCCTCTCACTCACCAATATAGCCACTCATGCACTTACCTATACACCCACCGTGCAAACACTCACTCACCCACAGACCCATCCATGCACCCACTCGGTCACCTATGCAGACACTCATATACCCAGTCACTCATCCATACAACCACTCACCAATACAGCCACTCATGCACTTACCCATACACCTACCATGCAGCCACTCACTCACTCCCAGACCCATTCATGAATCCACTTGGTCACCGATCCAAACACTCATATACCCAGTCACTCATCCATACAACCACTCACACACCATCTCACTCACGAATACAGGCACTCATGCACTTAGCCATACACCCACCATGCAGCCACTCACATCCCCCATAGACACATTCATGCATCCACTTGGTCACCTATACAGACACACATATACCCAGTCACTCATACATACAACCGCTCATGCACCCTCTCTCTCAACATTACAGCCACTCATGCACTGACCCATACACCCACCATGCAGCCACTCACTCACCCACAGACCCATTCATGCACCCATTCGGTCACCGATCCAGACACTCATATACCCAGTCACTCATCCTTACAACCACTCATGCGCTCTCTCACTCACCAATACAGCCATTCATGCACTTACCCTACACCCACCACGCAGCCACTCACTCACCACACATACCCATTCATGCACCCACTGGTCACCTATACAGACACTCATATACCAGTCACTCATCCATATAACCACTCATGCACCCTTTCTCTCACCAATACAGCCACTCATGCACTTACCCATACACCCACCATGCAACCACTCACTCACCCACAGACCCATTCATGCACCCACTCGGTCACCTATACAGACACTCATATACCCAGTCACTCATTCATACAACCACTCACACACCCTGTCACTCACCATTACAGCCACTAAGGCACTAACCCATACACCCACCATGCAGCCACTCAATCACCCACTGACCCATCCATGCACCCACTCGGTCACCTATACAGACACTCATATACCAGTCACTCATCCATACAACCACTCATGCACCCTTTCTCTCACCAATACAGCCACTCATGCACATACCCATAAAACCACCATGCAACCACTCACTCACCCACAGACCCATTAATGGAGCCACTCGGTCACCAATACAGACACACGTGTACCCAGTCAGTCATCCATACAACCACTCATGCACCCTCACACTCACCAATATAGCCACTCATACACTTACCCATACACCCACCATGCAGCCACTCACTCACCCACTGACCCATTCATCCATCCACTCGGTCACCAATCCAGACTCTCATATACCCAGTCACTCATCCATACAACCACTCATGCACCCTCTCACTCACCAATATAGCCACTCATGCACTTACCCATACACCCACCATGCAGCCACTCACTCACCCACTGACCCATTCATCCATCCACTCGGTCACCAATCCAGACTCTCATATACCCAGTCACTCATCCATACAACCGCTCATGCACCCTCTCTCTGAACATTACGGCCACTCATGCACTTACCCATACACCCACCATGCAGCCACTCACTCACCCATAGACTCATTCATGCACTCACTTGGTACCGATCCAGACACTCATATACCAGTCACTCATCCATACGTCCACTCACGCACCCTCTCACTCACCAATACAGCCACTCATGCACTTACCCATACACCCACCATGCAGCAACTCACTCACCCACAGACCCATTCATGCACCCACTTAGTCACCTATACAGACACACATATATCCAGTCACTCATCCATTCAACCGCTCATGCACCCTCTCTCTGAACATTACGGCCACTCATGCACTTACCCATACACCCACCATGCAGCCACTCACTCACCCATTGTCCCATTCATGCACTCACTTGGTACCGATCCAGACACTCATATACCAGTCACTCATCCATACGTCCACTCATGCACCCTCTCACTCACCAATACAGCCACTCATGCAGTTACCCAAACACCCACCATGCAGCCACTCACTCACCCCCAGACCCATTCATGCACCCACTCAGTCACCTATACAGACATTCATATACCCAATCACTCATCCAGTCACTCATTTATACAAATACTCACGCACCCTCTCACCCACCAATATAGCCACTCATGCACTTACCCATACACCCACCGTGCAAACACTCACTCACCCACAGACCCATCCATGCACCCACTCGGTCACCTATACAGACACTCATATACCCAGTCACTCATCCATACAACCACTCACCAATTCAGCCACTCAAGCACTTACCCATATACCTACCATGCATCCACTCACTCATTCCCAGATCCATTCATGAATCCACTTGCTCACCGATCCAAACACTCATATACCCAGTCACTCATCCATACAACCAATCACACACCATCTAACTCACGAATACAGGCACTCATGCACTTAGCCATACACCCACCATGGAGCCACTCACTCACCCACAGACCCATTCATGCACCCACTCAGTCACCTATACAGACACTCAAATACCCAGTCAGTGATCGATACAACCACTCACGCACCCTCTCACTCACCAATATAGCCACTCATGCACTTACCCATACACCCACCATGCAAACACTCAGTCACCCACAGACCCATCCATGCACCCACTTGGTCACCTATACAGACACTCATATACCCAGTCACTCATCCATACAACCCCTCACCAATACAGCCACTCATGCACTTACCCATACACCTACCATGCAGCCACTCACTCACCCCCAGACCCATTCATGCCCTCACCCCCAGACCCATTCATGCACCCACTCGGTCACCTATACAGACACTCAAATACCCAGTCACTCATCCATAAAACCACTCATGCACACTCTCACTCAACATTACAGCCATTCATGCACTTACCCATACACCCATACACTCACCATGCAACCACTCACTCACCTACAGACCCATCCATGCACCCACTCAGTCACCTATACAGACACTCATATACCCAGTCACTGATCCATACAACCACTCATGCACCCTCTCACTCACCAATACAGCCACTCATGCAATAACCCATACACCCACCATGCAACCACTCACTCACCCACAGACCCATTCATGCACCCACTCGATCACTTGTACAGACACACATATACCCAGTCACTCATCCATACAACCACTCACACACCCTCTCACTCACCAATACTGCCACTCATGCAGTTACCCATACACCCACCATGCAGCCACTCACCCACAGACCCATTCATGCACCCATTCGGTCACCGATCCAGACACTCATATACCCAGTCACTCATCCATACAACCACTCATGCACCCTCTCACTCACCAATACAGCCACTCATGCACTTACCCATACACCGAACATGCAGCCACTCACTCACCCACAGACCCATTCATGCACCCAATCACTCACCTATATAGACACACATATACCCAGTCAGTCATCCATACAACCACTCATGCACCCTCTCACTCACCAATACAGCCACTCATGCACTTACCCAGACACCCACCGTGCAATCACTCACTCACCCACAGACCCATCCATGCACCCACTCTGTCACCTATACAGACACTCATATACCCAGTCACTCATCCATACAACCACTCACCAATACAGCCACTCATTCACTTACCCATACACCTACCATGCAGCCACTCACTCACTCCCAGACCCATTCATGAATCCACTTGGTCACCGATCCAAACACTCAAATACACAGTCACTCATCCATACAACCACTCACACACCATCTCACTCACGAATACAGGCACTCATGCACTTAGCCATACACCCACCATGCAGCCACTCACATCCCCCATAGACCCATTCATGCATCCACTTGGTCACCTATACAGACACACATATACCCAGTCACTCATACATACAACCGCTCATGCACCCTCTCACTCAACATTACAGCCACTCATGCACTTACCCATACACCGACCATGCAGCCACTCACTCACCCACAGACCCATTCATGCACCCATTAGGTCACCGATCCAGACACTCATATACCCAGTCACTCATCCATACAACCACTCACGCGCTCTCTCACTCACCAATACAGCCATTCATGCACTTACCCATACACCCACCACGCAGCCACTCACTCACCCACATATCCATTCATGCACCCACTGGTCACCTATACAGACACACATATTCCCAGTCACTCATACATACAACCGCTCATGCACCCTCTCACTGAACATTACAGCCACTCATACACTTACCCATACACCCACCATGCAGCCACTCATTCACCCACAGACCCATTCATGCACTCACTCGGTCACCGATCCAGACACTCATATACCCAGTCACTCATCCATACAACCACTCATGCACCCTCTCACTCATCAATACAGCCACTCATGCACTTACCCATACACCCATCATGCAGCCACTCACATCCCCCCGATTCATGCACCCACTCTGTCACCTATACAGACAATCAAATACCCATTCACTTATCCATACAACCACTCACGCCCCCTCTCACTTAACAATATAGCCTCCCATGCACTTACCCATACACCCACCATGCAGCCACTCACTCACCCACAGACCCATTCATGCACCCACTCAGTCACCTATACAGACACTCAAATACCCAGTCACTGATCGATACAACCACTCACGCACCCTCTCAATCACCAATATAGCCACTCATGCACTTACCCATACACCCACCATGCAAACACTCAGTCACCCACAGACCCATCCATGCACCCACTCGGTCACCTATACAGACACTCATATACCCAGTCACTCATCCATACAACCACTCACCAATACAGCCACTCATGCACTTACCCATACACCTACCATGCAGCCACTCACTCACCCCCAGACCCATTCATGCCCTCACCCCCAGACCCATTCATGCACCCACTCGGTCACCTATACAGACACTCAAATACCCAGTCACTCATCCATAAAACCACTCATGCACATTCTCACTCAACATTACAGCCATTCATGCACTTACCCATACACCCATACACACACCATGCAACCACTCACTCACCTACAGACCCATCCATGCACCCACTCGGTCACCTATACAGACACTCATATACCCAGTCACTCATCCATACAACCACTCATGCACCCTCTCACTCACCAATACAGCCACTCATGCAATTACCCATACACCCACCATGCAACCACTCACTCACCCACAGACCCATTCATGCACCCACTCGATCACTTGTACAGACACACATATGCCCAGTCACTCATCCATACAACCACTCACACACCCTCTCACTCACCAATACAGCCACTCATGCAGTTACCCATACACCCACCATGCAGCCACTCACTCACCCACAGACCCATTCATGCACCCATTCGGTCACCGATCCAGACACTCATATACCCAGTCACTCATCCATACAACCACTCATGCGCCCTCTCACTCACCAATACAGCCACTCATGCACTTACCCATACACCAAACATGCAGCCACTCACTCACCCACAGACCCATTCATGCACCCACTCACTCACCTATATAGACACACATATACCCAGTCAGTCATCCATACAACCACTCATGCACCCTCTCACACACCAATACAGCCACTCATGCACTTAGCCATAAACCCACCATGCAGCCACTCACTCACCCACTGACCCATTCATGCATCCACTCGGTCACCGATCCAGACTCTCATATACCCAGTCACTCATCCATACAACCACTCATGCACCCTCTCACTCACCAATATAGCCACTCATGCACTTACCCATACACTCACCTTGCAACCACTCACTCACCCCCAGACACATTTGTGCACCCACTCGGTCACCGATCCAGACACTTATATACCCAGTCAGTCATCCATACAACAACTCACGCACCCTTTCACTCACCAATTCAGCCACTCATGCAGTCACCCATACACCCACCATGCAGCCACTCACTCACTCACAGACCCATTCATGCACCCACTCGGTCAATGATCCAGACAGTCATATACACTGTCACTCATCCATACAACCACTCATGCACCCTTTCACTCACCAATACAGCCCCTCATGCACTTACCCATACACCCACCATGCAGCCACTCACTCACCCACAGACCCAATCATGCACCCACTCGGTCACCGATCCAGACACTCATATACCCAGTCACTGATCCATACAACCACTCACCACCCTCTCACTCACCAATACAGCCACTCATGCACTTAACCATACACCCACCACGCAGCCAGTCACTCACATACAGACCCATTCATGCACCCACTTGGTCACCTATACAGACACACATATACCCAGTCACTCATCCATACAACCGCTCATGCACCTTCTCACTCAACATTACAACCACTCATGCACTTACCTATATACCCACCATGAAGCCACTCACTCACACACAGACCTATTCATGCACGCACTCGGTCACGGATCCAGACACTCATATACCCAGTCACTGATCCATACAACCACTCACCACCCTCTCACTCACCAATACAGCCACTCATGCACTTATCCATACACCCACCACGCAGCCACTCACTCACATACAGACCCATTCATGCACCCACTCGGTCACCTATACAGACACACATATACCCAGTCACTCATCCATACAACCGCTCATGCACCTTCTCACTCAACATTACAACCACTCATGCACTTACCCATACACCCACCATGCAGCCACTCACTCACCCACAGAACCATTAATGCACTCACTCGGTCACCGATCCAGAAACTCATATACCCAGTCACTCATCCATACAACCACTCACGCACCCTCTCACTCATCAATACAGTCACTCATGCACTTACCCATACACCCACCACGCAGCCACTCACTCACCCCCAGACACGTTCATGCACCCACTCGGTCACCTATACAGACACTCATATACCCAGTCACTCATCCATACAACCACTCACGCACCCTCTCACTCACCAATGCAGCCACTCATGCACTTACCCATACTCCCACCATGTAGCCACTCACTCACCCACACACCCATTCATTCACCCACTGGGTCACCGATCAGACACTCATATACCCAGTCACTCATCCATACAACCGCTCATACACCCTCTCACTCACCAATACAGCCACTCATGCACTTACCCATACTCCCACTACGCAGCCACTCACTCACCCACTGACCCATTCATCCATCCACTCGGTCACCAATCCAGACTCTCATATACCCAGTCACTCATCCATACAACCACTCATGCACCCTCTCACTCACCAATATAGCCACTCATGCACTTACCCATACACTCACCATGCAACCACTCACTCACCCACAGACCCATTCATGCACCCACTTGGTCACCTATACAGACACACATATATCCAGTCACTCATCCATACAACCACTCACCAATACAGCCACTCATGCACTTACCCATACACCTACCATGCAGCCACTCACTCACCCCCAGACCCATTCATGCCCTCACCCCCAGACCCATTCATGCACCCACTCGGTCACCTATACAGACACTCAAATACCCAGTCACTCATCCATAAAACCACTCATGCACATTCTCACTCAACATTACAGCCATTCATGCACTTACCCATACACCCATACACACACCATGCAACCACTAACTCACCTACAGACCCATCCATGCACCCACTCGGTCACCTATACAGACACTCATATACCCAGTCACTCATCCATACAACCACTCATGCACCCTCTCACTCACCAATACAGCCACTCATGCAATTACCCATACACCCACCATGCAACCACTCACTCACCCACAGACCCATTCATGCACCCACTCGATCACTTGTACAGACACACATATGCCCAGTCACTCATCCATACAACCACTCACACACCCTCTCACTCACCAATACAGCCACTCATGCAGTTACCCATACACCCACCATGCAGCCACTCACTCACCCACAGACCGATTCATGCACCCATTCGGTCACCGATCCAGACACTCATATACCCAGTCACTCATCCATACAACCACTCATGCGCCCTCTCACTCACCAATACAGCCACTCATGCACTTACCCATACACCAAACATGCAGCCACTCACTCACCCACAGACCCATTCATGCACCCACTCACTCACCTATATAGACACACATATACCCAGTCAGTCATCCATACAACCACTCATGCACCCTCTCACTCACCAATACAGCCTCTCATGCACTTAGCCATAAACCCACCCTGCAGCCACTCACTCACCCACTGACCCATTCATGCATCCACTCGGTCACCGATCCAGACTCTCATATACCCAGTCACTCATCCATACAACCACTCATGCACCCTCTCACTCACCAATATAGCCACTCATGCACTTACCCATACACTCACCTTGCAACCACTCACTCACCCCCAGACACATTTGTGCACCCACTCGGTCACCGATCCAGACACTTATATACCCAGTCAGTCATCCATACAACAACTCACGCACCCTTTCACTCACCAATTCAGCCACTCATGCAGTCACCCATACACCCACCATGCAGCCACTCACTCACCCACAGACCCATTCATGCACCCACTCGGTCAATGATCCAGACAGTCATATACACTGTCACTCATCCATACAACCACTCATGCACCCTTTCACTCACCAATACAGCCCCTCATGCACTTACCCATACACCCACCATGCAGCCACTCACTCACCCACAGACCCAATCATGCACCCACTCGGTCACCGATCCAGACACTCATATACCCAGTCACTGATCCATACAACCACTCACCACCCTCTCACTCACCAATACAGCCACTCATGCACTTACCCATACACCCACCACGCAGCCAGTCACTCACATACAGACCCATTCATGCACCCACTTGGTCACCTATACAGACACACATATACCCAGTCACTCATCCATACAACCGCTCATGCACCTTCTCACTCAACATTACAACCACTCATGCACTTACCCATTTTCCCACCATGTAGCCACTCACTCACACACAGACCTATTCATGCACGCACTCGGTCACCGATCCAGACACTCATATACCCAGTCACTGATCCATACAACCACTCACCACCCTCTCACTCACCAATACAGCCACTCATGCACTTATCCATACACCCACCACGCAGCCACTCACTCACATACAGACCCATTCATGCATCCACTCGGTCACCTATACAGACACACATATACCCAGTCACTCATCCATACAACCGCTCATGCACCTTCTCACTCAACATTACAACCACTCATGCACTTACCCATACACCCACCATGCAGCCACTCACTCACCCACAGAACCATTAATGCACTCACTCGGTCACCGATCCAGAAACTCATATACCCAGTCACTCATCCATACAACCACTCACGCACCCTCTCACTCATCAATACAGTCACTCATGCACTTACCCATACACCCACCACGCAGCCACTCACTCACCCCCAGACACGTTCATGCACCCACTCGGTCACCTATACAGACACTCATATACCCAGTCACTCATCCATACAACCACTCACGCACCCTCTCACTCACCAATGCAGCCACTCATGCACTTACCCATACTCCCACCATGTAGCCACTCACTCACCCACACACCCATTCATTCACCCACTGGGTCACCGATCAGACACTCATATACCCAGTCACTCATCCATACAACCGCTCATGCACCCTCTCACTCACCAATACAGCCACTCATGCACTTACCCATACACCCACTACGCAGCCACTCACTCACCCACTGACCCATTCATCCATCCACTCGGTCACCAATCCAGACTCTCATATACCCAGTCACTCATCCATACAACCACTCATGCACCCTCTCACTCACCAATATAGCCACTCATGCACTTACCCATACACTCACCATGCAACCACTCACTCACCCACAGACCCATTCATGCACCCACTTGGTCACCTATACAGACACACATATATCCAGTCACTCATCCATACAACCACTCACCAATACAGCCACTCATGCACTTACCCATACACCTACCATGCAGCCACTCACTCACCCCCAGACCCATTCATGCCCTCACCCCCAGACCCATTCATGCACCCACTCGGTCACCTATACAGACACTCAAATACCCAGTCACTCATCCATAAAACCACTCATGCACATTCTCACTCAACATTACAGCCATTCATGCACTTACCCATACACCCATACACACACCATGCAACCACTAACTCACCTACAGACCCATCCATGCACCCACTCGGTCACCTATACAGACACTCATATACCCAGTCACTCATCCATACAACCACTCATGCACCCTCTCACTCACCAATACAGCCACTCATGCAATTACCCATACACCCACCATGCAACCACTCACTCACCCACAGACCCATTCATGCACCCACTTGATCACTTGTACAGACACACATATGCCCAGTCACTCATCCATACAACCTCTCACACACCCTCTCACTCACCAATACAGCCACTCATGCAGTTACCCATACACCCACCATGCAGCCACTCACTCACCCACAGACCCATTCATGCACCCATTCGGTCACCGATCCAGACACTCATATACCCAGTCACTCATCCATACAACCACTCATGCGCCCTCTCACTCACCAATACAGCCACTCATGCACTTACCCATACACCAAACATGCAGCCACTCACTCACCCACAGACCCATTCATGCACCCACTCACTCACCTATATAGACACACATATACCCAGTCAGTCATCCATACAACCACTCATGCACCCTCTCACTCACCAATACAGCCACTCATGCACTTAGCCATAAACCCACCATGCAGCCACTCACTCACCCACTGACCCATTCATGCATCCACTCGGTCACCGATCCAGACTCTCATATACCCAGTCACTCATCCATACAACCACTCATGCACCCTCTCACTCACCAATATAGCCACTCATGCACTTACCCATACACTCACCTTGCAACCACTCACTCACCCCCAGACCCATTTGTGCACCCACTCGGTCACCGATCCAGACACTTATATACCCAGTCAGTCATCCATACAACAACTCACGCACCCTTTCACTCACCAATTCAGCCACTCATGCAGTCACCCATACACCCACCATGCAGCCACTCACTCACCCACAGACCCATTCATGCACCCACTCGGTCAATGATCCAGACAGTCATATACACTGTCACTCATCCATACAACCACTCATGCACCCTTTCACTCACCAATACAGCCCCTCATGCACTTACCCATACACCCACCATGCAGCCACTCACTCACCCACAGACCCAATCATGCACCCACTCGGTCACCGATCCAGACACTCATATACCCAGTCACTGATCCATACAACCACTCACCACCCTCTCACTCACCAATACAGCCACTCATGCACTTACCCATACACCCACCACGCAGCCAGTCACTCACATACAGACCCATTCATGCACCCACTTGGTCACCTATACAGACACACATATACCCAGTCACTCATCCATACAACCGCTCATGCACCTTCTCACTCAACATTACAACCACTCATGCACTTACCCATATACCCACCATGTAGCCACTCACTCACACACAGACCTATTCATGCGCGCACTCGGTCACCGATCCAGACACTCATATACCCAGTCACTGATCCATACAACCACTCACCACCCTCTCACTCACCAATACAGCCACTCATGCACTTATCCATACACCCACCACGCAGCCACTCACTCACATACAGACCCATTTATGCATCCACTCGGTCACCTATACAGACACACATATACCCAGTCACTCATCCATACAACCGCTCATGCACCTTCTCACTCAACATTACAACCACTCATGCACTTACCCATACACCCACCATGCAGCCACTCACTCACCCACAGAACCATTAATGCACTCACTCGGTCACCGATCCAGAAACTCATATACCCAGTCACTCATCCATACAACCACTCACGCACCCTCTCACTCATCAATACAGTCACTCATGCACTTACCCATACACCCACCACGCAGCCACTCACTCACCCCCAGACACGTTCATGCACCCACTCGGTCACCTATACAGACACTCATATACCCAGTCACTCATCCATACAACCACTCACGCACCCTCTCACTCACCAATGCAGCCACTCATGCACTTACCCATACTCCCACCATGTAGCCACTCACTCACCCACACACCCATTCATTCACCCACTGGGTCACCGATCAGACACTCATATACCCAGTCACTCATCCATACAACCGCTCATGCACCCTCTCACTCACCAATACAGCCACTCATGCACTTACCCATACACCCACTACGCAGCCACTCACTCACCCACTGACCCATTCATCCATCCACTCGGTCACCAATCCAGACTCTCATATACCCAGTCACTCATCCATACAACCACTCATGCACCCTCTCACTCACCAATATAGCCACTCATGCACTTACCCATACACTCACCATGCAACCACTCACTCACCCACAGACCCATTCATGCACCCACTTGGTCACCTATACAGACACACATATATCCAGTCACTCATCCATACAACCACTCACCAATACAGCCACTCATGCACTTACCCATACACCTACCATGCAGCCACTCACTCACCCCCAGACCCATTCATGCCCTCACCCCCAGACCCATTCATGCACCCACTCGGTCACCTATACAGACACTCAAATACCCAGTCACTCATCCATAAAACCACTCATGCACATTCTCACTCAACATTACAGCCATTCATGCACTTACCCATACACCCATACACACACCATGCAACCACTCACTCACCTACAGACCCATCCATGCACCCACTCGGTCACCTATACAGACACTCATATACCCAGTCACTCATCCATACAACCACTCATGCACCCTCTCACTCACCAATACAGCCACTCATGCAATTACCCATACATCCACCATGCAACCACTCACTCACCCACAGACCCATTCATGCACCCACTCGATCACTTGTACAGACACACATATGCACAGTCACTCATCCATACAACCACTCACACACCCTCTCACTCACCAATACAGCCACTCATGCAGTTACCCATACACCCACCATGCAGCCACTCACTCACCCACAGACCCATTCATGCACCCATTCGGTCACCGATCCAGACACTCATATACCCAGTCACTCATCCATACAACCACTCATGCGCCCTCTCACTCACCAATACAGCCACTCATGCACTTACCCATACACCAAACATGCAGCCACTCACTCACCCACAGACCCATTCATGCACCCACTCACTCACCTATATAGACACACATATACCCAGTCAGTCATCCATACAACCACTCATGCACCCTCTCACTCACCAATACAGCCACTCATGCACTTAGCCATAAACCCACCATGCAGCCACTCACTCACCCACTGACCCATTCATGCATCCACTCGGTCACCGATCCAGACTCTCATATACCCAGTCACTCATCCATACAACCACTCATGCACCCTCTCACTCACCAATATAGCCACTCATGCACTTACCCATACACTCACCTTGCAACCACTCACTCACCCCCAGACCCATTTGTGCACCCACTCGGTCACCGATCCAGACACTTATATACCCAGTCAGTCATCCATACAACAACTCACGCACCCTTTCACTCACCAATTCAGCCACTCATGCAGTCACCCATACACCCACCATGCAGCCACTCACTCACCCACAGACCCATTCATGCACCCACTCGGTCAATGATCCAGACAGTCATATACACTGTCACTCATCCATACAACCACTCATGCACCCTTTCACTCACCAATACAGCCCCTCATGCACTTACCCATACACCCACCATGCAGCCACTCACTCACCCACAGACCCAATCATGCACCCACTCGGTCACCGATCCAGACACTCATATACCCAGTCACTGATCCATACAACCACTCACCACCCTCTCACTCACCAATACAGCCACTCATGCACTTACCCATACACCCACCACGCAGCCAGTCACTCACATACAGACCCATTCATGCACCCACTTGGTCACCTATACAGACACACATATACCCAGTCACTCATCCATACAACCGCTCATGCACCTTCTCACTCAACATTACAACCACTCATGCACTTACCCATACACCCACCATGTAGCCACTCACTCACACACAGACCTATTCATGCACGCACTCGGTCACGGATCCAGACACTCATATACCCAGTCACTGATCCATACAACCACTCACCACCCTCTCACTCACCAATACAGCCACTCATGCACTTATCCATACACCCACCACGCAGCCACTCACTCACATACAGACCCATTCATGCACCCACTCGGTCACCTATACAGACACACATATACCCAGTCACTCATCCATACAACCGCTCATGCACCTTCTCACTCAACATTACAACCACTCATGCACTTACCCATACACCCACCATGCAGCCACTCACTCACCCACAGAACCATTAATGCACTCACTCGGTCACCGATCCAGAAACTCATATACCCAGTCACTCGTCCATACAACCACTCACGCACCCTCTCACTCATCAATACAGTCACTCATGCACTTACCCATACACCCACCACGCAGCCACTCACTCACCCCCAGACACGTTCATGCACCCACTCGGTCACCTATACAGACACTCATATACCCAGTCACTCATCCATACAACCACTCACGTACCCTCTCACTCACCAATGCAGCCACTCATGCACTTACCCATACTCCCACCATGTAGCCACTCACTCACCCACACACCCATTCATTCACCCACTGGGTCACCGATCAGACACTCATATACCCAGTCACTCATCCATACAACCGCTCATGCACCCTCTCACTCACCAATACAGCCACTCATGCACTTACCCATACACCCACTACGCAGCCACTCACTCACCCCCAAACCCATTCCTGCACCCACTCAGTCACCTATACAGACACTCATATATCCAGTCACTCATCCATACAACCGCTCATGCTCCCTCTCACTCACCAATACAGCCACTCATGCACTTACCCACACACCCACCCTGCAGCCACTCACTCACCCACAGATCCATTCATGCACCCACTCGGTCACCTATACTGACACTCATATACCTAGTCACTTATCCATGCAACCACTCATGCACCCTCTCACTCAACATTACAGCCACTCATGCACTTACCCATACATCCACCATGCAGCCACTCACTCACCTCCAGACCCATTCATGCACCCACTAGGTCACCTATACAGACACTCAAATACCCAGTCACTCATCTATACAACCACTCGTGCACCCTCTCACTCACCAATACAGCCACTCATGCACTTACAAATACACCCACCATACACCCACTCACTCACCCACAGACCCATTCATGCACCCACTCACTCACTCTCCCACAGACCCATTCGTGCACCCACTCGGTCACCGATACAGACACTCATTTACCCAGTCAGTCACTCATCCATACAACCACTCACCACCCTCTCACTCACCAATACAGCTAGTCATGTACTTACCCATACACCCACCAAACATCCACTCACTCACCCCCAGACCCATTCATGCATCCACTCTGTCACCTATACAGACACACATATAACCAGTCAATCATCCATACAACCACTCACCACCCTCTCACTCACCAATACAGCCATTCATGCACTTACCCATACATCCACCATACACCCACTCACTCACTGTAGGAGGCTGGCCTGGCTTGTAGTGTGTACCAAGGGGTACTTACACTCTGCACCAGGTCCAGTTATCCCTTATTAGTGTAGAAGAGGTGTTTCTAGCAGCTTAGGCTGATAGAAGGTAGCTATAGCAGAGCAGCTTAGGCTGAACTAGGAGACATGCAAAGCTCCTACTATACCACTGGTGTCATATGCACAATATCATAAGAACACACAATACACAGATATACTAAAAATACAGGTACTTCATTTTTATGACAATATGCCAAAAGTATCTCAGTGAGTACCCTCAGTATGAGGATGCCAAATATACACAAGATATATGTACCCAATACCAAAAATATGCCGTAATAGCAAAAGTAAGTAATGCAAGCAATGTTACAGTAGATTGCAATAGGAGCACATTGATATAGGGGCAACACAAACCATATACTCTTAAAGTGGAATGCGAACCACGAATGGACTCCAAACCTATGTGAGCATGTAGAGGGTTGCTGGGACTGTAAGAAAACAGTGAGGGTTAGAAAAATAGCCCACACCAAGACCCTGAAAAGTAGGCTAAAGTGCACCTATAACCCCCAGAGAGCACAGAAGTCGTGATAGGGGGTTTCTGCAAGGAAGACCAACACCAGCAAAGCAACCAAAGTGGATTTCTGGACCTGAGTACCTGTGAAACAAGGGGACCAAGTTCAAGAGTCGCGACAATGTCGAGAGTGGGCAGATGCCCAGGAAATGCGAGCTGAGGGTGCAAAGAAGCTGCCACCGGATGGTAGAAGCTGTGAATTCTGCAAGAAGAAAAAGGGCTAGAAACTTCCCCTTTGGAGGATGGATGTCCCATGTCGTGAAGAAGCTTGCAGATGTGTTCCCGCACAGAAAGACTGCAAACAAGCCTTGCTAGCTGCAAGGGTCGCGGTTAGGGTTTTTGGATGCTGCTGTGGCCCAGGAGGGACCAGGATGTTGCTACTTGGATGAGGAGACAGAGGGGTTGCCAGCAAGTCATGGAGCCCTCACAGAAGCAGGCAGCACCCGCAGAAGTACCGGAACAGGCACTTGGAAGAGGAGTGAACCGGAGTCCACCCGAAGACACAAAAGGGAGTCCCACAGCGCCGGAGGACAACTCAGAAGGTTCTGCACTGCAGGTTAGAGTGTCGGGGACCCAGGCTTGGCTGTGCATGAAGGGAATCCTTGAAGAGTGCACAGGAGCCGGATCAGCTGCAAATCACGCAGTACCCAGCAATGCAGTCTAGCGTGGGGAGGCAAGGACTTACCTCCACCAAACTTGGACTGAAGAGTCACTGGACTTTGTGAGTCACTTGGACATAGTTGCTGAGTTCCAGGGACCACGCTCGTCGTGCTGAGAGGGGACCCAGAGGACCGGTGATGCAGTCTTTTGTTGCCTGCGGTTGCAGGGGGAAGATTCGGTCGCCCCACGGGAGATTTCTTAGGAGCTCCTGGTGCAAGAAGGAGGCAGGCTACCCCCGGAGCATGCACCACCAGGAAACAGGCGAGAAAGCCAGCAGGATGAAGCGATACAAGGTTGCAGTAGTCGTCTTTGCTACTTTGTTGCGGTTTTGCAGGCGTCCTGAGCAGTCAGCGGTCGATCCTTTGGCAGAAGGTGAAGAGAGAGATACAGAGGAACTCTGATGAGCACTTGCATTCGTTATCTGAAGAATTCCACAAAAGCAGAGACCCTAAATAGCCAGAAAAGGAGGTTTGGCTACCTAGGAAGAAGGATAGGCTAGTAACACAGGTAAGAGCCTATCAGAAGGAGTCTCTGATGTCACCTGATGGCACTGGCCATTCAGAGCAGTCCAGTGTGCCAGCAACACCTTTTTTTTTTTTTTTTTTAAAGGGACTCAGGAGAGAGTTATGATTACGATATACTTATACACTTGGCCTATTTTATTTATATTGGAGGAATTTATTTAATAGGGTATGTTAATTTTGATAAGAACTCTGATTAGATAAAGATGGGATTTTAGGGTTCACTATGGTTCTGATTTGTTTCTTGATATTGGTTTGGTTGGACGTATTTGATAGTTATATTTAATTTTTTTTACATAGCAGATAAGTTGCTTAACGGAATTATTCTGGGATTCACTTGTAAGGAATACTTATGATATAGGACGCATCTACATATATGTTTAGGTAAGAGCATGGCTCATTTGCACGTATTTTTTAGTACCAGGGACATCACTAGGGTACGGGGTCAGCTCATATTCAGTAAATAAGAGCGATTTAAGTAAGTTTCATTTTTTTGATACTTATTCACTAATTCTTATATCCTAACACCATGTTCACCTTTCACTCAAGAATGGGTGACATAGTATCTAATAATAATATATGATGTTTGATACCTAAGGGTATGATATTCTCACATTTTGGGAATTAAGGTGCACTGAGAACTAACATATGTCTGCATCCCACCATTGTGTTCACATTTTATTCCACAACTTTTCCATTAACTTTTATATTCCTTTCATATATTTTCTTCACCCCTTTTTTACATTTTCTCATATATTTTTTCATGTCCATACACTGGTGGAGGTCTCTCCTTTTTAATTAGGAAATATGGATACACATATAATAATAGGTACCTATATAATTTACAGCCCTGATGAAGTCATTGGGAAACTCCCGGACGAAACACGTGTTGGCTATCAATTTGGATGCGGCTGCTAAAATTTAAATAATAAGCTATATCATCTTTTGAAGAATATGATTGAACTTTGATTAGAGACATCTGGACTTGGACTTTGGATCATAGCAATCTTGGAACAACAGATCAGTTAATTCTACTATTTGGATTTGGACAGTGATACTGTAATTGGGGATTATGTTGGAAATAATCCTATTAATTTTCATAAATATATGACAAAACATTGCCTATGTATACTGACTCATGAGTACTATTATTTTCCATGTTATAATGAGTGACTCTTGTACTTTATATTTGCAATAGTGCTTTTAGCATCTATCAAGACCTTTTGGGTGTGGTCTTTCAAGAGTGCACCATTTCGAGGTTCGGCATTCTTGGTTGATATTCACCTCGCTACCCAGAGCGCCTAGTTTTCTCCCAGTACAATACACCCACACGTAGTTAGAGTATAAGACAATTGGGTAGTGGCCGCTAGGGTGAGGTTAAACAAGATGGATAGAGTGAAACTAGCAGAAGAACTATTTGATAATGTTGCAGAAGGGAATACATTATTTAATCTGAATATGAGCTCTAATTACTCGCGTAAGGAGGACTTAAGGAGTAAATGTATTAAATTGGAAAAATTAAGAAAGAATGAACTCTCAAAATGGTGGGATGGGGCAACATTAAAACAATATGTCAAGCTCAATCGTATCCCAAGGGGATTACGCTCCCAAATTTTTCCTACATATGATGACTTGGACCCAGATTTACTGACTGTCTAGGACAAAGAACTAACCTCTAGTTCATTAAAACTTATGGATATTCTTATCACTAATTCGGAAAGGAAGGTTTCTAAATTACAAAAAGAAATTGCCACACTCGAGATAGAAATCAAGGAGCTTAACCTTCCTGAGGCTAAAGAGAAAAATTACAAAATCCTAGAGGAGATTCTCTCCTCATTTCAACAAGAAATTACTCAGCGAAAGGCAAGAAAATTAAGAAGGGATGAAAGGGATTACGAATCAGGAAAAGTATTTACTTTTGCTCGAAAATATGATCATTTGATACAATCGAATCTCACTAGGCAAGTATCACAGTCTTCTATTAACTCAGGTTCCACATCCATTAGTGCTCAGATTTCCAGTGACAGCGACATTGAAGGTGGTGGGGGAAGTGTACCACAAAGTAAACAGCCTGGTAGTGGTGTTTTTTTTACAAGAACTTATGAGAATAAAGCAAAGCAATCGCGATCTGAACATGAAGAAACAATATTCAGGAGGACCCGAAGGGGTAGACGAGGGGGGAAACATAAGGGAAAAAACAGCCATGAAAACAAGATCAAGGGACAAGAGGGTATAAACCAAAGCACAACTGACTCTATAAATGTTGTTAACCTATCCAGTTTGACTCTCACATCTGATATGAGGACATTGTTGGAAAAGGGCCTTGATTTTTGCCCCACTGATTGAGGAGATGTAAATAAGTTGAAAATAGATTTATTTAAATTTGTTCGCAAACTTAAACTGAAGAAACATTTCTCGCTTTATCAATCTGATATACCGAATCAAGACAATGTAATTCCGAGTTTAGATTTAAATGAATTTTCAATTAAAGATATCCAAGACACAGCAACATTACTGTCTATCTCTGAACATGAGGAATTTCCAATTATTTTCTCTCAGGTGGTAAATGATCTTGACGTCACACATAATATCAGTATAAGTAGTGATCTTAAAAGTAATTCCAAATGGATTCCTAAGCTTATTGGTAATAATAAGTTAGACATGTTCTTTGATTTAGTGTGTAGAGATTTGGATAAAGCTAAGCCACATTTCTCAGGTTCGAACCTGAGTCATGGTGAAAAAATGGCCCTGAAGGATTTACGACAGAATAAAGAAATTATCATCAGACCAGCGGATAAAGGGGGCAATGTAGTGATAATGAATATAAATGACTATGAGACGGAAATTGCTTCTCAATTACAGGATAAATGTTGTTATGAGAAACTTACATATAATCCAATTCTGGGATTGATCAACTGTATACAGAAGAAATTGAAGGATTGGTACGAATCAAAATTACTGGATAAAGATGAATAACAATATTTGTTGAATGCCCGGCCCAGATATCCATGTATTTACACTTTACCGAAAATACATAAAGCATTACCATTCCCGCCAGGAAGACCTATTATTTCGGGGATCTCAGGACCTACAGAAAAAATATTTGAATTTGTAGATGTTTTCCTCCAACCCATGGTCAATAATTTACCATCATTCATTAAGAATACTACACATATCCTGAGTATTCTAAGTGATTTTGAATGGGATACTAACATGACACTTGTCACCTTAGATGTGGTTGCTTTATACACGTGTATAAAACATGATTTAGGTTTGAAGGCTGTTGAGGCATTTCTTAATAGAAAATCGATCACGTTGTGGCAACACACAAGAATGATACTAGATATGATAGAGTTAATTTTGAATAACAACTATTTTCTGTTCAAGAGAGACTGGTACAGACAGAAACAAGGTGAGGCAATGGGCTGAGATTCTCCCCCTCTTACGCGAACCTATTTATGGGTTGGTTTGCGGAGAGGTGGGTCTGGGGCCCAGAGGCCGCCAATTGGCACTCGGACATATTGTACTGGGGTCGTTATATCGACGATTGTCTTATGATTTGGACAGGAGGTGTGGAACAACTTACTGAATTTTGCAAATACCTTAATGCAAATGATATGAATGTTCAATTTACTTACCAGCACAGCAGTACTAGCATTGACTTTTTGGATGTACAACTATATATTGAACACAATAGTATTCAAAGCAGGTTGTATAGGATGTCCACTGCCTGTAATTCTATCTTACATGCAGCAAGTGCCCACCCCTACCATCAGATTTCTGCGATACCATATGGTGAAATGGTCAGAGCTAGGCGCAATTGTAGTAAGGACGAACAGTTTGAGACATGCATTGAAGATATGTGTAAGCGCTTTGAACAAAGGGGATACCACAAGCAGCTTATTAGTAAATCAAAACAGAGAGTTAAAAAAATCCAAAGGGAATATACATTGAAGCCTAGGGTACATGACAACCAAATAGAGCAAGGAAAAGTTAGATTAATAACAGACTACACACAGAATTCAAAAACATTACGTAAGCTTGTATTTAGACATTGGCATATTCTGTTGCAGGACGAATCCTTAAAGGGTATTGTCGGTGCTAAACCGGAAATTACATTTCGTAGAGGTAAAAGCTTGAGAGGCATCTTAAGTCCGAGTTATCCCCTAGATCTCAATAACCTTGATTTGAGAAAATCTGGACTGTCTATCAATTTGGATGCGGCTGCTAAAGTTGAAATAATAAGCTATATCATCTTTTGAAGAATATAATCGAACTTTCATTAGAGAAATCTGGACTTGGACTTTGGATCATAGCAATCTTGGAACAACAGATCAATTAATTCTACTATTTGGATTTGGACAGTGATACTGTAATTGGGGATTATGTTGGAAATAATCCTATTCATTTTCAGAAATATATGACAAAACATTGCCTATGTATACTGACTCATGAGTACTATTATTTTTCATGTTATAATGAGTGCCTCTTGTACTTTATATTTGCAATTGTGCTTTTAGCATCTATCAAGACCTTTTGGGTGTGGTCTTTCAAGAGTGCACCATTTCGAGATTCAACATTCTTCGTTGATATTCACCTCACTACCCAGAGTGCCTAGTTTTCTCCCAGTACAATACACCCACACGTAGTTAGAGTATTATTTCACTCAGGCTGCAGTGGGAGGTCTGTGTAAGAATTGTCAGAGCTCCCTATGGGTGGCAAAAGAAATGCTGCAGCCCATAGGGATCTCCTGGAACCCCAATAGCCTGGGTGCAGCAGTACCATATACTAGGGAATTATAAGGGTGTTCCAGTATGCCAATGTGAATTGGTAAAATTGGTCACTAGCCTGTTAGTGACAATTTGTAAAGCAGAGAGAGCATAACCACTGAGGTTCTGGTTAGCAGAGCCTCAGTGAGACAGTTAGGCATCACACAGGGAACAAATATATATAGGCCACAAACTTATGAGCACTGGGGTCCTGGCTAGCAGGGTCCCAGTGACACATAACAAAAATACTGACAACATAGGGTTTTCACTATGAGCACTGGGCCCTGGCTAGCAGGATCCCAGTGAGACAGTGAAAACACCCTGACATATACTCACAAACAGGCCAAAAGTGGGGGTAACAAGGCTAGAAAGAGGCTACTTTCTCACACTCACCTACAGCCCCATTCATGCACCCACTCAGTCACCTATACAGACACTCATATACCCAGTCACTCATCCATACAACCACTCATGCACCCTCTCACTCAGCAGTACAGGCACTCATGCACTTACCCATACACCCACAATGCAGCCGCTCACTCACCCACGGACCCATTCATGCACCCACTCGGTCACCTATACAGACACTCATTTTCTTTTTTTTTAATTGTTTTTATTAACATTTTACTGTTATACATTGTCCGAACAATTTATGGCATTGACATACTCTTATCTTATCCATATATAACAGCATTTACAATATCCAGATACAAAAATCAATTTATCATTGCTGAGAACTTATTCTAGATCCTCGTCCAGCATTAATGTTTTTGGTTCTGCGTTTGGTCTGGATATCGCGCGGGTGCTCCCTTTTGTTATATACTGTGTTATCCCTCTCTTGACTACGTAACAGTCTATGCTATTTCTAACCAAACTATAAACATGATGGTGAGTTGTGGAGTGGACAAATGCTAGCTGCGTGGGGGCGTCTCAACGTGTGTCCGTCAGGGAGGGGTAAGGCCTGTACACTATCTCTACGGCATTTGGTTTTTTTTCGTTTTTTTTTCGGGAGGGGTATACCTCAGATTATTAAGTTGTTCTGTCCCTGTGCCCTCTCAGTCAGCATCAGCCGAGGCCAGCCAAACCTGTCCGCTACCTTCCTATCTCCTACGCAGGTAAAGTGCTGGGGCCAAACCCTTTCTGTCCGACTGATGCTAAGGTCATTGTGCCTTTTCTACCTCCATTACCCTCTCTTCTTGTTCTGCGGCTTCCCCCAACCCCTCTGGGGTGGTCCCACTTCTCGCTCCAGCCGCTCCAACTTGATCAGCACCTCCTCCCACAGTGGAGCAATGGGTGTCTGGTGCAACCCTGTGCCTCCTCCTGTTTCAACACCTGTAATTCAACCTTTGCCCATCTCGTCATGTCTCGCCTCCAGTCCTCAAGGGTGGGGCACCTGGGCAACCTCCAACCCATAGTGATTCGTCTCCTAAAGAGCACCAAAGCCAAGTCAAGGAAACAGCTGCCCACCCTCCTAGGGGCTGGCCTTGGGCACAAGCCCAGCCGACACACAGATGGGGCCAAGACCAATGCGTTATCTAGGACTCCATCCAGGTCGGCCAACACTGCTTTCCAACATTGCTGGAGCTCAGGGCAGTGCCACACCATGTGGTCTAAGTCTCCATCAGGTTCACCGCATCTAGGACATACTTTAGGGTCGCCTTCGTATATAAGGGTCAACCGGTGTGGGGTGAGGTATGTCCTGTGGAAATAATTATATTGGATGTACCATAGGCGCGTATTTCGCGAGACCAACCGCGGATTTGCCAAAACCTTCTGCCACTCGCATCAGTCAAATCTCTACTCTGTGTCTTTTCCCATCTCTCCCTCAGTGATTGTAATGGGTCTAGTGTGCCTTCACTTTGGGCCTTGTATAGTTTAGTGACCAGGTGGGTATTTTCTCCCGCGGTTAGCAAGAGGTGCAAGACCCCGTGCGTGTCAGGCTTTGCGTTGATTGTGCCCCAGTGTTCCTTTATATTATGTGTCAGATTTTGGTATAATAGGAATTGTCCGCCCGGTACTCCGCTTTTGTCAACCATGTCAGTGAAAGCACTCAGTACGCCGTCCCGAAAGAGGTCGCCCAGGGTTTCCACCACAATCCACGTCGAGACCCCCAGCCCGGAGCCCATCAAGGCCCCATCTGCTGTACCCCGCGTCAGCACCGACAGAGGCAGCGCCGGGGAATAAGCCAATCCCACTCCTTCACGCCGTGAGCATCTCTTCCAACAAGCTAAGGCCACCTTCGTGAGGACACTTTCCTCCTGGGCCTCCACTCGCCAGTTTATCATTTGTGCTATGATCCGATCTCTGCTCTTCTTACCATTAGCAGTACACCTGTCCAGACGACCCTCCCCCGCACACCACCTGGAGATCCACTGCATTTGGGATGCCACGTAATAGAATTCAAAATCTGGGGCTCCCATTTCCCCGCGAGGGTCGGCCTGCAGAGGACCACGTCGAGGGTATCAACATCGGTAGGTTGGTGAAATAGTAAAGGAGGCGGGGTAGCATAATCATTTTAGATAATGATATCCTGACCATTATGGATAACTTAAGTGACTTCCAGAACCCTACAGATGCTTGGAGCGAGCAGAGCACTTTGCCTATGTTACCCTCGTGCAGGTCCTTCAGGTCATGGAACACCTGTATGCCCTGGTACTTGAAAGTGTGAGGGGCCCACACCACGCCCTCTGGACAAGAGGAGGGATGCTCACTTCCCTTCGTCTGGGGAAACACAAAGGTTTTACCCCTATTGAGGCGTAGCCCCGAGAAACCTCCAAAGTGGTCCAGCCTGGTCAAAGCCCACGGCAGCCCAGTCTCACCATTCCTAAGATAGATTAAGATATCGTCGGCATAGAGTGAGATATTATGTTCAGCCCATCCCCATTCCACTCCTCTGCCTCCGCCTTCCATCTGTAGCAGGGCTGCCAGTAGTTCAATAGCCAAAGCAAATAATAATGGGGATAACGGGCATCCCTGCCTGGTACCCCTGCATATGGGATAAGCCTTTGACACTGTCCTGCCCGTCCTTACTCTCGCCAGGGGAGACGCATACAGTAAGCCCACCCATCGTACCCATGCCTTCCCCAGCCACATCCGGAGTAATACTGTCCTCAAATAATCACACCTAAGCGAGTTGAAGGCCTTCTCAAAGTCTATCGATAGGAGCATCGCTGCAGGAGGCTTCTGCTCTCGCGGCATATGTAAAATGGCAAAAAGGCGTCTGAGGTTCAGCGAAGTGCTGCGTGTCGGGACAAACCCGTTTTGGTCCTCGTGCACCAGTGTGGATATGTGTTGGAGTAGTCGATTGGCCATAAGCTTGCTGAGAATTTTGAAGTCGCTGTTCAACATTGACAGTGGGTGGAAGTCGGCTACCGATACCTCCCCAGAGTCCATCTTGGGCAGGGGGACCACCAAGGCCTCTCTCAGCGAGTCGGGTAGGAAACCCCGCCGAAACGCCTCCGTGTACATTTCCACCAGCTGTGGGGCCAGCAGGGCCGAGTACCTATTATAAAAGTCCATTGGGAGGCCGTCCGTCCCCGGCGTCTTCCCTGCAGCTAGTTGTGTAATGGCCTCTTGGACCTCCTCCAATGTCACTGGCCCTCCCAACCTATCCCTCTCCTCATATGACAATATTTTCAGAGGTAGCGGATGTAGATAAGCATCTAAAAATTTGGTCCCAGACGTGTCCGGACTCCTATAAAGAAAAGTGTAGTAATCTCTAAAAGTGTCATTTATGGCACCCGGTTTATATCTGCCCTCCCCCCTCATATCACGTACACTCATGATGGGTCCCCCCCGTGGTCTCACCAACCATGCTAACATCTTACCAGATCTGCCCGCTTCTGCCTGTATCGTGGATAAGTATCTCTGTACACTATGGCATCTCAGCTGTTCCTCAGTCTGGGAGAGGGACCTCTTCGCTTCCTCATACCCGACTTGCTCCAACATCTTTCCTCTCCCTCCTGTTTCCCCCTCATGTATGACTTTTTCTAATCTGAGTAGTTCCAGCTCCAGTGTGCGCTTAATTCCTACAGTCTGTCCCTGACAGTAACCTCTCGTTGCGAGTGTTTCCCACTCCACGTGTCTGGTCGAGACGGATCCCTTATTAGTATTAATATGGTCTGCCAGGTAAGAGCGGAGCGCTTCTCTGTATGCCTGATCTTCCAGTGCAGCTCGGGACAATCTTCACATTGGTATAGGGGGTCTATCTTCAGTCGCCCTCCAGATAAGCATCAGGGCATTATGGTCTGAAAAGGTGCGCCCTAAATATTCTGAGTGAATCATTCCCTGCACTACGCTGGAGGAGCATACCACCCTGTCTATCCTAGTGTGCACCCGGTGCAGACTCGAGTAATAGGAGTAGTCCCTGTCCTCTGGGTGCTGGCTACGCCACACATCTACCAGAGCACAGGCTTGCATCCACTCCCTCAGATTTTTAGCTATCTTGTGCGTTACTGCGCCTATAAGCGGTGGAGTGGAGCGGTCCAGGTCTATATCCATTACGCTATTAAAGTACCCACCAATCAACAACTCTCCTCCCTGCTGGCGGGTAAGGTGAATCGATAGGCGCTGCATAAAGGGGATCTGATCCTGATTAGGGGGCGTATACACTACTCAGAACAATCGGGCATCCATGAAGCTTCCCTTCCACGATCACAAATCTGCCCTCTTGGTCTACGTCAATAGAAACAGCCTCAAAGGGGACTCCAGCTCTGACCCACACCAGTGCTCCTCTAGCATAAGCAGAATACTTAGTAGCAAGCACTTGCCCTCTCCATCTACGCCTCAGCTTGTGAGCCTCACCAGCAGTGAGATGGGTCTCCTGCAGCATAGCCACATGTATACCCCGTCTCTTCAGGTAGGACAGCACTCTATGGTGGTCATTACAACCCTGGCAGACGGTGTTAAAGGTGCGGTAATACCGCAAACCGTCGGCGGACAAAAAAAGGGAATCATGACCAAGGCGGAAACCACCAACAAAGACAGCCACTTTAACACACCGCCCGCCATGGCGGTACAGACAAACATCGCAGCGGTCACCGCCAACAGACAGGCGGAAGACAATGTACCGCCCATAGTATCACAACCCGCCAATCCGCCACCTATTCCGGGGTGGATTCACTGTGGATAAAAACACAGCGGAAACAGTTTCTGCAATGGGAAAACGCTCACCTGAACACATCCCACGAGGAAGGCGGACACCATGGAGCTGGAATTACAAATAATACCGGCCCTTGTATTCCTACTCATCTACAAAGACCAACACCGGCGCCGGCAAAGACAACAGTGAGTACTGCTCCTACGACATAGGGGGGGTGGAGGCAAAAGTCAGGGGAACACACATGCAACACCCCCACCCTTGCATATGACAACACACACACCAATGCCTTTACAAACATCACAGTAACAACCCACAACCCCCCCGGAAGAATGCAAAGACTAAACAAAATCAGTTCAAACATTGTAATGTATCAATATACGTTTCAAATATATACAGATATATATAAAATCATTCAAAAGTATATACATTACGAGAAGTAGTGCAGATATGCACATATCAATGTCCGTGCACCACTAGTCCAAAAATGCATGGGCGAGGCCCACACAAGATACCTGTCCACAAACGGAGAGAACACTGCCGGGGCATCAGAGAGAAATACAACAGGCACCTCAGGGGGAAGGGAAGGAGGGGCACCTCAGCCGGATAACAGCACCACGCCACCTCCACGACGGGGCTCCATCCCCATTGATGTATCCTGGGGAGTGCAAAGCCACAGTCTCACAAGTCTCACAAGTGGGTGGGTTGCCCACTGCCATATCAAGGGGAGTGCAAAGCCACAGTCTCTCAAGTCTCTACAGTGGGTGGCTTGCCCTTTGTACCATCCTGGGGAGTGCAAAGCCACAGTCTCTCAAGTCTCTACAGTGGGTTGGTTGCCCACTGTTTAATCCTGGGGAGTGCAAAGCCACAGTCTCTCAAGTCTCTACAGTGGGTAGGTTGCCCACTGTACCATCCTGGGGAGTGAAAAGCCACAGTCTCTCAAGTCTCTACAGTGAGTGGGTTGCCCACTGCCATATCCTGGGGAGTGCAAAGCCACAGTCTCTCAAGTCTCTACAGTGGGTGGGTTGCCCACTGTTCAATCCTGGGGAGTGCAAAGCCACAGTCTCTCAAGTGGACAACAGCCTCCACTGGTTCTGGAGGGGGACTGGTGCCCAGAGTGCTTCATCCTGTGAAGGACAGACAGAGTGGGTGGATCTCTCCACTGGTTCTGGAGGGGGAGTGGTGCCCAGAGTTTTTCATCCTGTGAAGGACAGACAGAGTGGATGGATCTCTCCACTGGTTCTGGAGGGGGAATGGTGCCCAGACTGGATTAGTCTCCCTGTTACAGTTCCTGTCCCATCACTGTCCCAGCTGCACATGGGATAACGAAGCTTGATGTGGCGGTCTTTTCCTTCTTCAGCGGTGCTTGCCCTGTTCAGCGGTGCTTTGCCATGGCGGTCTCTGGACTGTTCAGCGGTGCTTTGCCATGGCGGTCTCTGGACTGTTCAGCGGTGCTTTGCCATGACGGTCTATGGACTGTTCAGCGGTGCTTTGCCATGGCGGTCTATGGACTGTTCAGCGGTGCTTTGCCATGGTGGTGTCTGGACTGGGCATTGGTGTGTGGCATGATGTTCTCTGGACTGGGCATCGGTGTGTGGCATGACGTTCTCTGGACTGGGCATTGGTGTGTGGCATGACGTTCTTTGGACTGGGCATTGGTGTGTGGCATGACGTTCTCTGGACTGGGCATTGGTGTGTGGCATGACGGTCCCTCATTGCCCAGCGGGGCTGTGGCTGCCGGGGCCCTCCTGGGCAATGACTCCGGCGGTGGTCTCCTGACCAGTGACGATACTTGTGCCCTCCTGGGCAATGACTCCGGCGGTTTTGGTGGTCTCCTGACCAGTGACGATACTTGGGCCCTCCTGGGCAATGACTCCGGTGGTGGTCTCCTGACCAGTGACGATACTTGTGCCCTCCTGGGCAATGACTCCGGCGGTGGTCTCCTGACCAGAGACGATACTTGGGCCCTCCTGGGCAATGACTCCGGCGGTGGTCTCCTGACCAGTGACGATACTTGGGCCCTCCTGGGCAATGACTCCGGCGGTGGTCTCCTGACCAGTGACGATTCTTGGGCCCTCCTGGGCAATGACTCCGGCGGTGGTCTCCTGACCAGTGACGATGGTGCTGGCGGTGGCATCCAGGGCGCCGGGAAGGATGCCGGCCTTCTCCGGCGTGATGCTGACACCAGGCTGTGCAGACTTCTTCTGGCCCTTCCCCACCTTTGGAGGAGTCACAGCTGACTCTGCAATCCCCCTGGTACCCCTGTGAGTTGTTTTGCCTCCAGGAGTCTTCACACGGTCCCGACGGCCACTTTCCAACTTCAGAGCCTTTACAGGGGATGGGCTGGCAGTGCCTTGGCTCTGTGTCACACTGCCTGCCCTGGTGGCCGGTGTACTCCACACACCTGTAACACGCACCACTGGTACTGGAGGCTTTTTGGCTGAGGCGCTACGACGGGACTGATGAATTGGAGGTGTGGGGGTGGGGGCAAAAAGGTCAACTTTGCAGAGGGACAGTTTCTGACGAACACTGGAATGGGTAGCTGAAGGGGGTCTGGGAGTGGAGGAAGAGGACTTGGTTGTAGGAGGTGTCACTTTAGGTGTTTTGGGTGCAGGTGCAGCTACTGGAGGCTGTCGTGAGGTGATTGGATGTTGGGTGTGTGGGTGCCCGCGTTTGTGTACTTTGGGAGGGGGCATCACAGACACACTGGGAGTGGACACAGGGGACGTGTAAATGGTAGTGGGGGTGGTGAGTGCAGGTGAGCGGGGTGTGGTGCTGGATGTTCTGGTGCGAGTCCTGGTGCCTGTAGATGTAGTGCATGCAGGTGAGAGTGTAGACAACACTGGGATGGAGGAGGCACACGACGAGGAGGGGGACACAGTGGAGGCAGTGGATGTTGCTGTGTCTGCATGTGTGTGATGCTTGTGTGTGTGCCTGTGGGTTGTGTGGTGCCTATGTTTGCCTGAGCTACTTTTGTGTGTTGAGGTGTATGCATGCTTGTCTGATGGTGTGCTTGGGACAGGCTGGGGTACAGGGATTGGGTCTGAGTGGAGGGAGTTGGAAGGGGGAGGCTAGAGACAGGGACAATGGCTGCCATCAGTGCTGAGGCCAGAGATTGCAGGGTTCGATGATGGGCAGCCTGACCAGAATGAATGCCCTCCAGGAATGCATTAGTGTATTGCAACTGCCTTTCTACACCCTGGATGGCATTCACAATGGTAGACTGCCCAACAGTGAGTGACCTGAGGACGTCAATGGCCTCCTCACTGAGGGCAGCAGGGGTGACTGGGGCAGGGCCTGAGGTGCCTGGGGCGAAAGTGATGCCCACCCTCCTGGGTGAGCGGGCACGGGGCGAACGTTGAGGGGCTGCTGGGAGGGCGGTGCTGGTAGGGGAGGTGGCGGCTGTACCTGTAGAAGTGGGGGGCACAGATGGTGCCGCCACCACAAGGGAGCTCCCATCGGCGGACAAGTCTGTGTCGCTGGTTGGTGATCCGGTGACCGACGTGACGCTCCCCTCGCCCTCCGTCCCACTGGTGCATTCTGAGTCCGTGGTGTGGCCCTCCATGGCCATGTGGGATGCAGCTCCCTCGTGCCCTGGTGCCACTGTACCTCCGCCTGATGATGCTGATGCACAGAAGAACAGGGAGAGCAGAAAAAGGGGGGGGACGACAGAAGAAAGACAGGTTGAGTCCATGGTTTACCGCTACCGTTGGCGGACAATACAGACTCCGCAGCCCCCTGCACTACGCCGTGCTCTTGGCCTCTACAGAAGCAAATCCAGGGATCTGTCCTACATGCCTATGGTGGACATCTGCACACATGGATGTCACAGGGGCATCTATACCTGTACTTGGGCCACTACTGAGGTAGGGTCGATTGCCACATGCCCTGCATTATGGAGGGTCCTAGCCTACGTATTTCTGTCTGGCCTAGGTACACCCACAGCCCTCCTCCCTCAGCCAGCCCCTCACCTGCGCGCAAAGTACCCTGAATGAGGTTGTACTCACCCCCTTGTGTCTGCTGTGATGCCCTCAAGCGCCCATCTAACTCAGGGTAGGCCACCGCCAGGATCCGGAATATCAGGGGGGTCATGGTGCGACAGACACCCCTCCCACGTTGGGAGGCTATCCGCAGCTGTGCCTCCGCCGTCTTCTTGCTCCAGCGGCGAATGTCTTCCCATCTTTTCTGGCAGTGGGTGCCTCGTCTCTGGTGGACCCCCAGGGTCCGGACATCCTTGGCGATGGCATGCCAAATGTCCTTCTGGTGGGTTCTGACCTACATGACATGCACAAGGGAAGAAGAGAAGTCATTACCAACTGCACCGTCGATGTGAGTGTCCCCCCTCCCTACCCTAGCCATGTGGCACATTCATTCACATGCATTCATGTTCCCTGAACTCTGCCCCTTCCCTCTTACAACCAGCCCTCTCCACCCAGGCCTAGCCCATACAACGTGCTCCCTGTGTACTTACCTGTTGGTCTGGAGGACCATAGAGTAGCGTGTACTGGGGGAGGACCCCGTCTACTAGTTTCTCCAACTCCTGAGCAGTGAAGGCAGGGGCCCTTTCCCCAGACGCAGCAGCCATCGTCGCTTCCAGACTGAGGTCACAGCAGCACTTGCAGTGTAGGTCCTCTCCTGTCGAAGATCAGGTATCTAGTGATTGAACAGATAGAAAATGGCGGCGCACTTGTTCATTGGCTCCTGGGACCCATAGGGTCCAATGTTAACCAATGCAGCATTGCGCCGCGGTATACGACCGCCTACCGCGACGGTGTGCAACACCAGCGCAGTTACCTCACAATCCCATTGTCCCAGTTTAGAGGTCAGGCAGCCGCCATTTCAGGGGCCCACATGGCTTCATTTACTTCGGCGTCACACATATCTAGGCCTACACTCAACACACCGACAGGAAGGGTTCTGTGTAACTGTGGGTACATACCTGGCAAAAAGTTGACTCTGTGGTCGCTGTTGTCCTTCCTAGGCACCGTCAGTTGGGACAATTGAGAAGATGTCGGAATCCTCTGGTGTACCGACCGCAGGTGGACCTGTTGACAATGGAGGAGCGACAATTAATCGTCACCTACAGGTTTGACCGTGCCACTATCCAGGAACTATGTACCCAGTTGGAGCCAGACCTGATGTCACCAATCCGCCATCCCACTGGAATCCCCCCTGACGTGCAGGTGCTGTCAGTGCTCCATTTCCTTGCAAGTGGGTCTTTTCAGACAACAGTGGCCATGGCTTCAGGGATGTTTTCCAACATGCTATCCAGAGTGTTGTCTGCCCTGCTGAAACACGTAAGGAGATACATAATTTTCCCTGAGGTGGAAGATTTGGCAACAGTTAAAGGTGACTTCTATGCCCTTGGACATATCCCTAACATCATAGGTGCTATTGATGGGACCCATGTAGCTCTGGTCCCCCCCCACAGGAGTGAAAAGGTGTACAGGACCCGGAAGAGTTATCATTCGATGAATGTAGAGATGGTATGTTTGGCAGACCAGTACATCTCTCAGGTAAATGCTATGTTTCCTGGCTCAGTGCATGACACCTACATCCTGTGGAATAGCACCATCCCTGATATGATGGGTCAACTCCAGAGGCACCGTGTGTGGCTATTAGGAGACTCTGGTTACCCCAACCTGTCATGGCTACTGACCCCAGTGAGGAATCCCAGGACCAGGGCAGAGGAACGCAACAATGAGGCCCTTGGGCGGACTAGGAGGGTGATCGAATGCACCTTCGGCCTCCTGAAGGCCAGGTTCAGGTGCCTCCATATGACAGGTGGTTCCCTATTCTACTCACCGAAGAAGGTGTGCCAGATCATCATCACCTGCTCGATGCTTCACAATCTTGCATTGCGACGCCAGGTGCCTTTTCTGTAGGAGGATGGTCCAGATGACGGTGTTGTGGCAGCTGTGGAGCCTATGGAGCCTGTGGACAGTGATGAGGAGGAAGCTGAGGAAGAAGACAAGGACAACAGAGAGTCAGTCATACAGCAATATTTCCAGTGACACACAGATGAGAACATTTTCTTTTTTACCACTACATTCACTGTCACACGTCTTCCTCTATCCTGTGTGTAATTTCATAGCATTATTTGGTAACTGAGTTGTACCTTTCCATTACGGTTTCACAGGTGTGGTTACCAACGTGTGTCATCTGCATGCATCCTTCAAAGACTTGTGATGTGTGACATAGGTATGTTGCCTTTACAACTAGAAACGCATTTTGACACTATCATTGATAATACATTTTACCAAATCATAGACTGACTCAACATTGTTTTGTGGTTCAAGGGTGTTTATTGAAGTGCTAAAAAATGGAGGGGGGTTGTAAAATGGTGAGGGGTGATGGTGGAGGAATGTCCATGGCAGAGTCCAGTCTATTAGTCTCACAGGTGCACTGCCCATATGGCATAGGAAATGGAGCTGGGGCAGTTTAAGTATGGACAGGGTAACAAAGTGGGACAGTGGGAGGACAATCAGGGTGGTCTCATTTCCTGGCGGGTGTCTTGCCATCTTGCTCTGTCCTGTTCCTGGATCTCAGGGCCCGCTTGCATGGTGGTTGTCCGTCTGCAGCGGGTGGGGTGCTGGTGTGGTGGTCCTGTGGCGGGGCGTCCTGTCCACTAGCGCCGGCGGAAGTGGTGGGCAGTTCTTCGTCCTGGCTAGTGTCAGGGGCCCCTTGGAGTGCCACAGTGTCCCTCAAGGTCTGCTGTATGTCCTTCAGCACCCCTACGATGGTGCCCAAGGTGGAGCTGATGGTCCTGAGCTCCTCCCTGAACCCCACATACTGTTCCTCCTTCAGGCGCTGGGTCTCCTGAAACTTGACCAGGACTGTCGCCATCGTCTCCTGGGAGTGGTGGTATGCTCCCATGATGTAGGAGAGGGCCTCGTGGAGCTTGTGTTCCTCTGGCCTGTCCGCCCCCTGTCGCACAGCAGCCCTCCCAGTTCCCCTGTGTTCCTGTGCCTCTGTCCCCTGGACCGTGTGCCCACTACCACTGCCCCCAGGTCCCTGTTGTTGTTGGGGTGGTGGGTTATCCTGGGTTCCCTGTAGTGGTGGACACACCGCTGATTGACCTGTCCTGAGTACGGAGGTTTGGGCCCGCTGGGTGGGTGCTGTGCTGGTGTTCCCAGAGGGTGGAAGGTCAGTGTTGGGCTGTGCCTGTGCAAGGGGAACCGACTGTCCCGAGGCCAACGATGGTCCGGGCTAGTCATCAGGATCCAGTAGGGCAGAGCTGCTATCGTCACTGTGGGCCTCTTCTGTGGGTGGAGTGGAGTTGTCTGGACCCTCCGGGGTGGTGACGGTCCTTCGTGATCCTGCAGGGGCATAAGTGCATGATTATTGCATGTGTGTGTCTCATGGTGTGCAATTGGTGGCTCACCGTGTACCCCAGTGCAAGAATTCCTGTGTGGGGGTTGGGTGATGATGGTTGGGGGGGTGCTCTTAGTATGTGTAGTGAGCATGCTTTAGTGATGGGTGTCCATGCTTAGTTGTGTCATGCAGGGCTTGGTGTTGGGATGGGTGGTTTGTGTTATTAGTACATTAGTGAGGAGTTTGAGTGATAGGGGAGGGGGTGAACGTGGGGGTGTGTGATAGCATGCAGGTAGGGTGGGGGATATGAAAGTTAAGATTTGACTTACCAGTGTCCATTCCTCCACCGAATCCTCCGAGGCCCTCTGGATGTATGATGGTCAAGACTTGCTCCTCCCATGTTGTTAGTTGTGGAGGAGGAGGTGGGGGTCCGCCGCCAGTCCGCTGAACCGTGATGTTGTGCCTGGAGACCGCTGAACGCACCTTCCCCTGTATGTCGTTCCACCTCTTCCTGATGTCCTCCCGATTTCTTGGATGCTGTCCCACAGCGTTGACCCTGTCCACTATTCTGCGCCATAGCTCCATCTTCCTGGCTATGGATGTGTGCTGCACCTGTGAGCCAAATAGCTGTGGCTCTACCCGTAGGATTTCCTCCACAATGATTCGGAGCTCCTCCTCGGAAAAGCGGGAGTGTCTTTGGCGTGACATGGGGTGGTGTGTGTGATGTGTGGGGCGGTGTCAGTGTTGATGTGTTTGGTGATGTGTAGTGGTGTGTTGTGTTTTGTGCGTGGATGTTGTGTGGGTGATGGTGTTGTGTGCCTCTGTGTGGTGGGGTTCTCAGTTGCTGTGCTCTCTGTCTCTCTGGCCTTCAGTCGTGAATTGTGGTCGTAGAGGTTTGTGGGTGATGTGGGTGTGTGTTTTATATTGCATTGGGTGTGTGGGAGTGGTGTTTGTATGTGTATCAGGTGTGCGTATTTGGAATTGTCCAATGTGGCAGTGTTTTGGAGATGTGTGTGTATTTAGAGCACGGCGGTGTGTACCGCCAATGGAATACCGCGGTTGAAAGACCGCAGCATGGATTCGGGTGTCGTAATAGCATGGGCGTGTTTCTGTTGGCATGGAGATGGAGGTTTTGTTATCGCCAGTTTAACACTGACCTTTTGTGTGGCGGACTTGTGTGGGTGTCTGAATTTCGGCGGATTCCGAGATGTGTGTCATAATAGCTGTGGCGGAGTTCTGCCGCGGCGGCGGTGTATTGGCGGTCTTCTGCACGGCGGTAAGCGGCTTTTACCACCAATGTTGTAATGACCCCCTATGTGTTTTAACGGGTGATCCCATCCCCCTTATGTTCCATGTTAGGAAGTTATAATCTGCCATGCTGATGCATCTATGGCAAAACGGACCTCCCGGCCCTCCCCGGAATTTCGCTCCCAATCATGCACTTGCGGTACTTTTGTACAAACGACTCCCATCTCCCACACCACCATCGAAGCATAAAACTGTGAATCCCAACTCCCCATCCCCAGGGCACCCCTCCAACTGTGGGTTGCCCAAAAAGCAATGCAACAGTGCAACTTAGTCAACAAGTTAGCTAGAGTTCTCGCCATTCTCCAAGTGGCCGAGAAACCGATAGGGGGGTGGTTCCGTGCCCATCAGGGCCTCCGGTCTGCACTGTTCTCCTCACCTCAGGGCCAGGCTATGGATTCACTCAGCCCAGCTCATCCGCAGTTTGTGGAGTCACCTTCGGGCGAGATCGGAGCAGCCGGAACCATCCGCAGAGGACACCGATGCGCAGTCCGTGTCTCTCCCGCTACCCTCCGGTGAGGATGCCTCCCTGCTCATGGATGCCGCCGCCGCCAAAGCCGCTTTTTTTGCCAGCTCTTTTTGGGCCCTAGGGTTCAGTTCGTGGGCGATTTCTGTTCCGCTTTCTCCTCTGGCCTCCGCGATCTCCCCCCCTTGCTTGGTTGTTCCTATTACGATGTCTTCCCTCTACTCCGCGCACCTCCAGCCATTCCCATGCCTCTTCAGGACTCTGGAAGAATGTGGTTTTATCATCAAGGATCACCCACAATCTGGCTGGGAAAAGAAGTTAGTACTGAATCCCTTCTTCTCTGAGAGCCCTCTTCACAGCCAGGAACGAGGCCCGTTTGATTTGGACATCAATCGTGAAGTCTGGGAATAGGGTCGCCTCACCATTCGCCACCCTGAAGGGTCTGGCCTCCCTGGCCCTCTGGAGCAAAGTGTCTCTGTCCTTGTAATGCATCAGCTTAGCCACCACCACACGGGGTGTTCTCCCTGGCGCCAGAGGTCTGAGGGCACCCGATGTGCCTGCTCCAAGGTGAAGAACGGGGTCAGGTGTTCCGGCGCTACCGACGTACGCAGCCATTCCTCCAGGAACTCCACCATGTTTGTTCCTTCCGCACCTTCTGGAAGAAGAACTCGGTCAGTTAGATTCTCTACTGTGGCTGCCATGTCCACATGTTTCAGTGTTAGCTCCGCCAGAGTATTCTCCGCCTCCCTCACTCTGTCCGTCAGTTTTTGGTGATCTGTCCTCAGCAGGACCACCTCCACTGCAACTTGATTGATATTGTGCTGCAAGGTTGCTTTGGTGTCCTCTATTGCACCCAGGATCTTATCCACCGTAGCCTGCACTTTGGGTTGCGTGAGGTCCTCCATATTCCCCCTGTTGCGATCACTTGGGGTTTTGTGGCTCATTACTTTGCTCTTAGTCTGGCTCTTAGAGGTCATCAGGGGTATGCAGCGTTGTATACTAAGGGCCATATTTATACTTTTCGACGCACAACTGCGCCAACGCAGTTGTGCGTCAAAAAATTTAACGCCGACTAACGCCATTCTGAAGCGCCATGCGGGCGACGTATTTATTCAATGACGTTAGCCGGCGTTAGCCGGCGTTAGCCGGCGCTGCGGAGTGGTGTGCGTCAAAAAAATGACACACACCAGGCAGCGCCGGCGTAGGGGAAAATGGAGTTTGGGCGTCTAAAAATGGGGCAAGTCAGGCTGAGGCAAAATTATCGCCTCAACCCGATTTGCGCCATTTTTTTTTTACGCCCAGATGCCATTAACATGACTCCTGTCGTAGCAAAGACAGGAGTCATGCCCCCATGCCCAATGGCCATGCCCAGGGGACTTATGTCCCCTGGGCATGGTCATTGGGCATAGTGGCATGTAGGGGGGCACAAATCAGGCCCCCCTATGCCACAAAAAAAAAGAAAAAAAATATACTTACCAGCACTTACCTAAAGTTCCCAGGGGTGGGTCCCTCCATCTATGGGCGTCCTCCTGGGGTGGGCAAGGGTGGCAGGGGGTGTCCCTGGGGGCATGGGAGGGCACATGTGGGCTCATTCCGAGCCCACGGGTCCCTTAACGCCTGCCCTGAGCAGGCGTTAAAAAATGACGCTAACGTGGCTACACGTCATTTTTTAAGGCCCGCCCACTCCCATTCGTCATTTTTGCACGGGAGTGTAAATACGGCGCACAGGCCTGGGAGTCATTTTTTAGACGGGAACGCCTACCTTGCATATAATTAACGCAAGGTAGGTGTCCACGCAAAAAAATTACGCAACCTCCATGAACTTTGGCGCTAGACGCGTCTAACGCCAAAGTATAAATATGGAGTTCGTTTTGCGTTGAATTTGCGCAATAAAAAACGACGCAAATCCGGCGCAAACAAAGTATAAATATGGCCCTAAGGGCCATATTTATACTTTTCGACGCACAACTGCGCCAACGCAGTTGTGCGTCCAAAAATTTAACGCCGGCTAACGACATTCTGAAGCACCATGCGGGCACCGTATTTATTCAATGACGTTAGCCGGCGTTAGCCGGCGCTGCAGAGTGGTGTGAGTCAAAAAAAATGACACACACCAGGCAGCGCCGGCGTAGGGGAAAATGGAGTTTGGGCGTCAAAAAATGGGGCAAGTCAGGCTGAGGCAAAATTATCGCCTCAACCCGATTTGCGCCATTTTTTTTTTACGTCCAGACGCCATTAACATGACTCCTGTCTTAGCAAAGACAGGAGTCATGCCCCCTTGCCCAATGGCCATGCCCAGGGGACTTATGTCTCCTGGGCATGGTCATTGGGCATAGTGGCATGTAGGGGGGCACAAATCAGGCCCCCCTATGCCACAAAAAGATAAAAAAAATATATACTTACCAGCACTTACCTTAAGTTCCCAGGGGTGGGTCCCTCCATCTTTGGGTGTCCTCCTGGGGTGGGCAAGGGTGGCAGGGGGTGTCCCTGGGGGCATGGGAGGGCACCTCTGGGCTCCTTCCGAGCCTACAGGTCCCTTAACGCCTGCCCTGAGCAGGTGTTAAAAAATGACGCTAACGCGGTTAGACGTCATTTTTTAAGGCCCGCCCACTCCAGTGCGTCATTTTTGCACAGGAGTGTAAATACGGCGCACAGGCCTGGGAGTCATTTTTTAGACGGGAACGCCTACCTTGCATATCATTAACGCAAGGTAGGTGTCCACGCTAAAAAATGACGCAAACTCCATGAACTTTGGCGCTAGACGCATCTAACGCCAAAGTATAAATATGGAGTTTGTTTTCCGTCAAATTTGCGTAAAAAAAAACACACAAATCCGGCGCAAACAGAGTATAAATATGGCCCTAAATGTCTAATTGGGAAGTGGGCTCTCGCTTAAATGTCTCCAACGCTCATAGGCCCCAGTCTGGGCGCACTCCAGCATGAGCCGCTGTGTCGGAGCAACAGCTCACTGGTCCGGTGGGGGCCTCCTCTGCCGGGCCCAGCCCCCTGTGGTGCTCTACACGTGCCTGCTATACCGAGCCGGTTCTACTTGGGTGCTAACTATGCTAACCCCTCTCAGCATGCGATGGGGGCAACGAGGCGATGCACAGGGAGTTGAAGTGGGGGGCCCAGTACCCTGAGGGCGCCCTCTCTGGCCCATGATGGCTCCGGCCTCTGCTCACTACTCCCCACGTCTCCTCAGCTCCCTGGCTGGCTTGGCGCTGCCGTCACCCGCTCCACTCCTATTTACTGCAGTGCCTCATCGGGTTCACCTTTCCCCAGAGTCTCGGGCCCTCACTCATGGATCCAGGAGGGAGTTATGGGACCATAGGCGGTGAAGGGGTGGGGGAGGACTCCCTGTACTTTCATGCGCCACCCCGTGCTTCTGGGGGGGCAGAAGCAGCCTCCGTCACTCCGCTCACCTTCTCTAATGCGTGTCCGGCTCACCGCCCCTGGCTGCCATGTGCGCCGGGTGCCCGGGTTCCAACACCCGGCCGCAGTCTCCTCATTCGGATCTCACAGGGACGTAACTCCGTTCTCCTGCTCGATGCTCCGCAAGGCGGCGCCGGGTCCACAGGTGCGATGAGGCTCAAATCGGGCTCCCCTCACCCCTGCAACACCTCTTCGGGGTCCGGCAGCGCACGGGCGTCCCCCGCTGCACCTCGCGACCTCTCAATGTCTCCGTCGGCCGTACGGTCCCAAGCGACTCCAACGCACCGTGCAGGACCGCTCCAGAGCCCTGAGACCCAGCCCCGCGGCTCCCCACCGGGTTTAACCGACCCCTCCTGCGCGTTCGACACTGCTGGCCCCCGGGGAGGGTCTATGTCACAGGATCATTGACAGGTCCCGACGGAGCTACTGAATTATATGCCCGCCATCTTGGCTGGGTTAGCCACGCCCCCCCAAACAGGCACTCATATACCCAGTCACTAATCCATACAACCGCTCATGCACCCTCTCACTCAACATTACAGCCACTCATGCACTTACCCATACACCCACCATGCAGCCACTCACTCACCCACAGACCCATTCATGCACCCACTCGGTCACCTATACAGACACTCAAATAGCCAGTCACTCATCCATACAACCGCTCATGCACCCTCTCACTCAACATTACAGCGCACTGCACATAATTAGTGCCCGATAGAGCAGGGAGTGCACAAGGAGTGCACCGATTTACTCTGTCAGAAGAGAGGTGAACCGGACTGGACCTCACAATAGTGTGTCTCCTGCAGTTTTTACTTTGCTTAAAAACACAACGGCCATCTGGACGCAATTTATTGTTATTGGCAATTTTCAACAGATGGCAAGCAAATGTTGAGCAAAACTGTGGAAGAAAATTGTGCTTAATTGCATTTTCTTTGCAAGCAATAAAAGGCAAATAATGTGTCAATTGCACATGACTCCCCATCGTTGGTTGTGGAAATTGTAATTGGGTGCAAACTGACCACATGCTGCTTTGCTCACACAACTCAAACTAGTGGGAATAGAATTTGCTCCCAATTTTCAAGGCCCACAGTATTCACACCCTGTGTACTAGACTTACATGCACGTTGGCGCGTATGTATATATATATATAAAGAGGTGGCGTATCAATGCATACACCACTCGGGAAAACAAAAGCATAATTCAACACAGAAAGAAGACAATGCATCTGAGAGAGTAAGGAAGAGAGTCATTTAAGGAGAGATTGGGATACAGAAAGGATAAAAGAGACAAAGGCGAGACAGAGCAATAGTCAGCGGAAGAAGAGAGAAAGGAATGCAGAGTGAGTATACGGAAGCGTTAGCATGAAGTAAGTGAAAAGCATATTTCAACCAACACCATTAACACAACACCAGGGGGCATATTTAGGAACCCCTAGGGCCACCAGAACGTCACTTATTGTGACCGTCTGGTAGCGTTAAGCACTGCTTCATATTTACAAGGATGTGTAACGCCACTTTTTTGTGGCATTATGCCTCCTTGTAAATATGGGCCCTTCCCACGCAGTCTCCTGCATCAGAGGGGCGTGCAGTGTGTGTTGCAGTGGACGTTCCACTACAACACCCATTACTTTCGACGCTGCCCCAGATTTTCAAGTTGTCGTGTACCTGAAGCAACGCCTAAAGCTAACGCCACCCCAAGGTGGCAGTAGCATGGCAAATGCTCTTATTCCTCCTCGTTGACTGCTTTTTCTATGTGTGCTGCAGAATGCCATGGACTATTGTTTACATGCAGGAAGAGACACCTTCCTGCACATTAACAATCTATCCCCTCAATGCAGACACCCTTGCACTATGGTGCAAGGATGACTGCATGGCTGTAGGCAGCTTAATTCAGCGCCAGCACAGAGTGAAATGCAGGGGTGCGCTGTATTCCTCTAAATATTGCGTTTCAAAAGTGGTGTAGCACGGTGCTGCTATTTTTGGCGCCACGCCACGCTGCACCACTTTAGCATAAATCTGGGCCTAGGTGTTTAATAGACTCCAATGCACTTTTCACACAAAAGGTAGGAAGATTACGGTAGATGTCTCAACACCAGACAAAAAACAAGCATTGGCAAAGCCAGCATTGACTGTTATTGAGCACTTTCTGGCTCCTGTGTCATGATGTGGCAATCAGTTATCTTTTTTTTAATTACCTATCCAGATTAGTGAGGACATCAAAATTGGAACAGTAAATAAAAACAATAGGTTACACGTGTGCATAAACAATTCAGGCACAGCATCTGCACCCAATTATGCACAGGACATTGAAAAAGTGACGCACCAGCGGCACAAGGGGCTTGTAAGTATGCCCCCAGATGTGCTCGGAAGCCATGGAGAACAAGGCTGTGGGAGCTGTAAGACTAGACGGCCCGAATAATATTTGACAAAGTCAGTAGGGAGTAGAATCCCTGGCAACCAGTTGTTGGTGCTGTGGGTCTTCACTTCATACTAGGTCACACCGTCACTTGAGTTTCCCTCCCTTATTTTCTTTTCTCCCTGCTCATGCGTATGATTCATATCTTTGGGTCTCCTCCTGGAGACTTGCCTCTTCCCTTCACACCGATCCTCCTCGCTTCGCAGAGTCTGAGATGGTATCCAGGTCCGTTGGGATCTCATCAGAGCACCATCCTCTCTTTAGACCGGGAAGCCTGAATCTATCTTCCACGAAGCCTCTCGATTCCTCACAGCGCTTCGTGTTCAGCTGGGCTGTTGCTGATAGGACAGCCCGTCCTGTGGTTCTTTGGGGGCATATTTACGAGAGACTTGCGCCGCTGCAGCGCCACTTTTTATGATGCTCCGGAAACTCAAACCTCTGAACCATATCCATGAGGCCACACAAAGCCACGCTGCGTGCCTTTCCATGGACTCATAGATGTGGAGTACAGCAAGGCAGTGCGAGTAGGTGCATTGCCCTACTCTGCGGCAGAGAGCTGTGCCATGGAGTCATAGATGTGTAGTAAGGCGAGGCAGCACGAGTGGCTGCGTTGCCTTACTCTGCACCAGAGAGCCGTGCCATGGACTCATAGATGTGGTGTAAGGCGAGGCAGTGGGAGTGGCTGCGTTTCCTTACTCTGCGCCAGAGAGCCGTGCCATGGACTCATAGATGTGGAGTAAGGCAAGGCAGTGCGAGTGGCTGCGTTGCCTTACTCTGCACCAGAGAGCCGTGACATGGACTCATAGATGTGGAGTAAGGCGAGGCAGTGCGAGTGGCTGCGTTGCCTTACTCTTCACCATAGAGGCTTTCCATGGACTCATAGATGTGGAGTAAGGCGAGGCAGTGCGAGTGGCTGCATTGCCTTACTCTGCGCCAGAGAGGCGTGCCATGGACTCATAGATGTGGAGTGATGCGAGGCAGTGCAAGTGGATGCATTGCCTTACTCTGCACCAGAGAGCTGTGCCATGGACTCATAGATGTGGAGTAAGGCACGGCAGTGCAAGTGGCTGCGTTGCCTTACTCTGCACCAGAGAGGCGTGCCATGGACTCATAGATGTGGAGTACGGCGAGGCAGTGTGAGTGGCTGCGTTGCCTTACTCTGCGCCAGAGAGCCTTTCCATGGACTCATAGAGGTGGAGTAAGGCGAGGCAGTGTGAGTGGCTGCATTGCCTTACTCTGCACCAGAGAGGAGTACAATGGACTCATAGATGTGGAGTGAGGTGAGGCAGTGCAAGTGGCTGTATTGCCTTACTCTGCACCAGAGAGGCGTTCCATGGACTCAAGGATGTGGAGTAAGGTAAGACAGTGCAAGTGGCTGCGTTGCCTTACTCTGCACCAGGGAGGAGTACAATGGACTCATAGTGTGGAGTGAGGTGAGGCAGTGCAAGTGGCTGCATTGCCTTACTCTGCACCAGAGAGGAGTACAATGGACTCATAGATGTGGAGTAAGGCGAGGCAGTGCGGGTGGCTGCGTCGCCTTACTCTGCACCAGAGAGCCTTTCCATGGACTCATAGATGTGGAGTAAGGCGAGGCAGTGCAAGTGGCTGCATTGCCTTTCTCTGCACCAGAGAGCCGTGCCATGGACTCATAGATGTGGAGTAAGGCAAGGCAGTGCAAGTGGCTGCATTGCCTTACTCTGCACCAGAGAGGCGTGCCATGGACTCATAGATGTGGAGTACGGCGAGGCAGTGTGAGTGGCTGTGTTGCCTTACTCTGCGCCAGACAGCCTTTCCATGGACTCATAGATGTGGAGTAAGGCGAGTCAGTGTGAGTGGCTGCATTGCCTTACTCTGCACCAGAGAGGAGTACAATGGACTCATAGATGTGGAGTGAGGTGAGGCAGTGCAAGTGGCTGTATTGCCTTACTCTGCACCAGAGAGGCGTTCCATGGACTCAAGGATGTGGAGTAAGGTAAGGCAGTGCAAGTGACTGCGTTGCCTTACTCTGCACCAGAGAGCCGTGCCATGGACTCATAGATGTGGAGTAAGGCACGGCAGTGCAAGTGCCTGCATTGCCTTACTCTGCACCAGAGAGGCGTGCCATGGACTCATAGATGTGGAGTAAGGCACGGCAGTGCAAGTGGCTGCGTTGCCTTACTCTGCACCAGAGAGGCGTGCCATGGACTCATAGATGTGGAGTACGGCGAGGCAGTGTGAGTGGCTGCGTTGCCTTACTCTGCGCCAGAGAGCCTTTCCATGGACTCATAGATGTGGAGTAAGGCGAGGCAGTGTGAGTGGCTGCATTGCCTTACTCTGCACCAGAGAGGAGTACAATGGACTCATAGATGTGGAGTGAGGTGAGGCAGTGCAAGTGGCTGTATTGCCTTACTCTGCACCAGAGAGGCGTTCCATGGACTCAAGGATGTGGAGTAAGGTAAGGCAGTGCAAGTGGCTGCGTTGCCTTACTCTGCACCAGGGAGGAGTACAATGGACTCATAGTGTGGAGTGAGGTGAGGCAGTGCAAGTGGCTGCATTGCCTTACTCTGCACCAGAGAGGAGTACAATGGACACATAGATGTGGAGTAAGGCGAGGCAGTGCGGGTGGCTGCGTCGACTTACTCTGCACCAGAGAGCCTTTCCATGGACTCATAGATGTGGAGTAAGGCGAGGCAGTGCAAGTGGCTGCATTGCCTTTCTCTGCACCAGAGAGCCGTGCCATGGACTCATAGATGTGGAGTAAGGCAAGGCAGTGCAAGTGGCTGCATTGCCTTACTCTGCACCAGAGAGGCGTGCCATGGACTCATAGATGTGGAGTACGGCGAGGCAGTGTGAGTGGCTGCGTTGCCTTACTCTGCGCCAGAGAGCCTTTCCATGGACTCATAGATGTGGAGTAAGGCGAGGCAGTGTGAGTGGCTGCATTGCCTTACTCTGCACCAGAGAGGAGTACAATGGACTCATAGATGTGGAGTGAGGTGAGGCAGTGCAAGTGGCGGTATTGCCTTACTCTGCACCAGAGAGGCGTTCCATGGACTCAAGGATGTGGAGTAAGGTAAGGCAGTGCAAGTGACTGCGTTGCCTTACTCTGCACCAGAGAGGAGTACAATGGACTCATAGATGTGGAGTGAGGTGAGGCAGTGCAAGTGGCTGCATTGCCTTACTCTGCACCAGAGAGGAGTACAATGGACTCATAGATGTGGAGTAAGGCGAGGCAGTGCGGGTGGCTGCGTCGCCTTACTCTGCACCAGAGAGCCTTTCCATGGACTCATAGATGTGGAGTAAGGTGAGGCAGTGCAAGTGGCTGCATTGCCTTTCTCTGCACCAGAGAGCCGTGCCATGGACTCATAGATGTAGAGTAAGGCAAGGCATTGCAAGTGGCTGCGTTGCCTTACTCTGCACCAGAGAGGCGTGCCATGGACTCATAGAGGTGTAGTAAGGCGAGGCAGTGCAAGTGGCTGCGTTGCCTTCTTCTGCACCAGAGAGCCGTGCCATGGACTCATAGAGGTGGAGTAAGGCGAGGCAGCGCAAGTGGCTGCATTGCCTTACTCTGCACCAGAGAGGCGTGTCATGGACTCATATCTGTGGAGTAAGGCGAGGCAGTGCAAGTGGCTGCGTTGCCTTCCTCTGCACCAGAGAGCCGTGCCATGGACTCATAGATGTGAGGTGAGGCGAGGCAGTGCAAGTGGCTGCATTGCCTTACTCTGCAGCAGAGGGCCTGCCATGGACTCATCGATGTGGAGTAAGGCGAGGCAGTGCAAGTGGCTGCGTTGCCTTACTCTGCACCAGAGAGCCGTGTCATGGACTCATTGATGTGGAGTAAGGTGTGGCAGTGCAAGTGGCTGCGTTGCCTTACTCTGCACCAGAGAGCCATGCCATGAACTCATAGATGTGGAGAAAGGCAAGGCAGTGCAAGTGGCTGCATTGCCTTCCTCTGCACCAGAGAGCCGTGCCATGGACTCATAGAGGTGGAGTAAGGCGAGGCAGCGCAAGTGGCTGCATTGCCTTACTCTGCACCAGAGAGGCGTGTCATGGACTCATATCTGTGGAGTAAGGCGAGGCAGTGCAAGTGGCTGCGTTGCCTTCCTCTGCACCAGAGAGCCGTGCCATGGACTCATAGATGTGAGGTGAGGCGAGGCAGTGCAAGTGGCTGCATTGCCTTACTCTGCAGCAGAGAGGCGTGCCATGGACTCATCGATGTGGAGTAAGGCGAGGCAGTGCAAGTGGCTGCGTTGCCTTACTCTGCAGCAGAGAGGCGTGCCATGGACTCATCGATGTGGAGTAAGGCGAGGCAGTGCAAGTGGCTGCGTTGCCTTACTCTGCACCAGAGAGCCGTGTCATGGACTCATTGATGTGGAGTAAGGTGCGGCAGTGCAAGTGGCTGCGTTGCCTTACTCTGCACCAGAGAGGCGTGCCATGGACTCATAGATGTGGAGTAAGGCGAGGCAGTGCAAATGGCTTCTTTGCCTTACTCTGCGCCAGAAGCCTTTCCATGGACTCACAGATGTGGAGTGAGGCGAGGCAGTGCAAATGGCTGCGTTGCCTTACTCTGCGCCAGAGAGCGTTTCCATGGACTCATAGATGTGGAGTAATGCGACGCAGTGCAACTTGCTGCATTGCCTTACTCTGCACCAGAGAGGCGTGCCATGGACTCATAGATGTGGAGTAAGGCGAGGCAGTGCAAGTGGCTGCGTTGCCTTATTCTGCACCAGAGAGCCATGCCATGAACTCATAGATGTGGAGAAAGGCAAGGCAGTGCAAGTGGCTGCATTGCCTTCCTCTGCACCAGAGAGGCGTTCCATGGACTCAAGGATGTGGAGTAAGGTAAGACAGTGCAAGTGGCTGCGTTGCCTTACTCTGCACCAGGGAGGAGTACAATGGACTCATAGTGTGGAGTGAGGTGAGGCAGTGCAAGTGGCTGCATTGCCTTACTCTGCACCAGAGAGGAGTACAATGGACTCATAGATGTGGAGTAAGGCGAGGCAGTGCGGGTGGCTGCGTCGCCTTACTCTGCACCAGAGAGCCTTTCCATGGACTCATAGATGTGGAGTAAGGCGAGGCAGTGCAAGTGGCTGCATTGCCTTTCTCTGCACCAGAGAGCCGTGCCATGGACTCATAGATGTGGAGTAAGGCAAGGCAGTGCAAGTGGCTGCATTGCCTTACTCTGCACCAGAGAGGCGTGCCATGGACTCATAGATGTGGAGTACGGCGAGGCAGTGTGAGTGGCTGTGTTGCCTTACTCTGCGCCAGACAGCCTTTCCATGGACTCATAGATGTGGAGTAAGGCGAGTCAGTGTGAGTGGCTGCATTGCCTTACTCTGCACCAGAGAGGAGTACAATGGACTCATAGATGTGGAGTGAGGTGAGGCAGTGCAAGTGGCTGTATTGCCTTACTCTGCACCAGAGAGGCGTTCCATGGACTCAAGGATGTGGAGTAAGGTAAGGCAGTGCAAGTGACTGCGTTGCCTTACTCTGCACCAGAGAGCCGTGCCATGGACTCATAGATGTGGAGTAAGGCACGGCAGTGCAAGTGCCTGCATTGCCTTACTCTGCACCAGAGAGGCGTGCCATGGACTCATAGATGTGGAGTAAGGCACGGCAGTGCAAGTGGCTGCGTTGCCTTACTCTGCACCAGAGAGGCGTGCCATGGACTCATAGATGTGGAGTACGGCGAGGCAGTGTGAGTGGCTGCGTTGCCTTACTCTGCGCCAGAGAGCCTTTCCATGGACTCATAGATGTGGAGTAAGGCGAGGCAGTGTGAGTGGCTGCATTGCCTTACTCTGCACCAGAGAGGAGTACAATGGACTCATAGATGTGGAGTGAGGTGAGGCAGTGCAAGTGGCTGTATTGCCTTACTCTGCACCAGAGAGGCGTTCCATGGACTCAAGGATGTGGAGTAAGGTAAGGCAGTGCAAGTGGCTGCGTTGCCTTACTCTGCACCAGGGAGGAGTACAATGGACTCATAGTGTGGAGTGAGGTGAGGCAGTGCAAGTGGCTGCATTGCCTTACTCTGCACCAGAGAGGAGTACAATGGACACATAGATGTGGAGTAAGGCGAGGCAGTGCGGGTGGCTGCGTCGACTTACTCTGCACCAGAGAGCCTTTCCATGGACTCATAGATGTGGAGTAAGGCGAGGCAGTGCAAGTGGCTGCATTGCCTTTCTCTGCACCAGAGAGCCGTGCCATGGACTCATAGATGTGGAGTAAGGCAAGGCAGTGCAAGTGGCTGCATTGCCTTACTCTGCACCAGAGAGGCGTGCCATGGACTCATAGATGTGGAGTACGGCGAGGCAGTGTGAGTGGCTGCGTTGCCTTACTCTGCGCCAGAGAGCCTTTCCATGGACTCATAGATGTGGAGTAAGGCGAGGCAGTGTGAGTGGCTGCATTGCCTTACTCTGCACCAGAGAGGAGTACAATGGACTCATAGATGTGGAGTGAGGTGAGGCAGTGCAAGTGGCGGTATTGCCTTACTCTGCACCAGAGAGGCGTTCCATGGACTCAAGGATGTGGAGTAAGGTAAGGCAGTGCAAGTGACTGCGTTGCCTTACTCTGCACCAGAGAGGAGTACAATGGACTCATAGATGTGGAGTGAGGTGAGGCAGTGCAAGTGGCTGCATTGCCTTACTCTGCACCAGAGAGGAGTACAATGGACTCATAGATGTGGAGTAAGGCGAGGCAGTGCGGGTGGCTGCGTCGCCTTACTCTGCACCAGAGAGCCTTTCCATGGACTCATAGATGTGGAGTAAAGTGAGGCAGTGCAAGTGGCTGCATTGCCTTTCTCTGCACCAGAGAGCCGTGCCATGGACTCATAGATGTAGAGTAAGGCAAGGCATTGCAAGTGGCTGCGTTGCCTTACTCTGCACCAGAGAGGCGTGCCATGGACTCATAGAGGTGTAGTAAGGCGAGGCAGTGCAAGTGGCTGCGTTGCCTTCTTCTGCACCAGAGAGCCGTGCCATGGACTCATAGAGGTGGAGTAAGGCGAGGCAGCGCAAGTGGCTGCATTGCCTTACTCTGCACCAGAGAGGCGTGTCATGGACTCATATCTGTGGAGTAAGGCGAGGCAGTGCAAGTGGCTGCGTTGCCTTCCTCTGCACCAGAGAGCCGTGCCATGGACTCATAGATGTGAGGTGAGGCGAGGCAGTGCAAGTGGCTGCATTGCCTTACTCTGCAGCAGAGGGCCTGCCATGGACTCATCGATGTGGAGTAAGGCGAGGCAGTGCAAGTGGCTGCGTTGCCTTACTCTGCACCAGAGAGCCGTGTCATGGACTCATTGATGTGGAGTAAGGTGTGGCAGTGCAAGTGGCTGCGTTGCCTTACTCTGCACCAGAGAGCCATGCCATGAACTCATAGATGTGGAGAAAGGCAAGGCAGTGCAAGTGGCTGCATTGCCTTCCTCTGCACCAGAGAGCCGTGCCATGGACTCATAGAGGTGGAGTAAGGCGAGGCAGCGCAAGTGGCTGCATTGCCTTACTCTGCACCAGAGAGGCGTGTCATGGACTCATATCTGTGGAGTAAGGCGAGGCAGTGCAAGTGGCTGCGTTGCCTTCCTCTGCACCAGAGAGCCGTGCCATGGACTCATAGATGTGAGGTGAGGCGAGGCAGTGCAAGTGGCTGCATTGCCTTACTCTGCAGCAGAGAGGCGTGCCATGGACTCATCGATGTGGAGTAAGGCGAGGCAGTGCAAGTGGCTGCGTTGCCTTACTCTGCACCAGAGAGCCGTGTCATGGACTCATTGATGTGGAGTAAGGTGCGGCAGTGCAAGTGGCTGCGTTGCCTTACTCTGCACCAGAGAGGCGTGCCATGGACTCATAGATGTGGAGTAAGGCGAGGCAGTGCAAATGGCTTCTTTGCCTTACTCTGCGCCAGAAGCCTTTCCATGGACTCACAGATGTGGAGTGAGGCGAGGCAGTGCAAATGGCTGCGTTGCCTTACTCTGCGCCAGAGAGCGTTTCCATGGACTCATAGATGTGGAGTAATGCGACGCAGTGCAACTTGCTGCATTGCCTTACTCTGCACCAGAGAGGCGTGCCATGGACTCATAGATGTGGAGTAAGGCGAGGCAGTGCAAGTGGCTGCGTTGCCTTATTCTGCACCAGAGAGCCATGCCATGAACTCATAGATGTGGAGAAAGGCAAGGCAGTGCAAGTGGCTGCATTGCCTTCCTCTGCACCAGAGAGCCGTGCCATGGACTCATATCTGTGGAGTAAGGCAAGGCAGCGCAAGTGGCTGCATTGCCTTACTCTGCACCAGAGAGCCTTTCCATGGACTCATAGATGTGGAGTAAGGCGAGGCAGTGCAAGTGGCTGCATTGCCTTTCTCTGCACCAGAGAGGCTTTCCATGGACTCATATCTGTGGAGTAAGGCGAGGCAGTGCAAGTGGCTGCGTTGCCTTCCTCTGCACCAGAGAGCCGTGCCATGGACTCATAGATGTGAGGTGAGGCGAGGCAGTGCAAGTGGCTGCATTGCCTTACTCTGCACCAGAGAGGCGTGCCATGGACTCATAGATGTGGAGTAAGGCGAGGCAATGCAAGTGGCTTCTTTGCCTTACTCTGCGCCAGAGAGGCGTGCCATGGACTCATAGATGTGGAGTAAGGCGAGGCAGTGCAAGTGGCTGCGTTGCCTTACTCTGCACCAGAGAGGCGTGCCATGGACTCATAGATGTGGAGTAAGGCGAGGCAATGCAAGTGGCTTCTTTGCCTTACTCTGCGCCAGAAGCCTTTCCATGGACTCATAGATGTGGAGTAAGGCGAGGCAGTGCAAGTGGCTGCGTTGCCTTACTCTGCGCCAGAGAGCCTTTCCATAGACTCATAGATGTGGATGTGGAGTAAGGCGACGCAGTGCAACTTGCTGCATTGCCTTACTCTGCACCAGAGAGGCGTGCCATGGACTCACAGATGTGGAGTGAGGCGCGGCAGCACAAGTGGCTGTGTTGCCTTACTCTGCGCCATAGAGCCGTGCCATGGACTCATAGATGTGGAGTAAGGCGAGGCAGCGCAAGTGGCTGCGTTGCCTTCCTCTGCACCAGAGAGACGTGCCATGGACTCATAGATGTCGAGTAAGGCGGGGCAGCACGAGTGGCTGAGTTGCCTTACTCTGCACCAGAGAGCCGTGCCATGGGCTCATAGATGTGGAGTAAGGCGAGGCAGTGCGATTGGATGGATTTTGACGCTGCCCCAGATTTCCTTAATCACGTAAACCTGGGGCAGCGCCAAAACTTTATGCCTCTCCCAGAGCAAGCGTAATAAGGAAAAATATTTTCACTTTTCCTAATTTTTTTCTCTTTACATGTAAGCTGTATTCGGCAGCACACATAGAAAGAGGAAATTCCTCTCAGGATTGTTTTTGACCAGGAAGGTGTCCTTCCTGCATAAAAACAATCTGCATGCAACACAGGCACCATTGCACCATGGTATGGTGGTGCCTGTGTTGGTGCTAGGGAGCCAGTTGTGCACCAGCGCAGGGGGAAAGGACAGGAATGCACTGTATTACATGAATACGATGCATTCCTGCCCTTTCACACTGGCATAGGGCAGCGCTGCTGTACGCCAGTTCCCCACAAATAGGCCCCTTGGTATCTCACAGTGGTTGGGGCCGGACTTCCAGATTGCAAATCCACTCCAGTGTTGCCAGTGGAAGTTGGGAGTCCTGCCACACGGCCAGCTGTATATGTATATGTATATATATATATATATATATATATACTGTATATGTATAGCACAGACGAGACGCAGAGAGCTACGGTATTGGACGCCCCGTGTGTATACTGTCCTCTACCTCACCCTGATTTCCTTGCACTGATTATTCCTTTCTCCATTCTGTGAACAAGACATTGTTGTTGGTTGGTCTTTATCTGTTTAGGATTATTAATTGAGGTGGGGGTGGGGTGTTTTGTATTATTAATTGGGGTAGGGGTGTTTGGGATTACTAATTGGGGGGGATACGAGTCAACAACAAGGATTAAGGCCACAAACGTATTAAGGTAAAATACACTTTCACAGATTGAAACCTGGGCTCAACCCCCTAGCACCTAGGGTGTTAAACAGTAACAAAACATTTAAAAAGTAAAAACACTACAGAATAAAAATACCACAACCGATTTAGAAATATAAGGGGTATAATTTCACCAAACTTTCAAACATCCATTAAAAGGAAAAAGAAACATGACTTTTTCAAGATTTGAGGCAAAAAGTCCCAAGAAAATATAAAGAAATGTGCCAATCAGAACTATTTGTTCATGAATGACTGGGTCCTTGGCATGATTTCAATCCGACTGTGATGGAATGTGAGTCAGATACACCAAGCAGGTTCATCCTCGTCAAAGATTTTCTTCTGACAATCTCTGAAATGACAGTCAAAATCCTCCTCGAAGCCGGATAGCTGCTTTACGAGGTCCCTATGAAGCCACTGATTTTGACGAGAAAGCTTAGAGCTGGAAAAATTCAAATTCAAATTTTGCGTCCGACAAAGTCATCATGTTGAGTTGATACTTTTGATACTTTTGCCCTGGCAACATTTCTACCATCGGACTTAGGGCCTGATTTGAATTTTGGCGGACAGGTACCCAGTCCCAAATGTGATGAATATTCCATCTGCCTTATCACAAGTGCACTATATACTAATGTGTGATGGAGTACCAGCCCACCAAACCATAAACCGGGCCCTTAGCCTTTTCCACACAGCTCAAAGTCCTCCAGTTGGGCAAGCCGGCAAACATAGCCGATGAAGTTGTATTGAACAGACACCTTTGCTGTGAGGTCCCTCTGATTCTCTAGGGGTCTTGGAACGCCCAATGTTTCAAACTTTCTATAGTAGATATTAGTTAAGGGCTAGGCCTTACTCCAGAAGAGGCCGCAAACATGCTCTAGTCAAGATAAGTTACTGATGGTCAGCTGGGTTTCAATAAAAAGGCCTCTTGCAGCTTCTTGTATCCCTGTAGCCACACAGGAGGGCAGCTGACAGACCCTCGGAACCCAGACCTTCTGCTTTCCACATTGGTCCCAAATAGTAGGTGCAGTCCTCTTCTGTTCTTACGCAGGTCCGGAGAGTATTCTGATAAGCCGTGGGTAAGATGCCAGCTTTATAGTGTTCACCAGCAAGTGGATGGGGGTGACTTCTGAATAGCCCCTACCAGGTGAGGGAGGAGTGTCCCTGGGTGACCCACCCTACTTTTACAGCACATTCTGTATGTCTTACTGCTAAGTATCCCACAGTGCAGTATTCTGAGGCAATTCCAACACAGCAGAATGTTTCTGTGCCCGAAGGGAGCATGTGTACCAGCCAGGAGTGTGTTTAGGGAAATGAGTTGCCCCCTCTTTTTCTGCTACAACAAACTGGTTTTAGGAGCAACTTCCCCTCCAAATCATCAGCCAACGAAAAGAGTGCAGGGGATGTTTCATGGAGGGTGGAGATCATTCCTTGCCTCCGGGTTCCGGACAAAGCGGTCCCAGATCATGGCTCCTGTCCCTTTGCCCCCTTGTCTGTGGGCTTTCGCCAGGGTGTCTGCTTCTGCCTCTGCCCGTTTAAGCAGTGTACAGAGCTAGCACTCTTTCTCAGGGGAGTTGATTTCCAGGACATAGTAATTAAAGGTTTAAACAGTATAAATGCCGGATCAACACATCCTGTGGCCCTCGTAAGTCTCCTAAGTAAGCAGGACTCAGGTCTATGTGTCAAGCAGTGTGGATGTTATTGTTGTGATGTCTGTCCAGGCAACCTCCAGCACCAGGCAATCCCACATCACATGGAAAGACCCCACTTCTGGTGTACCACATCTGGAGCATGATGATGACTGTAGGAAGTTGGCTCTGTATGTGCTATTTCAAAGTAAGGAATAGCATGCACAGAGTCCAAGGGTTCCCCTTAGAGGTAAGATAGTGGCAACAAGAGATAATACTAATGCTCTATTTTGTGGTAGTGTGGTCGAGCAGTAGGTTTATCAAAGGAGTAGTGTTAAGCATTTGTTGTACATACACACAGGCAATAAATGAGGAACACACACTTAGAGACAATTCCAGGCCAATAGGTTTTTGTATAGAAAAATATATTTTCTTAGTTTATTTTAATAACCACAGGTTCAAATTCTACATGTAATAACTCATTTGAAAGGTATTGCAGGTAAGTACTTTAGGAACTTTGAATAATCACAATAGCATATATACTTTTTACATAAAACACATATAGCTATTTTAAAAGTGGACACACTGCAATTTTCACAGTTCCTGGGGGAGGTAAGTTATTGTTAGTTCTTGCAGGTAAGTAAACCACCTACGGGGTTCAAATTGGGGTCCAAGGTAGCCCACCGTTGGAGGTTCAGAGCAACCCCAAAGTCACCACACCAGCAGCTCAGGGCCGGTCAGGTGCAGAGTTCAAAGTGGTGCCCAAAACACATAGGCTTCAATGGAGAAGGGGGTGCCCCGGTTCCAGTCCGCCAGCAGGTAAGTACCTGCGTCTTCGGAGGCAGACCAGGGGGGTTTTGTAGGGCACCGGGGGGGACACAAGTCCACACAAAAAGTACACCCTCAGCAGCGCGGGGGCGGCCGGGTGCAGTGTGCAAACAAGCGTCGGGTTTGCAATTGAAATCAATGGGAGACCAAGGGGTCTCTTCAGCGATGCAGGCAGGCAAGGGGGGGGCTCCTCGGGGTAGCCACCACCTGGGCAAGGGAGAGGGCCTCCTGGGGTCACTCCTGCACTGGAGTTTTGCAACGTGATGGTCACTGGGCCCTTCTTTGTCAGGTGGTGACATCTGCACGCAATTCGAAGAGATGAGATTGTACCTCCTGCACCATGGGGTGCATCATGTAATTTAATCAGCTCTCTCCATCAGCTTCTGGTCCTTTGCATGGAGCAAGCTCACATCAATTGACATTGAACCTATCTTTGACTCCAGCATAGTCTTTGTGTCCTGGAGTATCTTTTCAAATTGTCTCAAATGTGTGTCCAACGTAGTTTCCAAGTGACAAAAGACGTCCATTCTGGGTGGTGGGTCTCAGTCAGTGTTTTCGGGTCTTGTGAGGGGGTGCTATCTTGGTGTATTTGGTTTCATCACTGCTGCACTTCAATGGAGTTGGTGTTGTCTTGGGGCATCCATCTGTGTTGTTTGGCACAATTGTGCGTCCTTGTGCCGATTGGGCTTCTTGGAAGCAAGTTTTCTTAGTCCTGATCGGGCCAAATAGGACATCTGTCAGAGACCCCTCCTGATAGGTGCTTACCTCACTAGGTGGCCAATCCTCCTCTGGGAGCTATTTAGGGTCTCTCCTGTGGGCTTTTCCTCAGATAACGATTTGCAAGAATTCACCAGAGTTCCTCTGCATCTCCCTCTTCGACTTCTGCCAAGGATCGACCGCTGACTGCTCCAGGACGCCTGCAAAACTGCAACAAAGTAGCAAAAAGACTACCAGCGACATTGTAGCGCCTAATCCTGCCGGCTTTCTCAACTGTTTCCTGGTGGTGCATGCTCTGGGGGCTGTCTGCCTTCACCCTGCACTGGAAGCCAAGAAGAAATCTCCTGTGGGTCGATTGAATCTTCCCCCTGCTCCAGCAGGCACCAAACTTCAGCATCACTGGTACTCTGGAACCCTTCTCATCCTGACGAGCGTGGCCCCTGGAACACAGGTGGTGGACCCAAGTAATCCAGACTGTCCAGTGGTCCAACTGTCACAATTTGGAGGATGTAAGTCCTTGCCTCTCCTCTGCAGACAGTAATCCTGTGCACTGCGTGAACGGCAGCTGCTAGGACTTCTGTGCACTTTTGCAAGGAATCCTTCATGCACATCCTAGCCCAGGTCCCCAGCACTCCGTCCTGTATTGCTCAACTCGCTGAGTTGACCACCGGCTTCGTTGGACCCGCTTTTGTAGTGTTGAGATGACTGTCATGCTCAGTTTTCTTGAACCTGTGTTTAAGTACTACTGCAGGTGCTGCCTTCTTGTGCTTGGGCTTTTTTTATTGCTGAGGACCTCCTCTGTCTCCTCTTCCAAGTGGCGACCTCCTGGTCCTTCCTGGACCTCAGCAGCACCCTTTTTCTTCAACCACGACCTATGCAGCTAGCAAGGCTTGTTTGTGGTCTTTCGCTAAAGAAACAATGCTGCATCCTCCAGCACTCCGTGGGACATCTTCTGCACAAAGGAGAAGTTCCTAGCTCCTTTCGTCATTGTAGAATCTTTGGCTTCTTCCACCCAGAGGCAGCCATTTTGCACCTTCATCCTGGGTTTAGTGGGCTCCTGCCCCCCGTGAACACTTTTGTGACTATTGGACTTGGTTCTCTACCTCTAAACATCCTTAGGTCCAGGAATCCATCTTCAGTGCTTTGCAGCCTGTTGTTTTCTTTGCAGAATCTCCCATCACAGGTTTCGTGTGTTTCTGAGAAAGTAGTATCATTTTACTCCTACTTTTCAGGGTCTTGGGCTGGGGTATCTTGGACACCCTTAGTGTTTTCTTATACTCCCAGTGACCCTCTACACACTACACTAGGCCAGGGGTCCCGAAGTGGTTCGCATTACACTTTCTTAGTATATGGTTTGTGTTGCCCCTAGGCCTATTGCATCCTAATGTATTCTACAGAGTTTGCACTTCTTTTCTAACTGTTTACTTACCTGATTTTTGTTTCAGTGTATATTTTGTGTATTTGTATTACCTCCTAAGAGAGTATATCCTCTGAGATATTTTTGGCACATTGTCACTAAAATAAAGTACCTTTATTTTAAGTAACTTTGAGTATTGTGTTACTTGTGATATAGTGCTACATTATATACGTGGTGTAGTAGGAGCTTTGCATGTCTTCTAGTTCAGCCTAAGCTGCTCTGCTATAGCTACCCCTAGGGTCAACATCTTGTAGACCTCCTCCTTGATGCTGGCCTTCACCTTATCCGACACCCTGTAAATGTTGGTCTTCACAGGGGGACTGTCTCCCGTGTCATTGTCATGGACACACAGATGAGTAAGTCCAGGAGAAAGGGAAAACAGGGAAGATAACTGCTCTAACTCATAGCAGTCTCCTGTCTGATCTGGAGTCAGGGAGTCAGAGAGAATGACACCCTCCACTGACCCTGTAATGAATCCAAGTTTGTTTTAATGGGATAACAGGAGTTAGCTTAGCCTTTGGCTTGCAGACTCGTGCCCCCGTCACCTAGTGACTTTTAACCTACTTAGCTTGCTCTGCCTTATCCTATTTAATTATTTAATTCTTCTAAGATGGCTGCCTTGTTTATAGTTAGGCCACTTGTTATGATTTGCATTATCAGTGCCACCGCGTTAAGGCGTCAAGGTCAAGTGACAAAGACAAACAAACAGTAGGTGTTCACAGTTGGGGACTTTCCCTCTCCATACTTTCGAGTGAATTGTTTATAATAATTGCCGTCCCAAGCATGCCTGTTATCTATTGTTTGGGAACACACCTACATCAGGGGTCCAAGTAGATCTGTATAAATACATCACACTTTAGACAGATAATCAGATGGATTCCGACCAGAGGGCATCGCCACCATCGCTGATATCGATGCTGCACTTCGTCTTGAGGCTGACCTAGTCTTCGTGTCCTTACAGAGTCTCAGATAGAGACCTCATTCCAAGGTAACGAGGGTTGGGGGACATGGCATTGGCAGATTAGGTTTAACAAACCCAGCACTCCTTTAGGTAGGAGGTTAGGCCTATCATGATAAGGTATTAGGACATATTACACACTTTGGGCCAGATGTACAAAAAAAGCAATTTGCGACTTGCAAATTGCGAGTCCCTGCGACTCGCAATTTGCAAGTCGCAAATTGCTATGCAGTATGGTGTCTGAGACACCGACTGCAACTCGCAATGGGGTCGCAATGACCCACCTCATGAATATTCATGAGGTGGGTCGCAAATTGCGGCCCTATTGCGAGTATAGGCACACGCTAACATGGAGGCCTGCTGACGTCAGCAGGCCTCCATGTTAGCGACATGCCTTTTAAATAAAGCATTTTTTTTTTTTTTTGAATTGCAGCCCGTTTTCCTCACAGGAAAACGAGCTGCATTTCAAAAAAATCCGAAACCTTTAGTTTCGGATTTTTCAGGGCAGGGAGTGGTCCCTTAGACCACTCCCTGCCCTGAAAAAATGTTTTGGGGTCCATTCACAAAGGGGAAGGGGTCCCATGGGGACCCCTTCCCGTTTGCGAATGGGTTACCATCCACTTCAAGTGGATGGTAACTGCGACTCCATTTGCGACCGCATACGCGGTCACAAATGAAATTGCATACCATTGCGAATCGCAAATAGGAAGGGAACACCCCTTCCTATTTGCGATTCGGAAATGCATTTTGCGAGTCGGTCCCGACTCGCAAATGCATTTCTGCATAGGAAACACGCATTTGCGAGTCGCAAACAGCAAATTTTGCCGTTTGCGACTCGCAAAGTGCTTCCTACATCTGGCCCTTTATGTCTTTTCATGTTATTGCAAGATTGTAGGAGGCTGGACTGGCTTGTAGTGAGTACCAAGGGGTACTTACACCTTGCACCAGGCCCAGGTATCCCTTATTAGTGTATAGGGTGTCTAGCAGCTTAGGCTGATAGATAATGGTAGCTTAGCAGAGCAGCTTAGGCTGAACTAGGAGACGTGTGAAGCTACTACAGTACCACAAGTGTCACTTGCACAATACCATAAGAAAACACAATACACAGTTATACTAAAAATAAAGGTACTTTATTTTTATGACAATATGTCACAGTATCTCAGAGTGTACCCTCAGAGTGAGGATAGCAAATATACACAAGTTATATGTACACAGTACTAAAAATATGCAGTATAGTCTTAGAAAACAGTGCAAACAATGTATAGTTACAATAGGATGCAATGGAGACACATAGGGATAGGGGAAACACAAACCATATACTCCAAAAGTGAAATGCGAACCACGAATGGACCCCAAACCTATGTGACCTTGTAGAGGGTCGCTGGGACTATTAGAAAATAGTGAGAGTTAGAAAAATAGCCCTCCCCAAGACCCTGAAAAGTGAGTGCAAAGTGCACGGAAGTTCCCCAGAAGACAAAGAAGTCGTAATAGAGGAATAATGCAGGAAAGACACAAACCAACAATGCAACAACTGTGGATTTCCAATCTAGGGTACCAGTGGAACAAGGGGACCAAGTCCAAAAGTCACAAGCAAGTCGGAGATGGGCAAATGCCCAGGAAATGCCAGCTGCGGGTGCAAAGAAGCTTCGACTGGACAGAAGAAGCAAAGGTTTCTGCAGGAACGAAAAGGGCTAGAGACTTCCCCTTTGGTGGACGGATCCAGCTTGCCTTGGAAAGTCGTGCAGATGTGTTTTCCCGCCGAAAGGACGGCAACAAGCCTTGCTAGCTGCAAATTGTGTGGTTGGCATTTTTGGACGCTGCTGAGGCCCAGGAGGGACCAGGAGGTCGCAAATTGGACCTGGAGAGAGAGGGGACATCAAGCAAGACAAGGAGCCCTCTCTAAAGCAGGTAGCACCCGGACAAGTGCCAGAAACAGGCACTACGAGGATGCGTGAAACGGTGCTTGCCGAAGTTGCACAAAGGAGTCCCACGTCGACGGAGACCAACTTAGAAAGTCGTGCAATGCAGGTTAGAGTGCAGTGGACCCAGGCTTGGATGTGCACAAAGGATTTCCGCCGGAAGTGCACAGGGGCCGGAGAAGTTGCAAAAGTCGTGGTTACCAACAATGCAGTCTGGAGTGAGGAGGCAAGGACTTACCTCCACCAAACTCGGACTGAAGAGTCACTGGACTGTGGCAGTCTCTTGGACAGAGTTGCTGGATTCAAGGGACCTCGCTTGTGGTGCTGAGAGGAGACCCAAGGGACCAGTAATGCAGCTTTTTGGTGCCTGCGGTTGCAGGGGGAAGATTCCGTCGACCCACGGGAGATTTCTTCGGAGCTTCTGGTGCAGAGAGGAGGCAGACTACCCCCACAGCATGCACAAGCAGGAAAACAGTCGAGAAGGCGGCAGGATCAGCGTTACAGAGTTGCAGTAGTCGTCTTTGCTACTATGTTGCAGGCTTCCAGCGCGGTCAGCAGTCGTTTCCTTATCAGAAGGTGAAGAGAGAGATGCAGAGGAACTCGGATGAGCTCTTGCATTCGTTATCTAAAGTTTCCCCAGAGACAGAGACCCTAAATAGCCAGAAAAGAGGGTTTGGCTACCTAGGAGAGAGGAGAGGCTACTAACACCTGAAGGAGCCTATCACAAGGAGTCTCTGACGTCACCTGGTGGCACTGGCCACTCAGAGCAGTCCAGTGTGCCAGCAGCACCTCTGTTTCCAAGATGGCAGAGGTCTGGAGCACACTGGAGGAGCGCTGGACACCTCCCAGGGGAGGTGCAGGTCAGGGGAGTGGTCACTCCCCTTTCCTTTGTCCAGTTTCGCGCCAGAGCAGGGGCTAAGGGGTCCCTGAACTGGTGTAGACTGGCTTATGCAGAATTGGGCACATCTGTGCCCAAGAAAGCATTTCCAGAGGCTGGGGGAGGCTACTCCTCCCCTGCCTTCACACCATTTTCCAAAGGGAGAGGGTGTAACACCCTCTCTCAGAGGAAGTCCTTTGTTCTGCCATCCTGGGACAAGCCTGGCTTGACCCCAGGATGGCAGAAACCTGTCTGAGGGGTTGGCAGCAGCAGCAGCTGCAGTGAAACCCCAGGAAAGGCAGTTTGGCAGTACCAGGGTCTGTGCTACAGACCACTGGGATCATGGAATTGTCCCAATAATGCCAGGATGGCATAGAGGGGGCCATTCCATGATCTTAGACATGTTACATGGCCATATTCTGAGTTACCATTGTGAAGCTACACATAGGTAGTGACCTATATGTAGTGCACGCGTGTAATGGTGTCCCCGCACTCACAAAGTTCAGGGAATTGGCTCTGAACAATGTGGGGGCACCTTGGCTAGTGCCAGGGTGCCCTCAAACTTAGTAACTTTGCACCTAACCTTTACCAGGTAAAGGTTAGACATATAGGTGACTTATAAGTTACTTAAGTGCAGTGTAAAATGGCTGTGAAATAACGTGGACGTTATTTCACTCAGGCTGCAGTGGCAGGCCTGTGTAAGAATTGTCAGAGCTCCCTCTGGGTGGCAAAAGAAATGCTGCAGCCCATAGGGATCTCCTGGAACCCCAATACCCTGGGTACCTTAGTACCATATACTAGGGAATTATAAGGGTGTTCCAGAAAGCCAATGTAAATTGGTAAAATTGGTCACTAGCCTGTTAGTGACAATTTGAAAGAAATGAGAGAGCATAACCACTGAGGTTCTGATTAGCAGAGCCTCAGTGAGACAGTTAGTCACTACACAGGTAACACAGTCAGGCACACTTATGAGCACTGGGGCCCTGGATAACAGGGTCCCAGTGACACATACAACTAAAACAACATATATACAGTGAAAAATGGGGGTAACATGCCAGGCAAGATGGTACTTTCCTACACAACCCCCTCCCAAACGAAGGACAATAAGACTAGACATTACCTGATGAGTCTTCATTGTCTAAGTGGAAATATCTGGAGAGTCCATCTGCATTGGAGTGGCTACTCCCAGGTCTATGTTCCACTGTATAGTCCATTCCCTGTAGGGATATGGACCACCTCAACAATTTAGGGTTTTCACCTTTCATTTGTTTTAACCAAAGTAGAGGTTTGTGGTCTGTCTGAACAATGAAGTGAGTGCCAAACAGGTATGGCCTCAACTTCTTCAGTGCCCAGACCACAGCAAAGCCTCCCTCTCTATGGCAGACCAACGCTTTTCTCTAGGGGTCAACCTCCTACTAATAAAAGCAACAGGTTGATCCTGGCCCTCAGAATTAAGTTGTGATAGGACTGCCCCTACTTCTAATTCAGATGCATCAGTTTGGACATAGAATTTTTTAGAGTAACAAGGGCTTTTCAGGACAGGTGCAGAGCACAAGGCCTGCTTCAGCTCCTCAAAAGCTTTCTGACAGTTTGCTGTCCATAATACCTTTTTAGGCATCTTTTTTGAAGTGAGGTCATTAAGAGGGGCTGCAATGGAGCCATAGTTCTTAATGAACCTCCTGTAATACCCAGTGAGGCCTAGGAAGGCTCTCACCTGAGTCTGAGTGGTAGGGGGGACCCAATCAACAATTGTTTGGATTTTCCCCTGTAGTGGTGCAATCTGTTCCCCACCAACAAGGTGTCCCAGATAAACCACCTTACCCTGCCCTATCTGGCACTTTGAAGCCTTGATAGTGAGGCCTGCCTTTTGCAGGGCCTCCAAAACTTTCCATAGGTGGACCAGGTGATCATCCCAGCTGGAGCTAAAGACAGCTATATCGTCCAGATATGCTGCACTGAAAGCTTCCAGCCCTTGCAGGACTGTATTCACCAACCTCTGAAAAGTGGCAGGTGCATTTTTCAAACCAAAAGGCATTACAGTAAACTGGTAATGTCCTCCAATGGTCGAAAATGCAGTCTTAGGTTTAGCATCTTCTGACAATTTGATCTGCCAATACCCTGCAGTCAAGTCAAAAGTGCTTAGATACTTGGCAGATGCCAGTGTATCTATGAGCTCATCTGCCCTGGGTATAGGGTGAGCATCAGTTTTGGTTACAAGATTGAGACCTCTATAGTCTACACAAAACCGCATTTCCTTCTTTCCATCTTTGGAATGGGGTTTTGGTACAAGTACCACAGGAGAAGCCCATGGACTTTCAGAGTGCTCAACCACTCCTAGTTCCAACATTTTCTGGACCTCTTGCTTTATGCAGTCCCTGACATGGTCAGGCTGCCTATAGATCTTATTTTTGACAGGCAAGCTGTCTCCAGTATCTATAGTGTGCTCACACCAAGAAGTGGTACCTGGCACAGTAGAGAAGAGTTCAGAAAACTGACCCAGGAGATTTATGCAATTGTCCTTCTGCTCAGCAGTAAGGCAATCAGCCAAAACTACACCTTCCACAAGAGCATCTTGTTCAGTGGAAGAGAAGAGATCAGGTAGAGGATCACTGTCTTCTTCCTGTCCCTCATCAGTTGCCATGAGCAGGGTGAGATCAGCCCTGTCATAGTAGGGTTTCAGGCGGTTTACATGGAGCACCCTAAGGGGACTCCTTGCAGTGCCTAAGTCAACCAAATAGGTGACTTCACCCTTTTTCTCAACAATTGTGTGGGGACCACTCCATTTATCTTGGAGTGCTCTTGGGGCCACAGGCTCCAAGACCCACACTTTCTGTCCTGGTTGGTACTGCACCAAAACAGCCTTCTGATCATGCCATTGCTTCTGGAGCTCTTGGCTGGCCTGAAGGTTCTTACTGGCCTTTTTCATATACTCAGCCATCCTTGATCTGAGGCCAAGTACATAATCCACAATATCCTGCTTAGGAGCTTTTAAAGGTTGTTCCCAACCCTCCTTAACAAGTGTGAGTGGACCCCTAACAGGGTGTCCAAAAAGAAGTTCAAAGGGGCTGAAGCCCACTCCTTTCTGGGGTACCTCCCTGTAGGCAAAAAGGAGGCATGGTAGAAGGATATCCCATCTCCTGCGGAGTTTTTCAGGGAGACCCATAATCATGCCTTTGAGAGTTTTGTTAAATCTCTCAACCAGTCCATTTGTTTGTGGATGATAGGGTGTGGTGAACTTGTACGTTACCCCACACTCCTTCCACATGGCCTTTAAGTATGCAGACATGAAATTGCTTCCTCTGTCTGATACTACTTCCTTTGGGAAGCCCACCCTGGAAAATATTCCCAGGAGGGCCTTTGCCACTGCAGGAGCTGTAGTGGTCCTTAAAGGAATAGCTTCAGGGTATCTTGTGGCATGGTCCACTACCACCAAGATGAATCTATTGCCTGAAGCAGTAGGAGGGTCAAGGGGGCCAACTATGTCAACCCCTACCCTTTCAAAGGGAACCCCAACCACAGGCAGTGGAATAAGGGGTGCCTTTGGAGTGCCACCTGTCTTGCCACTGGCTTGACAGGTTTCACAGGACTTACACAAATCTTTTGTGTCCTCAGACATCCTAGGCCAATGAAACAAGGGAACAAGCCTGTCCCAAGTTTTCATTTGTCCTAGGTGCCCAGCTAGGGGAATGTCATGTGCCAGTGTTAGGAGGAACTTTCTGTACTCCTGAGGAATCACTAGTCTCCTGGAAGCTCCAGGTTTAGGATCCCTATGCTCAGTGTACAAGAGGTTGTCCTCCCAGTAAACTCTGTGAGAGTCACTGACATCCCCATTAGCCTGTTTGACAGCTTGCTGTCTCAGACCCTCTAATGTGGGACAGGTTTGCTGTGCCACACTCAGCTCCTCTCTGGCAGGCCCCCCTTCGCCCAAAAGTTCAGCAGTGTCTGCTTGAAGCTCCTCTGGTGTAGGTTCTGCACAGGGAGGGAATTCTTCTTCCTCAGAAGTACAATCCACTGTAGAGGGAGGGATAGTAGGAAGTGGTTTGCTTCTACTAGCCCTAGCTTTAGGGAGCACTTGGTCTATTGTTCCAGGATCCAAGCTTCCCTGTCCTTTTTGCTTTTTGGCCTGAGCCCTTGTCAAAGCAAAAATATGCCCTGGGATGCCCAGCATTGCTGCATGGGCCTCCAACTCCACATCTGACCAAGCTGATGTCTCCAAATCATTCCATAGTAGACAGTCTACAGGTAAATCTGAGGCTACCACAACTTTCTTTGGACCAGTAACCCCCCCCCCCCCAGTTGAGATTAACAACAGCCATGGGGTGGCTAAGTGTGTTGTTGTGAACATCGGTTACTTGGTACTGGTGACCAAGTAGGTGTTGTTCAGGGTGGACCAGTTTCTCTATGACCATAGTCACACTGGCACCAGTGTCCCTGTAGGCCTGAACCTCAACACCATTTATTTGGGGTAGCTGCCTGTACTTATCCATATTAAGGGGACAAGCAGCTAAGGTGGCTAAATCAATAGCCCCCTCAGAGACTAACACAGCCTCTGTGGCCTCCCTAACAAGGCCAACCCCAACTAAATTACCAAAAGTGAGCCCAGCTACTCCTTTGGATTGGCTATTAGTAGGTTTGCTCCCACCACCACTGCTATTAGTAGGGACACTAGGTGTAGCAGTAGGGGTTGTAGTGGTAGGAGCAGTGGTGCCTTTCTTTGGACAACTGGGATCTGTTGTCCAATGGCCTTTTATCTTACATAAATAGCACCATGGTTTCTTTTCCTTGTTCTGATTAAAGGAGGATTTGGACCCACCCCCCCCACCAGAGTGTTTTTGTTGGCCTGATGAAGACTCATTTTTAGCTTTGTCCCCACCCTTGTCTGAAGACTTACCATCCTTCTTTTTGTTGCCATCTTTGTCACCCCCTGTATGAACTTTTCTGTTCACCCTTGTTCTGACCCATTTGTCTGCCTTCTTTCCCAATTCTTAGGGAGAGGTTAGATCAGAGTCCACCAAGTACTTGTGCAACAAATCAGACACACAATTATTAAGGATATGCTCTCTCAGGATCAAGTTATACAGGCTGTCATAATCAGTAACTTTACTGCCATGTAACCACCCCTCCAAGGCCTTCACTGAATGGTCAATGAAATCAACCCAGTCTTGTGAAGACTCCTTTTTGGTCTCTCTGAACTTTATCCTGTATTGTTCAGTGGTTAAGCCATAACCGTCCAGGAGTGCATTTATAAGAACTTGGAAATTATTGGCATCACTTTCTTTCACAGTAAGGAGCCTATCCCTACCTTTTCCACTAAATGATAGCCATAGGATAGCAGCCCACTGCCTTTGAGGGACATCCTGTACAACACAGGCCCTCTCAAGTGCAGCAAACCACTTGTTAATGTCATCCCCCTCCTTGTAAGGGGGAACTATCTTGTGCAGATTCCTGGAATCATGCTCTTTTACAGGATGACTATGGGGAATACTGCTGCTGCCACCATGGGAATCTAAACCCAACTTCTGTCTTTCCTTCTCTAATTCAAAAGACTGTCTATCCAAATCCAGCTGTTGCTTTTTAAGCTTCAGTCTGGTTTGTTCCACCCTCAACTAATTGAGTTCCCTCTCTAACATTCTGTCATCAGGGTTGGTGGGAGGGACATTCTTAGATACAGAGGTATGATGGGAATGAACAGAAGGAGACCTGTCCCTTACAGAAATCATTCTAACAGCTTGGCTTACAGAAACATCACTACCAGTATGGTGAGAATAAATGCTTTTGCTATGATGTGAGACAACACTATTTGTATGGTGTGGCTCATCATCATTACCAACTATGCTAGACTGTCTAGTAATGGGCAGGCTAGGAAGTTTCTTTCCTGAATCTTTTCCTGAATCAGATTGGGAACTATTAGGTACTTTTTCAACAGATGAGGCACCTATGGCCTTACCTTGTTCTCTAAGCATGTTAATTAACAGTTCCAAGGAAGGATTCTTCCCTACACTCAAACCTCTCTCTACACAGAGACTCCTTGCTCTTTTCCAGCTAAGGTTGTCATATGCAAGTTTGGACAGATCAACATTTTGGCCTGTGCCAGACATTTTTAGAGAGAGTTAAAGTGATAGAAAAAGAGAAAAAAGTTTTTAGAACTTTTTGGAAAGACAGAAAAAAAACTTTTTAAACTTTTAAGAACTTTTTGAAAGTTTAGAAGTACTTTTCAGCACTTAGAAAACAGTGTAAAGAGGAAATGCAAAACTTTTTAGCTATGTGTACACAAACTGAACTTGTTTTGTATATTTTTCTCTTATGAAAAGTACAATGACAAGAGTGGTAAGTAGTCTCAAAGCACTTATCCCACCGCTGCACAACCAATGTAGGAGGCTGGACTGGCTTGTAGTGAGTACCAAGGGGTACTTACACCTTGCACCAGGCCCAGGTATCCCTTATTAGTGTATAGGGTGTCTAGCAGCTTAGGCTGATAGATAATGGTAGCTTAGCAGAGCAGCTTAGGCTGAACTAGGAGACGTGTGAAGCTACTACAGTACCACAAGTGTCACTTGCACAATACCATAAGAAAACACAATACACAGTTATACTAAAAATAAAGGTACTTTATTTTTATGACAATATGTCACAGTATCTCAGAGTGTACCCTCAGAGTGAGGATAGAAAATATACACAAGTTATATGTACACAGTACTAAAAATATGCAGTATAGTCTTAGAAAACAGTGCAAACAATGTATAGTTACAATAGGATGCAATGGAGACACACAGGGATAGGGGCAACACAAACCATATACTCCAAAAGTGGAATGCGAACCACGAATGGACCCCAAACCTATGTGACCTTGTAGAGGGTCGCTGGGACTATTAGAAAATAGTGAGAGTTAGAAAAATAGCCCTCCCCAAGACCCTGAAAAGTGAGTGCAAAGTGCACTGAAGTTCCCCAGAAGACAAAGAAGTCGTAATAGAGGAATAATGCAGGAAAGACACAAACGAACAATGCAACAACTGTGGATTTCCAATCTAGGGTACCTGTGGAACAGGGGGACCAAGTCCAAAAGTCACAAGCAAGTCGGAGATGGGCAAATGCCCAGGAAATGCCAGCTGCGGGTGCAAAGAAGCTTCGACTGGACAGAAGAAGCAAAGGTTTCTGCAGGAACGAAAAGGTCTAGAGACTTTCCCTTTGGTGGACGGATCCCACTTGCCTTGGAGAGTTGTGCAGATGTGCTTTGCCGCCGAAAGGATGCCAACAAGCCTTGCTAGCTGCAAATTGTGCGGTTGGCATTTTTGGATGCTGCTGAGGCCCAGGAGGGACCAGGAGGTCGCAAATTGGACCTGGTGAGAGAGGGGACGTCGCGCAAGAAAAGGAGCCCTCTCTAAAGCAGGTAGCTCCCGGAGAAATGCCAGAAACAGGCACTACAAGGATGTGTGAAACGTGCTCGCCAAAGTTGCACAAAGGAGACCCACGTCGCCGGAGACCAACTTAGAAAGTCGTGCAATGCAGGTTAGAGTGCCGTGGACCCAGGCTTGGCTGTGCACAAAGGATTTCCGCCGGAAGAGCACAGGGGCCGGAGAAGTTGTAAAAGTCGCGGTTACCAACAATGCAGTCTGGAGTGGGGAGGCAAGGACTTACCTCCACCAAACTCGGACTGAAGAGTCACTGGACTGTGGGAGTCACTTGGACAGAGTTGCTAGATTCAAGGGACCTCGCTCGTCGTGCTGAGAGGAGACCCAAGGGACCAGTAATGCAGCTTTTTGGTGCCTGCGGTTGCAGGGGGAAGATTCCGTCGACCCACGGGAGATTTCTTCGGAGCTTCTAGTGCAGAGAGGAGGCAGAGTACCCCCACAGCATGCACCACCAAGAAAACAGTCGAGAAGGCGGCAGGATCAGCGTTACAGAGTTGCAGTAGTGGTCTTTGCTACTATGTTGCAGTTTTGCAGGCTTCCAGCGCGGTCAGCAGTCGATTCCTTGGCAGAAGGTGAAGAGAGAGATGCAGAGGAACTCTGATGAGCTCTTGCATTCGTTATCTAAAGTTTCCCCAGAGACAGAGACCCTAAATAGCCAGAAAAGAGGGTTTGGCTACCTAGGAGAGAGGATAGGCTAGCAACACCTGAAGGAGCCTATCAGAAGGAGTCTCTGACGTCACCTGGTGGCACTGGCCACTCAGAGCAGTCCAGTGTTCCAGCAGCACCTCTGTTTCCAAGATGGCAGAGGTCTGGAGCACACTGGAGGAGCTCTGGACACCTCCCAGGGGAGGTGCAGGTCAGGGGAGTGGTCACTCCCCTTTCCTTTGTCCAGTTTCGCGCCAGAGCAGGGCTAAGGGGTCCCTGAACCGGTGTAGACTGGCTTATGCAGAAATGGGCACCAAATGTGCCCATGAAAGCATTTCCAGAGGCTGGGGGATGCTACTCCTCCCCTGCCTTCACACCATTTTCCAAAGGGAGAGGGTGTAACACCCTCTCTCAGAGGAAGTCCTTTGTTCTGCCATCCTGGGACAAGCCTGGCTTGACCCCCGAGGGCAGAAACCTGTCTGAGGGGTTGGCAGCAGCAGCAGCTGCAGTGAAACCCCAGGAAAGGCAGTTTGGCAGTACCAGGGTCTGTGCTACAGACCACTGGGGTCATGGAATTGTCCCAATAATGCCAGGATGGCATAGAGGGGGCCATTCCATGATCTTAGACATGTTACATGGCCATATTCGGAGTTACCATTGTGAAGCTACATGTAGGTAGTGACCTATATGTAGTGCACGCGTGTAATGGTGTCCCCGCACTCACAAAGTTCAGGGAATTGGCTCTGAACAATGTGGGGGCACCTTGGCTAGTGCCAGGGTGCCCTCACACTTAGTAACTTTGCACCTAACCTTTACCAGGTAAAGGTTAGACATATAGGTGACTTATAAGTTACTTAAGTGCAGTGTAAAATGGCTGTGAAATAACGTGGACGTTATTTCACTCAGGCTGCAGTGGCAGGCCTGTGTAAGAATTGTCAGAGCTCCCTCTGGGTGGCAAAAGAAATGCTGCAGCCCATAGGGATCTCCTGGAACCCCAATACCCTGGGTACCTTAGTACCATATACTAGGGAATTATAAGGGTGTTCCAGAAAGCCAATGTAAATTGGTAAAATTGGTCACTAGCCTGTTAGTGACAATTTGAAAGAAATGAGAGAGCATAACCACTGAGGTTCTGATTAGCAGAGCCTCAGTGAGACAGTTAGTCACAACACAGGTAACACAGTCAGGCACACTTATGAGCACTGGGGCCCTGGAGAACAGGGTCCCAGTGACACATACAACTAAAACAACATATATACAGTGAAAAATGGGGGTAACATGCCAGGCAAGATGGTACTTTCCTACACAACCCCCCCCCCCAAACGAAGGACAATAAGACTAGCCATGACCTGATGAGTCTTCATTGTCTAAGTGGAAATATCTGGAGAGTCCATCTGCATTGGAGTGGCTACTCCCAGGTCTATGTTCCACTGTATAGTCCATTCCCTGTAGGGATATGGACCACCTCAACAATTTAGGATTTTCACCTTTCATTTGTTTTAGCCAAAGTAGAGGTTTGTGGTCTGTCTGAACAATGAAGTGAGTGCCAAACAGGTATGGCCTCAACTTCTTCAGTGCCCAGACCACAGCAAAGGCCTCCCTCTCTATGGCAGACCAACGCTTTTCTCTAGGGGTCAACCTCCTACTAATAAAAGCAACAGGTTGATCCTGGCCCTCAGAATTAAGTTGTGATAGGACTGCCCCTACTCCTAATTCAGATGCATCAGTTTGGACATAGAATTTTTTAGAGTAACAAGGGCTTTTCAGGACAGGTGCAGAGCACATGGCCTGCTTCAGCTCCTCAAAAGCTTTCTGACAGTTTGCTGTCCATAATACCTTTTTAGGCATTTTCTTGGATGTGAGGTCATTAAGAGGGGCTGCAATGGAGCCATAGTTCTTAATGAACCTCCTGTAATACCCAGTGAGGCCTAGGAAGGCTCTCACCTGAGTCTGAGTAGTAGGGGGAACACAATCAATAATTGTTTGGATTTTCCCCTGTAGTGGTGCAATCTGTTCCCCACCAACAAGGTGTCCCAGATAAACCACCTTACCCCGCCCTATCTGGCACTTTGAAGCATTGATAGTGAGGCCTGCCTTTTGCAGGGCCTCCAAAAATGTCCATAGGTGGACCAGGTGATCATCCCAGCTGGAGTTAAAGACAGCTATATCGTCCAAATATGCTGCACTGAAAGCTTCCAGCCCTTGCAGGACTGTGTTCACCAACCTCTGAAAAGTGGCAGGTGCATTTTTCAATCCAAAAGGCATTACTGTGAACTGGTAATGGCCTCCAAAGGTTGAAAATGCTGTTTTAGGTTTAGCATCTTCTGATAATTTGATCTGCAAATTCCCTGCAGTCAAATCAAAAGTGCTTAGATACTTGGCAGATGCCAGTGTATCTATGAGCTCATCTGCCCTGGGTATAGGGTGAGCATCAGTTTTGGTTACCTGGTTGAGACCTCTGTAGTCTACACAAAACCGCATTTCCTTCTTTCCATCTTTGGAATGGGGTTTTGGTACAAGTACCACAGGAGAAGCCCATGGACTTTCAGAGTGCTCAACCACTCCTAGTTCTAACATTTTCTGCACCTCTTGCTTTATGCAGTCTCTGACATGGTCAGGCTGCCTATAGATTTTACTTTTGACAGGCAAGCTGTCTCCAGTATCTATAGTGTGCTCACACCAAGAAGTGGTACCTGGCACAGTGGAGAAGAGTTCAGAAAACTGACACAGGAGATTTATGCAATGGTCTTTCTGCTCTGCAGTAAGACAATCAGCCAAAACTACACCTTCCACAAGAGCATCTTGTTCTGTGGAAGAGAAGAGATCAGGAAGAGGATCACTGTCTTCTTCCTGTCCCTCATCAGTTGCCATGAGCAGGGTGAGATCAGCCCTGTCATAGTAGGGTTTCAGGCGATTGACATGGAGCACCCTAAGGGGACTCCTGGCAGTGCCTAAGTCAACTAAATAGGTGACTTCACCCTTTTTCTCAACAATTGTGTGGGGCCCACTCCATTTATCTTGGAGTGCTCTTGGGGCCACAGGCTCCAAGACCCACACTTTCTGCCCTGGTTGGTACTGAACCAAAACAGCCTTCTGGTCATGCCATTGCTTCTGGAGCTCTTGGCTGGCCTGAAGGTTTTTACTGGCATTTTTCATATACTCAGCCATCCTTGATCTGAGGCCAAGTACATAATCCACAATATCTTGTTTTGGAGCTTTCAAAGGTTGTTCCCAACCCTCCTTGACAAGTGTGAGTGGACCACTAACAGGGTGTCCAAAGAGGAGTTCAAAGGGGCTGAAGCCCACTCCTTTCTGGGGTACCTCCCTGTAGGCAAAAAGGAGGCATGGTAACAGGATATCCCATCTCCTGCGGAGTTTTTCTGGGAGACCCATAATCATGCCTTTGAGAGTTTTATTAAATCTCTCCACCTATCCATTTGTTTATGGATGATAGGGTGTAGTGAACTTGTAAGTCACACCACACTCCTTCCACATGGCCTTTAAGTAAGCAGACATGAAATAGCTTCCCCTGTCTGATACTACTTCCTTTGGGAAGCCCACCCTGGAAAATATTCCCAGGAGGGCCTTTGCCACTGCAGGAGCTGTAGTGGCCCTTAAAGGAATTGCCTCAGGATATCTTGTGGCATGGTCCACTACCACCAAGATAAACCTATTGCCTGAAGAAATAGGAGGGTCAAGGGGGGCAACTATGTCAACCCCTACCCTTTCAAATGGAACCCCAACCACAGGCAGTGGAATAAGGGGTGCCTTTGGGGTGCCACCTGTCTTGCCACTGGCTTGACAGGTTTCACAGGACTTACAAAACTCTTTTGTGTCCTCAGACATTCTAGGCCAATGAAACAAGGGAACAAGTCTGTCCCAAGTTTTCATTTGTCCCAGATGTCCAGCTAGGGGAATGTTGTGAGCAAGAGTTAGGAGGAACTTTCTGTACTCCTGAGGAATCACTAATCTACTGGCAGCTCCAGGTTTAGGATCCCTTGCCTCAGTGTACAAGAGGTTGTCCTCCCAGTAAACTCTATGAGAGTCACTGACATCCCCATTAGCCTGTTTGACAGCTTGCTGTCTCAGACCCTCTAATGTGGGACAGGTTTGCTGTGCCACACTCAGCTCCTCCCTGGCAGACCCCCCTTCACCCAAAAGCTCAGCATTGTCTCCTTCAAGCTCCTCTGGTGAAGGTTCTACACAGGGTGGGAATTCTTCTTCCTCTGAAGTTGAATCCACTGTAGAGGGAGGGATAGTAGGTAGTGCTTTACTTCTACTAGCCCTAGCTTTAGGGAGCACTTGGTCCATTGTTCCAGGATCCAAGCTTCCCTGTCCTTTTTGCTTTTTGGCCTGAGCCCTTGTTAAAGCAAAAATATGCCCTGGGATGCCCAGCATTGCTGCATGGGCCTCCAACTCCACATCTGACCAAGCTGATGTCTCCAAATCATTTCCAAGTAGACAGTCTACAGGTAAATCTGTGGCTACCACAACTTTCTTTGGACCAGTAACCACCCCCAGTTGAGATTTACAACAGCCATGGGGTGGCTAAGTGTGTTGTTGTGAGCATCGGTTACTTGGTACTGGTGACCAAGTAGGTGTTGTTCAGGGTGGACAAGTTTCTCTATGACCATAGTCACACTGGCACCAGTGTCCCTGTAGGCCTGAACCTCAACACCATTTATTAGGGGTAGCTGCTTGTACTTATCCATATTAAGGGGACAAGCAACTAAGGTGGCTAAATCAATAGCCCCCTCAGAGACTAACACAGCCTCTGTGGTCTCCCTAACAAGACCAACCCCAACTAAGTTACCAATAGTGAGCCCAGCTGTAGGAGGCTGGACTGGCTTGTAGTGAGTACCAAGGGGTACTTGCACCTTGCACCAGGCCCAGTTATCCCTTATTAGTGTATAGGGTGTCTAGCAGCATAGGCTGATAGATAATGGTAGCTTAGCAGAGCAGCTTAGGCTGAACTAGGAGACGAGTGAAGCTCCTACAGTACCACAAGTGTCACTTGCACAATATCATAAGAAAACACAATACACAGTTATACTAAAAATAAAGGTACTTTGGGCCATATTTATACTTTTTGACGCTAAACTGCGCTAACGCAGTTTAGCGTGAAAAAAATTAGCCCCGTCTAACGCCATTCTGAAGCGCCATGCGGGCGCCGTATTTATTGAATGGCGTTAGCTGGCGCTAGCAGACCGGAGCTGCCTGGTGTGCGCGAAAAAAAAACACGTACACCAGGCAGCGCCGGCGTAGGGGGAAAATGGCGTATGGGCGTCTTAAAATGGGGCAAGTCAGGTTGAGGCAAAAAAATTGTCTTAACCTGATTTGCGCCATTTTTTTACGACGCCCATCCCCCATTAACATGACTCCTGTCTTAGTAAAGACAGGAGTCATTCCCCCTTGCCCAATGGCCATGCCCAGGGGACTTATGCCCCCTGGGCATGGTCATTGGGCATAGTGGCATGTAGGGGGGCACAAATCAGGCCCCCCTATGCCACAAAAAAAAAATAATAATAATAATAATATGCTTACCTGAACTTACCTTAATGTCCCTGGGGTGGGTCCCTCCATCCTTGGGTGTCCTCCTGGGGTGGGCAAGGGTGGCAGGGGGGGTCCCTGGGGGCAGGGGAGGGCAGCTGTGGGCTCATTTTGAGCCCACTGGTCCATTAACGCCTGCCCTGACCCAGGCGTTAAAAAGAGGCGCAAATGCGGGGTTTTTTGCCCCGCCCACTCCCGGGCGTGATTTTTGACCGGGAGTATAAATACGATGCATATGCGTCGAAGTCATTTTTTTAGACGGGAACGCCTCCCTTGCATCTCATTAAAGCAAGGAAGGGGTTCACGCCAAAAATTACGCTAACTCCGTGCACTTTGGCGCTAGACGCGTCTAACGCCAAAGTATAAATATGGCGTTAGTTTTGAGTCGAATTTGCGTCGGAAAAAACGACGCTAATTCGGCGCAAACGGAGTATAAATATGCCCCTTTATTTTTATGACAATATGCCAAAGTATCTCAGAGTGTACCCTCAGTGAGAGGATAGCAAATATACACAAGATATATATACACAATAGCAAAAATATGCAGTATAGTCTTAGAAAACAGAGCAAACAATGTATAGTTAGAATAGGATGCAAGGGGGACACATAGGGATAGGGGCAACACAAACCATATACTCCAAAAGTGGAATGCGAACCACGAATGGACCCCAAACCTATGTGACCTTGTAGAGGGTCGCTGGGACTATTAGAAAATAGTGAGGGTTAGAAAAATAGCCCACCCCAAGACCCTGAAAAGTGAGTGCAAAGTGCACTAAAGTTCCCCTAAGGACAAAGAAGTCGTGTTAGAGGAATAATGCAGGAAAGACACAAACCAGCAATGCAACAACGGTGGATTTCCAATCTAGGGTACCTGTGGAACAAGGGGACCAAGTCCAAAAGTCACAAGCAAGTCGGAGATGGGCAAATGCCCAGGAAATGCCAGCTGCGGGTGCAAAGAAGCTTCTACTGGACAGAAGAAGCTGAGGTTTCAGCAGGAACGGAAAGGGCTAGAGACTTCCCCTTTGGTGGACGGATCCATTTTGCCGTGGAGAGTCGTGCAGAAGTGTTTTCTCGCCGAAAGAACACCAACAAGCCTTGCTAGCTGCAAATCGTGCGGTTAGCATTTTTGGATGCTGCTGAGGCCCAGGAGGGACCAGGAGGTCGCAAATTGGACCAGCAGAGAGAAGGGACATCGAGCAAGACAAGGAGCCCTATCTGAAGCAGGTAGCACCCGGAAAAGTGCCAGAAACAGGCACTACGAGGATGCGTGAAACGGTGCTCGCCGAAGTTGCACAAAGGAGTCCCACGTCGCCGGAGACCAACTTAGAAAGTCGTGCAATGCAGGTGAGAGTGCCGTGGACCCAGGCTTGGCTGTGCACAAAGGATTTCCGCCGGAAGTGCACAGGGGCCGGAGTAGCTGCAAAGTCGCGGTTCCCACCAATGCAGCCCAGCGAGGTGAGGCAAGGACTTACCTCCACCAAACTTGGACTGAAGAGTCACTGGACTGTGGGGGTTACTTGGACAGAGTCGCTGGATTCGAGGGACCTCGCTCGTCGTGCTGAGAGGAGACCCAAGGGACCGGTAATGCAGCTTTTTGGTGCCTGCGGTTGCAGGGGGAAGATTCCGTCGACCCACGGGAGATTTCTTCGGAGCTTCTGGTGCAGAGAGGAGGCAGACTACCCCCACAGCATGCACAAGCAGGAAAACAGTCGAGAAGGCGGCAGGATCAGCGTTACAGAGTTGCAGTATTCGTCTTTGCTACTATGTTGCAGGTTTGCAGGCTTCCAGCGCGGTCAGCAGTCGATTCCTTATCAGAAGGTGAAGAGAGAGATGCAGAGGAACTCGGATGAGCTCTTGCATTCGTTATCTAAAGTTTCCCCAGAGACAGAGACCCTAAATAGCCAGAAAAGAGGGTTTGGCTACTTAGGAGAGAGGATAGGCTAAAAACACCTGAAGGAGCCTATCAGAAGGAGTCTCTGACGTCACCTGGTGGCACTGGCCACTCAGAGCAGTCCAGTGTGCCAGCAGCACCTCTGTTTCCAAGATGGCAGAGTTCTGGAGCACACTGGAGGAGCTCTGGACACCTCCAAGGGGAGGTGCTGGACAGGGGAGTGGTCACTCCCCTTTCCTTTGTCCAGTTTCGCGCCAGAGCAGGGCTAAGGGGTCCCCTGAACCGGTGTAGACTGGCTTATGCAGAATTGGGCACATCTGTGCCCAACAAAGCATTTCCAGAGGCTGGGGGAGGCTACTCCTCCCCTGCCTTCACACCATTTTCCAAAGGGAGAGGGTGTCACACCCTCTCTCAGAGGAAGTTCTTTGTTCTGCCATCCTGGGCCAGGCCTGGCTGGACCCCAGGAGGGCAGATGCCTGTCTGAGGGGTTGGCAGCAGCAGCAGCTGCAGTGAAACCCCAGGAAGGGCAGTTTGGCAGTACCAGGGTCTGTGCTACAGACCACTGGGATCATGGAATTGTACCAACAATGCCAGGATGGCATAGAGGGGGCAATTCCATGATCTTAGACATGTTACATGGCCATATTCGGAGTTACCATTGTGAAGCTACATATAGGTAGTGACCTATATGTAGTGCACGCGTGTAATGGTGTCCCCGCACTCACAAAGTTCAGGGAATTGGCTCTGAACAATGTGGGGGCACCTTGGCTAGTGCCAGGGTGCCCTCACACTAAGTAACTTTGCACCTAACCTTTACCAGGTAAAGGTTAGACATATAGGTGACTTATAAATTACTTAAGTGCAGTGTAAAATGGCTGTGAAATAACGTGGACGTTATTTCACTCAGGCTGCAGTGGCAGGCCTGTGTAAGAATTGTCAGAGCTCCCTATGGGTGGCAAAAGAAATGCTGCAGCCCATAGGGATCTCCTGGAACCCCAATACCCTGGGTACCTCAGTACCATATACTAGGGAATTATAAGGGTGTTCCAGTAAGCCAATGTAAATTGGTAAATTGGTCACTAGCCTGTTAGTGACAATTTGTAAAGAGAGAGCATAACCACTGAGGTTCTGGTTAGCAGAGCCTCAGTGAGACAGTTAGGCATCACACAGGGAACACATACCTATAGGTCACAAACTTATGAGCACTGGGGTCCTGACTAGCAGGGTCCCAGTGACACATAACAACCATACTGAAAACATAGGGTTTTCACTATGAGCACTGGGCCCTGGCTGGCAGGATCCCAGTGAGACAGTGAAAACACCCTGACATACACTCACAAACAGGCCTAAAGTGGGGGTAACAAGGCTAGAAAGAGGCTACTTTCTCACACAACCCCCCCCCCCAAACGAAGGACAATAAGGCTAACCTTGGCCAGTTGAGACTTTATTGTCTAAGTGGTGATAAGTAGAGAGTAGCTCTGCAATAGACTGGTTACTCCCTTTATCATCCACTATATGGTTACTTCCCTGTGGGGATGTAAACCACCCTGTTTGAAGTTTTTTAGCTAAGCAACAATGTGAAGATGTATTTTCAGAGTTTCTATCAGTAAGTTTTAGTTTAGAGCAGTGGGAATTGTCCACTGAACCTATTTGTAGTGATGGAAATGCCAGACAGGGATGCTGTCTCAGAAAAGCCATAGCTGGGCAAAAACTTTGTCCATATGGCTGGAAGAGAGAACAGGGATGCTGTTTCTCTTAGGTTGGAGCAGGGCAGGGATGCTGTCCTATGAGCTCCACACTAGGGCAGGGATGCTGTCCTAAGTGTTGTGAGGCAGTGCAGAGTTTCTGCACTAAAGTTTCTCTGGGAGGGTTGGAGGGATGCTCCATGTTAACTAAAATGGTGCTCTTTTTGTCACCAATGTTATTTATCCCACATAGAGGTACTTCTACCTCAGGGAGTACAGCTTTGCCAGCTGATGATTCCCTTGGAACAGGTGCCACCCCAGGAGAGGTTTCTCCCACCACAGGAATGGTATCCTGAATGGCAGGGTGGTTAGGGGATACTGTGATACCCTTTTTACCTGTTGATGGAGAGGGATCCTGAGTTTTCAGGCCTTCTCTCCTTTGCTTTTTCATTTCACTAGAAATGAGAGGGAACAATTCCTCAGGGATGCCCAGCATGGCTGCATGGGCATAAAACTCCACATCAGCCCAACCTGAGGCCTCTAGGTCATTACCTAAGAGACAGTCTACAGGTAAGCTAGGTGATACCACCACCTGCTTAGGGCCAGTAACTCCACCCCAACTAAACTGAATTATAGCTAAGGGAAGAAACTTAGTGGAGTTATGGACATCAATAATCTTATACTGTTGTCCAATGATGTGTTGATCAGGGTGCACTAGGTTTTCAGTCACCAAAGTGATACTGGCACCTGTGTCCCTGTAGGCCAAGGCCTCAACACCATTTATTGAAACTGTCTGCCTGTACTTATCCATTGTAAGGGGACAAGCAGCCAGTGTGGCAAGGCCAATGCCACTAGGTGTGACAGAAACTGTCTTGGGACTGACTACCCCAGTTTCTATGATGGACCCATAAGTGAACCCAACTACACCCTTTGCTTGACTGTTGCCAGCAGTCCCACCACTAGTACCACTACTGCTAGGGGCACTAGAGCTTGATGTATTAGTGGTGGTAGGCTCAGGGGGTTTACCTGGACAGGACTTATCCCCTGGCCTATGGCCTCTGTTTTTACACACAAAGCACCAAGGCTTTTTAATGTGTGCAGGTTGAGAAGAAGAGGAAGAATTAGTTTTATCCCCACCCTCTGAAGAGTGTTTAAGATTTGAAGTGGGATCTTTGGTTTTACCCTTATCCCCATGCTTATCTTGAGATTTTTCACCATCTTTCTTCTTATTGCCATCTTTGTCACCCCCTGTATGAACTTTTCTGTTCACCCTTGTTCTGACCCATTTGTCTGCCTTCTTTCCCAATTCTTGGGGAGAGGTCAGATCAGAGTCTACCAGGTACTGGTGCAACAAATCAGACACACAATTATTAAGTATATGCTCTCTCAGGATTGTGTTATACAGGCTTTCATAATCAGTAACTTTACTGCCATGTAACCACCCCTCCAAGGCCTTCACTGAATGGTCAATTAAATCAACCCAGTCTTGTGAAGACTCCTTTTTGGTCTCTCTGAACTTTATCCTGTATTGTTCAGTGGTTAAGCCATAACCATCCAGGAGTGCATTCTTAAGAACTGTAAAATTATTGGCATCACTTTCTTTCACAGTAAGGAGCCTATCCCTACCTTTTCCACTAAATGATAGCCATAGGATAGCAGCCCACTGCCTTTGAGGGACATCCTGTACAACACAGGCCCTCTCAAGTGCAGCAAACCACTTGCTAATGTCACCACCCTCCTTATAAGGGGGAACTATCTTGTGCAGATTCCTGGAATCATGCTCTTTTGCAGGATGACTATGGGGAATACTGCTGCTGCCACCATGGGTATCTAAACCCAACTTCTGTCTTTCCTTCTCTACTTCTAAAGTCTGTCTATCCAAATCCAGCTGTTGCTTCTTGAGCTTCAGTCTGGTTTGTTCCACTCTCAATCTATTGAGCTCCCTTTCTAACAATCTGTCTTCAGGGTGGGTGGGAGGGACATGCCTTGAAACAGAAGTATGGTGAGAATGGACAGAAGGAGACCTGTCCTTTACAGAGGACACCCTAACAGCTTGGCTAACAGAAACATCAGTACCACTGTGGTGTGAGTAAATGCTTTTGCTATGATGTGAGACAACACTATTTATATGGTGTGGCTCATCATCATTACCAACTATGCTAGACTGTCTAGTAATGGGCAGGCTAGGAAGTTTCTTTCCTGAATCTTTTCCTGGGGGAGTCCCTGGATAAGATTGAGAACCATTAGCTACTTTTTCAACAGATGGGGCACTTATGGCCTTATCCTGTACTCTAAGCATGTTAATTAACAGTTCTAAGGAAGGATTCTTCCCTTCACTCAAACCTCTCTCTATGCAGAGATTCCTTGCTCCTTTCCAGCTAAGGTGATCATATGCAAGTTTGGACAGATCAACATTTTGGCCTGTGCCAGACATTTTTTAGAGAGAGTTAAAGTGATAGTAAAAGATAAAAAGTTTGTCAGAGCTTTTAGAAAGACAGAGAAAAAAACCTTTTAAAACTTTTTAGAACTTTTTAGAAGGTTAGAAGTACTTTTCAGCACTTAGAAAAGAGTGAAAAGAGGAAATGGAAAACTTTTTGGCTATGTGTATATACACTCACCTTGTTTTGTATATTTTTCTCTTATGAAAAGTACAATGACAAGAGTGGTAAGTAGTCTCAAAGCACTTATCCCACCGCTGCACAACCAATGTAGGAGGCTGGACTGGCTTGTAGTGAGTACCAAGGGGTACTTGCACCTTGCACCAGGCCCAGTTATCCCTTATTAGTGTATAGGGTGTCTAGCAGCTTAGGCTGATAGATAATGGTAGCTTAGCAGAGCAGCTTAGGCTGAACTAGGAGACGTGTGAAGCTACTACAGTACCACTTAGTGTCATATGCACAATATCATAAGAAAACACAATACACAGTTATACTAAAAATAAAGGTACTTTATTTTTATGACAATATGCCAAAGTATCTTAGAGTGTACCCTCAGTGAGAGGATAGGAAATATACACAAGATATATATACACAATAGCAAAAATATGCAGTATAGTCTTAGAAAACAGTGCAAACAATGTATAGTTACAATAGGATGCAATGGGCAAACATAGGGATAGGGGCAACACAAACCATATACTCCAAAAGTGGAATGCGAACCACGAATGGACCCCAAACCTATATGACCTTGTAGAGGGTCGCTGGGACTATTAGAAAATAGTGAGAGTTAGAAAAATAACCCTCCCCAAGACCCTGAAAAGTGAGTACAAAGTGCACTAAAGTTCCCCTAAGGACAAAGAAGTCGTGTTAGAGGAATAATGCAGGAAAGACACAAACCAGCAATGCAACAACGGTGGATTTCCAATCTAGGGTACCTGTGGAACAAGGGGACCAAGTCCAAAAGTCACAAGCAAGTCGGAGATGGGCAAATGCCCAGGAAATGCCAGCTGTGGGTGCAAAGAAGCTTCTACTGGACAGAAGAAGCTGAGGTTTCTGCAGGAACGAAAAGGGCTAGAGACTTCCCCTTTGGTGGACGGATCCCTTTCGCCGTGGAGAGTCGTGCAGAAGTGTTTTCTCGCCGAAAAAACACCAACAAGCCTTGCTAGCTGCAAATCGTGCGGTTAGCATTTTTGGATGCTGCTGAGGCCCAGGAGGGACCAGGAGGTCGCAAATTGGACCAGCAGAGAGAAGGGACGTCGAGCAAGAAAAGTAGCTCTCTCTGAAGCAGGTAGCACCCGAAGAAGTGCCAGAAACAGGCACTATGAGGATGCGTGAAACGGTGCTCGCCGAAGTTGCACAAAGGAGTTCCACGTCGCCGGAGACCAACTTAGAAAGTCGTGCAATGCAGGTTAGAGTGCCGTGGACCCAGGCTTGGCTGTGCACAAAGGATTTCCGCCGGAAGTGCACAGGGGCCGGAGTAGCTGCAAAGTCGCGGTTCCCAGCAATGCAGCCCAGCGAGGTGAGGCAAGGACTTACCTCCACCAAACTTGGACTGAAGAGTCACTGGACTGTGGGGGTCACTTGGACAGAGTCACTGGATTCGAGGGACCTCGCTCGTCGTGCTGAGAGGAGACCCAAGGGACCGGTAATGCAGCTTTTTGGTGCCTGCGGTTGCAGGGGGAAGATTCCGTCGACCCACGGGAGATTTCTTCAGAGCTTCTGGTGCAGAGAGGAGGCAGACTACCCCCACAGCATGCACAAGCAGGAAAACAGTCGAGAAGGCGGCAGGATCAGCGTTACAGAGTTGCAGTAGTCGTCTTTGCTACTATGTTGCAGGTTTGCAGGCTTCCAGCGCGGTCAGCAGTCGATTCCTTATCAGAAGGTGAAGAGGGAGATGCAGAGGAACTCGGATGAGCTCTTGCATTCGTTATCTAAAGTTTCCCCAGAGACAGAGACCCTAAATAGCCAGAAAAGAGGGTTTGGCTACTTAGGAGAGAGGATAGGCTACTAACACCTGAAGGAGCCTATCAGAAGGAGTCTGTGACGTCACCTGGTGGCACTGGCCACTCAGAGCAGTCCAGTGTGCCAGCAGCACCTCTGTTTCCAAGATGGCAAAGGTCTGGAGCACACTGGAGGAGCTCTGGACACCTCCCAGGGGAGGTGCAGGTCAGGGGAGTGGTCACTCCCCTTTCCTTTGTCCAGTTTCGCGCCAGAGCAGGGCTAAGGGGTCCCCTGAACCGGTGTACACTGGCTTATGCAGAATTGGGCACATCTGTGCCCAACAAAGCATTTCCAGAGGCTGGGGGAGGCTACTCCTCCCCTGCCTTCACACCATTTTCCAAAGGGAGAGGGTGTCACACCCTCTCTCAGAGGAAGTTCTTCGTTCTGCCATCCTGGGCCAGGCCTGGCTGGACCCTAGTAGGGCAGATGCCTGTCTGAGGGGTTGGCAGCAGCAGCAGCTGCAGTGAAACCCCAGGAAGGGCAGTTTGGCAGTACCAGGGTCTGTGCTACAGACCACTGGGATCATGGAATTGTACCAACAATGCCAGGATGGCATAGAGGGGGCAATTCCATGATCTTAGACATGTTACATGGCCATATTCGGAGTTACCATTGTGAAGCTACATATAGGTAGTGACCTATATGTAGTGCACGCGTGTAATGGTGTCCCCGCACTCACAAAGTTCAGGGAATTGGCTCTGAACAATGTGGGGGCACCTTGGCTAGTGCCAGGGTGCCCTCACACTAAGTAACTTTGCACCTAACCTTTACCAGGTAAAGGTTAGACATATAGGTGACTTATAAATTACTTAAGTGCAGTGTAAAATGGCTGTGAAATAACGTGGACGTTATTTCACTCAGGCTGCAGTGGCAGGCCTGTGTAAGAATTGTCAGAGCTCCCTATGGGTGGCAAAAGAAATGCTGCAGCCCATAGGGATCTCCTGGAACCCCAATACCCTGGGTACCTCAGTACCATATACTAGGGAATTATAAGGGTGTTCCAGTAAGCCAATGTAAATTGGTAAATTGGTCACTAGCCTGTTAGTGACAATTTGTAAAGAGAGAGCATAACCACTGAGGTTCTGGTTAGCAGAGCCTCAGTGAGACAGTTAGGCATCACACAGGGAACACATACCTATAGGTCACAAACTTATGAGCACTGGGGTCCTGACTAGCAGGGTCCCAGTGACACATAACAAACATACTGAAAACATAGGGTTTTCACTATGAGCACTGGGCCCTGGCTGGCAGGATCCCAGTGAGACAGTGAAAACACCCTGACATACACTCACAAACAGGCCTAAAGTGGGGGTAACAAGGCTAGAAAGAGGCTACTTTCTCACATCATAACAATCTACCCAAGCTTGTGTGGAAAGGTTGGTGCTGTCCGTAAACCTCTGACAGTATTTCTGAGGGGTCAGCCCAAACTTGGCCAGTGAAGCAGCTTTCATGGGTGCATAGACATCTCTATCCTGTGGAGCAAGTGTAAGAAGTGTGTCCCTCTCCACCAGCAAAAACAGTGTCTACAAATTGGAGGGAGGCAGGCAAAAAGTTAGGGGTGACCACCCTAAGGCTGTCAGGTCTAACAAGCACACTTCCACATTTTGAATCCTCTAGTAGACTCTGTGCTCATGGTGTTCCCCGAAGTTCCATCTTGTTACAGTCTTTGCTCAGCCCTTACATGATCGTGCTAGCTTATTTGATTAAATATTTTGGTTCAGTCTATTTCTTTCAGCGGATGATACACAAACCACTTGGAACCTGTCCCACGATGTCCAATCAGTGGTGGCTCGCCTGTATGATTGCCTCCCCAAGGTTCAGCTTTGGATGAGTTCAAACCATCCCTGGCTTCATGGGGACCAGACATAAATCCTTTGTGCTACTAACCCCTCACTGTTTACATAACCATCATCTTGGCCCATCTACACTGGGCCCTACGTCCACCTCCATGGCAGCTGTGAAAGATCTCAATGTAAAGGTGGATTCCTCCACTACTATGGTAGATCAGAGTCCTTCAGCCGAAAAATCTTGTTTACTCCAAATGCGTTCTCTAAAATGTTTTCACAGCTTTTTCCATTCCTTCACAAGTTTCAAATTAAGAACGCTTTTTGTCACCTCACTTGGATTACAGCCTATCTTGACTTTCCAGCAGTCTTGTTCCAGGAGAACAAATTCAAGATCAGGCTGCAGGACCAGCCCTTGGCTTTCATCAAAGGAACCATCTCTGACCGGCCCTCGCTGCATCGCCTACAGTGAAAGACTTCGGGCCTAATTCCTATAATGAAGGCAATGGCGAGGGAGGACCCTTTCCTCTAACATAATGGTCTACTCATCCGATTTAAATGCGGGCAGATCTATGGAGACTACTGCGCCCTGTCGTGGTGACGCCCTTCTGATGGCCTGAAGGAGTAAGGCCTGTTGGATGTTCACATGTATGTGCGCCCACATCATTCAGATGGGCGGACATGCAGGTTAGTTTTCACTGCCTGTCACCCACAGGAAAACCCTTGCTGTAACTGACAGTGAAAACTGCAAAAATGCTTCCTTTGCCATGGCAGGTGAGATAGGGCATTGTTTTGTTTTTATTTTCAAAAATGAAATCCCTCTTTGAGGTTTTATTTATGAAAAAAATAACTTTTATCACACAGATCCTTCATGTCTGACGGAGACGTACAGCAACATTACAGTGCATTGCAGTGACCACCTTGGCGGTTCCTGTCAATCCTTGAAATGTCCAGAGACGTTTCAAAATGTGGCCGCTGGGACCCCCCAAGAGACACGGGGGGATTTACTCCATCACCCTGGCAGAGGACAGCCCAACTGCAAAATGTTAAATTAGGCCCTTAAACTTATTTAAACAAATGTTATGGTATCAAAGCTACTTTTACTCCTGAACAGTCCTATTCCAACACAGATTTTACACGCACTCCTCTGGTCACCCATTAAGCCCTAAAAACAAGTGTGTATTTGAGAATTCTAAATTTAAGTCCAACGACCACGAGTAGCAGGCCCTGTATCTATAACTCCAGCCCTTCAGTGGAATTACATGCCACCTTATATGATGAAATTCAGAAAACTGCTGAGGACTGGTGGTGTCCAGCCCTCCAGTGCCCTGGGGTCTCTAGTCCTGCGGTCACTTTTTCAAGCCTGTTCAACTGGAGCTGTTGAGTGACTTTTGGTTTTCAGCATCTATATTCCCTAGTTAGGGTGTAGATTGCACTTTACAGGTATCAAAACTAAACTAAAGCAAACACAATAATTCCCCAAAAGCATAAAGCTATGCTCGGCTGCAGCTTGCAGTAGACACTGAGACAGGGAGGTCATAGCAGGATGTGATAAACCTGCTTCCTGGCCTATTGTTGATGGAGATCCTTGGGTGATACCATAGACCTTGGTACCAACCTCATTCATTCCACACATAGTGGTCCACCGACTTCTGAGAACTCACAATCATGACCTCCCTTATATGACAAAGCAGAAGAACTGATCTGCACAGCTGCTCAACGACTGGCGGTGTGTATCTGACTCCAGGCACATTGCTTCGATAGAGCAGCTTCGATAGAGCAGCACTATGTCCTCCATGTACGTAAAGCAGTAATCGACCACATACGTCTTACGCCAGATCTGCAGGACAGTTACTCTTTTAAAAAACACTTGAAGGAACTTCGAAGCAGGCATGTTTATCTACAGAAAAGGTGCTACTATGACACTAGAAATTCTGCAGAAAGAACTCTTGTTCATTTTACGCACTCCCAGGTCTACCACTAATGGTACATCTGGGAATATGTCAAGATTCATGGGTGGATGCTTGGGAACACCTATGTACCAACTATGGAACACCTCCCTGGGCCAAAGTAACTCCAGGCAACAATTTGCCAGACGTGCATGATGCCAGAGGATCAATTCAGCAGTCAATCCAGTGCTTAATTTGTAAATAAAAACGTGCTGGTGCTCAAAGCCTTCCTTTGAACACGCGGTTGCTCTAATTAAATGTGTGAGGACAGACTACTGAGGCAGCATAATCCTGAAGCCACCTTGGGCCTCTTTAATCCATTTACAGACACTCTCTGCCCCTTCCGCTCAACCTTGCAGCTTTCTTCCTTTGTGAGGCTCTTTCGTTTTTCTCTTCCTCCGTGTTTCCCACTTGCATCTTTTGCTCACCATAAATGCCTGATGCAGAAAAATAAGTCCCGGCCCTCAAAAATAAGTGCCGTGCCTCCCTGCCGGAAGCCACAAGCTCAAATTAAGCACTGAGTCAATCAATAGTTCTCTGTATTAGTTCTCTTAGTTTTCTGCTAAAAATAAAATGCTAGGAAGTTGCCAAAACAGAGCAGCCTCGCAAGACTGGGTTTTGCCCAATGGTCTTCTGCTACAGCAGCGTCAGCATTTTTAGTAAAAGAGATCTCCACCCAGACAGGGGGCCTCTCCATAGGGAGGGATCTTCTGCGCCTGGGGGTGATGGGGGTGGAGGCAGCAATCTGTGCAACTCTAAGTCAGACCTTCAGCTTGTTCCAAGGATAAAGTGCCTTCAGATCTGGACGCCCCATCCATGATGTGTATTTCTCGCCCACAGACCACTACATTTCAAGTCATCACTACGATCTGAAGCAGCGTCTCCAATGAGGCTTCAGGTTGTAAGTAAATAGAAGTAAATAAAAAACTTACTTGTTCTCCAACGGCTAAACGGTTTTTCTATTATCACTACTTTTTTCAAGAACATCCTCAGCTACAAAAGAATGAAACAAAGCGCTTAGAAGAGCTCTCCAAACACTGTAACAACAGTTCTTCTGTTCAATCACTGAAGTGTGACACATCACTGGCACTTACAAAGCTTTGCCCTTCACTCACCAGATTCTGTGCCAATGACAGAGGGCACAACGAGGTGGCAGACCGTCTGCTTGTTTTGATTTGTAATTCCCACGTGCATTGCAGTAGGAATCCTCATGCCCTTCTGCCATTGCCCGGTGGCACTTGTAACTGTGCCCTCTGACCCCGTCCTTCTTCACTTTAGTCCCACTCACTGATTACCAGCACACATCCATATGAGGGGCCAGTCAGGTGTGTCCACCCCTCTCCCCCCGGTGGAGGAGGTCAGAGGCCACACACCCATGTGAGGGGCCAGTCAGGTGTGCCCCCCCCCCGGTGGAGGGGGTCAGAGGCCACACATCCATGTTAGGGGCCAGTCAGGTGTGTCCACCCCCCCCGGTGGAGGAGGTTAGAGGCCACACATCCATGTGAGGGGCGAGTCAGGTGTGTCCACCCCCCGGTGGAGGAGGTCAGAGGCCACACACCCATGTGAGGGGTCAGTCAGGAGTCCCCCCCCCCCCGGTGGTGGAGGTCAGAGGCCACACATCCATGTGAGGAGCCAGTCAGGTGTGTCCCCCCCCAGTGGAGGAGGTCAGAGGCCACACATCCATGTGAGGGGCCAGTCAGGTGTGTCCCCCCCCGTGGAAGAGGTCAGAGGCCACACATCCATGTGAAGGACCAGTCAGGTGTCCCCCCCGTGGAGGAGGTCAGAGGCCACACATCCATGTGAAGGGCCAGTCAGGTGTCCCCTCCCCCCCGTGGAGGAGGTCAGAGGTCAGACATCTCTGTTACTCGGTTCAGCTGCTTCTCTGCACCTTCTCCTGGCAGCTGCCCTGGCACATTTCTGTGACCTGGCAATCCTCGCGCTCAACAACATTGGGACTCTAATTCCTAAACTGGAACTGAGGCCTCATTTCACTGCAGATAAACGGTGCCATCGCAGGAGTTACAGAGCTCTTAGCAGACCACAGAGGCAACTATTCCAGCATTTGTACTTAGATGTTGTTCTGAAAGTTGAGCCACTTCCATCGCTGCCTTAAGTCTCCTCTTTGGTGAAGTCCATGAACTCTACTTCTCTGCATTGATGACCCAGATTGTGATGGGTCTTAAAGTGCTGAACATAGCAGAGTGGCTGCTCCCCTACTCTCTTCCTGGTGAGCACTGGGGGGCATATTTATACTTTGTTTGCACCATTTGTGCGTCATTTGTTTTGACGCAAATGCGGCGCAAACTTAACTCCATATTTATAGGTTGATACTAGACACATTTAGCCTCAAAATGTAGGAGTTTGCACCATTTTTTTGATGTGTGAACCTACCTTGCGTCAATGAGATGCAAGGTAGGCGTTCCCATTCAAAAAATGGGGCTATCCCCATAGTGCCATATTTGTCCCCCTGTGCAAAGATGACGCACGGCTGGGATGCGGCCCCAAATAATGGGGTTAAGCTTACTCAGCGCCATTATTTAATGCCGGGGTCAGACCAGCCGTTAGGGGACATGTGGACCCATTTCCATGGTCAAACACCATTAAAAGAACCCACAGATGCCAACCCGAAACTCCAGGAACACCCTCACACACACCAGAGGGATGCCATGGAATGGGGGACCCCATCCCAGGTAAGTAGGGTAAGTATAGGTAACCATTGGGGCCCTCACAAGGGTCCCCTGTGCTCGCCATTGGGGTGGTGGGCATGACTCCTGTCTTTTCTAAGACAGGAGTCATGTTTTAGGATGGTTGTGTGCCTAGAAATGATGCAAGGCTGGCTGGCGGCATTTATTTTGCCACAACCAGCCAAACATCATTTTTGGGCGCACAACTCCCTCACCCCATAACAGTCATCCCCACCCGGCTACTGTGTTGTTTTTTAGACACTAGCCCAAGCTTAGAGCCCGCTTGCGCCATTCTATAAATACGCCGCCCTGCTGGCGTTGTCGAATGACGCAAGCCGGAGCTAAACTTTTTGCCGCAAAACTGCATTAGCGCAGTTTTGTGGCAAAAAGTATAAATATGCCCCTAAATATGTTTGAGAAAGGTCACAAGCCATACTCCATGTGAGCCTGTCATTCTACCATCTGTCAGCACCATTTAAGTTGATCATAATAATTGCCTTTTGAATGTTCTCTGTGTTTCAAGCTGCCCTGGGAGGTGGCGTAGTGAAAACAACAGCAGATCCATCTACAACAAGCTAGACCAGCATGTATTCCATCATGCAGATGGAAGAGTTGTCTAGGGAATGCATTAAGGATCACACAACCAAAGATGCTGCTCGGTGCCTTTTCTCACCCATCACCAATGTCCTGGTTCCTTTTAACATGTATGAGCAGATGTTATTGCCATGTCCTCTAGCTTCTCTGGCAAAACCTTATCAGTTCTAGTTGCAAGGTCCTCTCTTTCTCTTGGACACAATCACCCTCACCCTCTGTCGGAAGTTGGCTCTGTATATACTATCTCAAAGTTCCTTCAAGTAGGGGCGAGCTGCCAGTAGCTCCAGAGCCTCCTGATGCAGGACTCTTGTGCTGAGGCCATTTGTGCAAGACTCACCTCGCACACATCCCCAGACATCCCCAGAAGCCCCAAGACTTACCCCTCACACACCCCAGACATCCACAGGAGCCCCAAGACTCATCCCACACAAACCCCCAGACATCCCCAGGAGCCCCAAGACTTACCCGCATACACCCCCAGACATCCCCAGGAGCCTCAAGACTCACCCGCACACACCCCCAGACATCCTCAGGAGCCCCAAAACTCACCCGCACACACCCTCAGACATCCCCAGGACCCACAAGACGTAACCCTCACACACCCCCAGACATCCCCAGGAGCCCCAAAACTCACCGCACACACCCTCAGACATCCCTAGGAGCCCAAACACGCACCCCTCACACACCCCCAGACAACCCCAGGAGCCCCAAAACTCACCGCACACACCCTCAGACATCCCCAGGATCACCAAGACTCACCCGGACACATCCCCAGACATCCCCAGGAGCCCCAAGACTTACCCCTCACACACCCCCAGACATCCCCAGGAGCCACAAAACTCACCCGTACACACCCTCAGACATCACCAGGAGCCCCAAGACTCACCCCTCACACACCCCCAGACATCCCCAGGAGTCCCAAAACTCACCCGCACACACCCTCAGACATCCCCAGGAGCACCAAGACTCACCCGCACACACCCCCAGGCATCCCCAGGAGCCCCAAGACTTACCCCTCACACACCCCCAGACATCCCCAGGAGCCCCAAAACTCACCCGCACACACCCTCAGACATCCCCAGGAGCCCCAAAGCTCACCCGCACACACAACCGGACAACCCCACGAGCCCCAAGACTCACCCGCACACACCCCCAGACATCCCCAGGAACCCCAAAACGCACCCGCACACACCCTCAGACATTCCCAGGAGCATCAAGACTCACCCGCACACATCCCCAGACATCCCCAGGAGCCCCAAGACTTACCCCCCACACACCCCCAGACATCCCCAGGAGCCCCAAAACTCACCCCGCACATACCCCCAGACATCCCTAGGAGCCCCAAGACTCACCCACACACACCCCCAGACATCCCCAGGAGCCCCAAAACTGACCCTCACACACCACCAGACATCCCCAGGAGCCCCAAGACTCACCTGCACACACCCCAAGACATCCCCAGGAGCCCCAAGACTTACCCCTCACACACTCCAGACATCCCCAGGAGCCCCAAGACTTACCCCTTACACACCCCCAGACATCCCCAGGAGCCCCACGACTCATCCCACACACACCCCCAGACATCCCCTGGAGCCCCAAGACTTACCCCTCACACACCCCCAGACATCCCCAGGAGCCCCAAGACTCACCCCTCACACACCCCCAGACATCCCCAGGAGCCCCAAGACTCACCTCACACACACCCTCAGACATCCCCAGGAGCCCCAAGACTTACCCCTCACACACCCCCAGACATCCTCAGGAGCCCCAAAACTCACCCGCACACACCCTCAGACATCCCCAGGAGCCCCAAGACTCACCCCTCACACCCTCAGACATCTCCAGGAGCACCAAGACTCACCCGCACACATCTCCAGACATCCCCAGGAGCCCCAAGACTTACCCCTCACACACCACTGGACATCCCCTGGAGCCCCAAGACTCACCTGCACACACCCCAGACATCCCCAGGAGCCGCAAGACTTACCCCACACACCCCCAGTCATCCCCAGGAGCCCCAAGACTCATCCCACACACTCCCCCAGACATCCCCAGGAGCCCCAAGACTTACGCCACACACACCCCCAGACATCCCCAGGAGCCCCAAGACTCACCCCGCACACACCCCCAGACATCCCCAGGAGCCCCAAGACTTACCCCTCACACGCCCTCAGACATCCCCAGGAGCCCCAAGACTCACCGCACACCCCCCCAGACATCCACAAGAGCCCCAAAACTCACCCGCACACACCCTCAGACATCCCCAGGAGCCCCAAGACTTACCCCTCACACACCCCCAGACATCCCCAGGAGCCCCAAGACTCACCCGCACACACCCCCAGACATCCACAGGAGCCCCGCAGGTGGGCAGCGGCTCAGCACGTGTGCATTCACCATGGATGGAGATCACCACTTCAACAGCAGAAGAACATCTTTAAAGTCAAATTGGAACTTAAAATGCATACCTTTTTCAGAGCAGCAGTGAGTTCATTGACTGAAAGCAAACCCAATCCTTCAGGAGCCGCCGACACAAGACCTGGGCACAGGGATGAAAAAGACACAATCAGTGCATTTACAGACAGTGACGTGTTCTACAAGAAGCATCGACGCGGAGGTGATTCCATGTGAGCTGATTTAGAAGCAGTATTGTTGGAAAATAAAGGAACAGCATTGAAACGGCAGAATACCAGTGATGGCGTCAAAAGCAAGACAAAGAAGAAGCAAAGGTCCATCCCCTGACTCTCCAGAGAGCCGAGACCCCGATGGCCTTCCGGAGATCTGCTAGTAAAGAACCCCATAACCAAGGAGCCCCATAACCAAGGAGCCCCATAACCCAGGAAGGCCAAGCAGCTTCGCGCAGCTGTAGTTCCAGCAGATCTGCTAGTAAGGAGCCCCATAACCCAGGAAGGCCAAGCAGCTCCAAGCAGCTGTAGTTCCAGCAGATCTGCTAGTAAGGAGCCCCATAACCCAGGAAGCCCCATAACCCAGGAAGCCCAAGCAGCTCCAAGCAGCTGTAGTTCCAGGAGATCTGCTAGTAAGGAGCCCCATAACCCAGGAGCCCCCATAATCCAGGAGCCCCATAAACAAGGAGCCCCATAACCCAGGAAGGCCAAGCAGCTCCGCGCAGCTGTAGTTCCCGGAGACTTGCTAGTAAGGAGCCCCATAATCAAGGAGCCCCATAACCAAGGAGCCCCATAACCAAGGATCCCCCATAACCAGGTAAGGCTTCAAGCAGCTCCGCGCAGTTGTAGTCCCAGGAGATCCGCTAGTAAGGAGCCCCCATAACCCAGGAGCCCCCATGACCAAGGAGCCCCCATAACCCAGGAAGGCCAAGCAGCTCCAAGCAGCTGTAGTTCCAGGAGATCTGATAGTAAGGAGCCCCATAACTAAGGAGCCCCATAACCAAGGAACCCCCATAACCCAGGAAGTCCAGGCAGCTCCAAGCACCTGTTGTTCCAGTAGATCTGCTACTAAGGATCCCCATAACCCAGGAAGGCCAAGCAGTTCCGCGCAGCTGTAGTTCCAGGAGATCTGCTAGTAAGGAGCCCCATAACCCAGGAAGGCCAAGCAGCTCCGCGCAGCTGTAGTTCTCGGAGACTTGCTAGTAAGGAGCCCCATAACCAAGGAGCCCCATAACCAAGGAGCCCCATAACCAAGGATCCCCCATAACCAGGTAAGGCTTCAAGCAGCTCCGCGCAGTTGTATTTCCAGAAGATCTGCTAGTAAGGAGCCCCCATAACCCAGGAGACCCCATGACCAAGGAGCCTCCATAACCCAGGAAGTCCAGGCAGCTCCAAGCAGCTGTTGTTCCAGGAGATCTGCTAGTAAGGTGCCCCATAACCTAGGAAGGTCAAGCAGCTCCGCGCAGCTGTAGTTTCAGGAGATCTGCTAGTAAGGAGCCCCATAACCCAGGAAGGCCAAGCAGCTCCGCGCAGCTGTAGTTTCAGGACATCTGCTAGTAAGGAGCCCCATAACCCAGGAGCCCTCTTAACCAAGTAAGGCTCCGTGCAGTTGTGATTGAAAGGGACAGATGCACCTTCTGTGGACTTCATTCACCAGACTGACTATTGTTTCTAAGCTTTTCTCTTGATGCCAGGTGAAAGGTGCTAATGATCCCCTCGGTCGGATAGCTCAGAAGAAACACCACACGGAGACAATTTCCAGAGTTTATCCTGAGCAAAGAGATATCAAGATAATGACAGGGAGGGCTGGAAGCCACAGGGGCTCCAGAGGACTGTGTTATGCAGCTAACATCCCATATATACATTATAAAAAGAAATAGATAGATAGATAGATAGATAGATAGATAGATAGATAGATAGATAGATAGATAGATAGACAGATACATATCAAGATAATGACAGGGAGGGCTGGAAGCCACAGGGGCTCCAGAGGCCTGTGTTATGCAGCTAACATCCCATATATACATTATTGAAAAAATATATATATATCAACAAGAAACCTGCCCATGAGTCTGAGAAAGGTGCTTGAAGTGCATGAGATACAGGATTGCTGGCAAGCATCTCTTGAAACTTTATATAGAATAGTGAAATCTGCAGCACTCAGGAGGATCTCTTTTATTTAGGATGCATCGGTGATATTGGACTCCGTATGGGCTTCCAAAGATCCAACGGGGCAGTGTGACCCCCGGCTGTAAATGATCTACGTATATTCCTGCATTGTCCAGCTCTCCCATGCTTCAGACCATCTCCAAGGAGCGATGCAGTGGTTATTTTAAGGACCTTCACCCGTTACCTCAGTCATGGACTAGGGGCTGCAGCTCCGACCACTGGCATGCCCCTTGTGATCCCTGCAACTGCCTTCGGGACCCCGGCCCTCAGGTGCCAAAATCAGTGCCAGGAACACAGTGGCAGCTCGTCCTTATGGGCTTAGGCTGGGGCTCCACTCGCTTTCTGTTTTGTTTTTTACACTAATAGTGAACACTGCCATATTATTCACTATTAAAGGAATACGAAATGGAGTACAAATAGCGGGAATATGACATATTTTTAAATAAATGTTGTATGTGTGTGCTTGCAGGAGTGTGCGTTTATGTGGGAGAGTGTGTTCATGTGTCAGTGTATGTGTAAGCATGTGCTTGTGAGTAAAACTGAAGGTCAAAGGGCGTGTGATGTCACTTCTGCTACCCCTGCCATTTTGGTGAATTAGCGTTCATGAGCTCGGTAGATCGGTGAGAAATAAGCGATTACCCTTGTGTCTGAAGTTTGCTGATCAGACAGAAGAGCTGCAGTTTGTGGATTGTAGGAGGCTGGTCTGGCATATAGTGGGTACCAGATGGTACTTACACCTTGTGCCAGGTCCAGTTATCCCTTATTAGTAGATTAGTAGTGTTCTAGCAGCTTAGGCTGATAGAGGTAGCTATAGCAGAGCAGCTTAGGCTGAACTAGGAGACATGCAAAGCTCCTACTATACCACTTATATCGCTTAGCACTATATCATAAGAAACACAATACACAGAGGCCTAGGGGCAACACAAACAATACACTCCAAAAGTGCAATGTGAACCACAAATGGACCCCAGGCCTAGTGTAGTGTGTAGAGGGTCACTGGGAGTGTAAGAAAACACTAAGGGTGTCCAAGATACCCCACCACAAGACCCTGAAAAGTAGGAGTAAATTTACCCTACTACCCCAGAAAGACAGTAAAGTCGAGATAGGGGATTCTGCAAAGACAACAACTGACTGCAAAGCACTGAAGACGGATTCCTGGAGCTGAGGACCTGCAAAGGAGGGGACCAAGTCCAAGAGTCACGCAAGTGTCCGGGGGGGCAGGAGCCCACTAAACCCCGGATGAAGGTGCAAAAGGGCTGCCTCCTGGTGGAAGAAGCCAAAGATTCTGCAAGAACGGAAGGTGCCAGGAACTTCTCCTTTGCACAGAAGATGTCCGATGGTGTGCTGGAGGATGCAGAGTTGTTTCCACGCAGAAAGACCACAAACATGCCTTGCTATCTGCAAGAGTCAGGGTTGAAGGTTTTGGGTGCTGCAAGGGCCCAGGAAGAACCAGGAGGTCGCCCCTTGGAGGAGGAGACAGAGGCGGCACTCAGCAACACGGAGAGCCCACGCAGAAGCAGGCAGCACCCGCAAAAGCACTTCAGCAGGCGTTCAGAAGATCTGAGCATGACGGTCGACTCAGCACAACAAAAGAGGGTCCCACGAAGCCGGAGTCCAACTCAGCAAGTTGGGCAATGTAGGACAGAGTGCTGGGGATCTGGGCTAGGCTGTGCACAAAGGAAGTCTTGCAAAAGTGCACAGAAGCCCGAGCAGCTGCAGTTCACGCAGTACACAGGATTACTGTCTGGCGTGGGGAGGCAAGGACTTACCTCCACCAAATTTGGACAGAAGGACCACTGGACTGTCGGGGACACTTGGATCCAGCTCCTGTGTTCCAGGAACCACGCTCAGCAAAATGAGAGGGGACCCAGAGGACCAGTGAAGCTAAAGTTTGGTGCCTGCGTTGGCAGGGGAACGATTCCGTCGACCTACTGGAGATTTCTTCTTGGCTTCCAGTGCAGGGTGAAGGCAGACAGCCCTCAGAGCATGCACCACCAGGAAACAGTTGAGAAAGGCGGCAGGATGAGGTGCTACAATGTTGCTGGTAGTCTTCTTGCTACTTTGTTGTGGTTTTGCAGGTGTCCTGGAGCAGTCAGTGGTCAATCCTTGGCAAAAGTCAAAGGGGGAAGTGCAGAGGAACTCTGGTGAGCTCTTGCATTCGGTATCTGAAGATAAACCCACAGGAGAGACCCTAAATAGCCATCAGAGGAGGTTTGGCTACAGAGGAAGGTAAGAACCTATCATGAGAGGTCTCTGACGTCACGTGCTAGCACTGGCCAATCAGAGGTCTCCATTGTGCCCTCACACCTCTGCATCCAAGATGGCAGAGGCCTGGGACACACTGGAGGAGCTCTGGGCACCTCCCCTTGGGAGGTGTTGATCAGGGAAGTGGTCACTCCCCTTTCCTTTGTCCAGTTTCACACCAGAGCAGGGCTGGGGGGATCCCTGAACCGGTGTAGACTGGCTTATGCAAGGAGGGCACCATCTGTGCCCATCAAAGCATTTCCAGAGGCTGGGGGAGGCTACTCCTCCCAGCCCTGACACCTTTTTTCAAAGGGAGAGGGTGTAACACCCTCTCTCAGAGGAAATCCTTTGTGCTGCCTTCCTGGGACTGGGCTGCCCAGGCCCCAGGGGGGCAGAAACCTGTCTGAGGGTTGGCAGCAGCAGCAGCTGCAGAGAAAACCCCAGAGAGTTAGTTTGGCAGTACCCGGGCTCTATGTTGGAGCCCCGGGGATGCATAGAATTGAATTGGGGTGACAATTCCATGATCCTAGACATGTTACATGGCCATGTTCGGCGTTACCATTGTGACGCTACATACAGGTATTGACCTATATGTAGTGCATGCGTGTAATTGTGTCCCTGCTCTCATAGTCCAGGGAATTTGCCCTGAACAATGTGGGGGCACCTTGGCTAGTGCCAGGGTGCCTTCACACTTAGTAACTTTGCACCTAACCTTCACTAAGTGAGGGTTAGACATATAGGTGACTTATAAGTTACTTAAGTGCAGTGTAAAATGGCTGTGAAATAACGTGGACGTTATTTCACTCAGGCTGCAGTGGCAGTCCTGTGTAAGAATTGTCTGAGCTCCCTATGGGTGGCAAAAGAAATGCTGCAGCCAATAGGGATCTCCTGGAACCCCAATACCCTGGGTACCTAGATACCATATACTAGAATATTATAAGGGTGTTCCAGTGTGCCAATTAGAATTGGTGAAAATGATCACTAGCCTATAGCGACAATTTTAAAGGCAGAGAGAGCATAAGCACTGAGGTTCTGGTTAGCAGAGCCTCAGTTATACAGTAAGGCACTGTGGGAGGCTGGCCTGGCTTGTTGTGGGTACCAAGGGGTACTTACACTCTGTACCAGCTCCAGTTATCCCTTATTAGTGTAGAAGAGGTGTTTCTAGCAGCTTAGGCTGATAGAAGGTAGCTATAGCAGAGCAGCTTAGGCTGAACTAGGAGACATGCAAAGCTCCTACTAAACCACTGGTGTCATATGCACAATATCATAAGAAACACACAATACACAGATATACTAAAAATAAAGGTACTTTATTTTTATTACTATATGCCAAAAGTATATCAATGAGTACCCTCAGTATGAGGATGCCGAATATACACAAGATATATGTACACAATACCAAAAATATGCAGTAATAGCAAAATGAAGTAATGCAAGCAATGTAAAGTTACAGTAGATTGCAATAGGAGCACATAGGTATAGGGGCAACACATACCATATACTCCAAAAGTGGAATGCGAACCACGAATGGACCCCAAACCTATGTGAGCTTGTAGAGGGTCGCTGGGAATGTAAGAAAACAGTGAGGGTTAGAAAAATAGCCCACCCCAAGACCCTGAAAAGTAGGTGTAAAGGGCACCTATGTTCCCCAGAGAGCACAGAAGTCGTGATAGGGGAATTCTGCAAGGAAGACCAACACCAGCAATGCAACCAAAGTGGATTTCCGGACGAGAGTACCTGTGGAACAAGGGGACCAAGTCCAAGAGTCGCGACAAAGTCGAGAGTGGGCAGATGCCCAGGAAATGCCAGCTGAGGGTGCAAAGAAGCTGCCACCGGATGGTAGAAGCTGTGGATTCTGCAAGAACGAAGAGGGCTAGAAACTTCCCCTTTAGAGGATGGATGTCCCACGTCATGAAGAAGCTTGCAGAGGTGTTCCCACGCAGAAAGACCGTAAACAAGCCTTGCTAGCTGCAAGGGTCGTAGTTAGGGTTTCTGGATGCTGCCGTGGCCCAGGAGGGACCAGGATGTCGCCACTTGGATGAGGAGACAGAGGGGGCACCCAGCAAGTCAGGGAGCCCTCACAGAAGCAGGCGGCACCCACAGAAGTACCAGAACAGGCACTTGGAAGAGGAGTGAACCGGAGCTCACCCGAAGTCACAAAAGGGAGTCCCACGACGCCGGAGGACAACTCAGGAGGTTGTGCACTGCAGGTTAGAGTGTCGGGGACCCAGGCGTGGCTGTGCACAAGGAAATCCTGGAAGAGTGCACAGGAGCCGGAGCAGCTGCAAATCACGCGGTACCCAGCAATGCAGTCTAGCGTCGGGAGGCAAGGACTTACCTCCACCAAACTTGGACTGAAGAGTCACTGGACTGTGGGAGTCACTTGGACATAGTTGCTGAGTTCCAGGGACCACGCTTGTTGTGATGAGAGGGGACCCAGAGGACCGGTGATGCAGTCTTTTGTTGCCTGCGGTTGCAGGGGGAAGATTCCGTCGACCCACTGGAGATTTCTTCAGAGCTCCTAGTGCAGAGAGGAGGCAGGCTACCCCCAGAGCATGCACCACCAGGAAAACAGTTGAGAAGGCGGCAGGATCAGCGATACAAGGTTGCAATAGTCATCTTTGCTACTTTGTTGCGGTTTTGCAGGCGTCCTGAGCAGTCAGCATTGATCCTTTGGCAGAAGGTGAAGAGAGAGATGCAGAGGAACTTGGATGAGCACTTGCATTAGTTATCTGAAGAATTCTCCAAAGCAGAGACTCTAAATAGCCACAAAAGGAGGTTTGGCTACCAGGTTAGGAGGATGGGCTACCAAGAGAGGTAAGAGCCTATCAGAAGGAGCCTCTGACGTCACCTGCTGGCACTGGCCACTCAGAGCAGTCCAGCGTGCCAGCAACACCTCTGAATCCAAGATGGCAGAGGTCTGGGGCACACTGGAGGAGCTCTGGGCACCTCCCCTGGGAGGCTGGGCGCCCCCTCTGTCTCCTCCACCAAGTGACGACATCCTGGTCCCTCCTGGGCCACAGCAGCACCCAAAAACCTCTACTGTGACCTTTGCAGCTAGCAAGGCTTGTTTGCAGTCTTTCTGCGTAGGAATACCTCTGCAAGCTTCATTGTGACGTGGAACATCCATCCTCCAAAGGAGAAGTTCTTAGTCCTCTTCTTTCTTGCAGAACTCCAAGCTTCTTCCATCCAGTGGCAGCTTCTTTGCAACCTCAGCTGGCATTTCCTGGGCTCCTGCCCACTCCCGACACTGTCGCGACTATTGGACTTGGTCCCCTTGTCTTACAGGTAATCAGGTCCGGAAATCCACTGTTGTTGCATTGCTGGTGTTTCTTCTTCCTGCAGAATCCCCCTATCACGAGTTCTGTGCTCTCTGGGGGTAGTAGATGCACTTTACACCTACTTTTCAGGGTCTTGGGGTGGGCTATTTTTCTAACCCTCACTGTTTTCTTACAGTCCTAGCGACCCTCTACAAGCTCACATAGGTTCGGGGTCCATTCGTGGTTCGCATTCCCCTTTTGGAGTATATGGTTTGTGTTGCCCCTATACCTATGTGCTCCTATTGCAATCTACTGCTTACATTACTTTTCTTGCTATTACATACCTAATTTTGGTTTGTGTACATATATCTTGTGTATATAACTTATCCTCATACTGAGGGTACTCACTGAGATACTTTTGGCATATCGTCATAAAAATAAAGTACCTTTATTTTTAGTACTTCTGTGTATTGTGTTTTCTTATGATATTGTGCATATGACACCAGTGGTATAGTAGGAGCTCTACATGTCTCCTAGTTCAGCCTAATCTGCTTTGCCATAGCTACCTTCTATCTACACTAATAAGGGATAACTGGACCTGGCACAAGGTGTAAGTACCTCTGGTACCCACTACAAGCCAGGCCAGCCTCCTACTGTGCCCTCTTTGCATAAAACAGTCTACACCAGTTCAGGGATCCCCCAGTCCCTGCTCTGGCATGAAACTGGACAAAGGAAAGGGGAGTGACCACCCCTGTCCATCACAATCCCAGGGGTGGTGCCCAGAGCTCCTCCAGTGTGTCCCAGACCTCTGCCATCTTGAATCCAGAGGTGTGAGGGCACAATGGAGAACTCTGAGTGGCCAGTGCCAGCAGGTGACGTCAGAGACCCCTCCTGATAGGTGCTTACCTCACTAGGTGGCCAATCCTCCTCTGGGGGCTATTTCCTCAGATGACAATTTGCAAGAATTGACCAGAGTTCCTCTGCATCTCCCTCTTCGACTTCTGCCAAGGATTGACCGCTGACTGCTCCAGCACGCCTGCAAATCTGGAACAAAGTATCAAGAAGACTACCAGCGTCATTGTGGCGCCTAATCCTGCTGGCTTTCTCAACTGTTTCCTGGTGGTGCATGCTCTGGGGGCTGTCTGCCTTCACCCTGCACTGGAAGCCAAGAAGAAATCTCCTGTGGGTCGACGGAATCTTCCCCCTGCTCTAGCAGGCACCAAACCTCAGCGTCACTGGTACTCTGGGATCCCTCTCATCCTGACGAGCGTGGCCCCTGGAAACAGGTGGTGGACCCAAGTAATCCAGACTGTCCAGTGGTCCAACTGTCGAATTTGGAGGAGGTAAGTCCTTGCCTCCCCTCTGCAGACAGTAATCCTGTGCACTGCGTGAACGGCAGTTGCTAGGGCTTCTGTGCACTTTTGCCAGGAATCCTTCATGCACAGCCCAGCCCAGGTCCCCAGCACTCCGTCCTGTATTGCTCAACTCGCTGAGTTGACCACCCGCTTCGTTGGACCCGCTTTTGTCGTTTTGAAATGACCACCATGCTCAGTTTTCTTTGAACCTATGTTCAAGTACTTCTGCTGGTGCTGCCTTCTTGTGCATGGGCTTTCTTTATTGCTGTAGGCCCCCTCTGTCTCCTCTTCCAAGTGGCGATCTCCTGGTCCTTCCTGGACCTGGGCAGCACCCTTTTTCTTCAACCACGACCTTTGCGCGCTAGCAAGGCTTGTTTATGGTCTTTCTCCAAAGAAACAATGCTGCATCCTCCAGCACTCCGTGGGACATCTTCTGCACAAAGAAGAAGTTCCTAGCACCTTTTGTTGTTGCAGAATCTTCGGCTTCTTCCATCTGGAGGCAGCCATTTTGCACCTTTTCCGGGGTTTAGTGGGCTCCTGCCCCCCCTGGACACTTTTGTGACTCTTGGACTTGGTCCCCTTCCTTTAAACATACACAGGTCCAGGAATCCATCTTTAGTGCTTTGCAGCCTGTTGTTTTCTTTGCAGAATCTCCCATCACAAGTTTTGTGTGTTTCTGAGAAAGTAGTATCACTCTACTCCTATTTTTAAGGGTCTTGGGTGGGGTATATTGGACACCCTTAGTGTTTTCTTACACTCCCAGCTATCCTCTACACACTACACTAGGCCAGGGGTCCCGAAGTGGTTCGCATTACACTTTCTTAGTATATGGTTTGTGTTGCCCCTAGGCCTATTGCATCCTATTGTATTCTAGAGAGTTTGCACTACTTTTCTAACTGTTTACTTACCTGATTTTTGTTTCTGTGTATATTTTGTGTATTCTACTTACCTCTTAAGAGAGTATATCCTCTGAGATTTTTTTGGCACATTGTCACTAAAAAAAAGTACCTTTATTTTAAGTAACTCTTAGTATTGTGTTTCTTGTGATATAGTGCTATATGAAATAAGTGGTATAGTAGGAGCTTTGCATGTCTCTTAGTTCAGCCTAAGCAGCTCTGCTATAGCTATCTCTATCAGCCTAAGCTGCTAGAACACTACTAATCTACTAATAAGGTATAACTGGACCTGGCACAAGGTGTAAGTACCATCAGGTACCCACTATGAGCCAGGCCGGCCTCCTACATTCATCTAGTGTATAATGGACTCCCGCTTCAAATGGTAGGTTCTGGTGACATCTTGTTCCCTGAGCCCAAGGATGGTTGTTGGAAGATCCTCTCCCACCTTCTGTACTGCCTTTGTGGCTGCTGTGGTGGTGATTAAGGTTGCTGTGGTGGTACCAGCACCCCATGGTTGGCCCAGGGACTACTGGACTTCTCAATAACCCCTAGGGTCAACATCTTGGAGACCTCCTCCTTGATGCTGGCCTTCATCTTATCCGACAACCTGTAAATGTTGGTCTTCACAGGGGGACTGTCTCCCGTGTCATTGTCATGGACACACAGATGAGTAAGTCCAGAAGTAAGGGAAAACAGGGAAGATAACTGCTCTAACTCATAGCAGTCTCCTATCTGATCTAGAGTCAGGGAGTCAGAGAGAATGACACCCTCCACTGACCCTGTAGTGAATCCTAGTTTATTTTAATTGGATAACAGGAGGTAGCTTAGCCTTTGGCTTGCAGACTCGTGCCCCCGTCACCTAGTGACTTTTAACCTACTTAGCTAGCTTGCTCTACCTTATCCTATTTAATTATTTAATTCTTCTAAGATGGCTGCCTTGTTTATAGTAAGGCCACTTGTTATGATTTGCATTATCAGTGCCACCGCGTTAAGGCGTCAAAATCAAGTGACAAAGACAAACAAACAGTAGGTGTTCACACTTAGGGAATTTCCCTCTCCATGCTTTCGAGGGAATTGTTTCTATTAATTGCCGCCCCAAGCAATCCTGTTATCTATTGTTTGGGAACACACCTACGTCAGGGGTCCAAGTACATCACACTTTAGACAGATAATCAGAGGGATTCCGAGCAGAGTGCATAGCCACCATCGCTGATATCGATTCTGCACGTCGTCTTGACGCTGACCTAGTCTTCGTGTCCTTACGGAGTCTAAGATAGAGACCTCATTCCATGGTAACGAGGGTTGGGGGTCCTCTCATGGACATGGCATTGGCAGATTAGGTTTAACATACCCAGCTCTCCTTTAGGTAGGAGGTTAGGCCTATCATGATAAGGTATTAGGACATAATACACACTCTATGTCTTTTCATGTTATTGCAAGATGGTAGGGGTCTTTGTAATAATGACTCTCTTCTTTACAATTCTGTTTCTTGCCCTATTCATTATCCTAATCATTGCAGCCCATGCAACTTATCGCAAATTGCAGTAGTGTTAAATAAAAAGCATGGAAACTTTACTGCATTTTCGTTATTGCCTGTGTTTGGATGAGACATGATATATCTGTGAGAAAGAGGTAATCTCCGTTTAACCACGACACTCCCTGAGATGTCATACTTTTAAGTCCATGCGTAAAGGCTGCCACAAATCACCTTTTAAAGTTTGGGTTTTTGGTGAGGTGTTGCTAGTGAGCCGGAAGGGTTGGGACTACAGCTGCGACTTGTGTAGGATAGGCATAGTCGCCTTCAAACATAAGTCTGTCATCCTTAAACCAGCAGTCTTGCCTAGACCAAGAGTCCAACTACGAAAACCCATTGCCTCTTTGGGAGAGAGGAGGTCGGGGAGAGGTTCACTATCCTCTTCCATATCCTCATCTGTGACCAGGAGCATAATGACCTCAGACCTCTCAAAGTGAGGTTTGAGTCTGTTATGATGGAGGACCCTTAGGGGGTGCCTAGGGGTCTTGAGGTCCACTAGGTAAGTGGCCTCCCCTTCCGATCCTTAATCTCAAATGGGCCAGACCAGTGGTCCTGGAGAGACCTAGGTTCTACTGGCTCCTTCACCCAAACAATGTCTCCAGGTGAGAACTCAACCAGAGTGGCCTCCCGGTCATACCACTCCTTCATCACCTCTTAACTGGCCTCGTGGTTACTCTTGGCCTGCTTCCAGAAGCGTTGGGTTTGGTTGCGGAGGGCCAGCATGTAACTGACCACATCCCAGGGATGTGTCTTGGGAGCTTTCTCCCAGCCCTCTTCAACTATGCTTAGCGGTCACTGACAGGGTGACCATAGAGAAGTTCAAAGGGGCTGAACACCACCCCTTTCTGGTGCACCTCCCTATAAGCAAACAGCAGGCATGGCAAGAGGACGTGCCACTTATGCCTCATGGCTTCAGTTAGGCTATTGATCATGCCTTTAAGGGTCTTGTTGAATCTCTCAACAAGCCCATTGGATTGAGGTTGATAAGGGGCGGGAAACCGGTAGGTCACCCCACACTCATCCTACATGGACTTCATGTATGCAGACATGAATTTGTGCCTCTGTCAGACACAACTTCCTTATGGAATCCCACATGGTTAAATATTCCCAGAAGGGCTCAGGTCACCACCGGTGCAGTCTCTGTTCTCAGAGGGATTGCCTTTGGATAGCGGGTGGCATGGTCCACCAAAACGAGGATAAACCTGTTGCCCAAGGAAGTTTTGGGGTCCAAGGGACCAACAATGTCGATGCCCACCCTTTCAAAGGGGGTGCCAACGACGGGGAGTGGGATCAGGGGAGCTTTAAGCTTTTTCCCTGTCTTCCCACTAGCCTGGCTGGTAAGGCAGGCTTTACAGAAATTATCTGAGGCTACCCTCATTCTAGGCCAATGGAAGTGGGTGACAAGCCTGTCAAAGGTCTTGTCTTGCTCCAGATGTCCTGCCAGGGGAATGTCGTGAGCCAGACCCAGTAGGAAGGCTCGGTAACACTGGGGGACCACCAGAACACGTGCTGCCCCAGGGCCCAGAACCTTAGGCTCACGGTAAAGGAGATCATTCTCCCAGTAGATATTGTAAGTGACAGAGGCTTCACCAGCTGCTTGGGCTGTGGCCTGTTGCCTCAGACCCTCAAGGGCGGGGCATTCTTTCTGCGCCTTGCAGAACTCTGCCCTAGTTGGCCCACCCTCTATTTGCCAGCCAGCAAGTTCAGGCAGGTTGCCCATGTCAGCAATGTGCTCTCCAGTTGGCTCAGGGGCCTCCTCCTCCTAAGGGGCCCCATTCACCACCTTGGGAACATCTGAGGTGGGTTTCCCACGCCTCTTGCCCTTCCTCTTTGCAGCTGTCTGGGCCATTGTCCAGGCTCCAGATGTCCTTGACTCGGGCAGCCATGGACCCTATGGTCATGCAGACTAACTCAGGCAAACCTAACATCTTCAGGCGGGATCTGAGCTCTACCTCCTTCCAGGTATGGCGGGACCCACAGCTACTTTCAGAGTAACAGACCACCCCCCACTCAAAGGGAACCAGAGCCACCGGTCGGTGACTCTCACGATTGTCAGTGACTATGACTTGGTGGAATGTATCTGGGACTATCTGCTCTGCTGACACCTGCTGACTCTTGACACTAGTCATACTATCTCCTGTGTCACGCAGAGCCTCCACCCTTTGCCCATCAATGGTGACCCACTGCCTATACTTTGAAGTATTTGCCGGCATGTGGCCTTTAGGCACCATCTCTCTATCTCCCAGGGACACTAGGGAAACCTATGTCTGCCCCCCAAAGCTAACTGGGACTATCTCCCCCTGAGCACTACACTAGCCGACCCAGGTGTCTGTCCAGTGGTGGACTCTGCTCTCTTGGAACACTGGGAGTCGCCGTTAGAGTGTCCATGCGGGTAGCACTCTAAGCATTTAGGGGATGAACTTCCCTAACTTTCTGTCAAAGAACCCTGGTTTCTTTCCAAATCTAGAAGAGGAATGGTTACCACCCCCCCTTGGGAATTGTTTGGGGGGCCTTTTGAGAACTCCTTTTCTTTAAGTTTTTCTACCCCCTCTTTCTTCTGTTGGGAACCCTGACCACCTTTGTGGGTGTCCCCACCAGATGCCTTCTTGGACACTGGTACTAACCCAGAGATCCACCTCCTCAGCAAGCTTCCTGGGATCAGTCAGCATACTATCTACCAAGTGCTGCCGCAACTCTGTAAAAGAAATACTGAGCATATGCTCTCTCAGAATCAAGTCATATAACCCTTTGTAATCATCTACTTTGCTGACCCGCACCCATCCATCCAGTGCCTTATTGGAGAAATCATAACACTCTACCCAAGTTTGTGTGGGAAGTTTGGTGCTGTCCCTAAACCTCTGACGGTATTTCTGAGGGGTCAGCCCAAACGTGGCCAGTGAAGCAGCTTTCATGGGTGCATAGACATCTCTATCCTGTGGATCTAGTCTAAGAAGTGTGTCCCTCCCCACCAGCAAAAACAATATTTTGGTTCAGTCTATTTCTTTCTGTGGATGATACACAAACCACTTGGAACCTGTCCCACGCTGTCCAGCCAGTGGTGGCTCGCCTGTATGATTGCCTCCCCAAGGTTCAGCTTTGGATGAGTTCAAACCATCCCTGGCTTCATGGGGACCAGACATAAATCCTTTGTGCTAGTAACCCTTCACTGTTTACATAACTATCATCTTGGCCCACCTACCCTGGGCCCTACGTCCACCTCCATGGCAGCTGTGAAAGATCTCAATGTAAAGGTTGCTTCCTCCACTACTATGGTAGATCAGAGTACTTCAGCCGAAAAATCTTGTTTACTCCAACTGCGTTCACTAAAATGCTTTCACAGCTTTTTCCATTCCTTCACAAGTTTCAAATTAAGAACGCTTTTTGTCAGCTCACTTGGATTACAGCCCGTCTTGACCTTCCAGCAGTCTTGTTCCACGAGAACAAATTCAAGGTCACGCTGCAGGACCAGCCCTTGGCTTTCATCAAAGGAACCATCTCTGACCGGCCCTCGCTGCGTCGCCTGCAGTGAAAGACATCGGGCCTAATTCCTATATTGGAGGCAATGGCGAGGGAGGACCCTTTCCTCTAACATAATGGTCTACTCATCTGATTTAAATGCGGGCAGATCTATGGTGCAACCACAACAGAGACTACTACACCTCCGTCGTGGTGACGCCTTTCTGATGGCCTGAAGGAGTAAGGCCTGTTGGAGGTTCAAAGTATATTGGCGGCAATGGCGAGGGAGTACCCTTTCCTCTAACATAATGGTCTACTCATCCGATTTAAATGCGGGCGGACCTATGGAGACTACTGCGACTCTGTCGTGGTGACGCCCTTCTGATGGCCCGAAGGAGTAAGGCCTATTGGAGGTTCACATGTATGTGCACCCACATCATTCAGAAGGGCGGACATGCAGGTTAGTTTTCACTGCCAGTCACCCACAGGAAATCCCTTGCTGTAACTGACAGTGAAAACTGCAAAATGCTTGCCTCGCCATGGCAGGTAAGGTAGGCCATTGTTTTGTTTTTATTTTCAACAATGGAAATCCCTCTTTGAAGTTTTGTTTATGAAAAAAATATTAACTTTTATCACACAGATCCTTCATGTCTGACGGAGACGTACAACAACATTACAGTGCATTGCAGTGACCAACTTGGCGGTTCCTGTCAATCCTTGAAATGTCCAGAGACGTTTCAAAATGTGGCCGCTGGGACCCCCTCAAGAGACACGGAGGGATTTACTCCATCACCCTGGCGGAGGACAGCCCAGCTGCAAAATTTTAAATTAGGCCCTTAAACTTATTTAAACAAATGTTATGGTATCACAGCTACTTGTACTCCTGAAACGTCCTATTCCAACACAGATTTTACACGTACTCCTCTGGTCACCCGTTAAGGCCTAAAAACAAGTGTCTATTTGAGAATTCTAAACTTAAGTCCAACGACCATGAGTAGCAGGCCCTTTATCTATAACTTCGGCCCTTTAATGGAATTACATGCCACCACATATGATGAAATTCAGAAAACTGCTGAGGATTGGTGGTGTCCATCCTTCCAGTGCCCTGGGGTCTCTAGTCCTGCTGTCACTTTTTCAAGCCTGTTCAACTGGAGCTGTTGAGTGACTTTTGGTTTTCAGCATCTACATTCCCTAGTTAGGGTGTAGATTGAACTTTACAGGTATCAAAACTAAACTAAAGCAAACACAGTAATTCCCCAAAAGCAGAAAGCTATGCTCGGCTGGCAGCTTGCAGTAGACACTGAGACAGGGAGGTCATAGCAGGATGTGATAAACCTGCTTTCTGGCCTATTGTTGATAGAGATCCTTGAGTGATACCATAGACCTTGGTACCAACCTCATTCATTCCACCCTTAGTGGTCCACCGACTTCTGAGAACTCAGAATCATGACCTCCCTTATATTACAAAGCAGAAGAACTGATCTGCACAGCTGCTCAATGACTGGCGGTGTGTATCTGACTCCAGGCACATTGCTTCGATAGAGCAGCTTCGATAGAGGAGCACCATGTCCTCTATGTACGTAAAGCAGTAATCGACCACATACGTCTTACGCTAGATCTGCAGGACAGTTACTCTTTTAACAAACACTTGAAGGAATGTCGAAGCAGGAATGTTTACCTACAGAAAAGGTGCTACTATGACACTAAAATTCTGCAGGAAGAACTCTTGTTGATTTTTACGCATTCCCAGGTCTACCACTAATGGTACATCTGGGAATATGTCAAAATTCATGGGCGGATGCTTGGGAACACCTATGTACCAACTATGGAACACCTCCCTGGGCCAAAGTAACGCCAGGCAACGATTTGCCAGACGTGCATGATGCCAGAGGATCAATTCAGCAGTCAATCCAGTGCTCAATTTGTAAATAAAAACGTGCTGGTGCTCAAAGCCTTCCTTTGAACACGCGGTTGCTCTAATTAAATGTGCGAGGACAGACTACTGAGGCAGCATAATCCTGAAGCAACCTCGGCCTCTTAAATCCATTTACAGACACTCCCTGCCCCTTCAGCTCACTCTTGCAGGTTTCTCCCTTTGTGAGGCTCTTTCGTTTTTCTCTTCCTCCGTGTTTCCCACTTGCATCTTTTGCTCACCGTAAATGCCTGATGCAGAAAAATAAGTCCCGGCCCTCAAAAATAAGTGCTGTGCCCCTCCACCGGAAGCCACCAGCTCAAATTAAGCAGAGTCAATCATTGGTTTTCTGTATTAGTTCTCTTAGTTTTCTGCTAAAAATTAAAAATGCTAGGAAGTTGCAGTAGGAGGCTGGACTGGCTTGTAGTGAGTACCAAGGGGTACTTACACCTTGCACCAGGCCCAGGTATCCCCTATTAGTGTAGAGGGGTGTCTAGCAGCTTAGGCTGATAGAAAAGGTAGCTTAGCAGAGCAGCTTAGGCTGAACTAGGAGACGAGTGAAGCTCCTACAGTACCACTAGTGTCATATGCACAATATCATAAGAAAACACAATACACAGATATACTAAAAATAAAGGTACTTTAATTTTATGACAATATGCCAAAAGTATCTCAGTGAGTACCCTCAGTATGAGGATAGCAAATATACACAAGATATATGTACACAATACCAAAATATGCAGTAATAGCAATAGAAAACAGTGCAAACAATGTATAGTCACAATAGAATGCAATGGGGGCACATAGGGATAGGGGCAACACAAACCATATACTCTAGAAGTGGAATGCGAACTACGAATGGACCCCAAACCTATGTGACCTTGTAGAGGGTCGCTGGGACTGTAAGAAAACAGTGAGGGTTAGAAAAATAGCCCACCCCAAGACCCTGAAAAGTGAGTGCAAAGTGCACTGAAGTTCCCCAAAGAGCACAGAAGTCGTGATAGGGGAATTCTGCAGGAAAGACCAACACCAGCAATGCAACAACGATTGATCATGGAGAGTACCTGTGGAACAAGGGGACCAAGTCCAAAAGTCACGATCAAGTCCGGAGTGGGCAGATGCCCAGGAAATGCCAGCTGTGGGTGCAAAGAAGCTGCCACTGGATGGTAGAAGCTGAGGATTCTGCAGGAATGACAAGGGCTAAAAACTTCCCCTTTGGAGGATGGATGTCACACGTCGAGAAGAGTCGTGCAGAAGTGTTTTCCTGCAGAAAGACTACAAACAAGAATTGCTAGCTGCAAAGCTCGTGGTTAGGGTTTTTGGATGCTGCTGTGGCCCAGGAGAGACCAAGATGTCACCAATTGCGTGAGGGGACAGAGGGGGCGTCCAGCAAGACAAGGAGCCCTCTCAGAAGCAGGCAGCCCCTGCAGAAGTGCCGGAACAGGCACAACGAAGTGGAGTGAAACAGTGCTCACCCGAAGTTGCACAAGAGAGTCCCACGCCGCCGGAGGACAACTCAGGAGGTCGTGCAATGCAGGTTAGAGTGCCGTGGACCCAGGCTTGGCTGTGCACAAAGGAAATCTTCGTGAAGTGCACAGGAGCCAGAGTAGCTGCAAAACATGCGGTTCCAAGCAGTGCAGTCTAGAGTGGGGAGGCAAGGACTTACCTCCACCAAACTTGGACTGAAGAGTCACTGGACTGTGGGAGTCACTTGGACAGAGTTTCTGAGCTCAAGGGACCTCGCTCGTTGTGCTGAGAGGAGACCCAGAGGACCGGTGATGCAGTTCTTTGGTGCCTGCGGTTGCAGGGGGGCAATTCTGTAGACCCACGGGAGATTTCTTCTGAGCTTCTAGTGCAGAGAGGAGGCAGACTACCCCCACAGCATGCACCACTAGGAAAACAGTCGAGAAGGCGGCTGGATCAGCGTTACAGTGTCACAGTAGTCGTCTTTGCTACTTTGTTGCAGTTTTGCAGGCTTCCAGCGCGGTCAGCAGTCGATTCCTTGGCAGAAGGTGAAGAGAGAGATGCAGAGGAACTCTGATGAGCTCTTGCATTCGTTATCTAAAGTTTCCCCAGAGACAGAGACCCTAAATAGCCAGAAAAGAGGGTTTGGCTACTTAGGAGAGAGGATAGGCTAGCAACACCTGAAGGAGCCTATCAGAAGGAGTCTCTGACGTCACCTGGTGGCACTGGCCACTCAGAGCAGTCCAGTGTGCCAGCAGCACCTCTGTTTCCAAGATGGCAGAGGTCTGGAGCACACTGGAGGAGCTCTGGACACCTCCCAGGGGAGGTGCAGATCAGGGGAGTGGTCACTCCTCTTTCCTTTGTCCAGTTTCGTGCCAGAGCAGGGCTAAGGGGTCCCTGAACCGGTGTAGACTGGCTTATGCAGAAATGGGCACCAAATGTGCCCATGAAAGCATTTCCAGAGGCTGGGGAAGGCTACTCCTCCCCTGCCTTCACACCATTTTCCAAAGGGAGAGGGTGTAGCACCCTCTCTCAGAGGAAGTCCTTTGTTCTGCCATCCTGGGACAAGCCTGGCTTGACCCCAGGGGGGCAGAAACCTGTCTGAGGGGTTGGCAGCAGCAGCAGCTGCAGTGAAACCCCAGGAAAGGCAGTTTGGCAGTACCAGGGTCTGTGCTACAGATCACTGGGATCATGGGATTGTGCCAACTATGCCAGGATGGCATAGAGGGGGTAATTCCATGATCATAGACATGTTACATGGCCATATTCGGAGTTACCATTGTGAAGCTACATATAGGTAGTAACCTATATGTAGTGCACACGTGTAATGGTGTCCCCGCACTCACAAAGTCCGGGGAATTGGCCCTGAACAATGTGGGGGCACCTTGGCTAGTGCCAGGGTGCCCTCATACTAAGTAACTTTGCACCTAACCTTTACCAGGTAAAGGTTAGGCATATAGGTGACTTATAAGTTACTTAAGTGCAGTGTAAAATGGCTGTGAAATAACGTGGACGTTATTTCACTCAGGCTGCAGTGGCAGGCCTGTGTAAGAATTGTCAGAGCTCCCTATGGGTGGCAAAAGAAATGCTGCAGCCCATAGGGATCTCCTGGAACCCCAATACCCTGGGTACCTCAGCACCATATACTAGGGAATTATAAGGGTGTTCCAGTAAGCCAATGTAAATTGGTAAAATTGGTCACTAGCCTGTTAGTGACAATTTGTAAGAAATGAGAGAGCATAACCACTGAGGTTCTGGTTAGCAGAGCCTCAGTGAGACAGTTAGGCACTACACAGGGAAAACATACATATAGGCCACAAACTTATGAGCACTGGGGTCCTGACTAGCAGGGTCCCAGTGACACATAACAAACATACTGAAAACATAGGGTTTTCACTATGAGCACTGGGCCCTGGCTAGCAGAATCCCAGTGAGACAGTGAAAACACCCTGACATACACTCACAAACAGGCCAAAAGTGGGGGTAACAAGGCTAGAAAGAGGCTACTTTCTCACACAACCCCCCCCCCCCCAAACGAAGGACAATAAGGCTAACCTTGGCCAGTTGAGACTTTATTGTCTAAGTGGTGATAAGTAGAGAGTAGCTCTGCAATAGACTGGTTACTCCCTTTATCATCCACTATATGGTTACTTCCCTTTGGGAATGTAAACCACCCTGTTTGAAGTTTTTTAGCTAAGCAACAATGTGAAGATGTATTTTCAGAGTTTCTATCAGTAAGTTTTAGTTTAGAGCAGTGGGAATTGTCCACTGAACCTATTTGTAGTGATGGAAATGCCAGACAGGGATGCTGTCTTAGAAAAGCCATAGCTGGGCAAAAACTTTGTCCATATGACTGGAAGAGAGAACAGGGATGCTGTTTCTCTTGAGTTGGAGCAGGGCAGGGATGCTGTCCTATGAGCTCCACACTAGGGCAGGGATGCTGTCCTAGGTGATGTGAGGCAGTGCAGGGTTTCTGCACTAAAGTTTCTCTGGGAGGGTTGGAGGGATGCTCCATGTTAACTAAAATGGTTCTCTTTTTGTCACCAATTTTAGTTATCCCACAGAGAGGTACTTCCACCTCAGGGAGTACAGCTATGCCAGCTGATGATTCCCTTGGAACAGGTGCCACCACAGGAGAGGTTTCTCCCACCACAGGAATGGTATCCTGAATGGTAGGGTGGTTAGGGGATACTGAGATACCCTTTTTACCTGTTGATTGAGAGGGATCCTGAGTTTTTAGGCCTTCTCTCCTTTGCTTTTTTATTTCAGTAGAAATGAGAGGGAACAATTCCTCAGGGATGCCCAGCATGGCTGCATGGGCATAAAACTCTACATCAGCCCAACCTGAGGCCTCTAGGTCATTACCTAAGAGACAGTCTACAGGTAAGCTAGGTGATACCACCACCTGCTTAGGGCCAGTAACTCCACCCCAACTAAACTGAATTATAGCTAAGGGAAGAAACTTAGTGGAGTTATGGACATCAATAATCTTATACTGTTGTCCAATGATGTGTTGATCAGGGTGCACTAGGTTTTCAGTCACCAAAGTGATACTGGCACCTGTGTCCCTGTAGGCCAAGGCCTCAACACCATTTATTGAAACTGTCTGCCTGTACTTATCCATTGTAAGGGGACAAGCAGCCAGTGTGGCAAGGCCAATGCCACTAGGTGTGACAGAAACTGTCTTGGGAGTGACTACCCCAGTTTCTACTAAGGACCCATAAGTGAACCCAACTACACCCTTAACTTGACTGTTGCCAACAGTCCCACCACTGGTACCACTACTGCTAGGGGCACTAGAGCTTGATGTATTAGTGGTGGTAGGCTCAGGGGGTTTACCTGGACAGGACTTATCCCCTGGCCTATGGCCTCTATTTTTACACACAAAGCACCAAGTCTTTTTAAATTGTGTAGGTTGAGAAGAAGAGGAATAATTTGTTTTATCCCCACCCCCTGAAGAGTGTTTAAGATTTGAAGTGGGATCTTTGGTTTTACCCTTATCCCCATGCTTATCTTGAGATTTTTCACCATCTTTCTTATTGTTCTCTTTGTCACCACCTGTATGAACTTTTCTGTTCACCCTTGTTCTGACCCATTTGTCTGCCTTCTTTCCCAATTCTTGGGGAGAGGTCAGATCAGAGTCCACCAAGTACTGGTGCAACAAATCAGACACACAATTATTAAGAATATCCTCTCTCAGGATCAAGTTATACAGGCTTTCAAAATCAGTAACTTTACTGCCTTGTAACCACCCCTCCAAGGCCTTCACTGAATGGTCAATGAAATCAACCCAGTCTTGTGAAGACTCCTTTTTGGTCTCTCTGAACTTTATCCTGTATTGTTCAGTGGTTAAGCCATAACCATCCAGGAGTGCATTCTTAAGAACTGTAAAATTATTGGCATCACTTTCCTTCACAGTAAGGAGCCTATCCCTACCTTTTCCACTAAATGATAGCCATAGGATAGCAGCCCACTGCCTTTGAGGGACATCCTGTACAACACAGGCCCTCTCAAGTGCAGCAAACCACTTGTTAATGTCATCCCCCTCCTTATAAGGGGGAACTATCTTGTGCAGATTCCTGGAATCATGCTCTTTTGCAGGATGACTATGGGGAATACTGCTGCTGCCACCATGGGTTTCCAAACCCAAATTCTGTCTTTCCTTCTCTAGTTCTAAAGACTGTCTATCCAAATCCAGCTTTTGCTTTTTAAGCTTCAGTCTGGTTTTTTCCACTCTCAACTGATTGAGTTCCCTTTCTAACATTCTGTCATCAGGGTTGGAGGGAGGGACATTCTTAGACACAGAAGAATGATGAGAATGAACAGAAGGAGACCTGTCCCTTACAGAAGACACCCTAACATCTTGGCTAACAGAAACATCACTTCTACTGTGGTGAGAATGAATGCTCTTGCTATGATGTGAGACAACACTATTTGTATGGTGTGACTCTTCATCATTACCAACTATGCTAGACTGTCTAGTAATGGGCAGGCTGGGAACTTTCTTTCCTGAATCTTTTCCTTGGGAGTCCCTGGATCAGATTGGGAACCATTTGCTACTTTTTCAACAGATGTGGCCCCTTTGGCCTTATCTTGTTCTCTAAGCATATTAAGCAACAATTCCAAGGAAGGATTCTTCCCTACACTCAAACCTCTCTCTACACAGAGACTCCTTGCTCCTTTCCAGCTAAGGTGGTCATATGCAAGTTTGGACAGATCAACATTTTGGCCTGTGCCAGACATTTTTAGAGAGAGTTAAAGTGATAGAAAAAGAGAAAAAAGTTTTCAGAACTTTTTAGAAAGACAGAAAAAAACTTTTTAAACTTTTAAGAACTTTTTGAAAGTTTAGAAGTACTTTTCAGCACTTTAGAAAACAGTGAAAATAGGAAATGCAAAACTTTTTAGCTATGTGTACACACACTGAACTTGTTTTGTATATTTTTCTCTTATGAAAAGTACAATGACAAGAGTGGTAAGTAGTCTCAAAGCACTTATCCCACCGCTGCACAACCAATGTAGGAGGCTGGACTGGCTTGTAGTGAGTACCAAGTGGTACTTACTCCTTGCACCAGGCCCAGGTATCCCTTATTAGTGTATAGGGTGTCTAGCAGCTTAGGCTGATAGATAATGGTAGCTTAGCAGAGCAGCTTAGGCTGAACTAGGAGACGTGTGAAGCTACTACAGTACCACAAGTGTCACTTGCCCAATATCATAAGAAAACACAATACACAGTTATACTAAAAATAAAGGTACTTTATTTTTATGACAATATGCCAAAGTATCTCGGAGTGTACCCTCAGAGTGAGGATAGCAAATATACACAAGTTATATGTACACAGTACTAAAAATATGCAGTATAGTCTTAGAAAACAGTGCAAACAATGTATAGTTACAATAGGATGCAATAGAAGCACATAGGGAGAGGGGCAACAAAAACCATATACTCCAAAAGTGGAATGCGAACCACGAATGGACCCCAAACCTATGTGACCTTGTAGAGGGTCGCTGGGACTATTAGAAAATAGTGAGGGTTAGAAAAATAGCCCACCCCAAGACCCTGAAAAGTGAGTGCAAAGTGCACTAAAGTTCCCCCAAGGACAAAGAAGTTGTGATAGAGGAATAATGCAGGAAAGACACCACCAGCAATGCAACAACAATGGATTTCCAGTCGAGGGTACCTGTGGAACAAGGGGACCAAGTCCAAAAGTCACAAGCAAGTCGGAGATGGGCAGATGCCCAGGAAATGCCAGCTGTGGGTGCAAAGAAGCTTCTACTGGACAGAAGAAGCTGAGGATTCTGCAGGAACGAAAAGGGCTAGAGACTTCCCCTTTGGTGGACGGATCCCTCTTGCCGTAGAAAGTCGTGCAGATGTGTTTTGCCGCCCAAAGAACGCCAACAAGCCTTGCTAGCTGCAAATAGTGCAGTTAGCGTTTTTGGACGCTGCTGTGGACCAGGAGGGACCAGGAGGTCGCAAATTGGACCAGGAGGTAGAGGGGACGTCGAGCAAGACAAGGAGCCCTTTCAGCAGCAGGTAGCACCAGAGAAGTGCCAGAAACATGCACTACGAGGATGCATGAAACGGTGCTCACACGCAGTTGCACAAAGGAGTCCCACGTCGCCGGAAACCAACTTAGAAAGTCGTGCAATGCAGGTTAGAGTGCCATGGAGCCAGGCTTGGTTATGCTCAAAGGATTTCAACCGGAAGTGCACAGGGGCCGGAGTAGCTGCAAAAGTCACGGTTTCCAGCAATGCAGTCTGGCGTGGGAAGGCAAGAACTTACCTCCACCAATCTTGGACTGAAGAGTCACTGGACTGTGGGAGTCACTTGGACAGAGTTGCTGGATTCAAGGGACCTCGCTCGTCATGCTGAGAGGAGACTCAAGGGACCGGTAATGCAGTTCTTTGGTGCCTGCGGTAGCAGGGGGAAGATTCCGTCGACCCACGGGAGATTTCTTCGGAGCTTCTAGTGCAGAGAGGAGGCAGACTACCCCCACAGCATGCACCACCAGGAAAACAGTCGAGAAGGCGGCAGGATCAGCGTTACAGAGTTGCAGTAGTCGTCTTTGCTACTATGTTGCAGTTTTGCAGGCTTCCAGCGCGGTCAGCAGTCGATTCCTTGGCAGAAGGTGAAGAGAGAGATGCAGAGGAACTCTGATGAGCTCTTGCATTCGTTATCTAAAGTTTCCCCAGAGACAGAGACCCTAAATAGCCAGAAAAGAGGGTTTGGCTACTTAGGAGAGAGGATAGGCTAGCAACACCTGAAGGAGCCTATCAGAAGGAGTCTCTGACGTCACCTGGTGGCACTGGCCACTCAGAGCAGTCCAGTGTGCCAGCAGCACCTCTGTTTCCAAGATGGCAGAGGTCTGGAGCACACTGGAGGAGCTCTGGACACCTCCCAGGGGAGGTGCAGATCAGGGGAGTGGTCACTCCCCTTTCCTTTGTCCAGTTTCGCGCCAGAGCAGGGCTAAGGGGTCCCTGAACCGGTGTAGACTGGCTTATGCAGAAATGGGCACCAAATGTGCCCATGAAAGCATTTCCAGAGTCTGGGGGAGGCTACTCCTCCCCTGCCTTCACACCATTTTCCAAAGGGAGAGGGTGTAACACCCTCTCTCAGAGGAAGTCCTTTGTTCTGCAATCCTGGGACAAGCCTGGCTTGACCCCAGGGGGGCAGAAACCTGTCTGAGGGGTTGGCAGCAGCAGCAGCTGCAGTGAAACCCCAGGAAAGGCAGTTTGGCAGTACCAGGGTCTGTGCTACAGACCACTGGGATCATGGGATTGTGCCAACTATGCCAGGATGGCATAGAGGGGGCAATTCCATGATCATAGACATGTTACATGGCCATATTCGGAGTTACCATTGTGAAGCTACATATAGGTAGTGACCTATATGTAGTGCACGCGTGTAATGGTGTCCCCGCACTCACAAAGTCTGGGGAATTGGCCCTGAACAATGTGGGGGCACCTTGGCTAGTGCCAGGGTGCCCTCACACTAAGTAACTTTGCACCTAACCTTTACCAGGTAAAGGTTACACATATAGGTGACTTATAAGTTACTTAAGTGCAGTGTAAAATGGCTGTGAAATAACGTGGACGTTATTTCACTCAGGCTGCAGTGGCAGGCCTGTGTAAGAATTGTCAGAGCTCCCTATGGGTGGCAAAAGAAATGCTGCAGCCCATAGGGATCTCCTGGAACCCCAATACCCTGGGTACCTCAGCACCATATACTAGGGAATTATAAGGATGTTCCAGTAAGCCAATGTAAATTGGTAAAATTGGTCACTAGGATGTTAGTGACAATTTGTAAGAAATGAGAGAGCATAACCACTGAGGTTCTGGTTAGCAGAGCCTCAGTGAGACAGATAGGCACTACACAGGGAACACATACATATAGGCCACAAACTTATGAACACTGGGGTCCTGACTAGCAGGGTCCCAGTGACACATAACAAACATACTGAAAACACAGGGTTTTCACTATGAGCACTGGGCCCTGGCTAGCAGGATCCCAGTGAGACAGTGAAAACACCCTGACATACACTCACAAACAGGCCAAAAGTGGGGGTATCAAGGCTAGAAAGAGGCCACTTTCTCAGACTATAGATCTTACTTTTGACAGGCAAGCTGTCTCCAGTATCTATAGTGTGCTCACACCAAGAAGTGGTGCCTGGCACAGTAGAGAAGAGTTCAGAAAACTGACCCAGGAGATATATGCAGTGGTCTTTCTGCTCAGCAGTAAGACAATCTGCCAAAACTACACCTTCCACTAGAGCATCTAGTTCTGTGGAAGAGAAGAGATCAGGGAGAGAGTCACTCTCTTCTTCCTGTCCCTCATCTGTTGCCATGAGCAGGGTGAGATCAGCCCTGTCATAGTAGGGTTTCAGGCGATTGACATGGAGCACCCTAAGGGGAGTCCTGGCAGTGCCTAAGTCAACTAAGTAGGTGACTTCACCCTTCTTCTCAACAATTATGTGGGGTCCACTCCATTTGTCTTGGAGTGCTCTTGGTGCCACAGGCTCCAAGACCCACACTTTCTGCCCTGGTTGGTACTGAACCAAAACAGCCTTCTCGTCATGCCATTGCTTTTGGAGCTCTTGGCTGGCCTGAAGGTTTTTACTGGCCTTTTTCATGCACTCAGCCATCCTTGATCTGAGGCCAAGTACATAGTCCACTATGTCTTGCTTTGGAGCTTTTAAAGGTTGTTCCCAACCCTCCTTAACAAGTGTTAGAGATCCTCTCACAGGGTGTCCAAATAGGAGTTCAATGGGGCTGAAACCCACTCCTTTTTGGGATACCTCCTTGTAAGCAAAAAGGAGGCAAGGTAACAGGATATCCCATCTCCTGAGGAGTTTTTCAGGGAGTCCCATAATCATGCCTTTGAGAGTTTTGATAAATCTCTCCACCAGTCCATTTGTTTGTGGATGATAGGGTGTGGTGAACTTGTACGTCACACCACATTCCTTCCACATGGCCTTTAAGTAAGCAGACATGAAATTGCTTTCTCTGTCTGATACCACCTCTTTTGGGAAGCCCACCCTGGAAAGGAATCCCAGGAGGGCCTTTGCCACTGCAGGAGCTGTAGTGGTCCTTAGAGGAATTGCTTCAGGATATCTGGTGGCATGGTCCACTACCACCAAGATAAACCTATTGCCTGAAGCAGTAGGAGGGTCAAGGGGGCCAACTATGTCAACCCCTACCATTTCAAAGGGAACCCCAACCACAGGCAGTGGAATAAGGGGTGCCTTTGGAGTGCTACCTGTCTTGCCACTGGCTTGACAGGTTTCACAGGACTTACAAAATTGCTTTGTGTCCTCTGACATTCTAGGCCAATGAAACAAGGGAACAAGCCTGTCCCAAGTTTTCATTTGCCCCAAATGTCCAGCTAAGGGAATGTCGTGGGCTAGAGTTAGGAGGAACTTTCTGTACTACTGAGGAATCACTAATCTCCTGGCAGCTCCAAGTTTTGGATCCCTTGCTTCAGTGTACAAGAGGTTGTCCTCCCAGTAAACTCTTTGTGAGTCACTGACATTCCCATTTGCTTGTTTGACAGCTTGTTGCCTTAAACCCTCTAGTGTGGGACAGGTCTGCTGTGCCACACTCAGCTCCTCCCTGGTAGGCCCCCCTTCACCCAAAAGCTCAGCAGTGTCTGCTTCCAGCAACTCTGGTGTAGGTTCTGCAGAGGGTGGAAATTCTTCTTCCTCAGAAGTAGAATCCACTGTAGAGGGAGGGATAGTAGGTAGTGATTTACCTTTACTAACCCTAGCTTTAGGGAGCACTTAGTCCATTCTTCCAGGATCCAAGTCACCCTGTCCTTTTTGCTTCTTGGCCTGAACCCTTGTCAAAGCAAAAATATGCCCCGGAATGCCCAGCATTGCTGCATGAGCCTCCAACTCCACTTCTGCCCAAGCTGATGTCTCTAAATCATTTCCTAATAGACAGTCTACAGGTAAATCTGAGGCAACCACAACTTTCTTTGGACCAGTAACCCCCCCCTCCCCCCCAGTTGAGATTCACAACAGCCATGGGGTGGCTAAGAGTGTTGTTATGAGCATCGGTTACTTGATACTGGTGACCAAGTAGGTGTTGTTCAGGGTGGACCTGTTTCTCTATTACTATTGTAACACTGGCACCAGTGTCCCTGTAGGCCTGAACCTCAACACCATTTATTAGGGGAAGTTGCTTGTACTTATCCATGTTAAGGGGACAAGCAACCTAGGTGGCTAAATCAATAGCCCCCTCAGAGACTAACACAGCCTCTGTGGTCTCCCTAATTAGACCAACCCCAACTATGTTACCAATAGTGAGCTCAGCTACTCCCTTGGATTGGCTATTAGTAGGTTTGCTCCCACGACCACTGCTATTACTAGGGACACTAGGTGTAGCAGCAGGGGTTGTAGTGGTAGGAGGCTTGGTGCTTTTCTTTAGACAACTGGGATCTGTTGTCCAATGGCCTTTTATTTTACATAAATAGCACCATGGTTGTTTTTCTTTGTTTTGATTTGAAGAGGATTTGGGCCCACCACCCCCACCAGAGTGTTTTTGTGGGCCTGATGAAGACTCATTTTTAGATTTGTCCCCACCCTTGTCAGAAGACTTACCATCCTTCTTCTTGCCATCTTTGTCACCCCCTGTATGAACTTTTCTGTTCACCCTTGTTCTGACCCATTTGTCTGCCTTCTTTCCCAATTCTTGGGGAGAGGTCAGATCAGAGTCCACCAGGTACTGGTGTAACAAATCAGACACACAATTATTAAGAATATGCTCTCTCAGGATTAAGTTATACAGGCTTTCATAATCAGTAACTTTACTGCCATGTAACCACCCCTCCAAGGCCTTCACTGAATGGTCAACAAAGTCTACCCAGTCTTGTGAAGACTCCTTTTTGGTATCTCTGAACTTCATCCTGTACTGTTCAGTGGTTAAGCAATAACCATCTAGGAGTGCATTCTTAAGAACTTTGAAATCATTGGCCTCACATTCTTTTACTGTAAGGAGCCTATCCCTACCCTTTCCACTAAATGATAGCTATAGGATAGCGGCCCACTGCCTTTGAGGGACATCCTGTACAACACAGGCCCTCTCAAGTGCAGCAAACCACTTGTTAATGTCACCCCCCTCCTTATAAGGGGGAACTATCTTTGTGCAGATTCCTAGAATCATGCTCTTTTGCAGGATGATTATTGGGAATACTGCTGCTGCCACCATGGGTTTCTAAACCCAATTTCTGTCTTTCTCTTTCTATTTCCAAGGACTGCCTACCTAAATCCAGCTGTTGCTTCTTGAGCTTCAGCCTGGATTGTTCCACTCTCAATCTATTGAGCTCCCTTTCTAACACTCTGTCATCAGGGTGGGTGGGTGGGGCATGCCTTGAAACAGACGTATGGTGAGAATGAAAAGAAGGAGACCTGTCCCTAACAGATGGCACTCTAACAGCCTGGCTAACAGAAACAGCACTTCTACTATGATGAGAAGGAACACTCTTACTGTGATGTGAGGCAACACAATTACTGTGATGTGACTCTACATCAGTACCAGCTCTGCTAGGTGGTCTGCTAATGTACAGGCTGGGAAGTTTCCCTTCTAAATCTTTTGCTAGGGGTGCCCCAGGGTCAGATTGGGAACCATCAGCTAATTTCTCAACAGAAGTGCCAACTCTGGTCTTATCTTGTTCAATGAGCATATTAACCAATAGTTCTCTAGAGGGATTCATCCCTACACTTAAACCTCTTTCTATGCAGAGACTCCTTGCTCCTTTCCAGCTAAGGTGATCATAAGCAAGTTTGGACAGATCAACAGTTTGGCCTGTGCCAGACATTTTAGAAAGTGTTTAAGGGACAGAAAAAGAAAGAAAAACGTTTTTCAGAACTTTTTGAAAGACAGAAAAAAAAACTTTTTAGAAAGTTTAGAGGTACTTTTCAGCACTTAGCAAAGAAGTGAAAGGAGAAAAGCAAAACTTTTTGGTTAGGTGTACATACACTGAACTTGTTTTGTATATTTTTCTCTTATGAAAAGTACAATGACAAAAGTGGTAAGTAGTTGCAAAGTACTTATCCCACCGCTGCACAACCAATGTAGGAGGCTGGACTGGCTTGTAGTGAGTACCAAGGGGTACTTACACCTTGCACCAGGCCCAGGTATCCCTTATTAGTGTAGAGGGGTGTCTAGCAGCTTAGGCTGATAGAAAATGGTAGCTTAGCAGAGGAGCTTAGGCTGAACTAGGATACAAGTGAAGCTCCTACAGTACCACTAGTGTCACTTGCACAATATCATAAGAAAACACAATACACAGATATACTAAAAATAAAGGTACTTTATTTTTATGGCAATATGCCAAAGTATCTCAGTGAGTACCCTCAGTATGAGGATTGCAAATATACACAAGATATATGTACACAATACCAAAATATGCAGTAATAGCAATAGAAAACAGTGCCAACAATGTATAGTTACAATAGGATGCAAAGGGGGCACATAGGGATAGGGGCAACACAAACCATATACTCCAAAAGTGGAATGCGAACCACGAATGGACCCCAAACCTATGTGACCTTGTAGAGGGTCGCTGGGACTGTAAGAAAATAGTGAGGGTTAGAAAAAAAGCCCACACCAAGACCCTGAAAAGTGAGTGCAAAGTGCACTGTAGTTCTCCAAAGAGCACAGAAGTCGTGATAGGGAAATTCTGCAGGAAAGACCAACACCAGCAATGCAACAACGATGGATTTCCAGACTAGAGTACCTGTGGAACAAGGGGACCAAGTCCAAAAGTCACGATCAAGTCGAGAGTGGGCAGATGCCCAGGAAATGCCAGCTGTGGGTGCAAAGAAGCTGCTACTGGAAGGTAGAAGCTGAGGATTCTGCAGGAACGACAAGGGCTAGAAACTTCCCCTTTGGAGGATGGATGTCCCACGTCGTGAAAAGTCGTGCAGAAGCTTTTTACCGCCGAAAGACCGCAAACAAGCCTTGCTAGCTGCAAAGCTCGTAGTTAGGGTTTTTGGATGCTGCTGTGGCCCAGGAGGGACCAGGATGTCGTCAATTGCGTGAGGGGACAGCGGGGGCGTCTGTAGGAAAGTACCATCTTGCCTGGCATGTTACCCCCATTTTTCACTGTATATATGTTGTTTTAGTTGTATGTGTCACTGGGACCCTGGTATCCAGGGACCCAGTGCTCATAAGTGTGCCTGAATGTGTTACCTGTGTAGTGACTAACTGTCTCACTGAGGCTCTGCTAATCAGAACCTCAGTGGTTATGCTCTCTCATTTATTTCAAATTGTCACTAACAGGCTAGTGACCAATTTTACAAATTTACTTTGGCTTTCTGAAATACCCTTATAATTCCCTAGTATATGGTACTGAGATACCCAGGGTATTGGGGTTCCAGGAGATCCCTATGGGCTGCAGCATTTCTTTTGCCACCCATAGGGAGCTCTGACAATTCTTACACAGGCCTGCCACTTCAGCCTGAGTGAAATAACGTACATGTTATTTCACAGCCATTTTACACTGCACTTAAGTAACTTATAAGTCACCGATATGTCTAACCTTTACCTGGTAAAGGTTAGGTGCAAAGTTACTTAGTGTGAGGGCACCCTGGCACTAGCCAAGGTGCCCCCACATTGTTCAGGGCCAATTCCCCGGACTTTGTGAGTGAGGGGACACCATTACACGCGTGCACTACATATCGGTCACTACCTATATGTAGCTTCACAATGGTAACTCCGAATATGGCCATGTAACATGTCTATGATCATGGAACTGCCCCCTCTATGCCATCCTGCATAGTTGGCACAATCCCATGATCCCAGTGGTCTTTAGCACAGACCCTGGTACTGCCAAACTGCCTTTCCTGGGGTTTCACTGCAGCTGCTGCTGCTGCCAACCCCTCAGACAGGTTTCTGCCCCCCTGGGGTCAAGCCAGGCTTGTCCCAGGATGGCAGAACAAAGGACTTCCTCTGAGAGAGGGTGTTACACCCTCTCCCTTTGGAAAATGGTGTGAAGGCAGGGGAGGAGTAGCCTCCCCCAGCCTCTGGAAATGCTTTCTTGGGCACAGATGTGCCCAATTCTGCATAAGCCAGTCTACACCGGTTCAGGGACCCCTTAGCCCTGCTCTGGCGCGAAACTGGACAAAGGAAAGGGGAGTGACCACTCCCCTGACCTGCACCTCCCCTGGGAGGTGTCCAGAGCTCCTCCCGTGTGCTCCAGACCTCTGCCATCTTGGAAACAGAGGTGCTGCTGGCACACTGGACTGCTCTGAGTGGCCAGTGCCACCAGGTGACGTCAGAGACTCCTTCTGATAGGCTCCTTCAGGTGTTGCTAGCCTATCCTCTCTCCTAGGTAGCCAAACCCTCTTTTCTGGCTATTTAGGGTCTCTGTCTCTGGGGAAACTTTAGATAATGAATGCAAGATCTCATCAGAGTTCCTCTGCATCTTTCTCTTCACCTTCTGCCAAGGAATCGACTGCTGACCGCGCTGGAAGCCTGCAAAACTGCAACATAGTAGCAAAGACGACTACTGCAACTCTGTAACGCTGATCCTGCCGCCTTCTCGACTGTTTTCCTGGTGGTGCATGCTGTGGGGGTAGTCTGCCTCCTCTCTGCACTAGAAGCTCCGAAGAAATCTCCTGTGGGTCGACGGAATCTTCCCCCTGCAACCGCATGTTGGAAAGTACCATCTTGCCTGGCATGTTACCCCCATTTTTCACTGTATATATGTTGTTTTAGTTGTATGTGTCACTGGGACCCTGGTATCCAGGGCCCCAGTGCTCATAAGTGTGCCTGACTGTGTTACCTGTGTAGTGACTAACTGTCTCACTGAGGCTCTGCTAATCAGAACCTCAGTGGTTATGCTCTCTCATTTCTTTCCAAATTGTCACTAACAGGATAGTGACCAATTTTACCAATTTACATTGGCTTTCTGGAACACCCTTATAATTCCCTAGTATATGGTACTGAGGTACCCAGGGTATTGGGGTTCCAGGAGATCCCTATGGGCTGCAGCATTTCTTTTGCCACCCATAGGGAGCTCTGACAATTCTTACACAGGCCTGCCACTGCAGCCTGAGTGAAATAACGTCCACGTTATTTCACAGCCATTTTACACTGCACTTAAGTAACTTATAAGTCACCGATATGTCTAACCTTTACCTGGTAAAGGTTAGGTGCAAAGTTACTTAGTGTGAGGGCACCCTGGCACTAGCCAAGGTGCCCCCACATTGTTCAGGGCCAATTCCCTGAACTTTGTGAGTGCGGGGACACCATTACACGTGTGTACTACATATAGGTCACTACCTATATGTAGCTTCACAATGGTAACTCCGAATATGGCCATGTAACATGTCTAAGATCATGGAATTGCCCCCTCTATGCCATCCTGGCATTATTGGGACAATTCCATGACCCCAGTGGTCTGTAGCACAGACCCTGGTACTGCCAAACTGCCTTTCCTGGGGTTTCACTGCAGCTGCTGCTGCTGCCAACCCCTCAGACAGGTTTCTGCCCCCCTGGGGTCAAGCCAGGCTTGTCCCAGGATGGCAGAACAAAGGACTTCCTCTGAGAGAGGGTGTTACACCCTCTCCCTTTGGAAAATGGTGTGAAGGCAGGGGAGGGGTAGCCTCCCCCAGCCTCTGGAAATGCTTTCTTGGGCACAGATGTGCCCAATTCTGCATAAGCCAGTCTACACCGGTTCAGGGACCCCTTAGCCCTGCTCTGGCGCGAAACTGGACAAAGGAAAGGGGAGTGACCACTCCCGTGAACTGCACCTCCCCTGGGAGGTGTCCAGAGCTCCTCCAGTGTGCTCCAGACCTCTGCCATCTTGGAAACAGAGGTGCTGCTGGCACACTGGACTGCTCTGAGTGGCCAGTGCCACCAGGTGACGTCAGAGACTCCTTCTGATAGGCTCCTTCAGGTGTTAGTAGCCTATCCTCTCTCCTAGGTAGCCAAACCCTCTTTTCTGGCTATTTAGGGTCCCTGTCTCTGGGGAAACTTTAGATAACGAATGCAAGAACTCATCCAAGTTCCTCTGCATCTCTCTCTTCACCTTCTGATAAGGAAACGACTGCTGACCGAGCTGGAAGCCTGCAAACCTGCAACATAGTAGCAAAGACGACTACTGCAACTCTGTAACGCTGATCCTGCCGCCTTCTCGACTGTTTTCCTGCTTGTGCATGCTGTGGGGGTAGTCTGCCTCCTCTCTGCACCAGATGCTCCGAAGAAATCTCCTGTGGGTCGACAGAATCTTCCCCCTGCAACCGCAGGCACCAAAAAGCTGCATTACCGGTCCCTTGGGCCTCCTCTCAGCACGATGAGCGAGGTCCCTTTAATCCAGCAACTCTGTCCAAGTGACTGCCACAGTCCAGTGACTCTTCAGTCCAAGTTTGGTGGAGGTAAGTCCTTGCCTCCCCACTCCAGACTGCATTGTTGGTAACGGCGACTTTTGCAACTTCTCCGGCCCCTGTGCACTTCCTGTGGAAATTCTTTGTGCACAGCCAAGCCTGGGTCCACGGCACTCTAACCTGCATTGCACGACTTTCTAAGTTGGTCTCCGGCGACGTGGGACTCCTTTGTGCAACTTCGGCAAGCACTGTTTCACGCATCCTTGTAGTGCCTATTTCTGGCACTTCTCCGGGAGCTACCTGCTTTACAGAGGGCTCCTTGTCTTTCTCGACGTTCCCTCTCTCTCCAGTTCCAATTTGCGACCTCCTGGTCCCTCCTGGGCCCCAGCAGCGTCCAAAAACGCCAACCACATGATTTGCAGCTAGCAAGGCTTGTTGGCGTCCTTTCGGCGGGAAAATACTTCTGCACGACTCTCCAAGGCGAGTGGGATCCGTCCCCCAAAGGGGAAGTCTCTAGCCCTTTTCGTTCCTCTCAGAAACCTTTGCTTCTTCTGTCCAGTCGAAGCTTCTTTGCACCCGCAGCTGGCATTTCCTGGGCATTTGCCCATCTCCGACTTGCTTGTGACTTTTGGACTTGGTCTCCTTGTTCCACAGGTACCCTAGATTGGAAATCCACAGTTGTTGCATTGTTGGTTTGTGTCTTTCCTGCATTATTCCTCTATTACGACTTCTTTGTCTCTTGGGGAACTTCAGTGCACTTTGCACTCACTTTTCAGGGTCTTGGGGAGGGCTAGTTTTCTAACTTTCACTATTTTCTAATAGTCCCAGCGACCCTCTACAAGGCCACATAGGTTTGGGGTCCATTCGTGGTTCACATTCCACTTTTGGAGTATATGGTTTGTGTTGCCCCTATCCCTATGTGTCTCCATTGCATCCTATTGTAACTATACATTGTTTGCACTGTTTTCTTAGACTATACTGCATATTTTTAGTACTGTGTACATATAACTTGTGTATATTTGCTATCCTCACTCTGAGAGTACACTCTGAGATACTGTGACATATTGTCATAAAAATAAAGTACCTTTATTTTTAGTATAACTGTGTATTGTGTTTTCTTATGGTATTGTGCAAGTGACACTTGTGGTACTGTAGTAGCTTCACACGTCTCCTAGTTCAGCCTAAGCTGCTCTGCTAAGCTACCATTATCTATCAGCCTAAGCTGCTAGACACCCTATACACTAATAAGGGATAACTGGGCCTGGTGCAAGGTGCAAGTACCCCTTGGTACTCACTACAAGCCAGTCCAGCCTCCTACATTGGTTGTGCAGCGGTGGGATAAGTGCTTTGAGACTACTTACCACTCTTGTCATTGTACTTTTCATAAGAGAAAAATATACAAAACAAGTTCAGTTTGTGTACACATAGCTAAAAAGTTTTGCATTTCCTCTTTTCACTGTTTTCTAAGTGCTGAAAAGTACTTCTAAACTTGCAAAAAGTTCTTAAAAGTTTAAAAAGTTTTTTTCTGTCTTTCTAAAAAGTTCTGAAAACTTTTTTCTCTTTTTCTATCACTTTAACTCTCTCTAAAAATGTCTGGCACAGGCCATATTACTGATCTGTCCAAACTTGCATATGATCACCTTAGCTGGAAAGGAGCAAGGAGTCTCTGCATAGAGAGAGGTTTGAGTGTAGGGAAGAATCCTTCCTTAGAACTGTTAATTAACATGCTTAGAGAACAGGATAAGGCCATAAGTGCCCAATCTGTTGAAAAAGTAGCTAATGGTTCTCAATCTGATCCAGGGACTCCCCCAGGAAAAGGTTCAGGGAAGAAACTTCTTAGCCTGCCCATTACTAGACAGTCTAGCATAGTTGGTTCAGAAGTGGAGTCACAGCATCCAGATGATGTGCTCTCACATTACACTGTCAGCCAAGCTGTTAGGGTGGCTTCTGTAAGGGACAGGTCTCCTTCTGTTCATTCCCATCACACCTCTGTATCTAGAAATTTCCCTCCCACCAGCCCTGAAGACAGATTGTTAGAAAGGGAACTCAATAAAGTGAGAGTGGAACAAACCAGACTGAAGCTTAAAAAGCAACAGCTGGATTTGGATAGACAGTCTTTAGAAATAGAGAAGGAAAGACAGAAGTTGGGTTTAGATACCCATGGGGGCAGCAGCAGTATTCCTCATAGTCATCCTGTAAAAGAGCATGATTCCACGAATCTGCACAAGATAGTTCAGCCTTATAAGGAGGGGGATGACATTAACAAGTGGTTTGCTGCACTTGAGAGGGCCTGTGTTGTACAGGATGTCCCTCAAAGGCAGTGGGCTGCTATCCTATGGCTATCATTTAGTGGAAAAGGTAGGGATAGGCTCCTTACTGTGAAAGAAAGTGATGCCAATAATTTCCAAGTTCTTAAGAATGCACTCCTGGACGGTTATGGCTTAACCACTGAACAATACAGGATAAAGTTCAGAGAGACCAAAAAGGAGTCTTCACAAGACTGGGTTGATTTCATTGACCATTCAGTGAAGGCCTTGGAGGGGTGGTTACATGGCAGTAAAGTTACTGATTATGACAGCCTGTATAACTTAATCCTGAGAGAGCATATTCTTAATAATTGTGTGTCTGATTTGTTGCACCAGTACTTGGTGGTCTCTGATCTGACCTCTCCCCAAGAATTGGGAAAGAAGGCAGACAAATGGGTCAGAACAAGAGTGAACAGAAAAGTTCATACAGGGGGTGACAAAGATGGCAAAAAAAAGAAGGATGGTAAGTCTTCAGACAAGGGTGGGGACAAATCTAAAAATGAGTCTTCATCAGGCCCACAAAAACACTCTGGTGGGGGTGGTGGGTCCAAATCCTCCTTTAATCAGAACAAGGAAAATAAACCATGGTGCTATTTATGTAAAGTAAAAGGCCATTGGACAACAGATCCCAGTTGTCCAAAGAAAGGCACCAATGCTCCTACCACTACAACCCCTACTGCTACACCTAGTGTCCCTACTAATAGCAGTGGTGGTGGGAGCAAACCTACTAATAGCCAATCCAAGGGAGTAGCTGGGCTCACTTTTGGTAATTTAGTTGGGGTTGGCCTTGTTAGGGAGGCCACAGAGGCTGTGTTAGTCTCTGAGGGGGCTATTGATTTAGCCACCTTAGCTGCTTGTCCCCTTAATATGGATAAGTACAGGCAGCTACCCCTAATAAATGGTGTTGAGGTTCAGGCCTACAGGGACACTGGTGCCAGTGTGACTATGGTCATAGAGAAACTGGTCCACCCTGAACAACACCTACTTGGTCACCAGTACCAAGTAACCGATGCTCACAACAACACACTTAGCCACCCCGTGGCTGTTGTTAATCTCAACTGGGGGGGGGTTACTGGTCCAAAGAAAGTTGTGGTAGCCTCAGATTTACCTGTAGACTGTCTACTAGGGAATGATTTGGAGACAACAGCTTGGTCAGATGTGGAGTTGGAGGCTCATGCAGCAATGCTGGGCATTCCAGTGCATATTTTTGCTTTGACAAGGGCTCAGGCCAAGAAGCAAAAAGGACAGGGAAGCTTGGATCCTGGAACAATGGACCAAGTGCTCCCTAAGGCTAGGGCTAGTAGAAGCAAACCACTTCCTACTATCCCTCCCTCTACAGTGGATTCTACTTCTGAGGAAGAAGAATTCCCTCCCTGTGCAGAACCTACACCAGAGGAGCTTCAAGCAGACACTGCTGAACTTTTGGGTGAAGGGGGGCCTGCCAGAGAGGAGCTGAGTGTGGCACAGCAAACCTGTCCCACATTAGAGGGTCTAAGACAGCAAGCTGTCAAACAGGCTAATGGGGATGTCAGTGACTCTCACAGCGTTTACTGGGAGGACAACCTCTTGTAACCTGAGCATAGGGATCCTAAACCTGGAGCTGCCAGGAGATTAGTGATTCCTCAGGAGTACAGAAAGTTCCTCCTAACACTGGCACATGACATTCCCCTAGCTGGACATCTAGGACAAATGAAAACTTGGGACAGGCTTGTTCCCCTGTTTCATTGGCCTAGGATGTCTGAGGACACAAAATAATTTTGTAAGTCCTGTGAAACCTGTCAAGCCAGTGGCAAGACAGGTGGCACACCAAAGGCACCCCTTATTCCACTGCCTGTGGTTGGGGTTCCCTTTGAAAGGGTACGGGTTGACATAGTTGGCCCCCTTGACCCTCCTACTGCTTCAGGCAATAGATTCATCTTGGTGGTAGTGGACCATGCCACAAGATACCCTGAAGCTATTCCTTTAAGGACCACTACAGCTCCTGCAGTGGCAAAGGCCCTCCTGGGAATATTTTCCAGGGTGGGCTTCCCAAAGGAAGTAGTATCAGACAGAGGAAGCAATTTCATGTCTGCATACTTAAAGGCCATGTGGAAGGAGTGTGGGGTAACTTACAAGTTCACCACACCTTATCATCCACAAACAAATGGACTGGTTGAGAGATTTAACAAAACTCTCAAAGGCATGATTATGGGTCTCCCTGAAAAACTCCGCAGGAGATGGGATATCCTTCTACCATGCCACCTTTTTGCCTACAGGGAGGTACCCCAGAAAGGAGTGGGCTGCAGCCCCTTTGAACTTCTTTTTGGACACCCTGTTAGGGGTCCACTCACACTTGTTAAGGAGGGTTGGGAACAACCTTTAAAAGCTCCTAAGCAGGATATTGTGGATTATGTACTTGGCCTCAGATCAAGGATGGCTGAGTATATGAAAAAGGCCAGTAAGAACCTTCAGGCCAGCCAAGAGCTCCAGAAGCAATGGCATGATCAGAAGGCTGTTTTGGTGCAGTACCAACCAGGACAGAAAGTGTGGGTCTTGGAGCCTGTGGCCCCAAGAGCACTCCAAGATAAATGGAGTGGACCCCACACAATTGTTGAGAAAAAGGGTGAAGTCACCTATTTGGTTGACTTAGGCACTGCAAGGAGTCCCCTTAGGGTACTCCATGTAAACCGCCTGAAACTCTACTATGACAGGGCTGATCTCACCCTGCTCATGGCAACTGATGAGGGACAGAAAGAAGACAGTGATCCTCTACCTGATCTCTTCTCTTCCACAGAACAAGATGCTCTTGTGGAAGGTGTAGTTTTGGCTGATTGCCTTACTGCTGAGCAGGACAATTGCATAAATCTCCTGGGTCAGTTTTCTGAACTCTTCTCTACTGTGCCAGGTACCACTTCTTGGTGTGAGCACACTATAGATACTGGAGACAGCTTGCCTGTCAAAAGTAAAATCTATAGGCAGCCTGACCATGTCAGGGACTGCATAAAGCAAGAAGTCCAGAAAATGTTAGAGCTAGGAGTGGTAGAGCACTCTGAAAGTCCATGGGCTTCTCCTGTGGTACTTGTACCAAAACCCCATTCCAAAGATGGAAAGAAGGAAATGCGGTTTTGTGTCGACTATAGAGATCTCAACCTTGTAACCAAAACTGATGCTCACCCTATACCCAGGGCAGATGAGCTCATAGATACACTGACATCTGCCAAGTATCTAAGCACTTTTGATTTGACTGCAGGGTATTGGCAGATCAAATTGTCAGAAGATGCTAAACCTAAGACTGCATTTTCGACCATTGGAGGACATTACCAGTTTACTGTAATGCCTTTTGGTTTGAAGAATGCACCTGCCACTTTTCAGAGGTTGGTGAACACAGTCCTGCAAGGGCTGGAAGCTTTCAGTGCAACATATCTGGACGATATAGCTGTCTTTAGCTCCAGCTGGGATGATCACCTAGTCCACCTATGGAAAGTTTTGGAGGCCCTGCAAAAGGCAGGCCTCACTATCAAGGCTTCAAAGTGCCAGATAGGACAGGGTAAGGTGGTTTATCTGGGACACCTTGTTGGTGGGGAACAGATTGCACCACTACAGGGGAAAATCCAAACAATTGTTGATTGGTACCCCCTACCACACAGACTCAGGTGAGAGCCTTCCTAGGCCTCACTGGGTATTACAGGAGGTTCATTAAGAACTATAGCTCCATTGCAGCCCCTCTTAATGGCCTCACTTAAAAAAAGATGCCTAAAAAGGTATTATGGACAGCAATTTGTCAGAAAGCTTTTGAGGAGCTGAAGCAGGCCATGTGCTCTGCGCCTGTCCTGAAAAGCCCTTGTTACTCTAAAAAATTCTATGTCCAGACTGATGCATCTGAATTAGGAGTAGGGGCAGTCCTATCACAACTCAATTCTGAGGGCCAGGATCAACCTGTTGCTTTTATTAGTAGGAGGTTGACCCCTAGAGAAAAGTGTTGGTCTGCCATAGAGAGGGAGGCCTTTGCTGTGGTCTGGGCACTGAAGAAGTTGAGGCCATACCTGTTTGGCACTCACTTCATTGTTCAGACAGACCACAAACCTCTACTTTGGCTAAAACAAATGAAAGGTGAAAATCCTAAATTGTTGAGGTGGTCCATATCCCTACAAGGAATGGACTATACAGTGGAACATAGACCTGGGAGTAGCCACTCCAATGCAGATGGACTCTCCAGATATTTCCACTTAGACAATGAAGACTCATCAGGTAATGGCTAGTCTTATTGTCCTTCGTTTGGGGGGGGGTTGTGTAGGAAAGTACCATCTTGCCTGGCATGTTACCCCCATTTTTCACTGTATATATGTTGTTTTAGTTGTATGTGTCACTGGGACCCTGGTATCCAGGGCCCCAGTGCTCATAAGTGTGCCTGACTGTGTTACCTGTGTAGTGACTAACTGTCTCACTGAGGCTCTGCTAATCAGAACCTCAGTGGTTATGCTCTCTCATTTCTTTCCAAATTGTCACTAACAGGCTAGTGACCAATTTTACCAATTTACATTGGCTTTCTGGAACACCCTTATAATTCCCTAGTATATGGTACTGAGGTACCCAGGGTATTGGGGTTCCAGGAGATCCCTATGGGCTGCAGCATTTCTTTTGCCACCCATAGGGAGCTCTGACAATTCTTACACAGGCCTGCCACAGCAGCCTGAGTGAAATAACGTCCACGTTATTTCACAGCCATTTTACACTGCACTTAAGTAACTTATAAGACACCTATATGTCTAACCTTTACCTGGTAAATGTTAGGTGCAAAGTTACTTAGTGTGAGGGCACCCTGGCACTAGCCAAGGTGCCCCCACATTGTTCAGGGCCAATTCCCTGAACTTTGTGAGTGCGGGGACACCATTACACGCGTGTACTACATATAGGTCACTACCTATATGTAGCTTCACAATGGTAACTCCGAATATGGCCATGTAACATGTCTAAGATCATGGAATTGCCCCCTCTATGCCATCCTGGCATTATTGGGACAATTCCATGACCCCAATGGTCTGTAGCACAGACCCTGGTACTGCCAAACTGCCTTTCCTGGGGTTTCACTGCAGCTGCTGCTGCTGCCAACCCCTCAGACAGGTTTCTGCCCCCCTGGGGTCAAGCCAGTCTTGTCCCAGGATGGCAGAACAAAGGACTTCCTCTGAGAGAGGGTGTTACACCCTCTCCCTTTGGAAAATGGTGTGAAGGCAGGGGAGGGGTAGCCTCCCCCAGCCTCTGGAAATGCTTTCTTGGGCACAGATGTGCCCAATTCTGCATAAGCCAGTCTACACCGGTTCAGGGACCCCTTAGCCCTGCTCTGGCGCGAAACTGGACCAAGGAAAGGGGAGTGACCACTCCCCTGACCAGCACCTCCCCTGGGAGGTGTCCAGAGCTCCTCCAGTGTGCTCCAGACCTCTGCCATCTTGGAAACAGAGGTGCTGCTGGCACACTGGACTGCTCTGAGTGTCCAGTGCCACCAGGTGATGTCAGAGACTCGTTCTGATAGGCTCCTTCAGGTGTTAGTAGCCTATCCTCTCTCCTAGGTAGCCAAACCATCTTTTCTGGCTATTTAGGGTCTCTGTCTCTGGGGAAACTTTAGATAACGAATGCAAGAACTCATCCGAGTTCCTCTGCATCTCTCTCTTCACCTTCTGATAAGGAAACGACTGCTGACCGCGCTGGAAGCCTGCAAACCTGCAACATAGTAGCAAAGACGACTACTGCAACTCTGTAACGCTGATCCTGACGCCTTCTCGACTGTTTTCCTGCTTGTGCATTCTGTGGGGGTAGTCTGCCTCCTCTCTGCACCAGAAGCTCCGAAGAAAGCTCCCGTGGGTCGACGGAATCTTCCCCCTGCAACCGCAGGCACCAAAAAGCTGCATTACCGGTCCCTTGGGTCTCCTCTCAGCACGACGAGCGAGGTCCCTTGAATCCAGCAACTCTGTCCAAGTGACTGCCACAGTCCAGTGACTCTTCAGTCCAAGTTTGGTGGAGGTAAGTCCTTGCCTCCCCACTCCAGACTGCATTGTTGGTAACCGCAACTTTTGCAACTTCTCCGGCCCCTGTGCACTTCTGGCGGAAATCCTTTGTGCACAGCCAAGCCTGGGTCCACGGCACTCTAACCTGCATTGCACGACTTTCTAAGTTGGTCTCCGGCGACGTGGGACTCCTTTGTGCAACTTTGGCGAGCACGGTTTCACGCATCCTCGTAGTGCCTGTTTCTGGCACTTTTCTGGGTGCTACCTGCTTTAGAGAGGGCTCTGTGTCTTGCACGATGTCCCCTCTCTCTCCAATTCCAATTTGCGACCTCCTGGTCCCTCCTGGGCCCCAGCAGCGTCCAAAAACGCCAACCGCATGATTTGCAACTAGCAAGGCTTGTTGGCGTCCTTTCGGCGGGAAAACACTTCTGCACGACTCTCCAAGGCGAATGGGATCCGTCCACCAAAGGGGAAGTCTCTAGCCCTTTTCATTCTTGCAGAAACCTTTGCTTCTTCTGTCCAGTCGAAGCTTCTTTGCACCCGCAGCTGGCATTTCCTGGGCATTTGCCCATCTCCGACTTGCTTGTGACTTTTGGACTTTGCCCCCTTGTTCCACAGGTAACCTAGATTGGAAATCCACAGTTGTTGCATTGTTGGTTTGTGTCTTTCCTGCATTATTCCTCTATTACGACTTCTTTGTCTCTTGGGGAACTTCAGTGCACTTTGCACTCACTTTTCAGGGTCTTGGGGAGGGCTAGTTTTCTAACTCTCACTATTTTCTAATAGTCCCAGCGACCCTCTACAAGGCCACATAGGTTTGGGGTCCATTTGTGGTTCACATTCCACTTTAGGAGTATATGGTTTGTGTTGCCCCTATCCCTATGTGTCTCCTTTGCATCCTATTGTAACTGTACATTGTTTGCACTGTTTTCTAAGACTATACTGCATATTTTTAGTACTGTGTACATATAACTTGTGTATATTTGCTATCCTCACTCTGAGGGTACACTCTGAGATATTGTGACATATTGTCATAAAAATAAAGTACCTTTATTTTTAGTATAACTGTGTATTGTGTTTTCTTATGGTATTGTGCAAGTGACACTTGTGGTACTGTAGTAGCTTCACACGTCTCCTAGTTCAGCCTAAGCTGCTCTGCTAAGCTACCATTATCTATCAGCCTAAGCTGCTAGACACCCTATACACTAATAAGGGATAACTGGGCCTGGTGCAAGGTGCAAGTACCCCTTGGTACTCACTACAAGCCAGTCCAGCCTCCTACACCGCATGCACCAAAAAGCTGCGTTACCGGTCCCTTGGGTCTCCTCTCAGCACGACGAGCGAGGTCCCTTGAATCCAGCAACTCTGTCCAAGTGACTCCCACAGTCCAGTGACTCTTCAGTCCAAGTTTGGTGGAGGTAAGTCCTTGCATCCCCACGCCAGACTGCATTGTTGGTAACTGCGACTTTTGCAGCTACTCCGGCCCCTGTGCACTTCCGGTGGAAATCCTTTGTGCACAGCCAAGCCTGTGTCCACGGCACTCTAACCTGCATTGCACGACTTTCTAAGTTGGTCTCCGGCGACGTGGGACTCCTTTGTGTAACTTTGGGTGAGCACCGTTTCACGCATCCTCGTAGTGCCTGTTTCTGGCACTTCTCCGGGTGCTACCTGCTGCTGAGAGGGCTCCTTGTCTTGCTCGACGTCCCCTCTACCTCCTGGTCAAAGTTGCGACCTCCTGGTCCCTCTTGGGCCACAGCAGCGACCAAAAACGCTAACCACACGATTTGCAGCTAGCAAGGCTTGTTGGCATTCTTTCGGTGGGAAAACACTTCTGCACGACTCTCCACGGCAAGCGGAATCCATCCACCAAAGGGGAAGTCTCTAGCCCTTTTCGTTCCTGCAGAATCCTCAGCTTCTTCTGTCAAGTAGAAGCTTCTTTGCACCCACAGCTGGCATTTCCTGGGCATCTGCCCATCTCCGACTTGCTTGTGACTTTTGGACTTGGTCCCCTTGTTCCACAGGTACCCTAGATTGGAAATCCACCGTTGTTGCATTGTTGGTTTGTGTCTTTCCTGCATTATTCCTCTATCACGACTTCTTTGTCTTTTGGGGAACTTTAGTGCACTTTGCACTCACTTTCAGGATCTTGGGGTGGGCTATTTTTCTAACCCTCACTATTTTCTAATAGTCCCAGCGACCCTCTACAAGGTCACATAGGTTTGGGGTCCATTCGTGGTTCGCATTCCACTTTTGGAGTATATGGTTTGTGTTGCCCCTATCCCTATGTGTCACCATTGCATCCTATTGTAACTATACATTGTTTGCACTGTTTTCTAAGACTATACTGCATATTTTAAGTACTGTGTACATATAACTTGTGTATATTTGCTATCCTCACTCTGAGGGTACACTCTGAGATACTTTGGCATATTGTCATAAAAATAAAGTACCTTTAATTTTAGTATAACTGTGTATTGTGTTTTCTTATGATATTGTGCAAGTGACACTTGTGGTACTGTAGTAGCTTCACACGTCTCCTAGTTCAGCCTAAGCTGCTCTTCTAAGCTACCATTATCTATCAGCCTAAGCTGCTAGACACCCTATACACTAATAAGGGATACCTGGGCCTGGTGCAAGGTGTAAGTACCCCTTGGTACTCACTACAAGCCAGTCCAGCCTCCTACAGCGTCCAGCAATACAAGGAGCCCTCTCAGAAGCAGGCAGCACCCGCAGAAGTGCCGGAACAGGCACTACAAAATGGAGTGAAACAGTGCTCACCCGAAGTTGCACAAGAGAGTCCCACGCCGCCGGAGGACAACTCAGGAGGTCGTGCAATGCAGGTTAGAGTGCCGTGGATCCAGGCTTGGCTGTGCACAAAGGAAATCATGGAAAAGTGCACAGGAGCCGGAGTGGCTGCAAAAGACGCGGTTGCCAGCAATGCAGTCTGGCGTGGGTAGGCAAGGAATTACCTCCACCAAACTTGGACTGAAGAATCACTGGACTGTGGGAGTCACTTGGACAGAGTTGCTGAGTTCAAGGGACCTTGCTCGTCGTGCCGAGAGGAGACCCAGAGGACCTGTGATGCAGTTCTTTGGTGCCTGCGGTAGCAGGGGGAAGATTCCGTCGACCCACTGGAGATTTCTTCGAAACTTCTAGTGCAGAGAGGAGGCAGACTACCCCCACAGCATGCACCACCAGGAAAACAGTCGAGAAGGCGGCAGGATCAACGCTACAGTGTCGCAGTAGTCGTCTTTGCTACTTTGTTGCAGTTTTGCAGGCTTCCAGCACAGTCAGCAGTCGATTCCTTGGCAGAAGGTGAAGAGAGAGATGCAGAGGAACTCTGATGAGCTCTTGCATTCGTTATCTAAGGAATTTCCCAAAGCAGAGACCCTAAATAGCCAGAAAAGATGGTTTGGCTACTTAGGAGAGAGGATAGGCTAGCAACACCTGAAGGAGCCTATCAGAAGGAGTCTCTGATGTCACCTGCTGGCCCTGGCCACTCAGAGCAGTCCAGTGTGCCAGCAGCACCTCTGTTTCCAAGATGGCAGAGGTCTGGAGCACACTGGAGGAGCTCTGGGCACCTCCCAGAGGAGGTGCAGGTCAGGGGAGTGGTCACTCCCCTTTCCTTTGTCCAGTTTCGCGCCAGAGCAGGGCTGAGGGGTCCCTGAACCGGTGTAGACTGGCTTATGCAGAAATGGGCACCATCTGTGCCCATGAAAGCATTTCCAGAGGCTGGGGGAGGCTACTCCTCCCCTGCCTTAACACATTTTTCCAAAGGGAGAGGGTGTAACACCCTCTCTCTGAGGAAGTCCTTTGTTCTGCCTTCCTGGGCCAAGCCTGGCTGGACCCCAGGAGGGCAGAAACCTGTCTGAGGGGTTGGCAGCAGCAGCAGCTGCAGTGAAACCCCTGAAAAGGCAGTTTGGCAGTATCCGGGTCGGTGCTAGAGACCCGTGGGATCATTGGATTGTGCCAACAATGCCAGGATGGCATAGAGGGGGCAATTCCATGATCTTAGACATGTTACATGGCCATATTCGGAGTTACCATTGTGAAGCTACATATAGGTAGTGACCTATATGTAGTGCACGCGTGTAATGGTGTCCCCGCACTCACAAAGTTTGGGGAATTTGCCCTGAACAATGTGGGGGCACCTTGGCTAGTGCCAGGGTGCCCACACACTAAGTAACTTAGCACCCAACCTATACCAGGTAAAGGATAGACATATAGGTGACTTATAAGTTACTTAAGTGCAGTGGTAAATGGCTGTGAAATAACGTGGACGTTATTTCACTCAGGCTGCAGTGGCAGGCCTGTGTAAGAATTATCAGAGCTCCCTATGGGCGGCAAAAGAAATGCTGCAGCCCATAGGGATCTCCTGGAACCCCAATACCCTGGGTACCTCAGTACCATATACTAGGGAATTATAAGGGTGTTCCAGAATGCCAATGTGAATTGGTGAAATTGGTCACTAGCCTGTTAGTGACAATTTGGAAAGAAATGAGAGAGCATAACCACTGAGGTTCTGGATAGCAGAGCCTCAGTGAGACAGTTAGTCATAACACAGGTAACACATTCAGGGATCACTTATGAGCACTGGGGCCCTGGCTGGCAGGGTCCCAGTGACACATACAACTAAAACAACATATATACAGTGAAAAATTTGGGTAACATGCCAGGCAAGATGGTACTTTCCTACAGTGCACAGGAGCCGGAGTGGATGCAAAACACGCGGTTCCAGCAATGTAGTCTAGCGTGGGGAGGCAAGGACTTACCTCAACCAAACTTGGACTGAAGAGTCACTGGACTGTGAGAGTCACTTGGACAGAGTTGCCGGGTTCAAGGGACCTCGCTCGTCGTGCTGAGAGGAGATCCAGAGGACCGGTGATGCAGTTCTTTGGTGCCAGCGGTTGCAGGGGGAAGATTCCGTCGACCCACAGGAGATTTCTTTGGAGCTTCTAGTGCAGAGAGGAGGCAGAGTACCCCCACAGCATGCACCACCAGGAAAACAGTTGAGAAGGCGGCAGGATCAACGCTACAGTGTCGCAGTAGTCATCTTTGCTACTTTGTTGCAGTTTTGCAGGCTTCCAGCAGGGTCAGCAGTCGATTCCTTGGCAGAAGGTGAAGAGAGAGATGCAGAGGAACTCTGATGAGCTCTTGCATTCGTTATCTAAGGAATTCCCCAAAGCAGAGACCCTAAATAGCCAGAAAAGGAGGTTTGGCTACCTAGGAGAGAGGATAGGCTAGCAACACCTGAAGGAGCCTATCAGAAGGAGTCTCTGACTTCACCTGCTGGCACTGGCCACTCAGAGCAGTCCAGTGTGCCAGCAGCACCTCTGTTTCCAAGATGGCAGAGGTGTGGAGCACACTGGAGGAGCTCTGGGCACCTCCCAGGGGAGGTGCAGGTCAGGGGAGTGGTCACTCCCCTTTCCTTTGTCCAGTTTCGCGCCAGAGCAGGGCTGAGGGATCCCTGAACCGGTGCAGACTGGCTCATGCAGAGATGGGCAGCATCTGTGCCCATCAAAGCATTTCCAGAGGCTGGGGTAGGCTACTCCTCCCAGCCCTGATACCTAATTTCAAAGGGAGAGGGTGTAACACCCTCTTTCTGAGGAAGTCCTTTGTTCTGCCATCCTGGGCCAAGCCTGGCTGGACCCCAGGAGGGCAGAAACCTGTCTGAGGGGTTGGCAGCAGCAGCAGCTGCATTGAAACCCCGGGAAAGGTAGTTTGGCAGTACCTGGGTCTGTGCTAGAGACCCGCGGAATCATGGGATTGTCTCCCCAATACCAGGATGGCATTGGTGGGGCAATTCCATTATCTTAGACATGTTACATGGCCATATTCAGAGTTACCATTGTGAAGCTACATATAGGTAGTGACCTATGTGTAGTGCACGCGTGTAATGGTGTCCCCGCACTCAAAAGTCCGGGGAATTGGCCCTGAACAATGTGGGGGCACCTTGGCTAGTGCCAGGGTGCCCACACACTAAGTAACTTAGCACCCAACCTTTACCAGGTAAAGGTTAGACATATAGGTGACTTATAAGTTACTTAAGTGCAGTGTAAAATGGCTGTGAAATAATGTGGACGTTATTTCTCTCAGGCTGCAGTGGCAGGCCTGTGTATGAATTGTCAGAGCTCCCTATGGGTGGCAAAAGAAATGCTGCAGCCCATAGGGATCTCCTGGAACCCCAATACCCTGGGTACCTCATTACCATATACGAGGGAATTATAAGGGAGTTCCAGTATGCCAATGTAAATTTGTATAATTGGTCACTAGCCTGTTAGTGACAATTTGGAAAGAAATGAGAGAGCATAACCACTGAGGTTCTGATTAGCAGAGCCTCAGTGAGACAGTTAGTCATAACACAGGTAACACATACAGGGCACACTTATGAGCAATGGGGCCCTGGCTGGCAGGGTCCCAGTGACACATACAACTAAAACACCATATATACAGTGAAATATGGGGGTAAAATTCCAGGCAAGATCGTACTTTCCTACACAACCCTCCCCCAAACGAAGGACAATAAGACTAGCCGTGACCTGATCAGTCTTCATTGTCTAAGTGGAAATATCTGGAGAGTCCATCTGCATTTGAGTGGGTACTCCCAGGTCTATGTTCCACTGTATAATCCATTCCCTGTAGGGATATGGACCACCTTAATAATTTAGGGTTTTCACCTTTCATTTGTTTTAGCCAAAGTAGAGGTGTGTGGTCTGTCTGAACAATGAAGTGAGTGCCAAACAGGTATGGCATCAACTTCTTCAGTGCCCAGACCACAGAAAAGGCCTCCCTCTCTATGGCAGACCAACACTTTTCTCTCTGGGTCAACTTCCTGCTGATAAAAGCAACAGGTTCGATCCTGGCCCTCAGAATTAAGTTGTGATAAGACTGCCCCTACCCCTAATTCAGATGCCTCAGTTTGGACAATGAATTTTTTGGAGTAACAGGGGCTTTTCAGGACAGGTGCAGAGCACATGGCCTGCTTCAGCTCCTCAAAAGCTTTCTGACAGCTAGCTGTCCACAATACCTTTTTAGGCATTTTATTAGATGTGAGGTCATTAAGAGGGGCTGCAATGGAGCCATAGTTCTTTATGAACCTCCTTTAATACCCAGTGAGGCCTAAGAAGGCTCTCACCTGGGTCTGAGTTGTAGGGGGAACCCAATCTATAATAGTTTGGATTTTCTCCTGAAGTGGTGCAATCTGTTCTCCACCTACCAGGTGTCCCAGATAAACCACCTTCGCCTGCCCTGTCTGGCACTTTGAAGCCTTGATAGTGAGGCCTGCCTTTTGCAGGGCCTCCAAAACTTTCCATAGGTGGACCAGGTGATCATCCCAGCTGGAGCTAAAGACAGCTATGTCATCTAGATATGCTGCACTAAAAGCTTCCAGCCCTTGCAGGACTGTATTCACCAACCTCTGAAAAGTGGCAGGAGCATTTTTCAATCCAAAAGGCATTACTGTGAATTGGTAATGGCCTCCAATGGTTGAAAATGCTGTTTTTGCTTTTGCATCTTCTGATAACTTGATCTGCCAATACCCTGCAGTCAAATCAAAAGTGCTTAGATACTTGGCAGATGCCAGTGTATCTATTAGCTCATCTGCCCTGGGTATAGGTTGAGCATCAGTTTTGGTTACCTGGTTGAGACCTCTATAGTCTACACAAAACCGCATTTCCTTCTTTCCATCCTTGGAATGAGGTTTTGGTACACGTACCACAGGAGAGGCCCATGGACTTTCAGAGTGCTCAACCACTCCCAGTTCAAGCATTTTCTGCACTTCTTGCTTTATGCAGTCTCTGACATGGTCAGGCTGCCTATAGATCTTACTTTTGACAGGCAAGCTGTCTCCAGTATCTATAGTGTGCTCACACCAAGAAGTGGTGCCTGGCAAAGTAGAGAAGAGTTCAGAAAACTGACCCAGGAGATTTATGCAGTGGTCTTTCTGCTCAGCAGTAAGACAATCTGCCAAAACTACACCTTCCACTAGAGCATCTTGTTCTGTGGAAGAGAAGAGATCAGGGAGAGGGTCACTCTCTTCTTCCTGTCCCTCATCTGTTGCCATGAGCAGGGTGAGATCAGCCCTGTCATAGTAGGGTTTCAGACGATTGACATGGAGCACCCTAAGGGGACTCCTGGCAGTGCCTAAGTCAACTAAGTAGGTGACTTCACCCTTCTTTTCAACAATTATGTGGGGTCCACTCCATTTGTCTTGGAGTGCTCTTGGTGCCACAGGCTCCAAGACCCACACTTTCTGCCCTGGTTGGTACTGAACCAAAACAGCCTTCTGGTCATGCCATTGCTTTTGGAGCTCTTGGCTGGCCTGAAGGTTTTTACTGGCCTTTTTCATGTACTCAGCCATCCTAGATCTGAGGCCAAGTACATAGTCCACTATGGCTTGCTTTGGAGCTTTTAAAGGTTGTTCCCAACCCTCCTTAACAAGTGTTAGAGGACCTCCCACAGGGTGTCCAAATAGGAGTTCAAAGGGGCTGAAGCCCACTCCTTTTTGGGGTACCTCCCTGTCAGCAAAAAGGAGGCAAGGTAACAGGATATCCCATCTCCTGCGGAGTTTTTCAGGGAGTCCCATAATCATGCCTTTGAGAGTTTTGTTAAATCTCTCCACCAGTCCATTTGTTTGTGGATGATAGGGTGTGGTGAACTTGTATGTCACGCCACATTCCTTCCACATGGCCTTTAAGTAAGCAGACATGAAATTGCTTCCCCTGTCTGATACCACCTCTTTTGGGAAGCCCACCCTGGAAAAGATTCCCAGGAGGGCTTTTGCCACTGCAGGAGCTGTAGTGGTCATTAGAGGAATTGCATCAGGATATCTGGTGGCATGGTCCACTACCACCAAGATAAGCTTATTGCCTGAAGCAGTAGGAGGTTCAAGTGGGCCAACTATGTCAACCCCTACCCTTTCAAAGGGAACCCCAACCACAGGCAGTGGGATAAGGGGTGCCTTTGGAGTGCCACCTGTCTTGCCACTGGCTTGACAGGTTTCACAGGACTTACAAAATTCCTTTGTGTCCTCTGACATTCTAGGCCAATGAAACATGGGAACAAGCCTGTCCTAAGTTTTCATTTTCCCCAAATGTCCAGCTAAGGGAATGTCGTGGGCTAGAGTTAGGAGGAAATTTCTATACTCCTGAGGAATCACCAATCTCCTGGCAACTCCAGGTTTTGGATCTCTTGCTACAGTGTACAAGAGGTTGTCCTCCCAGTAAACTCTGTGAGAGTCACTGACATCCCCATTTGCTTGTTTGACAGCTTGCTGCCTTAGACCCTCTAGTGTGGGACAGGTATGCTGTGCCACACTCAGCTCCTCCCTGGCAGGCCCCCCTTCACCCAAAAGCTCAGCAGTGTCTGCTTTCAGCTCCTCTGGTGCAGATTCTGCACAGGGTGGAAATTCTTCTTCCTCAGAAGTTGAATCCACTGTAGAGGGAGGGATAGTAGGTAGTGATTTACCTTTAATAACCCTAGCTTTAGGGAGCACTTGGTCCATTCTTCCATGATCCAAGTCACCCTGTCCTTTTTGCTTTTTGGCCTGAGCCCTGGTTAAAGCAAAAATATGCCCTGGAATGCCCAGCATTGCTGCATGAGCCTCCAACTCCACTTCTGCCCAAGCTGTTGTCTCTAAATCATTTCCTAATAGACAGTCTACAGGTAAATCTGAGGCAACCACAACTTTCTTTGGACCAGTAACCCCCCCCCCCAGTTGAGATTCACAAAATCCATGGGGTGGCTAAGAGTGTTGTTATGAGCATCGGTTACTTGGTACTGGTGACCAAGTAGGTGTTGTTCAGGGTGGACCAGTTTCTCTATTACCATTGTAATACTGGCACCTGTGTCCCTGTAGGCCTGAACCTCAACACCATTTATTAGGGGTAGTTGCGTGTACTTATCCATGTTAAGGGGACAAGCACCCAAGGTGGCTAAATCAATAGCCCCCTCAGAGACTAACACAGCCTCTGTGGTCTCCCTAATCAGACCAACCCCAACTAAGTTACCAAAAGTGAGCCCAGCTACTCCCTTGGATTGGCTATTAGTAGGTTTGCTCCCACCACCACTGCTATTACTAGGGACACTAGGTGTTGCAGCAGGGGTTGTAGTGGTAGGAGGCTTGGTGCTTTTCTTTAGACAACTGGAATCTGTTGTCCAATGGCCTTTTATTTTACATAAATAGCACCATGGTTGTTTTTCTTTGTTTTGATTTGAAGAGGATTTGGGCCCACCACCCCCACCAGAGTGTTTTTGTGGGCCTGATGAAGACTCATTTTTAGATTTGTCCCCACCCTTGTCAGAAGACTTACCATCCTTCTTCTTGCCATCTTTGTCACCCCCTGTATGAACTTTTCTGTTCACCCTTGTTCTGACCCATTTGTCTGCCTTCTTTCCAAATTCTTGGGGAGAGGTCAGATCAGAGTCCACCAGGTACTGGTGTAACAAATCAGACACACAATTATTAAGAATATGCTCTCTCAGTATTAAGTTATACAGGCTTTCATAATCAGTAACTTTACTGCCATGTAACCAACCCTCCAAGGCCTTCACTGAATGGTCAACAAAGTCTACCCAGTCTTGTGAAGACTCCTTTTTGGTTTCTCTGAACTTCATCCTGTACTGTTCAGTGGTTAAGCCATAACCATCTAGGAGTGCATTCTTAAGAACTTTGAAATCATTGGCTTCACTTTCTTTTACAGTAAGGAGCCTGTCCCTACCCTTTACACTGAAAGTTAGCCATAGGATAGCAGCCCACTGCCTTTAAGGGACATCCTATACAACACAGGCCCTCTCAAGTGCAGCAAACCACTTGTTAATGTCATCCCCCTCCTTGTAAGGGGGAACTATCTTGTGCAGATTCCTAGAATCATGTTCTTTTGCAGGATGACTATTTTGAATACTGCTGCTGCCACCATGGGTTTCTAAACCCAATTTCTGTCTTTCTCTTTCTATTTCCAAGGACTGCCTATCTAAATCCAGCTGTTGCTTCTTGAGCTTCAGCCTGGATTGTTCCACTCTCAATCTATTGAGCTCCCTTTCTAACACTCTGTCATCAGGATGGGTGGGTAGGGCATGTCTTGAAACAGAAGAATGGTGAGAATGAACAGAAGGAGACCTGACCCTAACAGATGGCACACTAACATTCTGGCCTACAGAAGTGACACTTCTACTGTGATGAGAAACAACACTATTACTATGATGTGTGCGCAACACTCTTACTGTGATGGGAATTCATATCAGTACCAGCTATGCTAGGTGGCCTGCTAAGGGGCAGGTTGGAAAGATTCCCTCCCAAATCTTTTGCTAGGGGTGCCCCAGAATCAGAATGGGAACCATCAGCTAATTTCTCACCAGAAGTGCCAACAAAAGTCTTGTCTTGTTCAACTAGCATGTTAACTAATAGTTCTCTAGTGGGATTCTTCCCTACCCCTAAACCTCTTTCTACACAGAGACTCCTTGCTGCCTTCCAGCTAAGGTGACCATAAGCAGTCTTGGACAGATCAACAGTTTGGCCTGTGCCAGACATTATAGAAAGTGTTTAAGGGACAGAAAAAGTGAGAAAAGGTTTTTCAGAACTTTTTAAAGGACAGAAAAAAACTTTTAAAACTTTTTAAGAACTTTTTGAAAGTTTAGAGGTACTTTTCAGCACTTAGAAAAGAAGTGAGAGAAGAAAAGCAAAACTTTTTGGTTAGGTGTACATACACTGAACTTGTTTTGTATATTTTTCTCTTATGAAAAGTACAATGACAAAAGTGGTAAGTAGTTGCAAAGTACTTATCCCACCGCTGCACAACCAATGTAGGAGGCTGGACTGGCTTGTAGCGAGTACCAAGGGGTACTTACACCTTGCACCAGGCCCAGGTATCCCTTATTAGTGTATAGGGGTGTCTAGCAGCTTAGGCTGATAGAAAAGGTAGCTTAGCAGAGCAGCTTAGGCTGAACTAGGAGACGAGTGAAGCTCCTACAGTACCACTAGTGTCACTTGCACAATATCATAAGAAAACACAATACACAGATATACTAAAAATAAAGGTACTTTATTTTTATGACAATATGCCAACGTATCTCAGAGTGTACCCTCAGTATGAGGATAGCAAATATACACAAGATATATGTACACAATACCAAACTATGCAGTAAGAGCAATAAATAACAGTGCAAGAAATGTATAGTCACAACAGAATGCAATGGGGGCACATAGGGATAGGGGCAACACAAACCATATACTCTAGAAGTGGAATGCGAACAACGAATGGACCCCAAACCTTTGTGACCTTGTAGAGGGTCGCTGGGACTGTAAGAAAACAGTGATGGTTAGAAAAATAGCCCACCCCAAGACCCTGAAAAGTGGGTGCAAAGTGCACATAAGTTCCCCAAAGAGCACAGAAGTCGTGATAGGGGAATTCTGCAAGGAAGACCAACACCAGCAATGCAACAACAATGGATTTCCTGACGAGAGTACCTGTGGAACAAGGGGACCAAGTCCAAGAGTCACGATCAAGTCGGGAGTGGGCAGATGCCCAGGAAATGCCAGCTGTGGGTGTAAAGAAGCTGCCAACGGATGGTAGAAGCTGCGGATTCAGCAAGAACTACAAGGGCTAGAAACTTCCCCTTTGGAGGATGGATGTCCCACGTCGTGAAGAGTCGTGCAGAGGTGTTTCCGTGCATAAAGACCGCAAACAAGCCTTGCTAGCTGCAAGGGTCGTGGTTAGGGTTATTGGATGCTGCTGTGGCCCAGGAGGGACCAGGATGTCGCCAACTGCGTGAGGAGACAGAGGGGGCGTCCAGCAAGACAAAGAGCCCACTCAGAAGCAAGCAGCACCCGCAAAAGTGCCAATGGGGATTCCGACCGCGGCGGTAAAGCCGCGGTCGGACTGGCAACACTGGCGGTCTCCCGCCAGTGTACCGCCGCCCCATTGAATCCTCCAAGGCGGCGCAGCTTGCTGCGCCGCCGAGGGGATTCCGACCCCCCCTACCGCCATCCAGATCCCGGCGGTCCGACCGCCGGGAACCGGATGGCGGTAGGGGGGGTCGCGGGGCCCCTGGGGGCCCCTGCAGTGCCCATGCCACTGGCATGGGCATTGCAGGGGCCCCCGTAAGAGGTCCCCTAAATGTATTTCACTGTCTGCTGCGCAGACAGTGAAATACGCGACGGGTGCAACTGCACCCGTCGCACAGCTTCCACTCTGCCGGCTCGATTCCGAGCCGGCTTCATCGTGGAAGCCTCTTTCCCGCTGGGCTGGCGGGCGGCCTGAAGGCGACCGCCCGCCAGCCCAGCGGGAAAGTCAGAATTACCGCCGCGGTCTTTCGACCGCGGAACGGTAACCTGACGGCGGGACTTTGGCGGGCGGCCTCCGCCGCCCGCCAAGGTCAGAATGAGGGCCATAGTGTTTTCACTATGAGCACTGAGGCCTGGTTATCAGGATCCCAGTGTGACAGTGAAAACAGTGACAAACACCCTGACATACACTCACAAACAGGCCAAAAGTGGGGGTAACAAGGCTAGAAAGAGGCTACCTTCTCACATGCACCTCCCCTGGGAGGTGCCCAGAGCTCCTCCAGTGTGCTCCAGACCTGTGTCATTTTTGAAACAGAGGTGCTGCTAGCACACTGGACTGCTCTGAGTGGCCAGGGCCAGCAGGTGACGTCAGAGACTCCTTCTGATAGGCTCCTTCAGGTGTTGCTAGCCTATCCTCTCTCCTAAGTAGCCAAACCCTCTTTTCTGGCTATTTAGGGTCTCTGCTTTGGGGATTTCCTTAGATAACGAATGCAAGAACTCATCAGAGTTCCTCTGCATCTCTCTCTTCACCTTCTGCCAAGGAATCGACTGCTGACCGCGCTGGAAGCCTGCAATACTGCAACAAAGTAGCTAAGACGACTACTGCAACTCTGTAACACTGATCCTGCCGCCTTCTCGACTGTTTTCCTGGTGGTGCATGCTGTGGGGGTAGTCTGCCTTCTCTCTGCACTAGAAGCTCCGAAGAATTCTCCCGTGGGTCGACGGAATGTTCCCCCTGCTACCGCAGGCACCAAAGAACTGCATCACCGGTCCCCTGGGTCTCCTCTCAGCACGACGAGCGAGGTCCCTTGAATCCAGCAACTCTGTCCAAGTGACTCCCACAGTCCAGTGACTCTTCAGTCCAAGTTTGGTGGAGGTAAGTCCTTGCCTCCCCACGCCAGACTGCATTGCTGGGAACTGCGTGTTTTGCAGCTACTCCGGATCCTGTGCACTTTTCCAGGATTTCCTTTGTGTACAGCCAAGCCTGCATCCATGGCACTCTAACCTGCATTGCATGACCTCCTGAGTTGTCCTCCGGCGGCGTGGGACTCTCTTGTGCAACTTCGGGTGAGCACCGTTTCACTCCAATTTGTAGTGCCTGTTCTGGCACTTCTCCAGGTGCTGCCTGCTTCTGAGAGAGCTCCTTGTCTTGCTGGGTGCACCCTCTGTCGCCTGACAAAATTGGCGACATCCTGGTCCCTCCTGGGCCACAGCAGCATCCAAAAACCCTAAACACATGATTTGCAGCTAGCAAGGCTTGTTGGCAGTCTTTCTTCAGGAAATCACTTCTGCACGACTCAGCACGGCGTGGGGGATCCGTCCTCCAAAGGGAAAGTTCCTAGCCCTTGTCGTTCCTGCAGAATCCTCAGCTTCTACTGTCCAGTAGCAGCTTCTGGGCACCCACAGCTGGCATTTCCTGGGCATCTGCCCATCTCCGACTTGCTTGTGACTTTTGGACTTGGTCCCCTTGTTCCACAGGTACCCTCGACTGGAAATCCATCGTTGTTGCATTGCTGGTTTGTGTCTTTCCTGCAGAATTCCGTTATCACGACTTCTATGTCCTTTGGGGAACTTTAGTGCACTTTGCACTCACTTTTCAGGGTCTTGGGATGGGCTATTTTTCTAACCCTCACTGTTTTCTTACAGTCCCAGCGACCCTCTACAAGGTCACATAGGTTTGGGGTCCATTCGTGGTTCGCATTCCACTTTTGGAGTATATGGTTTGTGTTGCCCCTATCCCTATGTGTCCCCATTGCATCCTATTGTAACTATACATTGTTTGCACTGTTTTCTAAGACTATACTGCATATTTGTGGTATTGTGTACATATATCTTGTGTATATTTGCTATCCTCATCCTGAGGGTACACTCTGAGATACTTTGGCATATTGTCATAAAAATAAAGTACCTTTATTTTTAGTATATCTGTGTATTGTGTTTTCTTATGATATTGTGCAAGTGACACTAGTGGTACTGTAGGAGCTTCACTTGTCTCCTAGTTCAGCCTAAGCTGCTCTGCTAAGCTACCATTATCTATCAGCATAAGCTGCTAGACACCCTATACACTAATAAGGGATACCTGGGCCTGGTGCAAGGTGTAAGTACCCCTTCGTACTCACTACAAGCCAGTAGCCACTGCAGGTAAGAGTGCCGTGGACCCAGGCTTGGCTGTGCACAAAGGATTTCCGCCGGAAGTGCACAGGGGCCGGAGTAGCTGCAAAGTCGCGGTTCCCAGCAATGCAGCCCAACGAGGTCAGGCAAGGACTTACCTCCACCAAACTTGGGCTGAAGAGTCACTGGACTGTGGGGGTCACTTGGACAGAGTTGCTGGATTCAAGGGACCTCGCTCGTCGTGCTGAGAGGAGACCCAAGGGACCGGTAATGCAGCTTTTTGGTGCCTGCGGTTGCAGGGGGAAGATTCCGTCGACCCACGGGAGATTTCTTCGGAGCTTCTGGTGCAGAGAGGAGGCAGACTACCCCCACAGCATGCACAAGCAGGAAAACAGTCGAGAAGGCGGCAGGATCAGCTTTACAGAGTTGCAGTAGTCGTCTTTGCTACTATGTTGCAGGTTTGCAGGCTTCCAGCGCGGTCAGCGGTCGTTTCCTTATCAGAAGGTGAAGAGAGAGATGCAGAGGAACTCGGCTGAGCTCATGCATTCGTTATCTAAAGTTTCCCCAGAGACAGAGACCCTAAATAGCCAGAAAAGAGGGTTTGGCTACCTAGGAGAGAGGAAAGGCTACTAACACCTGAAGGAGCCTATCAGCAGGAGTCTCTGACGTCACCTGGTGGCACTGGCCACTCAGAGCAGTCCAGTGTGCCAGCAGCACCTCTGTTTCCAAGATGGCAGAGGTCTGGAGCACACTGGAGGAGCTCTGGACACCTCCCAGGGGAGGTGCAGGTCAGGGGAGTGGTCACTCCCCTTTCCTTTGTCCAGTTTCGCACCAGAGCAGGGGCTAAGGGGTCCCTGAACCGGTGTAGACTGGCTTATGCAGAATTGGGCACATCTGTGCCCAAGAAAGCATTTCCAGAGGCTGGGGGAGGCTACTCCTCCCCTGGCTTCACACCATTTTCCAAAGGGAGAGGGTGTCACACCCTCTCTCAGAGGAAGTTCTTTGTTCTGCCATCCTGGGCCAGGCCTGGCTGGACCCCAGGAGGGCAGATGCCTGTCTGAGGGGTTGGCAGCAGCAGCAGCTGCAGTGAAACCCCAGGAAGGGCAGTTTGGCAGTACCAGGATCTGTGCTACAGACCTCTGGGATCATGGCATTGTGCCAACTATGCCAGGATGGCATAGAGGGGGCAATTCCATGATCATAGACATGTTACATGGCCATATTCGGAGTTACCATTGTGAAGCTACATATAGGTAGTGACCTATATGTAGTGCACGCGTGTAATGGTGTCCCCGCACTTACAAAGTCCGGGGAATTGGCCCTGAACAATGTGGGGGCACCTTGGCTAGTGCCAGGGTGCCCTCACACTAAGTAACTTTGCACCTAACCTTTATCAGGTAAAGGTTAGACATATAGGTGACTTATAAGTTACTTAAGTGCAGTGTAAAATGGCTGTGAAATAACGTGGATGTTATTTCACTCAGGCTGCAGTGGCAGGCCTGTGTAAGAATTGTCAGAGCTCCCTATGGGTGGCAAAAGAAATGCTGCAGCCCATAGGGATATCCTGGAACCCCAATACCCTGGGTACCTCAGTACCATATACTAGGGAATTATAAGGGTGTTCCAGAAAGCCAATGTAAATTGGTAAAATTGGTCACTAGCCTGTTAGTGACAATTTGAAAGAAATGAGAGAGCATAACCACTGAGGTTCTGATTAGCAGAGTCTCAGTGAGACAGTTAGTCACTACACAGGTAAAACATTCAGGCACACTTATGAGCTCTGGGGCCCTGGATACCAGGGTCACAGTGACACATACAACTAAAACAACATATATACAGTGAAAAATGGGGGTAACATGCCAGGCAAGATGGTACTTTCCTACACAACCCCCCCCAAACGAAGGACAATAAGACTAGCCATGCCCTGATGTGTCTTCATTGTCTAAGTGGAAATATCTGGAGAGTCCATCTACATTGGAGTGGCTACTCCCAGGTCTATGTTCCACTGTATAGTCCATTCCCTGTAGGGATATGGACCACCTCAACAATTTAGGATTTTCACCTTTCATTTGTTTTAGCCAAAGTAGAGGTTTGTGGTCTGTCTGAACAATGAAGTGAGTGCCAAACAGGTATGGCCTCAACTTCTTCAGTGCCCAGACCACAGCAAAGGCCTCCCTCTCAATGGAAGACCAACGCTTTTCTCTAGGGGTCAACCTCCTACTAATAAAAGCAACAGGTTGATCCTGACCCTCAGAATTAAGTTGTGATAGGACTGCACCTACCCCTAATTCAGATGCATCCGTTTGGAGATATAATTTTTTAGAGTAACAAGGGCTTTTCAGGACAGGTGCAGAGCACATGGCCAGCTTCAGCTCCTCAAAAGCTTTCTGACAGTTTACTGTCCATAATACCTTTTTAGGCATTTTCTTGGAAGTTAGGTCATTAAGAGGGGCTGCAATGGAGCCATAGTTCTTAATGAACCTCCTGTAATACCCAGTGAGGCGTAGGAAGGCTCTCACCTGAGTCTGTGTAGTAGGGGGAACCCAATCAATAATTGTTTGGATTTTCCCCTGTAGTGGTGCAATCTGTTCCCCACCAACAAGGTGTCCCAGATAAACCACCTTACCCTGCCCTATCTGGCACTTTGAAGCCTTGATAGTGAGGCCTGCCTTTTGCAGGGCCTCCAAAACGTTCCATAGGTGGACCAGGTGATCATCCCAGCTGGAGCTAAAGACAGCTATATCGTCCAGATATGCTGCACTGAAAGCTTCCAGCCCTTGCAGGACTGTGTTCACCAACCTCTGAAAAGTGGCAGGTGCATTTTTCAATCCAAAAGGCATTACTGTGAATTGGTAATGGCCTCCAATGGTTGAAAATGCAGTTTTAGGTTTAGCATCTTCTGATAATTTGATCTGCCAATACCCTGCAGTCAAATCAAAAGTGCTTAGATACTTGGCAGATGCCAGTGTATCTATGAGCTCATCTGCCCTGGGTATAGGGTGAGCATCAGTTTTGGTTACCAGGTTGAGACCTCTATAGTCTACACAAAAACGCATTTCCTTCTTTCCAACTTTGGAATGGGGTTTTGGTACAAGTACCACAGGAGAAGCCCATGGACTTTCAGAGTGCTCAACCACTCCTAGTTCTAACATTTTCTGCACCTCTTGCTTTATGCAGTCCCTGACATGGTCAGGCTGCCTATAGATCTTACTTTTGACAGGCAAGCTGTCTCCAGTATCTATAGTGTGCTCACACCAAGAAGTGGTACCTGGCACAGTAGAGAAGAGTTCAGAGAATTGATCTAGGAGATTTATGCAATGGTCTTTCTGCTCAGCAGTAAGACAATCAGCCAAAACTACTCCTTCCACCAGAGCATCTTGTTCTGTGGAAGAGAAGAGATCAGGTAGAGGATCACTGTCTTCTTCCTGTCCCTCATCAGTTGCCATGAGCAGGGTGAGATCAGCCCTGTCATAGTAGGGTTTCAGGCGGTTGACATGGAGCACCCTAAGGGGACTCCTGGCAGTGCCTAAGTCAACTAAATAAGTGACTTCACCCTTTTTCTCAACAATTGTGTGGGGCCCACTCCATTTATCTTGGAGTGCTCTTGGGGCCACAGGCTGCAAGACCCACACTTTCTGCCCTGGATGGTACTGAACCAAAACAGCCTTCTGATCATGCCATTGCTTCTGGAGCTCTTGGCTGGCCTGAAGGTTCTTACTGGCCTTTTTCATATACTCAGCCATCCTTGATCTGAGGCCAAGTACATAATTCACAATATCTTGCTTAGGAGCTTTTAAAGGTTGTTCCCAACCCTCCTTTACAAGTGTTAGTGGACCCCTAACAGGGTGTCCAAAAAGAAGTTCAAAGGGGCTAAAGCCCACTCCTTTCTGGGGTACCTCCCTGTAGGCAAAAAGGAGGCATGGTAACAGGATATCCCATCTCCTGCGGAGTTTTTCAGAGAGACCCATAATCATGCCTTTGAGAGTTTTATTAAATCTCTCCACCAGTCCATTTGTTTGTGGATGATAGGGTGTGGTGAATTTGTAAGTTACACCACACTCCTTCCACATGGCCTTTAAGTATGCAGACATGAAATTGAAATTGCTTCCCCTGTCTGATACTACTTCCTTTGGGAAGCCCACCCTGGGAAATATTCCCAGGAGGGCCTTTGCCACTGCAGGAGCTGTAGTGGTCCTTAAAGGAATAGCTTCAGGGTATCTTGTGGCATGGTCCACTACCACCAAGATAAATCTATTGCCTGAAGCAGTAGGAGGGTCAAGGGGGCCAACTATGTCAACCCCTACCCTTTCAAAGGGAACCCCAACCACAGGTAGTGGAATAAGAGGTGCCTTTGGGGTGCCACCTGTCTTGCCACTGGCTTGACAGGTTTCACAGGACTTACAAAATTATTTTGTGTCCTCAGACATCCTAGGCCAATGAAACAAGGGAACAAGCCTGTCCCAAGTTTTCATTTGTCCCAGATGTCTTGCTAGGGGAATGTCGTGAGCAAGAGTTAGGAGGAAGTTTCTGTACTCCTGAGGGATCACTAATCTCCTGGAAGCTCCAGGTTTAGGATCCCTTGCCTCAGTATACAAGAGATTGTCCTCCCAGTAAACTCTGTGAGAGTCACTGACATCCCCATTAGCCTGTTTGACAGCTTGCTGTCTCAGACCCTCTAATGTGGGACAGGTTTGCTGTGCCACACTCAGCTCCTCCCTGGCAGAACCCCCTTCACCCAAAAGCTCAGCAGTGTCTGCTTCAAGCTCCTCTGGTGTAGGTTCTGCACAGGGAGGGAATTCTTCTTCCTCAGAAGTAGAATCCACTGTAGAGGGAGGGATAGTAGGAAGTGGTTTACTTCTACTAGCCCTAGCTTTAGGGAGCACTTGGTCCATTGTTCCAGGATCCAAGCTTCCCTGTCCTTTTTGCTTTTTGGCCTGGGCCCTTGTCAAAGCAAAAATATGCCCTGGGATGCCCAGCGTTGCTGCATGGGCCTCCAACTCCACATATGCCCAAGCTGATGTCTCCAAATCATTTCCTAGTAGACAGTCTACAGGTAAATCTGTGGCTACCACAACGTTCTTTGGACCAGTAACCCCCCCCCCCCAGTTGAGATTTACAACAGCCATGGGGTGGCTAAGTGTGTTGTTGTGAGCATCGGTTACTTGGTACTGGTGACCAAGTATGTGTTGTTCAGGGTGGACCAGTTTCTCTATGACCATAGTCATACTGGCACCAGTGTCCCTGTAGGCCTGAACCTCAACACCATTTATTAGGGGTAGCTGCTTGTACTTATCCATATTAAGGGGACAAGCAACTAAGGTGGCTAAATCAATAGCCCCCTCAGAGACTAACACAGCCTCTGTGGTCTCCCTAACAAGACCAACCAGAACTAAGTTACCAATAGTGAGCCCAGCTACTCCCTTGGATTGGCTATTAGTAGGTTTGCTCCCACCACCACTGCTATTAGTAGGGACACTAGGTGTAGCAGTAGGGGTTGTAGTGGTAGGAGGCTTGGTGCTTTTCTTTGGACAACTGGGATCTGTTGTCCAATGGCCTTTTACTTTACATAAATAGCACCATGGTTTCTTTTCTTTGTTTTGATTAAAAGAGGATTTGGGCCCACCACCCCGACCAGAGTGTTTTTGTGGGCCTGATGAAGACTCTTTTTTAGATTTGTCCCCACCCTTGTCAGAAGCCTTACCATCCTTCTTTTTGTTGCCATCTTTGTCACCCCCCGTATGAACTTTTCTGTTCACCCTTGTTCTGACCCATTTGTCTGCCTTCTTTCCCAATTCTTGGGGAGAGGTCAGATTAGAGTCCACCAAGTACTGGTGCAACAAATCAGACACACAATTATTAAGAATATGCTCTCTCAGGATCAAGTTATACAGGCTTTCATAATCAGTAACTTTACTGCCATGTAACCACCCCTCCAAGGCCTTCACTGAATGGTCAATAAAATCAACCCAGTCTTGTGAAGACTCATTTTTGGTCTCTCTGAACTTTATCCTGTATTGTTCAGTGGTTAAGCCATAACCATCCAGGAGTGCATTCTTAAGAACTGTAAAATTATTGGCATCACTTTCTTTCACAGTAAGGAGCCTATCCCTACCTTTTCCAATAAATGATAGCCATCCATAGGATAGCAGCCTGAGGAAATTCGATTTTTAATACGATCGTATCGACCCGCCATTTTGTGGCCCGCCGCCATTTTATGTTGCCTTCACTCAGGCAGCACAGCGAACGAAGTCCATTCTGCCTTTTCTGCTTATTCTGCAACATGGTGTTCAAAACAGTCTTCTGCCTCTATCTTTACAAGGCTGGTATTAAGGTCTGACCGAGTACACTAATCCCTGTCTGGTTTTCTAATCCTTGTTTCAACTATCTGTAGGCTCACACTATTCTCCGCCGATCTTATCTTATCGTCTGGCCTTCGCTGTACTTTGCTAGTATTCTCTCATTTCACAACTGTCCTCCAAACGCACACAAACTTATCGCACCACATGCAACTTCGTTGTGGATCGGTTAATGAATTAGTTCAAGGGAGGGGTGACAAACACAGCTGGAGGGGAGGCAACCTTAAGTCACTTGATACTTTGTTCTGTCTTGTTTTCCGACATTTCTATTGGCTCTGTTCTATCTTTACATTATTCTTACTGGCTCCTTTCTATGTGTTCTGGGAGTGTATGTAGTTAATAAATGTTTTTATACGGTATATAAGATTGTGCGCCACAAAGTAAAGTGGCAGTCTCCTGAGAACATACGTTGTGTACTTCTTGGACAACTGTACTAGCTGCAGCTAATAAAATCTGATCTTTTACGCCTGACAGAGTGTCCCGTGTCTCTGTTAGTTGAGGCAGGTGAATCCAAGGAGATTTTAGGCATACCCTGCGCCGCCAGGCCCAAAAGGTTCTGGTTCTTCAACTGGCGCCCAACGTGGGGCGGCTTCAGCGGTACCGGTTCTGCCTGAAGGTCGTGAGGAACCCCGCAGGAAAATTCTGGAGGAATCGCGAGCCACGTCAAGCGACCCCTGTATGTCGAAGTGGTCCGAAGGTCTTTTTCAGCGCGGTTACTCCTTCCTGACGGCTACTGACGACTGCTGCCCTGACTGCCGCCCTGCCTTGGCCCTTTCTTTGATGATGTATGGTAAAGCGAGACGATAGACGGGCCTCTGTTGGTGTAAGAAGACATCCTTAGTTAAGTATTTGGTGGGTCGCGCCCACAAATTTCGGTCTTTGTTTTGTCCTTAGGTCCTTAGATTTGGCCATTGCAGTGGCCAAAGCCGAGGGGTAAGTGCATTTGTGCTGTGTAAACTGAAAGTTTTACCCCCTTGATGCTTGTGAACAGCCAGTAAAAATCGTGAGATGTCTGGTCTGACTAAGTTTGGAAAACTTTGTTGCTTTGGTTGTAATAGGGACTCCCAGCTTGAGGACTCCTGTCCGATTCCTTCGGTTGGAACTCCCACATATGAGCTCTATTCTAAACATGGTGTTGGTCCTATTGCCTTTAATAAGACATGGACCCGATATACAAAGAAAGATGGTGTTTTAAAATGGCCAGAAAATGGTAGTTTCGAAACTGATGTGCTAGATAATTTAGAAGCAACGTTATTTAAAAGAAAAGCCCGGCCGGCAATGTTTGACTCTTTTCGCCTTTGGCGTAAGGAAGCCAAACAGAGAGAAATTAAACAAGCGAAACGAGATAGGAAAACACAGGGAATGACGATTATACAGGCTGCTCAGCAATTCAAAGATGATGAAATAGATAATGCAATGGAAATTTCAGACAGACAGCATCGAATGGCAATAGATAGATGCTATCCGACGTTGCCTATCTCTTCCCTTGATAAAAGAAAAGATTTTGAGGAAGATTCCTTAATGTCCCACTTATTGAAATTGCCTCCGCCCTATGTACAAGGTGCTAATGCACCCCCGATGTTACAGCCTGTTCAGCCGCCAGTTGTGCTTCCGCCTGCTCCAGCTTTTCCACATTTGCCTCCTCAAGTATTGCCTATGCCAGCTTTGCCTTTAACTCCTTTGCCTTCTGCTCCTTTGGCAATTCCTAATGCTCCTTTAGTTAATTCACCTAATACCTTGTCCCCTATCCTTATGTCAAATTCTCCATCTACGCGTAAGCGATTTACCGATACTGTCTCTGGTCTCTTATCACCTTTCTTTGAAGCTTTAAACGTGTCTCCAGCTTTTTCTCGAAGACAGTCTCGTAGTCAATTCCCAGACTCCGAAGAGCGAGAAAAATTGGACTCACTTGCTTGTAGATGGATCAAGAAGGGTCCCCAATATAGTACGTCTGATATTATGTCCACCTTTCTGCAATGGAATGCACCTACGCAGAGATATGTTTTTAAAGTTATGTGCGATACTCTCGCTAAAGAATGGGAGGATATGAATTTGGGTTCGGTCCCACAGGATCTGTTAGATGTTCAGGCTGACTTTGACAAAGGACTTATTGTGGGTCCTAAGGTTGAAAACGCTGTCAGAACACTTATTTCTTTCAGATCCCTATTGTTCTCACAGACTTTTCCTGATTCTGATCCTTCAGTTAGGACAGCACTGAAAAACTATCCCATGAGAGAGGTTTCTCCAATATGGAAGGAAGAAGTTGCAGCAGCAGGTGCTAATCCAGCTATTCCTGCGCATTTTCAGCGCATATGGATACATGTCCCCTGGAAAAGGTCTGAAGTTTTAGCACTTAAACAGTCACTACCAGATTCACGCAAAAATCCTGCTGGTTACTATAAAGAGTTGTCGCAAACAGTTGATGCATGTACTATGAATCTAGCAGATATTGACATGTTGATGGGAAATGTAGTTCCACAGACAATATGGGCTAAAATTCGTAGAGAGGATCACGCTCAAGAATTAGGCGGCGATTGGAACGCTATTATTGCCGCAGATAGAGGTCAAGTAGGTGGTGCAAAGCCCGACGCTTTGATCTCAGAACTCCCTGGTAGGATTATTACATTAATGAAAACAATGATGCCTGCTTTGAGAGTTAATTGGGATAAGCTAGCAGCATGTAAACAAAAGAAAGATGAAAGTGTTTCCGATTTCTTTACCCGATTCGAGGAGACATTCATTGATCACAGTGGTCAAGATATGGCTACAGAAGGGGGACAGCGATTATTTGTGGATAAGTTCGTATATAACTTGCTTCCTGAACTATCACACAAGCTAAAAGACTCCGAGAGTTCATGGGCAGTTTCTTCTTCCGCCCAGATATTGGCTACTGCACAATATTATGAAAATAGAGACAAAGAAGAAAGGGAAAAACAAGAGAAAAAGACGAAAGAATTAAAAACTAAAGTTCTCTTGCAACAGGCTTATCCTCCTCGTTATGTTCAGCCTCAGTTTCAACAGCCTCCGCAGTTTCAGAGGTTGTATCAAAAGCCTGAACCATTCATTCCAAGACCTTTGCTAGGTCCCAATCAATGTGCTTATTGTAGGGAGGAAGGTCATTTTAAGAACAGTTGTCCGGCATTGTTGCAGCGTAATGGAGCAACATCTGCTTCACGAGGTCGTGGTGGTCTTCAGTCAGCAAATAGAGGTAGAGGTCGAGGTGTGTTAACCCAAGGGCAGCGTTCTTTTGTTCCTCCAAATTCCGGAAATTACTTTGACCAGCAAAATGTTAGGTCTACACAGTATTACAGTGAGGATCAGTATATTGAAGGAGGGAATGAAAGTCTTCATTTTGAATAGGACAGCCATGGACAAAGTAAGGGGGTTACGTCAATTCCAGTGGATCAGAATGGACCTTATGTTAATGTCACTACAATGGGTGTTTCAGAGCCATTTCTTTTAGATACTGGTGCCATGAGAAGCTCTATCATTCATTCTAAACTCCCTGGCGCACCTTTGTCTGGCTTAACGAATGTATCTGTAGGATTTTCTGGCGCCCCTGTTCGCAATCCAGTTTCTTGCCCTTTGCCTGTTTCAATAGGCCCTTATGATTTAGAAGCTCCGCTTCTTCTGACGAATGGTTGTGGTGAAAATCTGTTGGGTTTAGATCTATTAAAAAGAATGCATGCTACGATATATTGTTCACCTTCTGGTGTATACCTCACTCTAGGACAGAAAATGACTAGTCCAATGTACTTATCAAAAGATCAATTCCCACCTGAATTGCTTTCTCTTCCCGAAACGCTTTGGGCTACGGGTCCGAATGACGTTGGTTGTCTCGAGATCCCACCTTATGTTGTTACTCTTAAGCCCAATGCTGAAATGCCACGTATTCCGCAATACAGAATCTCTACTGAAGGTGAGAAAGCACTTCTGGAAATTGTCCATGATTTGATTCAGAAGGGTGTGGTTGAGGAAACGAGAGGAAATACATGTAACAGTCCTGTTCTTCCGATTCTTAAACGCACTGATCCTTCTCAGCCTCCTGTTTATCGTTTTGTAATTGATCTTCGGGAGGTAAACAAGATTGTCGTACCGCAGTTTCCTGTAGTCCCAGATATCACTGCTCTGTTGACGATGATACCTTCTACAGCGACTTGGTTTTCAGTTATCGATTTAAAGAATGCTTTCTTTAGTATTCCCATCGCCGAAGAGAGTAGAGATATTTTTGGTTTTTCCCTCGGAGGCCGAACCTTCCGGTTTAAACGCGCACCTCAAGGTTATTGTGAAAGTCCCTCTGTTTACAGTCAAGCTCTAAAATGTCATCTTGATGCTTTTTCCTTACCGTCCGGTGCCGCTCTCATTCAGTACATGGATGACTTATTAGTTGCCGCTGATTCAGAGGAGATTTGCAAAAACGTGACCGTTGCACTGTTGCGTCATTTGTTTGATCTAAATCACAAGGTTTCTCCTTCTAAATTACAATACGTCTGTCGCGAGGTGACTTATTTGGGTCATCTCTTGTCAAAGGAGGGACGACGATTGACCCCCGAACGAATTCAGGCAATTGCACAAATGTCAGTGCCATCCACACAAAGAGAGGTACGTGCCTTTTTGGGCATTACTTCTTATTGTAGACAGTGGATTCCGAGTTTCTCTTTATTGGCTAAACCGCTGTTGGCGCTAACTTTAAAAGATACGCCTCAGCCTCTTCCGTGGACTGACGAGTGTCAGAAGAGTTTTACTGATTTGCGTATTGCTTTGTGTTCTGCTCCTGTATTGAGTACTCCTGATTACAGTAAGCCCTTTACGCTCTATGTCCACGAAAGAGAGGGTTGTGCATTGTCAGTCTTAACGCAGCGTTTTGGAGATCAACAGCGACCATGCGCATATTTCTCAGCTACGTTAGATCCAGTAGCTAAAGCATTGCCTAGTTGTCTTAAGGCGACAGCGGCAGCAGCAATTTCTATTCGACAGTCTGCTGGAGTAGTGCTAGATAATACTCTCATTGTTATGGTGCCACATGCAGTGGATATTTTACTAAATAGGACAAAAACGCAGCATCTTACGAGTGCTCGGTTGTCCGGATATGAGCTGACGCTTTTGGCTAGTCACATACACATCAAACGATGTAATACCCTGAATCCAGCTACTTTGTTGCCTCTTCCAGAAGAGAGAGATGTTTCTGAACAGCATGATTGTTTTCTCCGTACTGAAGAAGAGACTAAGGGTAGAATTGACCTAAAAGACACGCCATTAGTGAATCCAGATGGAACACTATGGGTAGATGGTTCTTGTTTCAAGCTCCCGAATGGAGATACAGTCTCAGCCTACGCTATTACCACTTTGCATACGATTGTGGAGACAGCACGCATTAGACATAATTCAGCTCAGGCAGCTGAATTGATAGCCTTAACTAGAGCGTGTGTGTTATCCAAAGGAAAAAGAGTAAACGTGTACACTGATAGCCAATACGCTTTTGGTGTAGCGTTTAACTTTGGGCGCTTATGGAAGGAAAGAGGATTCTTTACTTCCCATGGTACTAAGATACAACATGGTCAATTAGTGACTGAACTTCTTGAGTCACTTACAATGCCTACTCAGATAGCGATCGTGAAGTGTAGTGCACACAAAAAGATTGTGGACGATGTTGGTCGAGGAAATGCATTTGCAGATGAGGTAGCGAAAAAGACAGCCAGAGACAACACAAGTCGAATGTATGTTGCAGGTCCCGCAAACTGCGTAAGAGAAAAGGGAATGTGTGAAGATACAGTAGAGAGTGTGAAATCAATTCAAGGAGAGGCTACGGAGAATGAGTTGAGAAAGTGGAAGGAAAGTACAGGAATGTTAGATGAGATGGGATGTTGGGTTGAATTATCAGAACATCAACGTTGGCTGTTACCAGATGCTTATGTACTACCTGTAGTTACTATGGCACATGGTCCAGCTCACCTAAGTGCAAAAGGAATATGTAAACTTCTGGCTCCAGTGTGGCAAAATGAGGGAATCCCAAAGTGTGCAAATAATGTAGTAAAACATTGTATTGTTTGCTTGATGTACAATCCGGGAAAGGGAACCCCAACTCCAGCAGGTCATTTTGCTCCTCCGACATATCCATTTGAGGTGTTGCAGATCGATTATATTCACATGGAACGATGCAACAACCTCAAATATGTTCTGGTGGTAGTATGTGCTTTTTCTAGATGGGTAGAAGCCTACCCTCTGAAGGACAATACTGCTTTATCAACTGCCAAAATACTTTTGAAAGAATTCTTCCCTAGGTTTGGTTTGCCGCGCATTGTCTGGAGTGACAATGGGAGCGAATTTGTGGGTCAAGTCATGCAAAAAGTTTGTGCCGGTCTTGGCATAAAACAGAAGTTCCACGCAGCGAATCACCCACAGTCGGCTGGTTTAGTAGAATGCTACAATGGAACCTTGAAGCTTAAAATTGCTAAGGTGCAAGCTAGCACAGGACTTAATTGGCCTGATGCTTTACCATTGGCTCTTCTGTCCACCAGAACAGCAGTACACTCTCGTTTGGGGCTTAGCCCTTACGAAGTGATATTTGGTCGCCCAGCTAATGTATGGGGAGTTCCTCGCCCTAAGAAATACTCAGACTTGCCATACCCGATGTTGATTGACTACTTGCATGACCTTACAACTAAATTGCGTGTTCTTCATCAACAGGTTCAGAGTGCTCTACCAGAGGCTTCCACAGACCCAGGTCATTCCATCCGACCCGGTGACTGGGTCTGCACGAAAAATTTCCAACGACAGAGAAATTTGGAGCCCAGATGGAGAGAGCCACGCCTGGTTCTTTTGACCACAAGAACAGCAGTTAAAGTCGAAGGAAAGAAAAACTGGGTGCATGCCGTGCACTGCAAGAAAGTGCCTTCGCCTTTGCCTTTCGATCAGTGGGTCCGTAGAGGCATCAGTGACTCTGAAAGTGAGAAAGTTCCGCAATTTGTACCATTCAGTGATGCGCGTCTAATTGGAACACTTTCTGAGAAAGAGGACGACGACATCCTTCAAGAAGCAATACCATCGCATCGTCGCTTGAACACGACAAATCCAGGAACATTGTTTCAAAACCAGACTGCCTCTGGACAGGAACGCTATAATTTGAGACCAAGACCAAAGAACTTGTAACTTTCTCTCCTATGTAGTACTCTATCCCGGTTGCAGGGTCACGGTAGGAGTCTTAGTCACGACCTGAGTAAGTGGCAATAGGCCTGCAGGACCTCACAGTGTCATAGGACGGTAGATAATCGTGACTACAGTGATTGAGGAAGATTGCCGTGAGCATCCACTTAGAAAGATGGAGGCTACATTAAATAAAAGAGAAAGTAAAAATGTAAAGAATAATTGTAAAGAAATATGTAGTCGTTGTAGTATTGCTCTATGCGTCATTATATTGTCGTGTATTCTTTTGGCATCTGTAAACTGGATCATTATTACTCTGCAGCAAAAAGTTGTCTCTTCTCCTACCTCTACATCTTCTTCTACTATCTCTCCGCACCTATTTCACACTCTTCCCCAGCATGAACTCATCAGAAGAACTGAATACTTTAACAATTCCTTCGTCCAGTTGTTACATCAACATCAGTTAGTGATCAATACAACTGACTGTTGGGTGTGTGGACTCATACCACATACGGTAGAAAAAGGAATGCCATATTTAGTTCTTCCATTCTCCTATGAAGGTTCCGCTTGGGCTTATTTTGTCATTTTCAATAATGCATATCAAAGTAAAATTAAACAACCTGTCAGTTCACATAGTGTTGGTTCAGATTTCAGTCATAGTTTATTGATAAAGGGAATGGTAGCTATGGCTAAAATCATGGAAAAAAAGTGAAGCTTCCATAGATGAAAGAAAAGCATATACCAATTGGAACATAACTGATTACATTTCCAGCCTCAATGATAAGATTGAGCAAGGAAAATCTCCTCCGATACGGGTCATACCCCAACAAGGAAATTTCTGTCTGCAAATAAATGGAAGAACTCCAAACACCGGACAAAGAGAAAGTTTATGTTCCCATACATATGTTTATTCAGCCCTGAATTCACCGCCGTTAGTACCATCTCAAGGTACATACTTCGTTTGCCACGATAGGGCTTATACATGGTTGCCAGCTGATTTTTCTGGTACTTGTTATATAGCCTTTCTTCTTCCCCCTACATACACCGCTCCTGCGAACCATCATAAAAATAGATATGGCAGAGGGATTGTGGATTCGAAAGACACAGCAGGACAAGAGGGAGGAGATTTCCTCAAAGGATTTCTTCCCTTCTGGGGTCCAATGGCCAACAGCAGAAATATAAGGCAATTGGTTCGTGTCGTAGAAACCACCATAGACATCACTGTAGGAGCTTTAAGTAACATTACAGCTGAACTACAGGCTGATCGTCTTATGACCTTGCAGAACCGTGTTGCCTTAGACTTTGTTCTTGCGGACCGTGGTGGAGTATGCAAATTGATCGGATCAAGTTGCTGTATTTTCATACCTAATGACGCTCCGACAGTATACCAAGCTATCTCTAAGTTACACATAATCTCCGAGTCGATTCATCAGGACGAAGGAGATTGGTCCTTTTCAGAGTGGTTTTGGGGATTACTGTCCAAATGGGGTTGGAAGGTATTGACATTCTTTGGAGTAATTTTAGCTTTTATATTCTCTTGTTGTCTTTGTATGCACTGCGGTCCTGCCATCTGCAACCTATGTGCTACTGCATGTATTCCCAAACCCAAGTCACAAAGAACAGAGAATATCAAAATGATGGTACAGCAACAGCTTGATGACCTCATGGCCATAGACATCGACTCAGATTAACATGAGTTTATGTATCTTGCCTGAGTTCTGGCAAAAGGAGGGTCTGAGGAAATTCGATTTTTAATACGATCGTATCGACCCGCCATTTTGTGGCCCGCCGCCATTTTATGTTGCCTTCACTCAGGCAGCACAGCGAACGAAGTCCATTCTGCCTTTTCTGCTTATTCTGCAACATGGTGTTCAAAACAGTCTTCTGCCTCTATCTTTACAAGGCTGGTATTAAGGTCTGACCGAGTACACTAATCCCTGTCTGGTTTTCTAATCCTTGTTTCAACTATCTGTAGGCTCACACTATTCTCCGCCGATCTTATCTTATCGTCTGGCCTTCGCTGTCCTTTGCTAGTATTCTCTCATTTCACAACTGTCCTCCAAACGCAAACAAACTTATCGCACCACATGCAACTTCGTTGTGGATCGGTTAATGAATTAGTTCAAGGGAGGGGTGACAAACACAGCTGGAGGGGAGGCAACCTTAAGTCACTTGATACTTTGTTCTGTCTTGTTTTCCGACATTTCTATTGGCTCTGTTCTATCTTTACATTATTCTTACTGGCTCCTTTCTATGTGTTCTGGGAGTGTATGTAGTTAATAAATGTTTTTATACGGTATATAAGATTGTGCGCCACAAAGTAAAGTGGCAGTCTCCTGAGAACATACCTTGTGTACTTCTTGGACAACTGTACTAGCTGCAGCTAATAAAATCTGATCTTTTACGCCTGACAGAGTGTCCCGTGTCTCTGTTAGTTGAGGCAGGTGAATCCAAGGAGATTTTAGGCGTACCCTGCGCCGCCAGGCCCAAAAGGTTCTGGTTCTTCAAGCCCACTGCCTTTGAGGGACATCCTGTACAACACAGGCCCTCTCAAGTGCAGCAAACCACTTGTTAATGTCATCCCCCTCCTTATAAGGGGGAACTATCTTGTGCAGATTCCTGGAATCATGCTCTTTTACAGGATGACTATGGGGAATACTGCTGCTGCCACCATGGGTATCTAAACCCAACTTCTGTCTTTCCTTCTCTAGTTCTAAGGACTGTCGATCCAAATCCAGCTGTTGCTTTTTAAGCTTCAGTCTGGTTTGTTCCACTCTCAACTTGTTGAGTTCCCTTTCTAACATTCTGTCATCAGGGTTGGTGGGAGGGACATTCTTAGATACAGAAGAATGATGAGAATGAACAGAAGGAGACCTGTCCCTTACAGAAGTCACCCTTGGCTAACATAAACATCACTTCTACTGTGGTGAGAATGAATGCTCTTGCTATGATGTGAGACAACACTATTTGTATGGTGTGGCTCTTCATCATTACCAATTATGCTAGACTGTCTAGTAATGGGCAGGCTGGGAACTTCCTTTCCTGAATCTTTTCCTGAGGGAGTCCCTGGATCAGATTGGTAACCATTTGCTACTTTTTCAACAGATGTGGCCCCTTTGGCCTTATCTTGTTCTCTAAGCATATTAAGCAATAATTCCAAGGAAGGATTCTTCCCTACACTCAAACCTCTCTCTATGCAGAGACTCCTTGCTCCTTTCCAGCTAAGGTGATCATATGCAATTGTGGACAGATCAACATTTTGGCCTGTGCCAGACATTTTTAGAGAGAGTTAAAGTGATAGAAAAAGAGAAAAAAGTTTTCAGAACTTTTTAGAAAGACAGAAAAAAAACTTTTTAAACTTTTAAGAACTTTTTGAAAGTTTAGAAGTACTTTTCAGCACTTTAGAAAACAGTGAAAAGAGGAAATGCAAAACTTTTTAGCTATGTGTACACACACTGAACTTGTTTTGTATATTTTTCTCTTATGAAAAGTACAATGACAAGAGTGGTAAGTAGTCTCAAAGCACTTATCCCACCGCTGCACAACCAATGTAGGAGGCTGGACTGGCTTGTAGTGAGTACCAAGGGGTACTTGCACCTTGCACCAGGCCCAGGTATCCCTTATTAGTGTATAGGGTGTCTAGCAGCTTAGGCTGATAGATAATGGTAGCTTAGCAGAGCAGCTTAGGCTGAACTAGGAGACGTGTGAAGCTACTACAGTACCACAAGTGTCACTTGCACAATATCATAAGAAAACACAATACACAGTTATACTAAAAATAAAGGTACTTTATTTTTATGACAATATGCCAAAGTATCTCAAAGTGTATCCTCAGAGTGAGGATAACAAATATACACAAGTTATATGTACACAGTACTAAAAATATGCAGTATAGTCTTAGAAAACAGTGCAAACAATGTATAGTTACAATAGGATGCAATGGAGACACATAGGGATAGGGGCAACACAAACCATATACTCCAAAAGTGGAATGCGAACCACGAATGGACCCCAAACCTATGTGACCTTGTAGAGGGTCGCTGGGACTATTAGAAAATAGTGAGGGTTAGAAAAATAGCCCACCCCAAGACCCTGAAAAGTGAATGCAAAGTGCACTAAAGTTCCCCAAATGACAAAGAAGTCGTGATAGAGGAATAATGCAGGAAAGACACAAACCAGCAATGCAACAACAATGGATTTCCAGTTGAGGGTACCTGTGGAACAAGGGGACCAAGTCCAAAAGTCACAAGCAAGTCGGAGATGGGCAGATGCCCAGGAAATGCCAGCTGTGGGTGCAAAGAAGCTTCTACTGGACAGAAGAAGCTGAGGATTCTGCAGGAACGAAAAGGGCTAGAGACTTCCCCTTTGGTGGATAGATCCAACTTGCCGTGGAAAGTCGTGCAGAAGTGTTTTCCCGACGAAAGAATGGCAACAAGCCTTGCTAGCTGCAAATCGTGCGGTCAGCGTTTTTGGATGCTGCTGTGGCCCAGGAGGGACCAGGAGGTCGCAAGTTGGACCAGGAGGTAAAGGGGACGTCAAGCAATAGAACGAGCTCTCTTAGCAGCAGATAGCACCCAGAGAAGTGCCAGAAACAGGCACTACAAGGATGTGTGAAATGGTGCTCACCCAAAGTTACACAAAGGAGTTCCACGTCGCCGGAGACCAACTTAGAAAGTCGTGCAATGCAGGTTAGAATGCCGTGGACCCAGGCTTGGCTGTGCACAGAGGATTTCTGCCGGAAGTGCACAGGGGCGGGAGTAGTTGCAAAAGTCGAGGTTACCAACAATGCAGTCTGGCGTGGGGAGGGAAGGACTTACCTCCACCAAACTTGGACTGAAGAGTCACTGGACTGTGGGAGTCACTTGGACAGAGTTGCTGGATTCAAGGGACCTCGCTCGTCGTGCTGAGAGGAGCCCCAAGGGACCGGTAATGCAGCTTTTTGGTGCCTGCGGTTGCAGGGGGAAGATTCCGTCGACCCACGGGAGATTTCTTCGGAGCTTCTAGTGCAGAGAGGAGGCAGACTACCCCCACAGCATGCACCACCAGGAAAACAGTCGAGAAGGCGCCAGGATCAGCGTTACAGAGTTGCAGTAGTCGTCTTTGCTACTATGTTGCAGCTTTGCAGGCTTCCAGCACGGTCAGCAGGCGATTCCTTGGCAGAAGGTGAAGAGAGAGATGCAGAGGAACTCTGATGAGCTCTTGCATTCGTTATCTAAAGTTTCCCCAGAGACAGAGACCCTAAATAGCCAGAAAAGAGGGTTTGGCTACCTAGGGGAGAGGATAGGCTAGCAACACCTGAAGGAGCCTATCAGAAGGAGTCTCTGACGTCACCTGGTGGCACTGGCCACTCAGAGCAGTCCAGTGTGCCAGCAGCACCTCTGTTTCCAAGATGGCAGAGGTCTGGAGCACACTGGAGGAGCTCTGGACACCTCCCAGGGGAGGTGCAGATCAGGGGAGTGGTCACTCCCCTTTCCTTTGTCCAGTTTCGCGCCAGAGCAGGGCTAAGGGGTCCCTGAACCGGTGTAGACTGGCTTATGCAGAAATGGGCACCAAAAGTGCCCATGAAAGCATTTCCAGAGGCTGGGGGAGGCAGCTCCTCCCCTGCCTTCACACCATTTTCCAAAGGGAGAGGGTGTAACACCCTCTCTCAGAGGAAGTCCTTTGTTCTGCCATCCTGGGACAAGCCTGGCTTGACCCCAGGAGGGCAGAAACCTGTCTGAGCGGTTGGCAGTAGCAGCAGATGCAGTGAAACCCCAGGAAAGGCAGTTTGGCAGTACCAGGGTCTGTGCTACAGACCACTGGGATCATGGGATTGTGCCAACTATGCCAGGATGGCATAGAGGGGGCAATTCCATTATCATAGACATGTTACATGGCCATATTCGGAGTTACCATTGTGAAGCTACATATAGGTAGTGACGTATAGGTAGTGCACGCGTGTAATGTGTCCCCGCACTCACAAAGTCCGGGGAATTGGCCCTGAACAATGTGGGGGCATCTTGGCTAGTGCCAGGGTGCCCTCACACTAAGTAACTTTGCACCTAACCTTTACCAGGTAAAGGTTAGACATATAGGTGACTTATAAGTTACTTAAGTGCAGTGTAAAATGGCTGTGAAATAACGTGGACGTTATTTCACTCAGGCTGCAGTGGCAGGCCTGTGTAAGAATTGTCAGAGCTCCCTATGGGTGGCAAAAGAAATGCTGCAGCCCATAGGGATCTCCTGGAACCCCAATACCCTGGGTACCTCAGTACCATATACTAGGGAATTATAAGGGTGTTCCAATAGCCAATGTAAATTGGTAAAATTGGTCACTAGCCTGTTAGTGACAATTTGAAAGAAATGAGAGAGCATAACCACTGAGGTTCTGATTAGCAGAGCCTCAGTGAGACAGTTAGTCACTACACAGTTAACACATTCAGGCACACTTATGAGCACTGGGGCCCTGGATACCAGGGTCCCAGTGACACATACAACTAAAACAACATATGTACAGTGAAAAATGGGGGTAACATGCCAGGCAAGATGGTACTTTCCTACAGGGAGTCACTTGGACAGAGTTGCTGAGTTCAAGGGACCTCGCTCGTTGTGCTGAGAGGAGACCCAGAGGACCGGTAATGTAGTTCTTTGGTGCCTGCGGTTGCAGGGGGAAGATTCTGTCGACCCACGGGAGATTTCTTCGGAGCTTCTAGTGCAGAGAGGAGGCAGACTACCCCCACAAAATGCACCACCAGGAAAACAGTCGAGAAGGCGGCTGGATCAGCTTTACAGTGTCGCAGTAGTCGTCTTTGCTACTTTGTTGAAGTTTTGCAGGCTTCCAGCGCGGTCAGCAGTCGATTCCTCGGCAGAAGGTGAAGAGAGAGATGCAGAGGAACTCTGATGAGCTCTTGCATTTGTTATCTAAGGAATTCCCCAAAGCAGAGACCCTAAATAGCCAGAAAAGAGGGTTTTGCTACTTATTAGAGAGTATAGGCTAGCAACACCTGAAGGAGCCTATCAGAAGGAGTCTCTGACGTCACCTGCTGGCCCTGGCCACTCAGAGCAGTCCAGTGTGCCAGCAGCACCTCTGTTTCCAAGATGGCAGAGGTCTTGATCACACTGGAGGAGCTCTGGGCACCTCCCAGGGGAGGTGCAGTTCAGGGGAGTGGTCACTCCCCTTTCCTTTGTCCAGTTTCGCGCCAGAGCAGGGCTGAGGGGTCCCTGAACCGGTGTAGACTGGCTTATGCAGAAATGGGCACCATCTGTGCCCAAGAAAGCATTTCCAGAGGCTGGGGGAGGCTACTCCTCCCCTGCCTTAACACCTTTTTCCAAAGGGAGAGGGTGTAACACCCTCTCTCTGAGGAAGTCCTTTGTTCTGCCATCCTGGGCCAGGCCTGGCTGGACCCCAGGAGGGCAGAAACCTGTCTGAGGGGTTGGCAGCAGCAGCAGCTGCAGTGAAACCCCTGAAAAGGCAGTTTGGCAGTACCCGCTTCTGTGCTAGAGACCCGTGGGATCATGGGATTGTGCCGACAATGCCAGGATGGCATAGAGGGGGCAATTCCATGATCATAGACATGTTACATGGCCATATTCGGAATTACCATTGTGAAGCTACACATAGGTAGTGACCTATGTGTAGTGCACGCGTGTAATGGTGTCCCCGCACTCACAAAGTCCGGGGAATTTGCCCTGAACAATGTGGGGGCACCTTGGCTAGTGCCAGGGTGCCCACACACTAAGTAACTTAGCACCCAACTTTTACCAGGTAAAGGTTAGACATATAGGTGACTTATAAGTTACTTAAGTGCAGTGGTAAGTGGCTGTGAAATAACTTGGAAGTTATTTCACTCAGGCTGCAGTGGCAGGCCTGTGTAAGAATTGTCAGTGCTCCCTATGGGTGGCAAAAGAATTGCTGCAGCCCATAGGGATCTCCTGGAACCCCAATACCCTGGGTACCTCAGTACCATATACTAGGGAATTATAAGGGTGTTCAAGTATACCAATGTGAATTGGTGAAATTGGTCACTAGCTTGTTAGTTGCAATTTGGAAAGAAATGAGAGAGCATAACCACTGAGGTTCTGATTAGCAGAGCCTCAGTGAGACAGTTAGGCACCACACAGGGAACACATACATATAGGTCACAAACTTATGAGCACTGGGGTCCTGGCTAGCAGGGTCCCAGTGACACATAACAAACATACTGAAAACATAGGGTTTTTACTATGAGCACTGGGTCCTGGCTAGCAGGATCCCAGTGAGACAGTGAAAACACCCTGACATACACTCACAAACAGGCCAAAAGTGGGGGTAACAAGGCTAGAAAGACGCTACTTTCTCACAGCTGTAGAGTGGAGTGGCATCCAGTGGAGTGGCTTACAGTGGAGTGTTGTAGAGAGGAGTGCCATACAGTGGGATAGAGTAAAGTGGCGTGGCATACAGTACAATGACATAAAGTGGAATAGCGTACAGTGGAGTAGCATCCAGTGGAGTGGCATACAGTGGAGTGACATAGACTGGAGTGGCATACAGTGGCTTGCCTACAGTGTAATAGCATAGAGTTGCATAGAATGGAGTCTCATACAGTGAGAGGCATAGAGTGGAGCTGTGTAGAAAGGCCTAGCATAGAGTGGAGTGCTGCAGAGTGGAGTGGCATCCAGTGTAGTGGCTTACAGTGGAGTGTGTAGAGTAGAGTGGCATACAGTGGGATAGAGTAAAGTGGAGTAGAATACAGTACAATGACATAAAGTGGAATAGAGTACAGTGGAGTGGCATCCAATGGAGCAACATAGACTGGAGTGGCATATAGGGGCTTGCATTCAGTGCAATAGCGTGGAGTGGAGTGGTGTACAATGGAGTCTCATACAGTGGAGAGGTATAGAGTGGAACAGTGTAGAATGGGATAGCACACAGTGGAGTGCTGTAGAGTGGAGTGGCATCCAGTGGAGTGGCATACAGTGTAATAGCGTGGAGTGGTGTAGAATGGAGCCTCAAACAGTGGAGTGTTGTAGAGTGGAGCGGTGTAGAATGGGATAGCATACAGTGTAGTGGCTACAGTGGCATGTCATATGGATGTATATAAAAGTTAGTAGCAATCTAGATTATGGGGAGCAGAGTAAAGTAAAACAGCGAAATGCACTTCTCCAGATTCACCAATCAGTGCAGGGCCACATATGGTGGCGTTGCCGTCTTTTGTAACTCTGACTTAAGTATTGCGTTGACATGGGACACCATGAGTGACACAAGGGACGGCAATCCGATAATACAGCTAGGCATTAGTTATATTTTGGCTCATGGTATACCATGATATCTTTGCAGTATACCGTAGTACATGGTGATGACAAATCAGTATATAATTGGGTAATGGCTGTTTTTTTAGAATGAAAAGGCAGCCATATTTTTCTTTTACTACTCTGTGGCTGTGTTCAGTGTTAGGGCCTTAGATTTAGGTAAGTTGAAGGTCCCTAACTATTACCACTTTATCAAAGTGGTAATAAGTATGGAAATATATTTATATTTTTAATATATTTTCAAATAAGTTTACAGCTATGTAACACAAAACTTTCACAAAATTTAGTGAAGTTCAAATGCTTTATAACTGAAAAATAATTACCCTACTTAACTACAGTATCCAAAAAGCATAATCTATGCACCATAATGTATAATGCTTCCAAATTTCATGTAAATCCATTCAGCCATTTTCGTGCTAAGTCAAATGCAATAGTCTATGGAAAATGCATTGGTGGAAAAACTCATTTTGGGACCCCTTTTATCTTTGCATCCCCCTACGACTCACCACAAAAGTTTACATCATCGCACAATGTAGAGAATGCTATAGGTCCGGAAAGTTTTGTGGTGATTTGTCAAATAGGGGGAAGATATTAGGGAGTTTTTATCCAAGTCATTCCTATATTTGGGAATATCTTTTGGAAATTCTAACTATAACTTCAGAGTGGCAATCAGATTTACTGTGATGTCTTCCTTTTTATCTATTGTATTTGTTATGTATTTGTTTATTGGCTTACATAATGATGTGACCATGAATGTGTTTTTTAGTTATTTATGTACTAATTCTGAAACTTTATGTATGCAGTCTAGTTTATTATTTGGGCTTCCATGCAACTTTAGTAGGATTGTATCACATATGGAGCTCAACATCAATGAAAAACAAAAATACAAGTATTATTTTTTTCCTAATGATGAATTATCATGTTCTCCATATAGTAGTTTGTGTAGCTCACTGCTAGGTCGCCTTTCCCTTTTGTTGCACAGAGTATATAGGGAAGATGTTTTTTGTTTGGTTTGTTGGGCACAGTTTTATTTTGTGAGTCAGAGAATATGCAAAGAAAACGTATGTAGATTATGATGTATTCTATTCATTTATAGATCTCCATAATATGCCCATACGTGGGTCATTCAGTTGTTATGTAGTAAATCTGAATGTTTGCATATGCCGTCTGGTTTACTCTTTGGGTTTCCTTGCTCCATTTCCTTAAGTGTGGAACATATAAGGCCAAGGTGAGTGAAAGGCAAGCATTGGTTTTGTTATAAAAATTGAGATTATTATCTTTCCTAGTGGCTAATTATTGTGTCCTTAAATAGTAGCTAGTGTGCCTCACTGCTAGGGCAATGTTCCATTTGTTAGTCTGGGGTGCATAAGAAAGATGGGTTTTGTTTGGCTTGTGGGGCCAGTTTTAATTTGTGAGCCAGAGTGCATGCAAAGAAAGTGTATGTAGCTAAGGACGTATTCTATTTGTTATGTATTTGTTTATAAGTTTCCATTAGCATGTGACCGTAAATGGGTCTTTTCAGCTGTACTAGTCTGAAACTTCACATTTGCAGTATAGTTTATTTTTTGTCTCCTTGCTACTTTTAGTAGCATTGTGCTACAGGATATCACTGGGTTGTTGGCCCTTGTAACTTCTCTCAGTTGGGAATTTCAATCATGGAAAAAACCTGCTCTGCTGTAATCAGGCATCGAAGCGCACCCGACATACTACGTGTCTCAGATGGACCCTAATGATGAAGCATGCCACCAACTAGTGAGTGTTTGGGACATCACAGAAGTAAGAGACTTGGTTGCATGCTCACTTCTTGTCTAGGAAAAAACTACCAAGTCTCGATATGTTAAAAAACTAGACACCCAGGGGAGTACCGGATTGCGTGACTTTCGTGGTCCCAAATAGGTTTTCTGACAATGCTCTGCAAGCCTCAAAAGGTGACTAAAATCAAAAATTGTTCATGAATTTCTGTGCCATGTTCTTCCACAAACAGAAATAAGCCACACATTTCCTACTACGCAGCATTCTCCTTGGTTTCCAGATAAAACTGATACCTCCTTTGTGTGGGTGCCCACAGCAGTCACCCTAAAAATGTATTTAAAAAAACCTGCCCCTTTGGACCCTCCGTGGTTCCCCCTCAATTTTTACATGTTTTGGCCTTTCCTTGTCAAAGGCAGTTGGGCCAACCCCACAAGTGAGGTATCATTTTTATCAGGGTAATGCTAAGTGGTAAGAAATTTGTGAGTCCCCTCAAATTCCTGCATTTTCCATCACAGGAATGTGAAGAAAATGTGTTTTTTAGACACATTTTGAGGTTTGCACGGGAGTCTGGGTAAGAAACTGTGGTGAGAGACACAAATGTTACCCCATCATTAATTCCACTACGTCTACTTTTCAAAAATTTACAGGTTTGCTAGGTGTCCCTATGTGCTCTCAGAGCTAGAGTCCAAAATCCACAGCTAGGCACATCGCAAAAAAGAAGTCAGTTTTTGGTGGAAAAATGTGATGTGTCTACGTTGCGTTTTGGGCCGTTTCCTGTCATGGGCACTAGGTCGACCCACATAAGTGAGGTACCATTTTTATCAGGAGACTTGGGGAAATGCTGTGTGGAAGGTAGTTTATGGTTCCCCTCATATTTCAGAACTTTGCTTCACAGAAATTATATAAAAATGTGTTCTTAGATATATCTGGAGGTTTGCAAGGGATTTTGGGTAAGAAAATGTGTTGACAGCGACCCAAGTCACCCCATCTTGTATTTGTCTAGGTGTGTGGACTTCGAAAATGTACATTTTTGCTAGGTTTCCTTAGGTACCGGCTAAGTTAGTGCCCAAAATCCACAGCTATGGACATTGCAAAAAAAACAGGCCCATTTTCAGTGGAAATATGTGATGTGTCCACGTTCTGTTTTGGGCAATTTCCTGTCGTGCCTAGCCACAAGTGAGGTACCATTTTTATTGGGAGGCTTTAGGGAATTCTGGGTGGACGAAAGTTTTGGTTACCCTCAGATTCAGAACTTTCCATCACAGAAATGTGAGGAAAATGTGTTTTCTATACAAATGTTGAGGTTTTAAAAAATGTACAGGTTTGCTAGGTTTCCTTAGGTGCTGGCTGAGCTAGATCCCAAAATCCACAGCTAGGCACTTTGCAAAAAAAGCTTCAGCTTTCAGTGGAAAAATGTGATGGGTTCACATTGCATTTTGGGACGTTTCCTGTCCCGGGCACAAGGCTTACCCAAACAAGTGAGGTACAATTTTTATCGGGAGACTTGGGGGTACACGGAAAAGCAGAATAAGTGTTATTACCAATTCTCTTTCTCTACATTTGTGCCTTCCAAATGTAAGACAGTGTGTAAAAAAGAAGTCACTTTGCTAGTATGGGTGCTCACAAATTCAGAGATGTGCAAATAACCACTGCTTTAAACTCCATATCTCATGCCCATTTAGGAAATACATAGGTTTCCTTGATACCCATTTTCATTTTTTATATTTTACTAATTGGATTGCTGTATTCACACAATACAACCCATTGCAAGGTGTAGCTCATTTATTGGCCAGAAGAGTCCACGGACGTAACTGTGTATTGCTTTTGAAAATCTGCCATAGTTCAGAAAGTTATAGATGAAAACATAGACAGAAATGGCTGGTTTTTAATCTCAATTTCTATATTATTTAATTTCAATTTTTACTTTTTTATAAGAAAACCTTGAAGGTTCTACACACCCCTTGCTAGATTTGGAACTTTGTCTATTTTTCAGAAATATATAGCTTTCTGGGATCCACCATTGGTTTCACACCCATTTCTGTCACTAACTGGAAGGAGGCTGAAAGCATAAAAAATAGGAAAATGGGGTATGTCCCAGTAAAATGCCAAAACTGTGTTGAAAATGTTTGTTTTCTGATTCTAGTCTGGCTGTTGCCGAAGGGTGGGTATGTGGTGATTTAAGCGCCACAAACCCTTTATTTATGCCATTTCCAGGGAAAAGAAACAGATGTTGTTGCCAGTTTTTCCTCAAAAACCCAAAGTTTAGCTGTAATTAGGTACGTTCTCGGTCCTCTACAAGGGAATCCACAAAGCCTGGAGAACTTTAGAATCCCCAGGATGTTGGAAAAAAGGACACACATTTGGAATAACAAAGGTATGGGGGCCTCAACACAAACTACATCAAATAGCCCAAAAAAAGACAGCACGTATGGGGAAAGCTTAGCAGTGTAGGGATTAAACCATATGTATCGAGTGTGATGTGCATAGCCATAGGGTCAACACTCGAAGGTATGTTTAATCCATTGTTTTACAGAATCTATCATTTCAAATGATTATTCCATCCCAGGAGAATGATGTTTTATTAGGGTGCTTCTGAAATACTCAGTGCACCTACAGCAATGATCCAATTCCAAGAGGGAGTTGGACCTCTACAGTTGTTCATCCCTTTTAGTGGTGTGAGGACTGTCCCCAGCCCGCTGCATGTTTTATTCTGCTTGGGGGCTCTCTACGACCAACGCTTTCACAGACATCACAGAGTCCAGGAGGTTATTTATTTAAAGAGAGGCACATTTAGAACCATGTCTTCTGACCCCCATTCTGTGAGCATAAGAATTACACTTACCAAGGGAGCACAGGACTGCCACCAACAGGAAGGAGAGAGCTATCTTCATGGCTGAGAGACGGCTGAGTATTGAGATTTAATCTACAAAAGGTCCGATCTCAAGGTGTCTTTCTACGCTCAGAGCTCCCACATTTATGCTGGAAGCCGTCTGTCCCTCCCCTCTCAGCAGATCTGATGACAGGTCCTGAGGCAGCTCTACCAGTTTGGTTCTTGGCAGGAGGATGAGTCAATGTTGACTAAACAGGTGACTGTTTCCCCCATCTTCTGTCTCGTGCTCCTTGCAACTGGAGGAGATACAAACTGCAATTGGCATCTTTCTGTTTGATGTCCGTAAGGGCAGAGCACGCAAGACCTGGACATCATTCACTATTAATGTCCTGAAAAGTGGAACAGGATCTAGAACAGGCCCTGACATTGTAGGTAAGAAACATTAAAGGGCTATACATGTATGCTGTGTGTGTGCATGTGTGAGATAGATTTTGTGTAAAAGAGCCAGTTTATGTGTGAGTATATATGTTCATATCTGGAATCATGTGTGTGTGTGTTGTGTGTCTGACTGAAAGTGAAAGTGAGTAAGTATAAGTGATTCACAGTAAGAGTGAGTGAGTGAAAATGAATTAGGTAGGGTAGCAGTGAGTGTGAGAAACTGAGTGAAAAGGAACTAGAGCAGGTGAGTACTAATGAGTGAGTGAAACTGAATGTTAGTGAATGAGTATGAGTAAGTGAATGTGAATGTGAATGATCATGGGTGAGAATGTGTTGTTATGCTGGAAAGTCTGCCTCTCAGCCTGAAATGCTTCTTGGATCATAGAATGACCCTTGGCAAAGTGTTGGCACTGGAATACTGGAGGCACTACTTGCACATGGGATATGTAGGAGGCTGGACTGGCTTGTAGTGAGTACCAAGGGGTACTTGCACCTTGCACCAGGCCCAGTTATCCCTTATTAGTGTATAGGGTGTCTAGCAGCTTAGGCTGATAGATAATTGTAGCTTAGCAGAGCAGCTTAGGCTGAACTAGGAGACGTGTGAAGCTACTACAGTCCCACTTAGTGTCATATGCACAATATCATAAGAAAACACAATACACAGTTATACTAAAAATAAAGGTACTTTATTTTTATGACAATATGCCAAAGTATCTTAGAGTGTACCCTCAGTGGGAGGATAGGAAATATACACAAGATATATATACACAATAGCAAAAATATGCAGTATAGTCTTAGAAAACAGTGCAAACAATGTATAGTTACAATAGGATGCAATGGGGAAACATAGGGATAGGGGCAACACAAACCATATACTCCAGAAGTGGAATGCGAACCACGAATGGACCCCAAACCTATGTGACCTTGTAGAGGATCGCTGGGACTATTAGAAAATAGTGAGAGTTAGAAAAATAACCCTCCCCAAGACCCTGAAAAGTGAGTGCAAAGTGCACTAAAGTTCTCCTAAGGACAAAAGAGTCGTGTTAGAGGAATAATGCAGGAAAGACACAAACCAGCAATGCAACAACTGTGGATTTCCAATCTAGGGTACCTGTGGAACAAGGGGACCAAGTCCAAAAGTCACAAGCAAGTCGTAGATGGGCAGATGCCCAGGAAATGCCAGCTACGGGTGCAAAGAAGCTTCGACTGGACAGAAGAAGCTGAGGTTTTTGCAGGAACGAAAAGGGCTAGAGACTTCCCCTTTGGTGGACGGATCCCTCTTGCCCTGGAGAGTCGTCCAAAAGTGTTTTGCCGCCGGAAGGACGCCAACAAGCCTTGCTACACGCAAATCATGCGTTTGGCGTTTTTGGACGCTGCTGGGGCCCAGGAGGGACCAGGAGGTCGCAAACTGGACCTAAAGAGAGAGGGGACGTCGAGCAAGACAAAGAGCCCTCACCGAAGCAGGTAGCACCCGGAGAAGTGCCAGAAACAGGCACTAGGAGGATGTGTGAAACGGTGCTCGCCGAAGTTGCACAAATGAGTCCCACATCGCCGGAGACCAACTTAGAAAGTCGTGCAATGCAGGTTAGAGTGCCGTGGACCCAGGCTTGGCTGTGCACGAAGGATTTCCGCCGGAAGTGCACAGGGGCCGGAGTAGCTGCAAAGTCGCGGTTCCCAGCAATGCAGCCCAGCGAGGTGAGGCAAGGACTTACCTCCACCAAATTTGGGCTGAAGAGTCACTGGACTGGGGGGGTCACTTGGACAGAGTCGCTGGATTCGAGGGACCTCGCTCGTCGTGCTGAGAGGAGACCCAAGGGACCGGTGATGCAGCTTTTTGGTGCCTGCGGTTGCAGGGGGAAGATTCCGTCGACCCACGGGAGATTTCTTCGGAGCTTCTGGTGCAGAGAGGAGGCAGGCTACCCCCACAGCATGCACAAGCAGGAAAACAGTCGAGAAGGCGGCAGGATCAGCGTTACAGAGTTGCAGTAGTCGTCTTTGCTACTATGTTGCAGGTTTGCAGGCTTCCAGCGCGGTCAGCGGTCGTTTCCTTATCAGAAGGTGAAGAGAGAGATGCAGAGGAACTCGGCTGAGCTCATGCATTCGTTATCTAAAGTTTCCCCAGAGACAGAGACCCTAAATAGCCAGAAAAGAGGGTTTGGCTACCTAGGAGAGAGGAAAGGCTACTAACACCTGAAGGAGCCTATCAGCAGGAGTCTCTGACGTCACCTGGTGGCACTGGCCACTCAGAGCATTCCAGTGTGCCAGCAGCACCTCTGTTTCCAAGATGGCAGAGGTCTGGAGCACACTGGAGGAGCTCTGGACACCTCCCAGGGGAGGTGCAGGTCAGGGGAGTGGTCACTCCCCTTTCCTTTGTCCTGTTTCGCGCCAGAGCAGGGGCTAAGGGGTCCCTGAACCGGTGTAGACTGGCTTATGCAGAATTGGGCACATCTGTGCCCAACAAAGCATTTCCAGAGGCTGGGGGAGGCTACTCCTCCCCTGCCTTCACACCATTTTCCAAAGGGAGAGGGTGTCACACCCTCTCTCAGAGGAAGTTCTTTGTTCTGCCATCCTGGGCCAGGCCTGGCTGGACCCCAGGAGGGCAGCTGCCTGTCTGAGGGGTTGGCAGCAGCAGCAGCTGCAGTGAAACCCCAGGAAGGGCAGTCTGGCAGTACCAGGGTCTGTGCTACAGACCACTGGGATCATGGAATTGTATAAACAATGCCAGGATGGCATAGAGGGGGCAATTCCATGATCATAGACATGTTACATGGCCATATTCGGAGTTACCATGGTGAAGCTACATATAGGTAGTGACCTATATGTAGTGCACGCGTGTAATGGTGTCCCCGCACTCACAAAGTTCAGTGAATTGGCTCTGAACAATGTGGGGGCACCTTGGCTAGTGCCAGGGTGCCCTCACACTAAGTAACTTTGCACCTAACCTTTACCAGGTAAAGGTTAGACATATAGGTGACTTATAAGTTACTTAAGTGCAGTGTAAAATGGCTGTGAAATAACGTGGACGTTATTTCACTCCGGCTGCAGTGGCAGGCCTGTGTAAGAATTGTCAGAGCTCCCTATGGGTGGCAAAAGAAATGCTGCAGCCCATAGGGATCTCCTGGAACCCCAATACCCTGGGTACCTCAGTACCATATACTAGGGAATTATAAGGGTGTTCCAGTAAGCCAATGTAAATTGGTAAAATTGGTCACTAGCCTGTTAGTGACAATTTGAAAGTAATGAGAGAGCATAACCACTGAGGTTCTGGTTAGCAGAGCCTCAGTGAGACAGTTAGGCACCACACAGGGAACATATACATGCACACCTATGAGCACTGGGGCCCTGTGTGACAGGGCCCCAGTGACACATACATATAGGCCACAACCTTATGAGCACTGGGGCCCTGACTAGCAGGGTCCCAGTGACACATAACAAACATACTGAAAACATAGTGTTTTCACTATGAGCACTGGGGCCTAGCCATCAGGATCCCAGTGAGACAGTGAAAACAGTGACAAACATCCTGACATACACTCACAAACAGGCCAAAAGTGGGGGTAACAAGGCTAGAAAGAGGCTACTTTCTCACACAACCCCCCCCCCAAACGAAGGACAATAAGGCTAACCTTGGCCAGTTGAGACTTTATTGTCTAAGTGGTGATAAGTAGAGAGTAGCTCTGCAATAGACTGGTTACTCCCTTTATCATCCACTATATGGTTACTTCCCTGTGGGGATGTAAACCACCCTGTTTGAAGTTTTTTAGCTAAGCAACAATGTGAAGATGTATTTTCAGAGTTTCTATCAGTAAGTTTTAGTTTAGAGCAGTGGGAATTGTCCACTGAACCTATTTGTAGTGATGGAAATGCCAGACAGGGATGCTGTCTCAGAAAAGCCATAGCTGGGCAAAAACTTTGTCCATCTGCCTGGAAGAGAGAACAGGGATGCTGTTTCTCTTGAGTTGGAGCAGGGCAGGGATGCTATCCTATGAGCTCCACACTAGGGCAGGGATGCTGTCCTAAGTGTTGTGAGGTAGTGCAGGGTTTCTGCACTAAAGTTTCTCTGGGAGGGTTGGAGGGATGCTCCATGTTAACTAAAATGGTGCTCTTTTTGTCACCAATGTTAGTTATCCGACAGAGAGGTACTTCTACCTCAGGGAGTCCAGCTTTGCCAGCAGATGATTCCCTTGGAACAGGTGCCACCCCAGGAGAGGTTTCTCCCACCACAGGAATGGTATCCTGAATGGTAGGGTGGTTAGGGGATACTGTGATACCCTTTTTACCTGTTGATGGAGAGGGATCCTGAGTTTTCAGGCCTTCTCTCCTTTGCTTTTTCATTTCAGTAGAAATGAGAGGGAACAATTCCTCAGGGATGCCCAGCATGGCTGCATGGGCATAAAACTCTACATCAGCCCAACCTGAGGCCTCTAGGTCATTACCTAAGAGACAATCTACAGGTAAGCTAGGTGATACCACCACCTGCTTAGGGCCAGTAACTCCACCCCAACTAAACTGAATTATAGCTAAGGGAAGAAACTTAGTGGAGTTATGGACATCAATAATCTTATACTGTTGTCCAATGATGTGTTGTTCAGGAGGCACTAGGTTTTCAGTCACCAAAGTGAAACTGGCACCTGTGTCCCTGTAGGCCAAGGCCTCAACACCATTTATTGAAACTGTCTGCCTGTACTTATCCATTGTAAGGGGACAAGCAGCCAGTGTGGCAAGGCCAATGCCACTAGGTGTGACAGAAACTGTCCTGGGACTGATTACATCAGTTTCCACTATGGACCCATAAGTGAACCCAACTACACCCTTTGCTTGACTGTTGCCAGCAGTCCCACCACTAGTACCACTACTGCTAGGGGCACTAGAGCTTGATGTATTAGTGGTGGTAGGCTCAGGGGGTTTACCTGGACAGGACTTATCCCCTGGCCTATGGCCTCTATTTTTACACACAAAGCACCAAGGCTTTTTAATGTGTGCAGGTTGGGAAGAAGAGGAAGAATTTGTGTTATCCCCACCCTCTGAAGAGTGTTTAAGATTTGAAGTGGGATCTTTGGTTTTACCCTTATCCCCATGCTTATCTTGAGATTTTTCACCATCTTTCTTCTTATTGCCATCTTTGTCACCCCCTGTATGAACTTTTCTGTTCACCCTTGTTCTGACCCATTTGTCTGCCTTCTTTCCCAATTCTTGGGGAGAGGTCAGATCAGAGTCTACCAGGTACTGGTGCAACAAATCAGACACACAATTATTAAGTATATGCTCTCTCAGGATTGTGTTATACAGGCTTTCATAATCAGTAACTTTACTGCCATGTAACCACCCCTCCAAGGCCTTCACTGAATGGTCAATGAAATCAACCCAGTCTTGTGAAGACTCCTTTTTGGTCTCTCTGAACTTTATCCTGTACTGTTCAGTGGTTAAGCCATAACCATCCAGGAGTGCATTCTTAAGAACTTGGAAATTATTAGCATCATTTTCTTTTACAGTAAGGAGCCTATCCCTACCTTTTCCACTAAATGATAGCCATAGGATAGCAGCCCACTGCCTTTGAGGGACATCCTGTACAACACAGGCCCTCTCAAGTGCAGCAAACCACTTGTTAATGTCATCCCCCTCCTTATAAGGGGGAACTATCTTGTGCAGATTCCTGGAATCATGCTCTTTTGCAGGATGACTATGTGGAATACTGCTGCTGCCACCATGGGTATCTAAACCCAACTTCTGTCTTTCCTTCTCTAATTCAAAAGACTGTCTATCCAAATCCAGCTGTTGCTTTTTAAGCTTCAGTCTGGTTTGTTCCACCCTCAACTTATTGAGTTCCCTCTCTAACATTCTGTCATCAGGGTTGGTGGGAGGGACATTTCTAGAAACAGAGCTATGATGGGAATGAACAGAAGGAGACCTGTCCCTTACAGAAGCCAACTTAACAGCTTGGTTTACAGAAACATTACTACCAGTATGGTGAGAATAAATGCTTTTGCTATGATGTGAGACAACACTATTTCTATGGTGTGGCTCATCATCATTACCATCTATGCTAGATTGTCTAGTAATGGGCAGGCTAGGAAGTTTCTTTCCTGAATCTTTTCCTGGTGGAGTCCCTGGATCAGATTGAGAACCATTAGCTACTTTTTCACCAGATTTGGCACTCATGGCCTTATCCTGTACTCTAAGCATATTAATTAACAGTTCTAAGGAAGGATTCTTCCCTACACTCAAACCTCTCTCTATGCAGAGACTCCTTGCTCCTTTCCAGCTAAGGTGATCATATGCAAGTTTGGACAGTTCAACATTTTTTCCTGTGCCAGACATTTTTTTGAGAGAGTTAAAGTGATAGAAAAAGAGAAAAAAGTTTTCAGAACTTTTTGGAAAGACAGAAAAAACTTTTTAAACTTTTAGGAACTTTTTGAAAGTTTAGAAGTACTTTTCAGCACTTAGAAAAGAGTGAAAAGAGGAAATGCAAAACTTTTTGGCTATGTGTATATACACTGACCTTGTTTTGTATATTTTTCTCTTATGAAAAGTACAATGACAAGAGTGGTAAGTAGTCTCAAGCACTTATCCCACCACTGCACAACCAATGTAGGAGGCTGGACTGACTTGTAGTGAGTACCAAGGGGTACTTGCACCTTGCACCAGGCCCAGTTATCCCTTATTAGTGTATAGGGTATCTAGCAGCTTAGGCTGATAGATAATGGTAGCTTAGCAGAGCAGCTTAGGCTGAACTAGGAGACGTGTGAAGCTACTACAGTACCACTTAGTGTCATATGCACAATATCATAAGAAAACACAATACACAGTTATACTAAAAATAAAGGTACTTTATTTTTATGACAATATGCCAAAGTATCTTAGAGTGTACCCTCAGTGGGAGGATAGGAAATATACACAAGATATATATACACAATAGCAAAAATATGCAGTATAGTCTTAGAAAACAGTGCAAACAATGTATAGTTACAATAGGATGCAATGGGGAAACATAGGGATAGGGGCAACACAAACCATATACTCCAGAAGTGGAATGCGAACCACGAATGGACCCCAAACCTATGTGACCTTGTAGAGGATCGCTGGGACTATTAGAAAATAGTGAGAGTTAGAAAAATAACCCTCCCCAAGACCCTGAAAAGTGAGTGCAAAGTGCACTAAAGTTCCCCTAAGGACAAAAGAGTCGTGTTAGAGGAATAATGCAGGAAAGACACAAACCAGCAATGCAACAACTGTGGATTTCCAATCTAGGGTACCTGTGGAACAAGGGGACCAAGTCCAAAAGTCACAAGCAAGTCGTAGATGGGCAGATGCCCAGGAAATGCCAGCTACGGGTGCAAAGAAGCTTCAACTGGACAGAAGAAGCTGAGGTTTCTGCAGGAACGAAAAGGGCTAGAGACTTCCCCTTTGGCGGACGGATCCCTCTCGCCTTGGAGAGTCGTGCAGAAGTGTTTTCCCGCCGGAAGGACGCCAACAAGCCTTGCTACTCGCAAATCATGCGTTTGGCGTTTTTGGACGCTGCTGGGGCCCAGGAGGGATCAGGAGGTCGCAAACTGGACCTGAAGAGAGAGGGGACGTCGAGCAAGACAATGAGCCCTCACCAAAGCAGGTAGCACCCGGAGAAGTGCCAGAAACAGGCACTACGAGGATGCGTGAAATGGTGCTCGCCGAAGTTGCACAAAGGAGTCCCACGTCGCCGGAGACCAACTTAGAAAGTCGTGCAATGCAGGTTAGAGTGCTGTGGACCCAGGCTTGGATGTGCACAAAGGATTTCCGCCGGAAGTGCACAGGGGCTGGAGTAGCTGCAAAGTTGCGGTTCCCAGCAATGCAGCCCAGCGAGGTGAGGCAAGGACTTACCTCCACCAAACTTGGGCTGAAGAGTCACTGAACTGGGGGGGTCACTTGGACAGAGTCGCTGGATTCGAGGGACCTCGCTCGTCGTGCTGAGAGGAGACCCAAGGGACCGGTGATGCAGCTTTTTGGTGCCTGCGGTTGCAGGGGGAAGATTCCGTCGACCCACGGGAGATTTCTTCGGAGCTTCTGGTGCAGAGAGGAGGCAGGCTACCCCCACAGCATGCACAAGCAGGAAAACAGTCGAGAAGGCGGCAGGATCAGCGTTACAGAGTTGCAGTAGTCGTCTTTGCTACTATGTTGCAGGTTTGCAGGCTTCCAGCGCGGTCAGCGGTCGTTTCCTTATCAGAAGGTGAAGAGAGAGATGCAGAGGAACTCGGCTGAGCTCATGCATTCGTTATCTAAAGTTTCCCCAGAGACAGAGACCCTAAATAGCCAGAAAAGAGGGTTCGGCTACCTAGGAGAGAGGAAAGGCTACTAACACCTGAAGGAGCCTATCAGCAGGAGTCTCTGACGTCACCTGGTGGCACTGGCCACTCAGAGCAGTCCAGTGTGCCAGCAGCACCTCTGTTTCCAAGATGGCAGAGGTCTGGAGCACACTGGAGGAGCTCTGGACACCTCCCAGGGGAGGTGCAGGTCAGGGGAGTGGTCACTCCCCTTTCCTTTGTCCAGTTTCGTGCCAGAGCAGGGGCTAAGGGGTCCCTGAACCGGTGTAGACTGGCTTATGCAGAATTGGGCACATCTGTGCCCAACAAAGCATTTCCAGAGGCTGGGGGAGGCTACTCCTCCCCTGCCTTCACACCATTTTCCAAAGGGAGAGGGTGTCACACCCTCTCTCAGAGGAAGTTCTTTGTTCTGCCATCCTGGGCCAGGCCTGGCTGGACCCCAGGAGGGCAGCTGCCTGTCTGAGGGGTTGGCAGCAGCAGCAGCTGCAGTGAAACCCCAGGAAGGGCAGTCTGGCAGTACCAGGGTCTGTGCTACAGACCACTGGGATCATGGAATTGTACCAACAATGCCAGGATGGCATAGAGGGGGCAATTCCATGATCATAGACATGTTACATGGCCATATTCGGAGTTACCATGGTGAAGCTACATATAGGTAGTGACCTATATGTAGTGCACGCGTGTAATGGTGTCCCCGCACTCACAAAGTTCAGTGAATTGGCTCTGAACAATGTGGGGGCACCTTGGCTAGTGCCAGGGTGCCCTCACACTAAGTAACTTTGCACCTAACCTTTACCAGGTAAAGGTTAGACATATAGGTGACTTATAAGTTACTTAAGTGCAGTGTAAAATGGCTGTGAAATAACGTGGACGTTATTTCACTCAGGCTGCAGTGGCAGGCCTGTGTAAGAATTGTCAGAACTCCCTATGGGTGGCAAAAGAAATGCTGCAGCCCATAGGGATCTCCTGGAACCCCAATACCCTGGGTACCTCAGAACCATATACTAGGGAATTATAAGGGTGTTCCAGTAAGCCAATGTAAATTGGTAAAATTGGTCACTAGCCTGTTAGTGACAATTTGAAAGTAATGAGAGAGCATAACCACTGAGGTTCTGTTTAGCAGAGCCTCAGTGAGACAGTTAGGCACCACACAGGGAACATATACATGCACACCTATGAGCACTGGGGCCCTGTGTGACAGGGCCCCAGTGACACATACATATAGGCCACAACCTTATGAGCACTGGGGCCCTGACTAGCAGGGTCCCAGTGACACATAACAAACATACTGAAAACATAGTGTTTTCACTATGAGCACTGGGGCCTAGCCATCAGGATCCCAGTGAGACAGTGAAAACAGTGACAAACATCCTGACATACACTCACAAACAGGCCAAAAGTGGGGGTAACAAGGCTAGAAAGAGGCTACTTTCTCACAGGATACCCCTGACAAATCGTCTGCACTGACACGCTGAATGTATATTTTTGCATGGTGCACCAGTAGAACAATGGCAGCCCTGGTATAATGGAGGAAATCCTTGGGCATAGCAGTATCTGTAACAAAGTGCTGGCAAAGGCACATTAAAAGAACTTCTTGGCAGCAGTGGCGTATGCCAGGGTGCCATCCATGACATCTTGCTGTCCTCAACATACTAGACATAACTTTTGACATAAGGGTCCCCCATAGTACAAATATAGCAGTATGAGCTAAATTCTGGCAATTGAATATTGTATGTAATGTTTGGGAAAAAGGAACTTGCATTGCAAAATGCTGACCCTACCAAAGGAGGTTATGTTGACATTTGGGGTGACCAATAGAACATTTTAAAAACATAATTGGGTCTACCCATCTGGGCAGTGAGGATTAACTGAACTTTTAACAAGTGTATTCTCAAAGCCTATGACTTTTAAACAAATGTATGTGTAATTGTGCATCAAAATGCACTATTAAAGTCCAGTTTTTTCAAACGTTTCTAGGGGGAAAGAAACTTTCACCTTCCAGTCTCCTCGAGGAGACATCAGACTCACTTCTCTTGCTTATTGCAATTCAGGTAACTGTTCTCTTGACATATCACATCTTCACATTCTATGTTGCTGAGGACCCCCTCTGACTTCCCCTCCTTGGTAGAGTCCACCTTGTCCCTGGAAGCTCCACTTTCTGCTAGCCGCGGGTTTTGAGTGTGCCAAGGCTTGTTGGCGGAACCGGAAGACGCAAACCAGACTGCAATCCTCCTTCCGGCGTGGGACATCACCTGCATCCTCCAGGAACCTGACTTCGTCTTCTTGGGTGTAGTGCTGACTCTTCTTCTTCACCGGTGGTTCACTTTTTGTACCTTCATCCTGGTGGGTAGAGGCTCCTGCCCTTCCTAAACTCTTCTGTGCTTCTTGGACTTGGTCCCATTCTTCCAAAGGCCCTCTTGTCTAGGAATCCACTGTTTGTGTCTTGCAGTCTCCTCTGGGCTTTCCATAATTATTCTTCTCTGTGTGTGATCAGGGGAACTTATAGTGATTTACTCCTGCTTTTCGGTCGCTGGGGTGGGCTGTGGTACTTTCCTTTGGACTTTACTAGTGCTCCCAGCTCCCCTCTACACACTACACTTACCTTGGTGGGGGACCGACTTTCGCATTCCATCTTTTTAGTATATGGTTTGTTCTCCCCCTTGGCCTATTTCTCTCTATTGTGATTTCCATGAATTGCACTTTTTTCTAACAGTTGTTATGCCTATTTCTGCATACTAAGGGAGTATAGCCTCTATGGTATTTTTAGGCCGAGCCTTGGCAGCGCGCATGCGCTGTCTCTCGGACTGTTGTAATTGCTCTGTGGGCTCTATGCCCACCTACTGGCTTCTTATTGACTGTGTGCTTGTTATAATAGTATTCTTTCGTTGCTATTGGTTTCTGGCATGCATTTGGCATGCCTCCTTTTGTGATTATCCCTCCCAAAGCGCAGCGACCAAGTACAATATTCTTACACAGGTTTCCTTTTTTATATGTGTTTTGAATCTTTTTTTTTTACTATTTGTAGTGGCACTGTAGCGATCAGTCTGTTTAGCGCTGGTGTAATGTTTTTTTTGTTTCTTTATGGTGTTTTCACAGCTTTGGTTAGTCATTTTTTTAACGTGCTTAAAGATAGCAGTGCGCGCGTTGGATTATTGTTGTTATTTTTAAACATGCTGAAAGATAGCAGTGCTTGTGTTGGTTTATTTTTTAACGTGCTTAAAGATAGCAGTGCGCGCGTTGGTTTATTGTTGTTATTTAATGTTTGCACAGTTTTGTTTTTTAATAATTTTGCAGCGATATCTTGCAAAGTTTCTGTGCATTTACATTGGTCCTCATAACACATACATGCTTTGTCACACATACACGCTGTCACACAAATACACCACATAGAAGTGCTCTCTCTTACACACACGTACTCTGTGTCACACATGACCCACAGAGACATTGAGATACATTTTATTTTGCATTTATAGCATGTTAGCTGAACATCGCAGTGTGAGCTTTGGTTGATATTTCGGGCTTTTACTTTTTTTCGTTTAGTAATTTAAAGAACGTACTTAAATATAGCAGTGCGCACACTAGCTTTGATGTGGTGTTTGTACTCTTACTTCGGTTACTAAATTTCAAAACATGCTTAAATATAGCAGTGCGTTCATTTGCTTTATTGCGTTTTGCACAGTTTTGGTTGTTAATTAGCTCGCAGGTATATTATTCAAAGTTTCCGTGCTGTTATATTCCCTCTCACACTTTTTACTCCCTTTTTCTTTCACTTACACACACATACGCTGTCTTACCTATACAAGCTTTTACGCACATACATACATCCTTTTTGAAATACACACACCCCCTCTATTATACTCACGTACTCTGTCTCACCCACATTACTCACAGAGAGATTCATATAGATTTTATTCTACGTTTTGACCATGTTAGGTTAATACTGCAGCGCGCGCTTTGACTTTCATGTTATATTTGTACAGTTTCAGTTATTAATTACCTCGCTGCCATATTATGCTGACCTTTCCTGCTGGTATTTGAAAAATCTCTACAGTGTTAGCACAGTTTTTATTATACACTGACACAATTTGAAACCCTACCAGTACAGGCTTAGTTCCCCCTGCTTAATATTTTAGTATGTATTGGCATTGTTAGAAGCCTACAAGTGCTATTGTCCACTTGTATTTTACTTCTGCACAGCTTAAAATAAGAGCAGTTACTGTTTAGCTGTGCCTCTTTAAAATGTATTACTTATTAACATCAAGTTAAAGTTCATCAGTGACAACTTTGTTTTTGATCTTTAAAGGCATCTGCCGCTACTTTGTTGCAAGGGACAAAAGCAATTTAGCCACAAACAAGGAGTCTGCAGTGGGCAGACAGGGGTCTGTAGTTTGTTTACGTGTTGCGAAAGAGATGGCCTAGCTTCAGTAGGAAGACAATTGGCATAGCTATAAAGATTGATATCATGAACCTAAACAGCATCTGCGGATCTTGATGGTGATGTTTCAAAGTATGCTAATTGGCTCTTCACTGAAGATGAGTGGTATCTTTAATGGATACAGCCTTGTTTTGCACATTTTTACACCACTCCAGACTTTTTGGGCGTACTATTCTTATTAACAACAAGGTGTGCTTGCATAACACCTAAGTGCTAAAAGCAGGCTCAACTTTCATTTTACCTTTAGAGCCAATTACAGCGTTGTTTTCTTTAAAGCCAACAACAATACACTTTTCTAAGATTACTTCATTTTTATTTGCTCCTTTACTTAGCTTTTGTTACCTTTTATTAGCCTTGCTGATATTTAAACACTGTATACAGCTAAAAGTAAGCAGTCTCCTTTTTTTGGTTTCTGATTTTTACAAAGCTGGAGATCACGCAAAGCGTGGTTGTTTCTTTTAAACTTCGGTAAGTGTTTTATACGTGTGTTTTTACGTTAAATTATTAGTACTGTGGGACAAAATTATTTTGATTTATTTATGTGGTTGTACAACTGCATGCCAATTTAAGCTCAATATTGTTATATAACACGCTTTTTCTCTCTCTTATACACACTCTCTTTCTTTTTCTATGTGTGTCTGCTGCTCTTATTCACAAAGGACTCGCTCTTTTTCTCTCTCTCTTCCTTCTTTCGACACTAGTTTTAACAGAGCTGTATCTCTTCAAAATTTCATTATTCATTGGCCCTGCTTTTTATTCTAAAGGTGCACTCTTAGCTTTAATGTCTCAGACACCTTCTGCGACTCGCTATGGGGTTGCAAAGACCCACCTGTAGGAGGCAGGCCTGGTTTGTAGTGGGTACCAAGGGGTTCTTACACTCTGTACCAGGTCCAGTTATCCCTTATCAGTGTAGAAGAGGTGTTTCTAGCAGCTTAGGCTGATAGAAGGTAGCTATAGCAGAGCAGCTTGGGCTGAACTAGGAGACATGCAAAGCTCCTAGTATACCACTGGTGTCATATGCACAATATCATAAGAAAACACAATACACACATATCAAAAAAATAAAGGTACCTTATTTTTATGACAATATGCCAAAAGTATCTTCGTGAGTACCCTCAGTATGAGGAGGCCAAATATACACAAGACATATGTACACAATACCAAAAATATACAGTAATAGCAAAAGGAAGTAATGCAAGCAATGTATAGTTACAGTGAATTGCAATAGGAGCACATAGGTATAGGGGCAACACAAACCATATACTCCAAAAGTGGAATGCGAACCACGAATGGACCCCAAACCTATGTGACCTTGTAGAGGGTCGCTGGGACTGTAAGAAAACAGTGAGGGTTAGAAAAATAGCCCACCCCAAGACCGTGAAAAGTAGGTGTAAAGGGCACCTATGTTCCACAGAGAGCACAGAAGTCGTGATAGGGGAATTCTGCAAGGAAGACCAACACCAGCAATGCAACCAAAGTGGATTTCCGGATGAGAGTACCTGTGGAACAAGAGGACTAAGTCCTAGAGTCGCGACAAAGTAGACATTGGGCAGATGCCCAGGAAATGTCAGCTGAGGGTGCAAAGAAGCTGCCACCGGATGGTAGAAGCTGTGGATTCTGCAAGAAAAAAGAGGACTAGGAACTTCCCCTTTAGAGGATGGATGTCCCACGTCGTGAAGAAGCTTGCAGAGGTGTTCCCATGCAGAAAGGCCGCAAACAAGCCTTGCTAGCTGCAAGGGTCGTGGCTAGGGTTTTTGTATGCTGCTGTGGCCCAGGAGGGACCAGGATGTCCCCACTTGGATGAGGAGACAGAGGGGGCGCCCAGCAAGTCAGGGAGCCCTCACAGAAGCAGGCAGCACCCGCAGAAGTACTGGATCAGGCACTTGGAAGAGGAGTGAACCAGAGCTCACCCGAAGACACAAAAGGGAGTCCCACGACGCCAGAGAACAACTCAGAACGTTGTGCACTGCAGGTTAGAGTGTCAGGGACACAGGCTTGGCTGTGCACAAAGGAAATCCTGGAAGAGTGCACAGGAGCCGGAGCATCTGCAAATCACTCGGTACCCAGCAATGCAGTCTAGCGTGGGGAAGCAAGGACTTACCTCCACCAAACTTGGACTGAAGAGTCACTGGACTGTGGGAGTCACTTAGACAGAGTTGCTGAGTTCCAGGGACCACGCTCGTTGTGCTGAGAGGGGACCCAGAGGACCAGTGATGCAGTCTTTTCGTTGCCTGTGGTTGCAGGGGGAAGATTCCGTCGTCCCACAGGAGATTTCTTCAGAGCTCCTGGTGCCCCTGGGAGGTGCAGGTCAGTGGAGTGGTCACTCCCCTTTCCTTTGTCCAGTTTCGTGCCAGAGCAGGGCTGGGGGATGCCTGAACCGGTGTAGGCTGGCTTATGCAGAGATGGGCACCATCTGTGTCCATCAAAGCATTTCCAGAGGCTGGGGGAGGCTACTCCTCCCCAGCCCTGACACCTTGTTCCAAAGGGAGAGGGTGTTACACCCTCTCTCTGAGGAAGTCCTTTGTTCTGCCTTCCTGGGCCAGGCCTGGCTGGACCCCAGGAGGGCAGAAACCTGTCTGAGGGGTTGGCAGCAGCAGTAGCTGCAGTGAAACCCCGGGAAAGGTAGTTTGGCAGTACCCAGGTCTGTTCTAGAGACTCAGGGGATCATGGAATTGTCCGACAATTCCATGATCTTAGACATGTTACATGGACATATTCGGAGTTACCATTGTGACGCTATACATAGGTAGTGACCTATGTATAGTGCACACGTGTAATGGTGTCCCCGCACTCACAAAGTCCGGGGAATTTGCCCTGAGCGATGTGGGGGTACCTTGGCTAGTGCCAGGGTGCCCACACACTAAGTAACTTAGCACCCAACCTTTACCAGGTGAAGGTTAGACATGTAGGTGACTTATAAGTTACTTAAGTGCAGTGGTAAATGGCTGTGAAATAACGTGGACGTTATTTCACTCAGGCTGCAGTGGCAGGACTGTGTAAGAATTGTCAGAGCTCCATATGGGTGGCAAAAGAAATGCTGCAGCCCATAGGGATCTCCTGGAACCCCAATACCCTGAGTACCTCAGTACCATATAGTAGGGAATTATAAGGGTGTTCCAGTATGCCAATGTGAATTGGTGAAATTGGTCACTAGCCTGTTAGTGACAATTTGTAAAGAGAGAGCATAACCACTGAGGTTCTGGTTAGCAGAGCCTCAGTGAGACAGTTAGGCATCACACAGGGAACACATACATATAGGCCACAACTTTATGAGCACTGGGGTCCTGGCTAGCAGGGTCCCAGTGACACATAACAAACATACTGAAAACATAGGGTTTTCACTATGAGCACTGGGCCCTGGCTAGCAGGATCCCAGTGAGACAGTGAAAACTCCCTGACATACACTCACAAACAGGCCAAAAGTGGGGGTAACAAGGCTAGAAAGAGGCTACTTTCTCACACCACCTCTTGAATATTCATAAGGTTGGTCGCAGTTTGCGACCCCTTAGCGAGTCTAGGCACTCACGGGGATGGTGGACTGCAGGAGACAGCAGACTACCATGTCCGTGACTGCTTTTAAATAAAGCAGTTTTTTTTTCTCTTTGCAGCCCATTTTCCTTAAAGGAAAACGATCTGCAAAAAGAAAAAATTCCGAAACCATTTGGTTTCAGTTTTTTCAGAGTAGGCAGTGGTCCTATGGACCACTGCCTGCTCTGAAAAAATATTTTTGTGGGCATTCACAAAGGGGAAGGGGTCCCATGGGGACCCCTTCCCTTTTGCGAATGAGTTACCATCCACTTCAAGTGGATGGTAACTGCGAGTTGGTTTGCGACCGCTTTCGCGGTCACAAAGCAACTCAACATCGCGATGCGGTCGCAAATAGGAAGGGAACACCCCTTCCTATTTCCGAGTCTGAAACACATTTTTCGAGTTGGTACCGACTCGCAAAATGTGATTCTGCATTGCGTAAGGCCTTTTGCGCCTCGCAAACTGCGTTTTTCGCCATTTGCAAGGCGCAAAAGTCTTCCTACATCTGGCCCTTAATGTCAACAGTTAGACTTAGGCTAAATAATACACCCCTGGTTAATCTTGGGTAACAAAGTCAAGTCAAATTACCACAGGCATGTAGGAAAAAGAACTCTCACGAAAATTGTTAGGTCACAGGACCCCTCTGTATCCTCTAAAACAGGTTTAATGGGACAATGTTGCCCATGGGATATTGTCATTCAGTCCATCAATGTCAGTTCGGAGTCTGAACAACCAACGCTCTTCAAGTCTGTTTAGGCTAGTCTTTTTTTAGTGTTCACTGTCCGGTGACCCACGTGACGCGGAAGGATGTTTCTCCCGTGCCGGATTGGGTTAAATACGACCATCTCACTCCCGATCTCTGAACTTACGGGAGAGCACGCCAGGGTAGGTTATCCTGAAGCGCATCGGCACTAAACAAGTAAGTGACTCAGTTTCCCTTTGGTAACCGTGATTCTGATGCACCCTTTGGGTCCTGAGTCCCACAATAAAAAATGCTGGTATTCGACATTTTGCAGGGCCCCTCCCCTGCCAAGGATTTACTGGTGATTTCACCTCCTGGCTATCTGCAGTCTTTGGAGTCAGAGCTCGAACTAAAGCTAACGGCAACTGTGACCTTCAGTCCACATGCTATTGGTTTAGGAGGATTTTACCACTACTTTCTGCAGGTGATACTATGTAGTTGGTTTTTATTTTGCCTGATGATACTTACCATCATACTCTAGCTAATTAAGCCACAGGCTACATGACAGAGTCTTGGGCTAGAAAGTTAAGGCAATTAGACTATGAATGTTTATCTATACATCATTATCCACTGTGACCATCAATGTTAATTGGCAAACCTCATGCTAACTGGGCCTTTTTCCATTTGACTGGATACAGCCCTTTATTGACTTTGTTTTCTCTATTATTTAACTAGTAGTGACCACTTACAGCATGCTACTTCCCAAGGGGCCTCCATATGATGAGGGACGGTAAGCATACAGTTTTGCTTGCTCGTGTACATGATTGGTTACCACCAATATGTTCACTGTTTTATCACGGGTGTTTCAGTCATTGACCGTGTTTGTTGATTTGATTATTTGTTTTCTAGGGCGACCTTGTTTTGTTCCCTATTTTTGACAGACAGTTTACTCCAATGTAAGTGACCGCATTTTTTGTATGTGTTTTTCAATTATTTGATCTCCTTCAAAAAAAATGTAGAGTCAGGAGAAGTCTTCATTGTTGGTCCTGAAGAAGCGTCAAAGGATCTGTATTGACCATCGTACGCGAAACATGTTGACTCTCATCTCCCACTTTCCTTGTGTTTTTAATCTTGGTCTTAACCCTACCATTCTGAATTATTAAACTACACTAATTTTAGTAGGGCTGAGAACTAATTTTAACTTTCCACTCTCCTGCCAGAAGAAGTGCCTGACCATTACTATCCCTAGTGAGTATATATCACCACGGCAGCCACTTATAAAAAGATCTCCGGCAAAGAGTCCCCTAACGGGGAGCCCGTCAAACATTGCAGCGCCGGTCTGACGAGGGGCAACCCGATGATGAAGCACGACATCCTATCGGATGTGTGAGGGCTCTTGCTCCTGAACTTTAAGGTTCCCCTAGATACCTCCCTTTCTGGAACAGTGTATACATTTATTGTGTTATTAGCTACTTGGGAGACCATATACTGGACCAACAACCTCCCAGTCCCTCCTATTGTTGATATCCCACTTTAGTGCACCACATTACAATACAATTCTATTCAACTCACCCCACTTAAATCTACCCCATTTTAATATAATCTACTGCAATCCACCACACTACAATTCACAGCACTCCAAACAAATTTATAGTATCCTATTCCAGTTCACCTCAACTAAAATACAAATCACACCCCTATATACCCAACTACAATACAAAACAATATCTTTAAATCTATTTATTTTCCCCAAAAAATATATTTATAATTCTTTTTCGGTTTTGCAGGTAAAAAAAGTCAACAAAATAAGTAACAAATTTATTTCAAATGTAATACAATTTTAACAGCTAGAACAGTTTACAGGATAGTAACAGTAAAGTAACTAATTTTAAACAATTTAACAAAAACACATAGCATACTAGCAAAATAATCAGTTACAATACATACAACTGCTCCTTTTTAACCATTCTACAACTACCACAATAATATACAGTATATCTAAAATACATTACAAACCCAGTAACTTTTTATAATTAACACATACACACAAAACAATAACATTTATATATTTGAAAAAAATCTAAAATACCTACAAATATTTAATATGAATACAACTCTAAAAACTAGTTATCATCAAGGCCATGAAAAATGTAATATCAGTTCAAGGGGAAAACAATGCCTACCAAATAGTACTTTTGCAATAATACATAACTATTATAAACCTGCACAAAACTGGGATCAGAATGATTTACACTATATTATGGATCTAGGAGATAATTTATATACTCAAATGCATTCTATTAACCATGAAATGCATATGCATCCAGATGATTTACCAAAATATAATACAATATATTCACTTAAAGTAGAAATACCTTATTATGGTGACATACTGCATTGTATAAATCCTTTATATCCTTTAAAAACTGCAATAAATGCAACAATACATTTGCATTCTGGAATAATACTGTGCATGAAATACAATTTCAGTTTTCACAAGTGCACACACTTATTTAATTTTTGATTCGCATAGCCGAGATAGCAAAGGAATGTCTCATCCAAATTGAACATGTATCACTATTGAAATAATGAGCTTTGAAGATCTAATTCAATATATTTATAAACTTGGAAACAGTATTAAAGATCCAAATGAGAATCATGTTGCTTTTGAACTAACTCCCATAAGTATCAATACAATTAAAATAAAAACTATTCAAGATGCACACAGAAGATACAAAAAAAGCCTGGAAAATATTACTACCAAAACATTATTTGCACATCAGACACATACATATAACACAGAAAATGCTTTGTATACCAATATAGGCTTTAATAAGTTTACACACTTAAATATAGCAACAACACCAACCTCTATATCACAAACAAATCCACAGACAATTCCATTTAGTATTTAAAAAAAACACACACATTTGCACAGTCATTTAAAAGGAAACTAAATATTTTGCCATTGGATACATTAAATCCCTCTAAAAAAATACATATGGACAAAAACAACATATACAACTTAACAAATAGTGAGTTAAACATTGAAAAAAAACATGTAAACAACAAATAATATAATTAGCAATTTAATTTCCATAAGGAAATAGTTTACGGTCCAGAATGCATTTGTACTATTTGTAATCAATTATGGCATAAACAATAAGTTACAAAAACTAAACAACATTATCACAAATCCCACATTCATACAATGTAACATAACACCAAATCAAACAAACAATATATGCAGCACTTGTTATGCACATATTAACAGCAATAAAATACCACCCTGTTCATTTGTAAATGGGATGAAGTTTCAAATATTCCAATACAATTACATTTGCATAATTTAGAAGAAAGATTACTTTCACCAAGGATTCCCTTCTTACAAATAAGACATTTGCCTTGTGGCTTTCAGAAAGCATTATCAGGTGCTGTAGTTAATGTACCTGCAGATGTTATGACCACAGTTACGATATTACAAAGGCAAATTTATGATGACATGACAATTCCTATAAAATTAAAAAGAAAATTACCTTATAAGTTGTATACACATTTCGAAAATGTCAGACCAAATAGAGTAAAACAAACAGCATTATGGTTAGCAATACGTAGTAACATGTTCAAAGTATATGGAATCACTGTTAATCCAAATTGGAAGTATATACCACAAGAAATAAATGATTATAGTGAAACATCAGAAACAAATGATTCTTCAGATACTTCAGATAATATAGCAGGTGAAAATCTAGATACTATGTTAACAAACTAAACCATTACGACTGATAGTGTTAATGTATTAAGTTTAGCACCTGCAGAACATAACACACCTGGAGGTCTATATGAAGACAAAGATTCAGAATTTTTAGCTTTTCTAACAATTATTTGTGGAGAACGAAGAACCAATAATAAAAATAGACTTGTACCTGTACATTACAGTATAATATGCAATGGGAATTAGGAAGCTGTGATAGAAGAGTGGCAAAATCAATTACTAATATTTTCTTTAAACTAAAAAAATTACATATAAAACAAATTCAAGGTAAATTCAACGTATCACTAAAAAATGTTTTTTAACAATGGAAAATGCATAACTGCAAAAGACATAAAATATAATTTAGAAAATATATTACAATACAATGAAGGATATAAAATACTAAAAACTATTCGCAGTTCTCCACCATATTGGGAACATTGCAAAAAATATTGTTTTGCTTCAATACGACAACTAGGAATACCAACATGTTTCCTCACTTTATCTGCAGCAGAAACAAAATGGCACCATTTAATAAATATACTGCTAAGAGTACAAAAATTAAATGAATACACAAAAGAAGTGTTTGAAAATATGCTTTGGGAAACAAAGTGTACATTAATACAACAAGATCCAATTTCATGTGCAAGACATTTTGACTTTCAAGTTCGGAAATTATTTAATTGCATTTTATTGCATGAAAGTAACCCTATTGGTAAAATAAAAGACTACTTTTACAGGGTAGAATTTCAACAACGAGGTTCACCACATGTACATGCTTTATTATGGATAGAAAATGCTTCACAGTATGGCGAAACAAACCTAAAAGAAGTAATTCAATGTATTGATAAATATATCACGTGGTAAATCACAAGATCCACAACTTCAACGTTTAATACCACTACAAAAACATGCACACACGAAAAATTGCCGACAGAAAAACAAAAGGAACATGCAAATATCAATATCCTAAATATCCAATGCCAGAAACTATGATCCCTGAACCTTCATCACTTGACCAAACAAATAAACATTTGCAACAAAGCATTAAAAACATTCATGAAATTATGAATACACCAGATTTTCATACTTTAAGTTTTGAATTATTTAAAAAAAAAAAATACATTTAGATATAGAGCAATACATTATGGGCCTGATTCTAACTTTGGAGGACGGTGTTAAACCGTCCCAAAAGTGGCGGATATACCACCTACCGTATTACGAGTCCATTATATCCTATGGAACTCGTAATACGGTAGGTGGTATATCCGCCACTTTTGGGACGGTTTAACACCGTCCTCCAAAGTTAGAATCAGGCCCTATATGTATAAGATCAATGTTAGAAAAAAATACAATCTTTTTCTAACAAACTCCAACAGAATGCTATAGAAATAATTCCATTATTTTACAATCTTGGAAAGCAAATATAGACTTACAGCTTGTATTAGATGCTTATGCTTGTGCTATCTACATACTTTCATACATTAGTAAATCACAAAGAGGAATTAGCAAAACAATAGCACAAGCAGCCGAAGAAGTATATTATAATACCAGTGTAAAAGAACAATTGAAGCACATAGGCAACAAATTCCTAAACTGTACAGAAATAAGTGCTCAAGAAGCTGCTTACCTTATTCTTCAAACTCCATTGCATAAAAGTTCTCGGTCATTTGTATTTATTAATACTAACACTCCAGAAAAAAGAATATATTTAATGCAAGACATTGATACTATGAATTATTTACCAGATACATCAACTAACATATAATATGACAATATTATAGCAAAATATAGCAAGTTACCAAAAGCATTAGAAAATTGTACATTCGCAGATTATGCTTCATTGTATAATCATAAAAGCACAAGTAAGCAAACAAAAACACAAAATGACGATGAAAATTTACTCACAGAAACAAATTTCTACAGCTCAGATGAAGAGGAAATTGAAATAGACAACTTAAATCACATAAAAGACAATATAAATATGGAAATAACCGATACATTAATTACACACACATCTAAGAAAATGATACGCTACTGCAGATTTAACAAAAACAATGACTCTGAAAATTATTATAGAGAGCTATTAATGCTATGCTATCCATGGAGAGAAGAAAACAAAATAATTTTGAATAACAAAATTTACTTTGAAAGATATATATTCAAGTTAAAGACATTGTAAATAAACATCATGACAAGTATAACAAATACAATGAACAAATAACTCAGTCAAATGTTAACATAAACAGCTTTAGCACCTCCATTATCACCAGCAACTAATACCACTAACAACATAATACCATTTGATACACTATCTACTGATCAACAATATCCTGAACATCAGATTTTATATGACTTATCATTAGATTTAGGTGTTAGAGGCACTACTGATGAAGATCCACTAGCTAATTCTGTCTTATCAAATAACGAATACTATAATCTCATGCATAATTTAACAGATGAACAACTGAATTTGTTAACCATCATTTACCAAAAACAAAGAAACACCATGCTATACATTCTGTACTGGTGGAGCAGGAGTTGGGAAAAGCTATCTTATTACAGCACTTTATCAAACATTATTACGTTATTACAATATTAAAGCTGGTAAAAATCCAGAGAACATTCATATATTGCTTACAGCACCAACTGTAAAAGTAGCACATAATATCAATGGAAAAACACTACATAGCACATTTAAAATACCTGTGTCACAAACTTATACATATAAGCCCTTCACTCATGAAAAGAGGACTATTCTTCAAAGTCAATTAATACATCTCAAAGTACTAATAATTGATGAAATGTCAATGGTTGGGACAAATATGTTAAATTTTATACATAATAGATTACAAGAAATTAAAGCATCAAAACAGCCATTTGGAGGTATCTCTATTATAGCTATTGGAGACTTTTATCAATTAAAACCAGTTATTGACACATACATTTTTTAAAATGCTAAACATTCATATGAACCACTAAGTACTAATTTATGGGTGACACATTTTAAACTATATGAACTTACAAAATTAATGAGACAACTAAAAGACTTACCATTTGCAGAATTGCTAAACCGATTAAGAGAAGGAAATCATACAGAAACAGATATTTTACACATTAAACAACGCAAAAAAATGCCAGATAAAGGAATTATCAAAAATATACCATATATCATGTGAACAAACAATGAAATAAATAACATAAATAATAAACTTTTGCAAGATCATATACAATGATATTCAGTATTCACAATAACAGCAAATGATGCAATTAGTTCTGATTTAACTGAAGCAGTAAAACAAACAATATTTAAAAAATTACCAACAGATCCAACAAAAATTATGGGACTTACACACACCTTACGCATTGCTTTAAAACTACGTTGTGATCTAACTTGTGATGTTGCTATTAGTGATGGTTTAACTAATGGAGCAACTGCAATTGTAGAATTAGTAGAAACTATCAACAATAAAGCATATGTAGTTTGGATAGCATTTGATAATAAAACAATTGCCATAATAACAAGGGCAGAAAACAAACACTTATATCACACTCAAATATCATCTAATTGGACACCAATATATCCAATAACAAGGCAATTTCAATACACCACAAAATGTATAATTATTATACGCGAACAATTTCCATTGCGACAAGCATCAGCACGAACAATACATAGGACACAAGGTGAAATTATTGAGCCATTTTATATACACTTTAACAATAGCAAAATACATCACTTGCATTATGTAGCTTTGCGCAGAGCAAAATCAATCTCAAATATATATATTCAAAACTTTGATGAAAAAAAAATAATTGTAAATTACAGAATAAAAGAAGAAATGCATTGATTACGAACAGAAATGCCATTACATATATCTAAGCCACAATTAGCCACATATAGAAACAACTTAAATATTATAGTACAAAATAAACGTTCACTTCAAATGCATTTCAAATCAATAACATCTGATACAAATATCATGAATGCAGACATTATTATTCTAAAAGAAATAAACACTACTAGAAATGCACCAAACAAAGCGTATTCAATACCACAGTATCATCATATGATCTTTGATAAATACCACAATCAACAAACAAAACATGGCTTTGCAATTTACTACAAAAAAGACCACTTCGTACTACCAATATATGAAGTACAGCAAGGAATTGACATTATATATTTCACAGTACATATAAATGAAAGCATTTACTTATTTATCATATTGTACAAACCACCACAGGTACCAATACAGACACTGTTACAATCAATATCAAACATTATTAACTTCTATCCAAATCTAAAATATATAATCATGGGAGATTTTAACATAGATTTAATATAAAAAAACAACAAAGTTACTTACTACTAGAATTTATCCACACAAAATTTGAATGTAATAAAATTATTAATACTTACACTACTAATTACCAAATAATATTAGATCACATATACACTAATGAACATATAAACAACTATGGAACTTTAGAATCCTATTACTCTGACCACACAGCTCTATGGATAGTGCTATCAAAAATAATGCTCAACTTATTTAACATTTTCTCTCTCATTTCAGATGATTTCTATTCAAGACATTAATGGAAAAACAACTGAAGATAACAAACCTTACCAAAAATGTTTGAAAGCAATTATTGTCAAATGTACAGGAAAGACATACTATAAAACAGAAAATCAAAAAAAATAAAGTTCTTTATCATATGGCTTTAGCAGACACAAATGGATGCATCAAAGCTACTTGCTACAATGAAGATTATCGACCATTAACAAAAGAAAATAATAGCATTTTAATACGTAATGTTATAGTAAAAAACAATTCAATTTTAACAACAAAACAAACAAGAATAACTAGAATACCGCCATTTACAATTCCGGAAGCCATTGTACAAGAAGCTACATTTTTATCGCAACCGTAAGCTCCACCAGCATCACCAATAAAAGCAATAAGAGAAGCAAAACTTAAAACAATGATGACAGTTTGTGGAACAATCACAGAGGTAAAACTAGTACAACAACCTATCTTCAACTTCATTTATTTGTATTTAAAGAAAAAAATGAACACATTTTCTAATTCTCATTTATTTTATTCCTCACGTTAATTTTATTTACATTCTCAGCAGAGAAATCCAGAGCTCTTACATCTGAAACCCTTCTAAAAGAAAGCAAACAGAGTAAAATAGTCAGCTTTTGCGACAACATCTTCAAACTCAAATCATCATTAATGTCCATCCGTTCTAAGTAGCCAAGTACTCTAGAAACATCCCAATCTGAATTATACCTAAATACTGGTGGTCTGCCTATCCTTATACTCCTCATTAAACGTCTCACTATAACATCCTGACCTACAGATACGCCATTCAGTAAACTATGACCTGCAGCAATTGCTGATCTATACACATTTATTGGTCCATATGACAAACCTGACTTAAACAAGCTTGACAAATCATTAACCACCTCTCCAACATCCACTGGAACAGGATTAAAGTCCCTTTCCACACACCAGCAAACCCATTTTTCCCATGCCAATCTATACATGATCCTGGTACCTGATGACCAGGATTCTCTAATAATATTCAGAGCTACTCGTGAAAGTCCTGGCACCTCCTTGACACGCCTGAAATTTTCTATGCTACCAACCTCAACTGACATAATACTACCAACTGGTGTAATTCCCCTCGAAGGGCCAAATTGAATTTCATGAAATACTGGTAACAGAATTGTCATATCTACACACATCTCTAGGACTGGATACCAGAATTGAGATTTCCAAAGAGGTGTTACCAACACCACTGTCGCCTTCCATTTGCGTGCAATCAAGGTTCACCAGTGATTATTGAAAACTGAGGAAATGCATAAGATTTGAGACACTCCAATTCTGTCAGAATTTATCTGAAACTGCTGATCCCGGATCTGGCTGCCAACTGAAAAATTTCTGAAATTGGGCATTCAATCTGTTTGCAAACAGATCTACCTGTATCGATCCTACAATCTCCATCAACCTCTGAAGAACTGATCTGTTCAGTGTCCAATCGCTGGAGCCTCAGTAATTCCTTGAATACCTATCTGCCTCTGCATTTATCAAACCTAGAATGTGTTCTGCCTGTACTAACATGTTCTGATTCAAACAATAATCCCCAAAAACCTTCACTGGCTCTGCAGGATCCTTTGATTTTGGACCTCTCATCGTGTACGCACACCTCGTAGCTGACACATTGTCAGCAACACTGTTCACTGTTCCTTGTCCTTCATGAAGCTGTCCTTCATACTTCTCCTGTCATAATATGACCCCAATGTGCTCCCCAACCTGTCAAACTTACATCTGATTCTATCACCCTTCCATTCCAAGCTTCCATATTTTGTAACCACCAAATAAGTTCTCCTTTTAAATTCTCTGAAAGAACCACCTGTTCCTAATATTTCAAACCATTTCTCAAGTGCCTGGCCTTCAATCTCTGAAGTGTGTGATAATTCAAAGGTCTTGGAAAAATAGCCTGAATCGTGGAAGACAACTCTTGCAAACATTCCCAAAGGTATCTTCTTCATGTTCAATACCCTCCAAATCTCCTTTCTTATTCTCTTCAACTTCTCTTTTGGCAATTTCAATTGTCCTTGCACTGTGTCTACTATAAACACAAAAAACTGAGGTTCTCATTTACAAGACACTGGTTTATCGGAATTGATGCAACAGTTTCCTTGCATTGCCCTGCACCTCTTAACGACACCATGGTAGCACTGTATTTATTATAGAGAGCTCCATGATGCACAGTGTCCACAGATGCGTCAGAAATTCTGATGCAGCTGTGACGCTAAACTGACGTATAGCTGGACTTCCATCAAAAAATTATGCTACTCCAGCAGCCCCCATTCAAGAAAGCTCTGTGCCAGTTTAACTCCTGCTCTGAGCAGGCATTAAAAAAGTGAGACTGTGAAGGGACAGAATGATGCAGTGAAATCTTGTAGATTTCACTGTGCCAGTTCTATGTGGCTTCTAACGTGGGAACGCCTCCCTTGAATACATTATCCTGGTGCAGGTATAATGTGGTGCAAGGTTTTACAAACTGGGGCAATGGCTCCCTTGTGCCAATTTGTAAATGTGGTGCAGTGTTGGGGACACTTGCACCACCGCAGCATAAAAAAAGTGACACTACTGCAGTGCAATGGGCTTGAAAATAAGCCTCTGAGTTTCCTGATTCAGCACAAAACATGACTTTTGTCTGTTCAGTACAAATCCTAGATACGCCAATAATGTCACAGCTATCCTTGTGTGTTCATCTGATCTCACCCTGTCCTGAGTGATGATCAAAATGTTGTCCAAATAAATTATTAAATGCAAACTTTGTTTCCTCAAAAATGCTAAAATAGGACGAAGGACCTTTGGAGAACACCCAGGGGTGGAAGAAAGACCAAAGGGTAGGCAAACAAACTTCCACATCTTTCCTGCCCAGCTAGATTGATGTTGCTTTTGATGTTGTTCCCAAATTACATTGAAACTGTTAGATGAGCATCTTTCAGCTCCATTCGAGTCATCCAATTCCCTTTCAACAACACATCCCTTATCATACGCAATCCATCCATCTTGAAATGATAGTACTCCACCCAATCGTTCAAATATCTGAGATTTATCACCCGTCTCATTCCTTTGTCTTTCTTCGCCATCAGAAGATGTTGCTTACAAATCCCTCTAGATGACTTTTACAATTGTATCTTTTCTTTCTAGCTCTTAAACTTCCAAGTCCATTAAATCTGAAAGATCTGAACTGAATCTTATCATTTCTGAAGATGGTTCTGAACTGGTTCCTCTATAAAATCAATGTGGTAACCGAACACTGGATCCCCTGTTATTCATTTCCAGTTGTGAAAACATTAAGCAATCGATCAATCAATCAATCAAATACATTTCTTAAGAGCACTACTCACCCGGTAGGGTCTCAAGGCACTGGGGAGGGGTTACTGCTCGAAAAGTCATGTTTTGAGGTGCTTTGAGGAGCAAGTCTGCCGCCCAATTTTAATAGGATAACAGAGGGGTCCAGTCTTACCTGTTCCATGGGAACGTTGGTCTCCTTGACTTCTTCTAGATTGTGATTTCTGACTTTGAGGATAGAAGTTCTCAGGTTGATATGGGGTCTGATATTGAAAGGGCCTAACGCTTCTTAAAACTCTAGAAATCCCCTGTTTACTGCCAGGGAAGTGACCTCTCATTCAAACGGTTCCTCCAAAAATACAGAGATCAAAACCTCTTTAATCTCCCTCTGAGATTTTTGCGATGAAGTAAATGCACCAACATATTTTCTTATATATATTAAAAAGTAATCCATTAGCATCTTTACCAGCCTCTTTATTTGCTAACTCCACTAATTTAGAATCTACCTCTGACAAGATGTTCCTCTGATATGGCTGTATTTGCCTTCCCAAGCAGGCACACTGCTGTTTGAATCCATTTCTCAATTCCTCCTTATCTAGAGTCTTTTTTTTAACGTACGCATCTTCTGCCATATCAAACATCTTTAAAAGAGGTCCCTTTAGCTCCAGTAGCCGGTCTTGGCACATTCTTAGACCTTTGTCCAAATTTTGTCTGGGGTCAAGTACTCCTTTGCCAATAAATACTTAAATCCTAGAATCCAAATTGGGAGTCATAGAGACCTCGTTTGCCAAGCTAGGTCTGGAACTTTCCGACCCCAAACCTCAGTCTGACTTTCTTAGGAATCTGCTCACACAGACAGAGTTCAACATATTCTACCACATCGGGCTCAGGTGACCATTTGGGAGAAAGTGGATGATTCAATAGTATTGGACAAACCTAAAGTTACCCAAAGGATCCATAAGAGACTCAGAATCACAACGTTTTTCCCCTTGTATGGGTTTTGAATGTTATATGGTCCCCATATCTTCATCATCAGTATCAAATCCTGAGGAGTAACTTAACTCTACCTTTCTACTCTATGTATCTCTTAGGTTTCTTAACATCCTTTGCTGGACCCTTCTTCTGGTCCCCAGGTGTGTCCTCGACACTCTCATGTTTTGTGCAATCGCAAAAACCCAACTCTGATCCGGCAGAGTCACTCTTTTTTTACCTGACCAGATCCACCTCTAGATGGTTTCACTTCCTACATACATTTCCACCTTTCTCTCCTTCCGTCCCCTTCCCCGGCCGACCACAATCTCTTCTCGAGTAGGAAAACCTCGTCCCTGTAATGAATTGTCAATCTTCCTCTCTATTTTCCCACCTAATTCTGCTGAAAACGTATTCAGCATTTTACAGAAATTTTGACTGTACCTGAAATACTTGGCTCAAACATTATGATTCACCCTCACAAATCTATAATCCTCAGTCACTTAACAATTCAGGAATCCTTCTATAATACTCCTAGAAACTTAGTAAAACACCTTTAAAAAAACTGGCAATGTAAAATATCACAATAAACACAGCTTTGATTATCTAACAAGAAAATAACACCAACTTCTCCTGTATACTACTGAAAAACTGCTAAAACACTAACAAACACCCTTATTCCTTTCAAGGATTAAAGAAATTTTGCAACAGCTGAAACTGCTTTATCAATATTTTTTCGTTCCAGCCTGTCAAACAAACAAAACTACAGAAGTCAATGTAAGATTCCCAATGAGACAAGATGGCCGCCAGTTTACGTCGCTCAGACGTAGACAACGTATCAAACAGCAGGTCATTTCCACTTGCAATGATTGTTGAGGAAGACGCTTGCCGCAGGCATCCTGCATAATAATATTTAAAATAAACATGCTCTTTATGTTCACTCAGCGTGCTTCCTCCGGTGAAGCCCAACATATGGCATTTGGAATACCACAGCCCATCTCTTCCAAAATTATCTCTACGCCTGTGATGCAGACCCTTCACCTTACTTCACCCTTGTGGTCCCGCTCAAGTCCAGTGGACAACAGGATCCCAAGCAGAATCAGCAGCCTACCAAACAGCAGTTCCAGATAACCCACAACTTTTAAAAAGTGATAACATTTGAATTTTGCCTCAGAACTTATAATTAATAGATAACTGCTGCAATCAAATGTCTAAAATTACCAATAGTTTGCATATCTTGCATATCTCATACATATTTCACAGGCTAACCAGTGTATAACTCCTCACTACTTTCAGAACACATCTATTCCTTCATTCAAACTTAACAAAGGTTGTAAAACACACAAACCATCATTAACCCCTTCGCTGCCAGGCCTTTTCCCCCTCCTGTGCCAGGCCTTATTTTGGCTATATGGGGCAGTTCGCGCTTAGGCCCTCGTAACTTTTTGTCCACATAAGCTAGCCAAGCCAAATTTGCGTCCTCTTTTTCCAACATCCTAGGGATTCTAGAGGTACCCAGACTTTGTGGGTTCCCCTGACGGAGGCCAAGAAATAAGCCAAAATACAGTGAATTTTTTTTTTTTTTTTTAAATGGTAAAAAGTGGCTGCAGAAGAAGGCTTGTGGTTTTTTCCCTGGAAATGGCATCAACAAAGGATTTGCAGGGCTAAAATTACCAGCTTCCCAGCTTTCAGGAACAGGCAGACTTGAATCAGAAAACCACATTTTTCAACACAAATTTGGCATTTTACTGGGACATACCCCATTTTTACGTTTTTTTGTGCTTTCAGCCTCCTTCCAGTCAGTGACAGAAATGGGCATGAAACCAATGCTGGATCCCAGACACCTAAACATTTCTGAAAAGTAGATGAAATTCTGAATTCAGCAAGGGGCCATTTGTGTAGATCCTACAAGGGTTTCCTACGGAAAATAACAACTGAAAAAGAAAAATACTGAAATTGAGGTTAAAAAACATCATTTTTCTCCACGTTTTACCCTGTAACTTTTGCCTGCAATGTCAGATTTTTTAAAGCAATATACCGTTACATCTGCTGGACAGTTCTGGTTGCGAGGATATATAGGGCTTGTAGGTTCATGAAGAACCCTAGGTACCCAGAGCCAATAAATGAGCTGCACCCTGCAGTGCGTTTTCATACTATAACGGGTATACAGCAATTAATTTGCTGAAATATAAAGAGTCAGAAATAGGTATCAAGAAAACCTTTGTATTTCCGAAATGGGCACAAGATAAGGTGTTGAGGAGCAGTGGTTATTTGCACATATCTGAATTCCGGGGTGACCATACTAGCATGTGAATTATAGGGCATTTCTCAAATCGACGTCTTTTTTACACACTCTCTTATATTTGGAAGGAACAAATGTAGAGAAAGACAAGGGGCAATAACACTTGTTTTGCTATTCTATGTTCTCCCAAGTCTCCTGATAAAAATGATATGTCACTTGTGTGGGTAGGCCTAGCGCCCGCGACAGGAAATGCCGCAAAACACAACGTGGAAACATCACATTTTTTGACAGAAAACAGAGGTGTTTTTTGCAAAGTGCCTACCTGTAGATTTTGGCCTCTAGCTCAGCCGGCACCTAGGGAAACCTACCAAACCTGTGCATTTTTTTAAACTAAAGGCCTAGGGGAATCCAAGATGGGGTGACTTGTGGGGGCTCTGACCAGGTTCTGTTACCCAGAATCCTTTGAAAACCTCAAAATGTGGCTAAAAAAACACATTTTCCTCACATTTTGGTGATATAAAGTTCTGGAATCTGAGAGGAGCCACAAATTTCCTTCAACCCAGCGTTCCCCCAAGTCTCCCAATAAAAATGATACCTCACTTGTGTGGGTAGGATTAGCGCCCGCGACAGGAAATGCCCCAAAACACAACGTGGACACATCACATTTCTTGAACTAAAATAGAGGTGTTCTTTGCAAAGTGCCTACCTGTAGATTTTGGCCTCTAGCTCAGCTGGCACCTAGGGAAACCTACTACACCTGTGCATTTTTGAAAACTAGAGACCTAGGGGAATCCAAGATGGGGTGACTTGTGGGGCTCTGACCAGGTTCTGTTACCCAGAATCCTTTGCAAACCTCAAAATGTGGCTAAAAAACACATTTTCCTCACATTTCGGTGACAGAAAGTTCTGGAATCTGAGAAGAGCCACAAATTTTCTTCCACCCAGCGTTCCTCCACGTCTCCCGATAAAAACGATACCTCACTTGTGTGGGTAGGCCTAGCGCCCGTGACAGAAAATGCCCCAAAACACAATGTGAACACATCACAATTTTTGACAGAAAACAGAGGTGTTTTTTGAAAAGTGCCTACCTGTAGATTTTGGCCTCTAGCTCAGCCGGCAACTAGGGAAACCTACCAAACCTGTGCATTTCTGAAAACTAGAGACCTAGGGGAATCGAGATGGGGTGACTTGTGGGGCTCTGACCAGGTTCTGTTACCCAGAATCCTTTGCAAACCTCAAAATTTGGCTAAAAAAAACATTTTTCTCACATTTCGGTGACAGAAAGTACTGGAATCTGAGAGGAGCCACAAATTTCCTTCCATCCAGCGTTCCCCCAAGTCTCCCGATAAAAATGATACCTCACTTGTGTGGGTAGGCCTAGCGCCCGCGCCAGGAAATGCCCCCAAACACAACGTGGACACATCACAATTTTTGACAGAAAACAGAGGTGTTTTTTGCAAAGTGCCTACCTGTAGATTTTGGCCTCTAGCTCAGCTGGCACCTAGGGAAACCTACCAAACCTGGGCATTTTTTAAAACTAGAGACCTAGAGGAATCCAAGATGGGTTGACTTGTGGGGCTCTGACCAGGTTCTGTTACCCAGAATCCTTTGCAAACCTCAAAATGTGGCTAAAAAACACGTTTTCCACTCATTTCGGTGACAGAAAGTTCTTGAATCTGGGAGGAGCTACAAATTTCCTTCCAATCAGCATTCCCCCTAGTCTCCCGATAAAAATGGTACCTCACTTGTGTGGGTAGGCCTAGCGCCCACAAAAGGAAATGTCCCAAAACATAATGTGGACACATCACATTTTTTCACAGAAAACAGTGCCTACCTGTGGATTTTGGCCTCTAGCTCAGCCGGCACCTAGGGAAACCTAGCAAACGAGCACATTTTTTAAAACTAGAGACCTAGGGGAATCCAAGATGGGGTGACTTGTGGGGCTCTGACCAGGTTCTGTTACCCAGAATCCTTAGCAAATCTCAAAATTAGGCCCAAAAAACATTTTTTCCTCTCATTTCGGTGACAGAAAGTTCTGGAATCTGAGAGGAGCTACAAATTTCCTTCCACCCAAGGTTCCCCCAAGTCTCCCAATGAAAATGGTACCTCACTTGTGTGGGTAGGCCTAGCGCCCATGAAAGGAAATGGCCCAAAGCACAACGTGGACACATCACATTTTTTCACTGAAAACAGAGGTGTTTTTTGGAAAGTGCCTACCCTTGCCTACGGGGCTGCACCCCCGGCGTGACATTGGCGGAAAAAAAAAAAATCCCCGGTGCCTAGTGGTTTCTGCCCCCTTGGGGGCAGATTGACCTAAAATCGTCCGATCTGCCCCCAAGGGGGGCAGAAATGGTCTAAGTACAATTTGCCCCTCAGAGGAGCAACCCTTGCCTAATGGGTCGCTCCCCATCTCAAACAAAAAAAAAAACACACAAAAAAAATTGCCCTGGCGCCAAGAGGTTTCTGCCCCCCCGGGGGCAGATCGGCCTAATAACAATCGGCCAATCTGCCCCCGAGGGGGCAAAAATGGCCTAAAATAAATTTGCCCCCACCCCCCGCTGGGAGCGACCCTAGCCCACGGGGTCGCTCCCCCTGCATGACATTGGCGTAAAAAAAAAAAATCCCCGGTGCCTAGTGGTTTCTGCCCCCCTAGGGGGCAGATTGGCATAGAAAAAATCGGCCGATCTGTCCACAAGGGGGGGCAGAAATGGCCTAAATACAGTTTTCCCCTCCAGGGGAGCGACCCTTGTCCAAGGGGTCGCTCCCCATCTGTAAACCCCCCCAAAAAAACAAATCCCCGGTGCCTAGTGGTTTCTGCCCCCCTTGGGGGCAGATTGGCCTAATCAAAATAGGCTGATCTGCCCCCCAGAGGGGCAGAAATGGCCTGAAATAAATTTTCCTCCCAGGGGAGCGACCCTTGCCTAAGGGGTCACTCCCCTTGCGTGAAATTCACGTTAAAAAAAAAAAAATCCCTGCCGGTGTCTAGTGGTTTCTGTCCCCCTTGGGGGCAGATTGGCCTCAGAAAAAAAGGCCAATCTGCCCCCAAGGTGGGCAGAAATGGACTAAATATAATTTGCCCCCTAGGGGAGCGACCCTTGCCTAATGGGTCGCTCCCCACCTCCAAAAAACTAGAACAAAACAAAAAGAAAAAAAAAAATGATCCCTGGGGCCTAGAGGTTTCTGCCCCACCGGGGGCAGATCGGCCTAATAACAAGAATGCCCCCCCAGGGAACGACCGTTGCCCAAGGGGTCGCTCCCTTATTCCAATTTAAAAAAAAGAAACTAAATCCCTGGTGTCTAGTGGGCGTTTCAAAAGCCGGATTGCTTTGCAATCCGGCTTTTGAAATGCTCTGAGAGACTTCAAAGGGAAGGAAATTCCTTTCCTTCCCTTTGAAGCCTCTCTGGGCCTCCCCCACGTGATCGAAAGAGAAATGCTTTGCAATCACGCTGGAAGCTGAGCTGACGTCACAGGGGGAGGTGGGGGGTCGTTGTGTAAGGGGAAGGGCTTCCCCTTCCATCCCTGCCTTGGGGGGGTGGGTGGGGAGCACTAGGGCTAGTGCTCCCCCCAGTTCCCAGGTGCAGGATGAGGTGATCTCCCGGGTGCCTTGGATGAGATCACCTCCTCCAAGGCACCCTAGGGGTTAAAGAAAAGCACAAAGTAAACTGCACTCATCTAAAAGAAGGAAGATGGCCCTGGGTTCTGTCCTTTTATTGGTTTGGAATTGTGTTAGTGTTTTATGTTCTTTAACGGAGCTGCTGTGAGGAGTGGCACATAAAGTAGACCACAATAGTATTAGTCTCCAGTCTTGCCATAAAATCAAATGATCAACTGGATGAAAAACACAAAAAAACAAATAATTCAAAAGTGCTTTGTCACTATTTGAGAACTCAGGCCACAGGTCTTATAACAAGTTTGGCAGAGGGTCTAAGCTGTCTGCCGAACTTCCGACGGGGAGGTTGCCACCAGAGTGGCTCCCTCCCAGCTAGGCCCATTTAGGTCAGTGGGTATAAACCTGATTTTCCACCTGCTGGCCTAGTGGGAAACACCATACAGTATTGTCTCTGGCTCGTAATCGAGCTGGCGGCAACGCTGCAGGATGCAGGATGCACCGGCACAATGGCAATGTTCACTGTCTGCAGATGGTGCTGGCCAGGGGTACCCCTGCACTGTCCATGCCAGGTGCACGCATTCTCCGCCAGCCTTTCATGGCAGTGTTACCGCTATGAAATCACTGGCAGAGAATGAGGCTGTAATCGCCAGGGCAGCACTGCTTCCAGCAGTGCCCTGGCTGGTTAGGACTGCCACAGCTGCCAGACCGCTGGGATCTCTGATCCAGGCGTTCCGACAGTGGCACGACCACCAAGATCATAATGTGCAGCGGTCCGACCGCCTCTGCGAGTCTAGCGGTCAAGTAACAGCCAGATGCGTAATGACCCCCCCTATGTCCTCATTTTAGTTTTTTAGAGCACTAACCATAATTTCTTTGGAAATGCTTTCGGTATTACAACAAGACAATGTCAGGTGTGCAATATAACAGACCATTGAGGGCACTACCACGCAGGCCAACAGACCGGATTCAAACAGGAGACTCCCGGTGTTTTAAGCCCAAAAAGGGTTTTCATTTGTCTGAGTCCTGCCTTGTAGGAAAGTGCAGTCTTTCTTGGTATGGTCACTGCCAACTTTTTCTGCCTGATTCCAGTGTGTTTGACTGTGCTCACTGGGATCCTGCTAACCAGGACCCCAGTGATGATGGTCTCTCTCCAAAATTCAGCATTTCATCCACAATTGGCACACTGGAGTCCCATTATAAGTCCCTAGTATATGTTACCTAGGAACCCAGGGCATTGGGGGTTCCAGGGGATCACTATGGGCTGCAGCGTATATTGTGCCACCCTTAGTGAGCCCATGAAAAGGGTTCTGCAGGACTGCCATCACAGCCTGTGTGAAAAGGCTTTTCACTGTCACTTTACACTGCACCAGGTCATTTATAAGTCACCCCTATGGCAGGCATTCCAGCCCAGAGGGCAGGGTGCCAAGTACCTATATGTGAGGGCACCCCTGCACTAACAGAGGTGCTCCCACTAAGTCCAGGCCCATTTTCCCAGACTTCGTGAGTGCGGGATGCCATTTTACCCATGTACTGGAAATAGGCCACTACCTATGTCCTGCTACATAATGGTAACCTTGAACATAGGCATGTTTGGTATCAAGGATTTCCTTTGGGAGAGGGGGGTGACACCCTCTCCCTTTGTAAATAAGCGTTACAGGCTTGGGAGGGGTAGCCTCCACAAGCCACTGGAAATGCTTTGAAGGGCACATTTGATGCCCTCCTTGCATAAACCAGTCTACACTGGTTTATGGACCCTGCTCTGGTGCAAAACTGGACAAAGGGAAGGGGTGTGACCACTCCCCTGTCCTTCACCACCCCAGGGGTGGTGCTCAGAGCTCCTCCAGAGGGTTTTGTCATCTTTGATTCATGGTTGGCAGACAACTCTGTGAGCACGTGAGTGGCCAGTACCAGCAGGTGATGTCAGAGCCCCCTCCTGATAGGTGGTCACTCAGCTAGGTGACCAAATCCCCATTTCAGGGCTATTTAAGGTCTCTCCTTTGGGTGGTTCCTCAGATTCGAATTGCAAAACTCCAGCTGCATTCCTTTGCACCCTCCACTTCGACTTCTGACTGAAGAAACTGCATATGGACTCTTCAGGACCCTACAAGCTGAAACAAAGAAGCAAGATGCATTCTGCAACATTGTATCTCTGGCTCCTTCCAGCAACTGCAACATTTCCCTGCTCGTGCATCCTCGGAGGACAGACCATCTTCAGCCTGCATCAGAATAAAGAAGGAATCTCCCCTGGAGTGAAGGAGTCACTCCCCTGCTTCGCAGGCACCAACTGCAACAACGACTATCTGTGTGGATCCCCTCTCCTGCTGTGTTGCGTGGATCCTGCATCACGGGTGGTAGACTGAAGTGGTCCTGATAGTCATCTCTTCCAACTGTCCAACTTGGGTGAAGGTAAGCCCTTGCCTGCACACGCAGGACAGTACCCTTGTGCACTGCATCCTTTGCAGCTGCCAAGGCTTGTTGGCGTCCTCCCTCCAAGATCTTCAGGCATCCTGAAGCTCCAGCCCCAGTTCTCCTTCCAGCAATGCACAGCTCGTTGAGTGGTTCTCCAGAGGCGTGGGAGCCTGTCTCATTGTGCTGGTTGGGCCTCTTCTGTGACTCTCCGGTCCCCATCCTGTGGGACTCCTGTGGGTGCTGCCTGGGTTCTGTGGACTTTCTGTGTTGCTGAGGGCCCCCTCTGATTCCCCCCACTTGGTAAAGTCCACCTGGCCCTTCCTGGTCCCCTGCAGCTTCACTTTCCACCAACCGCGGGTTTTGTGTTTGCCAAGCGTAACCCGAAGACACAAACCTGAGTGCAATCCTCCTTCCGGCGTGCAACATCACCTGCATTCTCCAGGAACCCGACTTCATCTTCTTGGGTGCAGTGCTGACTTTTCTTCTTTCCCTTTGGTTCACCTTTTGCACCTTCATCCTAGTGGGTAGGGACGCCTGACCTTCCTGGACTCTGCTGTGCTTCTTGGACTTGGTCCCCTTCTCCCACAGGTCTTCTTGTCCTGGAATCCACTGTTGGTGTCTTGCAGGCTCTTCTGGGTTTTGCATTGTTCTCCTTTACTTCTCAGTGTGTGTTCTAGGAAACTTACTGTGATTTACTCCTTTTTCCCTGGTCGCTGGGGTGGGTTGTGGTACTTACCTTTGGGCTTTCCTAGTACTCTCACCTCCCCTTTGCACACTACACTTACCTAGGTGGGGGACCGACTTTCGCATTCCACTTTCTTAGTATGGTTTGTGCTCCCCCCAGGCCTATTTCTCTGTATTGTGATTTTCAGTAATTGCACTGTTTTCTAACTGTTTTTATGCCTATTTCTGCATACTAGTGTATATAATTTGTGTATTACTTACCACCTAAGGGAGTATAGTCTCTATGGTATTTTTGGTATTTGTGTCATCAAAATAAAATACCTTTATTTTTGTGACACTGAGTATTGTCTTTCATGTGTGTAAATACTGTGTGACTAAAGTGGTATTGCATGTCTCGTAGATAAGCCTTGGCTGGCCAGCTACAGCTACCTCTAGAGAGCCTGGCTTCTAGACACTGCCTACATTTCACTAATAAGGGGTACCTGGACCTTTTATAAGGTATAAGTACCATAGGTACCCATCACACACCAGTCCAATATAAGGTACCCATCACACACCAGGCTCAATGTAAGTCAACAGGGAAAATTAATTCCCCAGGTTTATTTTCAAAATATTGGCAAGTATAGTACATTGGATCATGGAGGGCAGGAGGAATGGGGAAGGGACACGATTTGTATAACAGATCGAAGCAGGGAGATGAGCTGGGGCACTAGACTGACCCTACAAGGTAGGTGTCAGGGGCCACCCCCTGGGGAACTTCATCAACATGCAGGGGTGAGGCCGAGCAAGCCAAGTCCCCAAATGGCTGCCAACTCATCAAGGTTGAAGTTTTGATAGCCAATAAAAGTGTGAGGGTACCCTGACACTAGCCAAAGTGCCCCCACATAGTTCAGGGCAATTTCCCTGAACTTTGTGAGTGCGAGGACACCATTACACGAGTGCACTACATATAGGTCAATACCTATATGTAGCGTCACAATGGTAACTCTGAACATGGCCATGTAACATGTCTAGGATCATGGAATTGTCCCCACAATACCGTTCTGGTATTGGGGGGACAATCCCATGCATCCTGAGGCTCTAGCATAGAACCCGGGTACTGCCAAACCAGCTCTCTGGGGTTTTCCTGCCAGCTGCACCTGCTGCCAACCATCAGACAGGATTCTGCCCTCCTGGGGTCTGGGCAGCCCAGTCCCAGGAAGGCAGAACAAAGAATTTCCTCTCACAGAGGGTGTTACACCCTCTCCCTTTGGATATAGATGTGAAGGGCTGGGGAGGAGAAGCCTCCCCCAGCCTCTGGAAATGCTTTGAAGGACACAGATGATGCCCTCCTTGCATAAGCCAGTCTACACCGGTTCAGGGATCCCCCCAGCCGTGCTCTGGCATGAAATTGGACAAAGGAAAGGGGAGTGACCACTCCCTTGACCTGCACCTCCCGAGGGGAGATGCTCAGAGCTCCTCCAGTGTGTCCCAGACCTCTGCCATCTTGGATGCAGAGGTGTGAGGGCACAATGGACACCTCTGAGTGGCCAGTGCCAGCAGGTGACGTCGGAGACCCCTCCTGATAGGTGCTTACCTCTCTCTGTAGCCAATCCTCCTTTGAGGGCTATTTAGGGTATCTCCTGTGGGTTTGTCTTCAGATAACAAATGCAAGAGCTCACCAGAGTTCCTCTGCACTTCTTCCTTCGACTTCTGCCAAGGATCGACCGCTGACTGCTTCAGGACGCCTGCAAAACCGCAACAAAGTAGCAAGAAGACTACCAGCAACATTGTAGTGCCTAATCCTGCTGGCTTTCTCAACCGCTTCCTGGTGGTGTATGCTCTGAGGGCTGTCTGCCTTCACCCTGCACTGGAAATCCCAAAGAAATCTCACGTGGGTCGACTGAGTCTTCCCCCTGCTACCGCAGGCACCAAACTTCTGCTTCACTGGTCCTCTGGGTCCCCTCACACCTCGACAAGCGTGGTCCCTGGAACACAGGAGCTGGATCGAAGTGACCCCCACAGTCTAGTGGTCCTTCTGTCCAAATTTGGTGGAAGTAAGGTCTTGCCAGACAGTAATCCTGTGTACTGCGTTAACTGCAGCTGCTAGGGCTTCTGTGCACTCTTGCAAGGATGTCTTCGTGCACAGCACAGCCCAGGTCCCCAGCACTCCATCCTGCATTGCCCAACTCGCTGAGTTGACCAACCGCTTCTTGGGACCCTCTTTTGTGTTGCTGAGTTGACCATCATGCTCAGATTTCTTGAATACCTGTTCAAGTGCTTCTGCTGGTGTTGCCTGCTTCTGCTTGGGTTCCCCGTATTGCTGGACGCCCCCTCTGTCTCCTCTTCCAAGTGGCGACCTCCTGGTCCTTCCTGGGCCCGGGCAGCATCCTTTATCCTCAACCTCAACTCTTGCAGCTAGCAAGGCTTGTTTGTGGTCCCTCTGCGTAGAAACAACTCTGCATCCTCCAGCACTTTGTGCGACATCTTCTGACCAAAGGAGAAGTTCCTGGCACCTTCTGTTGTTGCAGAATCTTCGGCTTCTTCCACCCGGAGGCAGCCCTTTTGCACCTTCATCTGGGGTTTAGTGGGCTCCTGCCCCCCCGGACACTTTTGTGACTTTTGGACCTTTACAGGTCCTCAGGTCCAGGAATCCATCTTCAGTGCGTTGTAGTCAGTTGTTGTCTTTGCAGAATCCCCTATCTCAACTTTACTGTCTTTCTGGGGTAGTAGGGTAACTTTACTCCTACTTTTCAGGGTCATGGGGTGAGGTATTGTAGGGTGCTGGCCTGGCTTATAGTGGGTACCAAGGGTACTTACACTCTGTGCCAGGTCCAGTTATCCCTTATTAGTGTAGAAGGGGTGTTTCTAGCAGCTTAGGCTGATAGAAGGTGTTCTGTGGTCATTTTTATGTATCCTTTGCACGTTTGCTTCAGGCGTTAGGCCTTTGTGCACTTTGCCCTGGATGTATTTTATTCCTTTGCTTGCAGCCTAGAGCCTCTGTGCCCTTTGCTCTAAATGCATTTTATTCAGCTTCGTACTGTTATTTTTCAAATAACCAGTTCTACGGTCTTGTTTTGTTTTTTATATCACACTCTTTAGCCTACTTCAGCACTGGAGTTCTCAATAACACATTCTTGCTCACTCTGGGCTCCGGTCAAGGATAAAGTCTGGTACATTGCCGATAGACGTGGTAGGAGTTTAGTCTGTGGATACATTCTTGCGTGGGGAAGTTTTGTGATCACACTGACATGTTAGTTATAAAAACGCTTCCTTGTCCTAATAGAGGAAAGAGGGATATTCCAACCAGGGAACCACAACCATACACTGACTGCCCTGTTGCAGATGCTGATCCAGATCACAGGCCTTTGCTCAGGTATGAGGGTTGATGTCTCCCCAGGGAATCTGAAAGGCAAGCTTAGAGCTTAAGATGCTGTGCTCGAAATAGAACAGACTCAGAGAGAAAGTAACCTTTTAACACTATGATAGCGTTATTCTTATGTTTCACTCTCCTCGTGACTATTTCAATCCTACTGTGTTGTATGGTTCTGGTTATTGTGGCTCACGCCTTAATATCTAAAATGCAGTCGTTTTATTAAAACAATCTATAAAACTCAAACTGCCTTTGTCATTTGTATATGAGATCATACTGTAAATGAGAGAGCTGGTTGGGATCTGAGTGACCTCGACTTCCCTGAGAAGTTCCAAAGATGTCATGCGCTCGGCTGCCCAATCATCCCTTCCCCTTGGGAGAGATGAGGCACTGCTAGTTAGCCGGAGCAAAACCGGATTGAAGGTGACAGAGGTCCTTCCAAGTGGGTAGGACTTAGTCCCCCACACCAGGAAAGACCCTGCTCCCTAGAAATCCAGTAGTCTCATTTAGGATAATGAGAACCCACGCGACAAAGGTAGCTATGGAAAAGCAGCTAGGGCTGAACTAGGAAACATGTAAAGCTCCTACTATACCACTGGTGTCATATGCACAATATCATAAGAAAACACAATACACAAATATACTAAAAATAAAGGTACTTTATTTTTATGACAATATGCGAAAATTATCTCAGTGAGTACCCTCAGTATGAGGATAAGTTATATACACAAGATATATGTACACAAACCAAAATTTTGCAGATAATAGCAAAAGGAAGTAATGCAAGCAATGTAAAGTTACAGTAGATTGCAATAGGAGCACATAGGTATAGGGGCAACACAAACCATATACTCCAAAAGTGGAATGCGAACCACGAATGGACCACAAACCTATGTGAGCTTATAGAGTGTCGCTGGGACTGTAAGAAAACAGTGAGGGTTAGAAAAATAGCCCACCCCAAGACCCTGAAAGGTAGGTGTAAAGTGCAGCTACTACTCCCAGAGAGCACAGAAGTCGTGATAGGGGGTTTCTGCAAGAGGAACAACACCAGCAATGCAACAACAGTGGATTTCCGTACCTGTAAGAGAAGGGGGCCAAGTTCAAGCGTCGTGACAGTGTTGAGAGTGGGCAGGAGCCCAGGAAATGCCAGCTGAGGGAGCAAGGAAGCTGGCACCTGTTGGAAGAAGCTTGGAGTTCTGCAAGAAAAAAGAGGACTAGGAACTTCGCCTTTGGAGGATAGATGTCCCACATCGTGAAGAAGCTTGCAGAGGTATTCCCACGCAGAAAGTCTGCAAACAAGCCTTGCTAGCTGCAAGAGTTGCGGTAGAGTTTTTTGTGTGCTGCTGTGGCCCAGGAGGGACCAGGATGTCGCCACTTGGATGAGGATACAGAGGGGGTGCCCAGCAACATAGGGAGCACTCACAGAAGCAGGAAGCACCCGCATAAGTACCTGAACAGGCACTTGGAAGAGGAGTGAACTGGAGTCCACCCAAAGTCACAAAAGGGAGTCCCACGACGCCAGAGGACAACTTAGAAGGTTGTGCACTGCAGGAAGGAGTGTCGGGGACCCAGGCTTGGAAATCCTGGAAGAGTGCACAGGAGCCGGAGCAGCTGCGAATCATGAGGTACCCAGCAATGCAGTCTAGCGTGGGGAGGCAAGGACTTACCTCCACCAGACTTGGACTGAAGAGTCACTGGACGGTCGGAGCCACTTAGACAGGGTTGTTGAGTTCCAGGGACCATGCTCATCGTGCTGAGAAGGGACCCAGAGGACCGGTGATGCAGTCTTTTGTTGCCTGCGGTTGCAGGGGGAAGATTCCGACGACCCACGGGAGATTTCTTCAGAGCTCCTGGTGCAGAAAGGAGGCAGGCTACCCCCAGAGCATGCACCACCTGGAAACAGTCGAGAAAGCCGCCAGGATGAAGCGATGCAAGGTTGCTAGTAGTCGTCTTGCTACTTTGTTGCGGTTTTGCAGGCGTCCTGAGCAGTCAGCGGTCGATCCTTTTGCAGAAGGTGAAGAGGGAGATGCAGAGGAACTCTGATGAGCTCTTGCATTCGTTATCTGATGAGATCCCCAAAACAGAGACCCTAAATAGCCAGAAAAGGAGGTTTGGCTACCTAGGAAGGAGGATTGGCTACTAAGAGAAGTAAGAGCCTATCAGAAGGAGTCTCTGATGTCACCTGCTGGCACTGGCCACTCAGAGCAGTCCAGTGTGCCAGCAGCACCTCTGAATCCAAGATGGCAGAGGTCTGGGGCACACTGGAGGAGCTCTGGTCATCTCCCCTGGGAGGTGCAGGTCAGGGGAGTGGTCACTCCCACTTCCCTTTGTCCAGTTTCACATCAGAGCAGGGCTGGGGGATCCCTGAACCTGTGTAGACTGGCTTATGCAAAGATGGGCAGCATCTGTGCCCATCAAAGCATTTCCAGAGGCTGGGGGAGGCTACTCCTCCCCAGCCTTTCTAACCTTTTCCAAAGGGAGAGGGTGTAATACCCTCTCTCTGAGGAAGTCCTTTGTTCTGCCTTCCTGGGCCAGGGCTTCCTGGGCCCCAGGGGGGCAGAAACCTGTCTGAGGGGTTGGCAGCAGCAGCAGCTGCAGTGAAACCCCGGAAAGGCAGTTTGGCGGTACCCGGGTCCTGTCACCATTGTGAGGCTACACATAGGTAGTGCCCTATGTGTAGGGCACGCATGTAATGGTGTCCCCGCACTCACAAAGTCCGGGGAAATTGCCCTGAACAATGTGGAGGCACCTTGGCTAGTGCTAGGGTGCCCACACACTAAGTAACTTTGCACCCAACCTTCACCAGGTGAAGGTTAGACATGTAGGTGACTTATAAGTTACTTATGTGCAGTGTAAAATGGCTGTGAAATAATGTGGGCATTATTTCACTCAGGCTGCAGTGGCAGGCCTGTTTAAGAATTGTCAGAGCTCCCTATGGGTGGCAAAATAAATGCTGCAGCCCATAGGGATCTCCTGGAAACCCAATACCATGGGTACCTCAGTACCATATACTAGGGAATTATGTGGGTGTACCAGTATGCCAATGTGAATTGGTAAATTTAGTCACTAGCCTGTTAGTGACAAATTTGGAAGTAAAGAGAGAGCATAACCACTGAGGTTCTGGTTAGCAGAGCCTCATTGAGACAGTTAGGCATCATACAGGGAACACATACAGGGCACATACTTATGAGCACTGGGGCCCTGCCTGGCAGGGTCCCAGTGACACATGGACTAAAACAACATTCATACAGTGAAATATGGGGGTAACATGCCAGGCAAGATGGCACTTTCCTACAGGTATCTTGGACACCCTTAGTGTTTTCTTACACTCCCAGCGACCCTCTACACACTACACTAGGCCTACGGTCTCTTTGTGGTTCACATTCCACTTTCAGAGTATATGGTTTGTGTTGCCCCTATGCCTATTGTCTCCTACAGTGTTTGCATTACTTTTCTAAGTGTTTTAATTACCTGATTTTGGTCTGTGTGTATATTTTGTGTATTTTTCTTACCTCCTAAGGGAGTATATCCTCTGAGATACTTTTGGGATATTGGCCCTCATTAAAAACCCTGGCGGTCAAAGACCGCCAGGGCTGTTTCGGAGGAAGCACCGCCAACAGACTGGCGTTGCTTCACAGGGAATTACGACTGCGGCGGAAGCACCACGGTCGCACCGCCGAGACCGGCGGTTTCCCGCCACAATGGTCCCGGCAGTTCTAATCCGCCAGGGCAGCGCTGCTATTCTTTAAAAGATTACACTGAGCAAGAAGTTGACGATGTTACTGTTATATTCACACCACTTTTGCAGAGTACGATGTGTATAATTCATTCAGACAAGACACAGGTACTGTTGCAAAATGTGCAGTTTCTGGGAATTCAGTGGAATCCAGAACATAGAGAGATGTTGTTACAGGTAAAACAAAAGATTTGGGAGTTTACTACTATTTGCACTAAGCAAGCTAAACAGAGTTTCATGAAATTGTTTGATTTTTGGAAACAGTATAGCCCTCATCTGAGCAAAATCTTAACCCTTTGGTACAAAGTAACTAGGAAAAAACATGAGTTTGAATGGAGTGAAGAGCAGCAGGATGCTTTTGATTTGGCAAATGAAATAATTCAACAGACTTTAGCTTTGTGGCCAATGCAAGAGGGAGACATTGACTTACATGTAACTGTTCAGGGACATTATACAGTACGTGGCAGTAACATGGGGGGACGAGGGTGCCCCTAGGATTCTGGACTAGAAAAGTACCTGACTTTGGGGAGCGCTATACTGCTTTTGAAAAACAGCTTTTGACTTGTTTTTGGCTCTAGTGAATACTGAGCAAATAACACTAAATTATAATGTAACGCTGAAACCTGAACTATCAATCATGCAGTGGGTAATGAGTTCACCTAAATCTCACCGTACAGGACATGCACAAGAGGCTAGTATGATACGCTGGATCTGGTACATACAAGACAGGGCTCGAGTAGGACCGGCAGACACTGCAGCCCTAAATGAACAAGTATGACAAGCCCCTGTACAGGATGAGGAGAGGGTGCAGGGAGTACCGCAGGTAAAAGAGTCACCAGTGAAATTGAGTGCACTATTTGAATTCTTGTCTCCTGAGGATAGAAAGCGTGTTTGGTTTACTAATGATTCATTGAAATACGTGGGTACTAAAAGACAATGGAAAGCAGTGCCATACAGTCCAGTTACTGAAAAGTCGTTGTCTACCACAGGAGAAGGAAAAAGTAGCCAATATGCAGAGTTGTACACTGTGTGTCAGACTTCAAAGCAAGAGCTGCTTGAGACGTGTCATTTTTACACTGATTCTTGGTTCACTGTTAATGGATTAGCCGTTTGGCTTTCCACATGGCTTGTACATAACTGGTTCTTTCATTCAGTGGAGTTGTGTAGCAAAGAGTTGTGGCAGGAAATTTGGGAAATGTTAAAACAGAATAATGTCATAGATGCTCATTGTCCCATTGACTCATTAGAACGCTGGTTCAATTCTCTTGCACACGTCAAAGACAAAAGTTCAGAGGAAAAAGTGTCAACCCAGAATTCTGACCTGGTGGGGATGACTAAGTGGGCGCACCACAAATGTGGACATCTGGGAGAAATAGCCACTTACAGGTGGGCAGAGATTAGAGAGATGCACATTCTCCTAGATTTGATAAAAACTGTGATTTTGTCAGCACGCACAACACAGATCTGTCCACAAACAGTCAAAGATCAGTTGGGGAGGGGAAAGTTACCAGGACAGATATGGCAAATTGATTATATTGGGCCACTACCGATTAGTAGCGGGTGTCAATACGCCTGTACCGTAGTGGACACTTATTCTGGATACTTGATTGCTGTCCCTTGCAAACGTACTACTCAGCACAATACTATCAGAACTCTGGACTTGTTAATGTTATACTATGGAGTACCACTCCAGATCCAGAGCGACAATAAGTCACACTTCAAAGGCAAATTGGTACAGGACTACTGTTCTCGGCACAATATTGAGTTGACATATCATATTCATTATTATCCACAGGACTGATTGAGAGAATGAATGGTTTACTGAAAGCTCAATTGTGAAAATTATCGGATGGAACTTTGAAAAACTGGAGAGAGCATTTAAATGAAGCCCTACAGATTCTGAAACACCTTTGATGTGAATGTTAACTCCAGCTTTGCAAATACAACCACATGTGACCACCAATACCATCACATACTGGGAAATAAAACCTGGAGTGTTAGCTCCTTACAGAGCCACACCTGAATCTGTAGGTCTTCACTTACAAGCTTCACAAGCTTACAGACTAAAACCCCTAGACATAGCGTTGTGTGAAACAGGTGTTGGAATACAGATTCCCCCAGAGCATTTTGAATTGATAGCTTCCAGATCTGTGTTGGCCCTCGAAGGCATTCAGGTTTTAGGGGGAGTGATTGATGCAGATTACCAAGGAGAAATTAAAGTTATTCTGTTAAATAGTGGAGGTGTTGACGTATTCATACAGATTGGAGACAGAATTGCCCAACTTGTCATACGTGCAGTGAATGGAGGTTTGGTAAAGAAGGAGTCTGCCCCAGCCCTTCTGACAGTGGAAGGAAAGGGAAGCTGTGGTGCAGCAAATAAAAACCTCAGTACCAATGGGTGGGTTGAATCCCCAAATGGCCCTCCAGAACCTGCAGAAATTATAGCCAAGGGCCCCATTAACGTCCTGCTGATTATCAAACAAGGAAAGGAAGAAGAAGGGCACATTTCAGTCCTACTACGACTTGCCACTGACCATGAGTGTGCTTTGTGGCCTACCTTTGGGCGTTTGCGTGTGGGGTCGGGGGAGGGACAGCACCCCTAACCTGAACCTGATTGATAACCTTTGTGCAACGCTCCTGCTGCTTTTAAAGTACAAAACCGATGGATCCATATAGCGCTAATTGCATTTCTGATTCAGGTTCTACATGGGAACAACACAGAGTACCATGGATGTTCTGTCAACTTGTTTGATTAAATTTTTCCACTGGAGCTAACCCAGGGCTTGTTACCATCTGATGACTGCTGTCAGTATCATTAAGCAAAATTGCCAGTTGGCTGGCTGTTTTTTTGTGGAAACCTGACTTTCACTTACCATTTCCATTTATTTATTTGTTGTCAGCCTATCCAGCCATAACAATTACACACAATAAATACCAATCCATATACTCTGTAAAAAATCACATTAAATAAAACATCTCAATAAAAAAACTGCACTTGAATCTTTGGTTTGACGTGTGCCAAAGTGTACCCAATTTCCCCTTCATTGTCATAAAACGTGATCTATAACCATAATTTACATAGCACTCTTAACTTATTCTAAAAAAAAAACATTATAAATCTAAAATTTAGATATCTTATTCTGGCACTAATCATTTGGGACCTTACGGTGCCAACCATCAGTTTAATAGTGACCCAGGACCTGGCCCCATTTTACAGCAACCTGCACCAGCTTCCCAAGCAAGTGGCAGCTATGGGACAACGCAAGCAATTATACTTGTGCCAGCTGCAGGTGCATTGATAGACGTAACTTCCAAGCCTCCAGTATATAAGTTGAGACCTTTGTCACAATATGTTTTTCATCTGATCGCATACATAACACTTCCGCTTCTTTGCACTTCCTCACTCCGTATGATCTAAAAAGTGGACATAAATACAATTTGCGGAGTTTGAGCGTGAAGTGACATAATAAAAGGAAGTGGGATAGTGTTTCTTGGCCACCATGAAGACATGGACAGCATTCTAGTCTACCCGGAGGGACGGGTTGCCATTTATTGGTCACTGCTATCACTGGTAGTGTGCCCATAGGGAATTTAAAATAGAGAGCCCTTTTTTCTTCCGGATAAATACTATCCATGAAAAAAGCTGGTCTGAGCTCTTGATTAAACAAAATGTAACGCCTAAATAAAGGGCTAAGTGTCTCACACATGCTCTGTGTCTTTTGGTCCCAGTATGCCTTTTTTATAACAGATAGACTAGGCCTTCTGATTTTTTCTGGATGGAGCCAGAGATCTTCCTGGCCTATAGCAGCCAGGATGGTTGAGATATGTTTGAACCAGGGCAATTTCCGATGACTTTGTAGCTTCATGATGTCCATCAATACATCTCTATATGGTTTGAGTTCCTCTTTTGCCCAAATACGGATCCAGTATCTTATTGGAGCCAATGCAATGTAGTCCTCAATCTTCCTCATTTGTAGATCTATTCTTATTGCATTCATTGGTGTGGCATTGCCTAAGCAAAGTAATCAGCGTAGAAATGTATTCTCGGTTACTTGTATTGATGGAGTCTTTCTAAATCCCCAGATCTCTGCGCCATATAGTGCTGCAGCCCTTGCTTTTGTTTTATATGTAAGCAGTGCAGAACTCACAGAGTGATTGCCTGTAGCTTTTGCGAATCTGAGTACAGCTCCAGCTTGTTGGGCCAAGGAGATATTGCTTTTATAAATTAGCGGTTTCCATGTCAGTTTTTCGTCCAGCCTACAGCCCAGGTAGTCATAAGTAGCCACTTGGGCCAAAGGCTTGTTGTTTACCCTAAAAGTCAAATGCATCTTCTGTTTTTGGTTAAGAATCATAAACTTTTTTTTCCCCTCATTAATTACCATACTCCTCGAGGTGCAAAATGATTCAAAACCCCCAAGTAGTCGATGCATTGCTATCTCCATTCTTGCCAGTAATACAGCGTCATCAGTGAAAAGCAGGATAGGTATACTTTCATTGACTAGTTTTGGCACATCCAGATTTAATTTCCTCAGGTCTTGACTTAATTCGTGTATGTAGCAATTAAATAAGGTTGGAGCCAAAACGCAGCATTGTTTTACGCCTCGCTGGATTGGAATCTCTGCCGTATAATCATTTCCCGTACTATATCTGACCCTGGCAGTGTTTCCTGTATGCAGTAGAATTAACAGCCTTAAAATTTTTCCCTGTATTCCCATTTCCGACAATAACTGCCATAATATTTGGCGATTCACGCTGTCAAAGGCTGTTTGAAGATCCACAAAGACCAGATATAATGGACAATCTTTTAGGGCGACGTATTTAGCACAGATCATGTTCAACTTAAAAAGTTGATCTGTTGTACTTTGGCCTCTCCTAAAACCAGCTTGATGTGTCGATAATAAATCTCCATCCTCTAGCCATTGGTCTAAGCGCGACTGAATCAATTTGGCAAAAAAAATGAGATTGGCCTGTAATTACACACCATATCCCAAGGCCCTTTTTTGTGTATTGGAACAATTATTGATTTCTTCCAAAAAGTGGGGATTACCTCGTGGTGCCAAACACTGTTAAAAAGACTTTCACTTACATTCCAGCAAACCTTTCAGGTGGACCGTGTACCTTCACATGATTAGAGCTCATGATGTTTTCATCTAATTCTACACCAACTTGCTATCCTAGAGACACTATTCACTCAGTTATTATCCCAATCAGAATATATAAGCTTCAGTCTTTTCATTGTAGGTGTGTCTGATATAAATGTTTATAAGATCAGTACATTTATCCACTTCCATTGCTGTACAGTGATTGCTCTTATTATTGCATTATGTTGCTGTATACAATGCAAACCTGATTTGCTTATAATGTTTTTTGTTTTTTCTTTGAAATAAACAAAGTCATTGGTCAGAGGGTGGAGATGTAGTGAAAAAAGGTAGGTTTGACCACTGACTTTGTGTTTCACCACTGTGAATATTAGTTCAATGTTCACCAGTTGCAGATTACATTTTATATTCAGTTAGGCTGCCTATTGGCTTTATCGTGGCATTAGACATTGCAGTTGAGACATTGCAGATGAGCTGTGTTTTTCCACATGGTAAACTAAGCTTGTTCTTTTCGTATTTTCTCTTACCGAACACGATAGAATGATAAGAAAGCACATATTTTTTTGTTTTCTCCAGTGCAGGGAACAGGTTGGCCTTGGAAGGGGAGTCTTGAAAGGTTACAGTAGGCAGCATGTTTGAATATTTCCATCTGAGAGGGGAGGGCCTTTCAGAAGGATCCTTCCATGATTGTTTAAACTATAACAGAGGTAGCCCCTCTCAGTAGCGACGTCAAATGCCTGACATTGTCCCCTGAGGGTGGATATCTCTTTCTCGCATGTTGAACAGTGGTCATCTTCATGCTGGCATGAGAATGATGAAGTGCTTGGCAGGCCCTACGGTGATGAATTTTCACTTTATCATTTGCTTCACGATTATGCTATAGTCTAATCACATATATTTGCTGTGTACATTGCAGTTGAGAATCCTATTGATATATTTTCCTTTTATTGCTGTGACTGTTTTAAACGTATGCTTTCGACCTACTAATCTCCTTCACTTTATTTAGGAACCTTGTGGTGGAATAATAATAAATGTCTTCTTTAATCTAATAAGTGCATTCCAGAGACTTTTGTCAGCCTAGTCATTAGTGAAAGCAAAACACCCCTCCCCCCCCTCAGTTGAGATTCACAACAGTCATGGGGTGGCTAACAGTGTGTTGTTATGGGCATCAGTACCTTGGTACTGATGACCAAGTAGGTGTTGCTCAGGGGCAACCAGTTTTTCCATCACCATAGTGACACTGGCACCTGTGTCCCTGTAGGCCTCAACCTGAACACCATTTATTAGGGGTAGTTGCTTGTATTTATCCATATTAAGGTGACAAGCAACTAAGGGGCCAAGGTCAATGCCACCATCAGAGACTAAAACAGCCTCAGTGGTCTCCCTAACTAGACCAACACCCACTACATTACCAAACGTGAGCCCAGCTAACACCCTTTATTTACTATTTGTAGGGTTTTTCCTACCACCACTGCTATTATTAGGGGCACTAGTGGAAGCTGTGGGGGTTGTGGTGGTGGGGGGTTTGGTGTTCCTTTTGGGACAAGTGGGGTCACTTGCCCAATGGTATTTGATTTTAGAAAGGTAACACCATAGCTTTTTCTGATGATTAGAAGAGGATTTGTGCAAACCACCCCCAGAGGATTTTTGTGGGCCTGATGAAGACTCTGATGACTTTTTATCTTTGTCCCCACCCTTGTTATGTGAATTACCATCCTTCTTCTGGCTGTCATTGTCACCCCCCATGTGAGCTTTTCTGCTCACCCTTGTTCTGACCCATTTGTCTGCCTTCTTTCCCACTTCTTGGGGTGAGGTCAGATCTTAGTCCACAAGATATTGGTGCAACAAATCAGACACACAATTGTTAAGAATATGCTCTCTCAGAATTAGATTGTATAAGCTTTCATAATCAGACACCTTGCTGCCATGCAATCAACCTTGTAAGGCCTTCACTGAACAGTCCACAAAGTCCATCCAATCCTGTGAAGACTCTTTTCTGGTTTCTCTGAACGTAATCCTATATTGTTCAGTGGTTAAGCCAAATCCATCCAAGAGTGCAGATTTCAGAACATTGTATTTGTCTGAGTCATCTTCTCTGACAGTAAGGACTCTATCTCTCCCCTTGCCAGAGAAATACAACTAAAGAATAGCAGCCCACTTTTCCTGAGGGACCCTCTGAACTTTATAGGCACTCTCAAGTGCAGTAAACCACTTGTAAATGTCATGCCCCTCCTTGGAAGGGGAGACAATCGTTTGCAGGTTCCTAGAATCAAATGTGTTTTCTCTAACACTGGAACTCCTGAAACTACTGCTGCTGCTGCCACCATGGGGAACTAACCCCAACCCCTGTCTTTCCCTTTCCACAGCCTGGATTCCCTATCTAAGGCCAACTGTTGCTGCTGTAGCCTCAGCCTGGCCTCCTCCAACCTCAGCTTTCTGAGTTCCCTATCTAGGAATCGATCCTCAGGGTTGGATGTGTGGGACACTTATGACATGGGAATGAGCAGAGCTTGACCTTTTCCTAACTTGAGTTACTCTAGTGACCTGGCCTCTAGGTGTGAAGGGTGCCCTACCTGTGTATGACTGCTTCCCACTACCAGTTACACTAAGAGGTTTGTTAAGGGAAAGATCTGTGGAAGGACCCTCCCCTGGATCTTCAGGACCCTCTCCTGAATCTACCTGAGTAGAGTCTCCCTCTACCCCCCTCTGATTGCACCTGACCATTAGGATGCTCCTGGTCAGCTTGTAGGAGGAGATTCAAGAACAAATCTTTATTAGGGTTCTTCTCAATCCCTAACCTTCTTTCCAAGCTGAGACCCCTCAGACTTTTGAAATTCAGACTTTAATAAGTGGTCTTAACCACCCTGAGGGTAGCCTCTACCAAAGACATACGCCCTTATAATGAGATTGGTGGTAAATTCCACTTACCGCCATGCTGACTGCCGCCAACATACCGCCGCCACGGCAGATATCCGCTAACCATATTATAAAAACACACATACCAATCTGTCACTATAAAGCGACACATAAGTCTGCCAGCCCAAAGGTCAGTGATAAACTGGTGGTAGCAAAAATCACACCGTTACGCCAACAGAACTACGCCCACAACATTATGACCCACAAATCGCCACGGCGGACATTCAATGACAGTAAACAATTGGCTGTACATACCGCAGTGATCAAAATACACACACACATACAAAACAACACCACATTGAACAATTCAAACTACACACACCTGACACACATACACACACCACACCCACACCACTATAAAACACACACCCACACTACCCACAACCCTTTGTTTGGTGTCTAGTGTATATATTGTGTATAATACTTACCTCCAGAAAGAGTATTGCCTCTAAGATATGGTTGGTACTGTGTCACTCAAATAAACTACCTTTATTTTTGGTAACACTGAGTATTGTCTTTACTTGTTTGTAAGTACTGTGTAACTATAAGTGGTATTGCATGAGCTTTGCATGTCTCCTAGTTCAGCCTAAACTGCTCTGCTATAGCTACCTCTATCAGCCTAAGCTGCTAGAACACTACTACTTCACTAATAAGGGATGACTGGACCTGGTATGAGGTGTAAGTTCCCAAGGTACCCACTACAAACCAGGCCAGCCTCCTACAATGGTTTGAGTGGATGTCTTCTCCACTGGTTCTGGACGGGATATCGTGCCCAATGATCTTCATCCTGGGGAGGATGGGGTGAGGGGATGTCTTCTCCACTGGTTCTGGAGGGGGCATTGTGCCCTGTGACGCAGATCTTGGGGAGTGCATGGTCAAAGTCTCTCAGCTGGGTGTCATACCCTCAGGATCTGCAGGGGCCAGGCCGCACAACAGCCCATGGACGCAGGGCTACACACTGTCCGCTAGCTGTGACGGCTGCTCAGTGGTGATGCTGCTGGTGGAGCTGATAGTGGGGGGGGGAGGCTCGAGCCCATCCCCTGCAGCCTCGGACGGCTGCCCACTGGGGCTGCTGGTGGTGGTGCTGGCAGTGATGGGGGCAGGCTTCAGCCCATCCCCTGCAGCCTTGGACAGCTGCACCACTATGGTTGGTGGTCCGGGCTCCGACTCAGTCCGAGCACCAGGCCCCTTGTCTCTACTGCCTGCTGTTGGAGGCCCCTTCCTTCCTGCTGCTGCGGCTGGCTCCTTGCCCTTCCTTCCTGTAGCTGGGGCTGACTCCTTGCCCTTACTTCCTGCAGCTGGGGCTGGCTCCTTACCCTTACTTCCTGCAGCTGGGACTGGCTCCATGCCCTTCCTTGAAGCACATTGGCCAGGCACCCTTTCCGTCTGGTTGGTTGCTGGCTGGGATCCTTTACTGTGCCCGTGGACTGGGTGGCTGATGTGCTTGCCTGGGTTTTGGCCACCCTGGCCTGATGTGAGGGATGGAGGGGGTGGGCTAGGGAAGAGGCCAATGGTGGCGAGGAAACGCTTCTTAGGAACATTGGGGTGAGAAGAGGGAGACGGTTTGGGAGTGGAGGAAGAGGGAGTGGAGGAAGAGGGAGTGGTGGTAGGAGGTGTCAGTCTGCTGTGTTTAGGTGCAGGCGCAAGTGCTTACGTTTGAGTACTTTGGGAGGAGATGGCACAGACACAGTTGGAGAGGACACAGGGGAAGTGTTCATGGATGTGGGGTTGGTGACTGCCAGTGAGGGAAGTATACTGATAGGTGTGCGGGTGATGGTGGTAGTAGATGAGGATATAGTGCATGCATGTGTGAGTGGAGATGCTACTGGGAGGGAGGTGGACGACGAGGAGTAGGAAGCCAGAGTGGAGGCAGTGGATGTTGGTATGTCTGCTTCTGGATGGTGTTTGTGTGAGTGCCTGAGAGATGAAGTGTTGTGCTTGTGTTGGCCATGTCCACTCTTGTGTGTTGTCTTGGGAGCCTGCTCGTCTGCCTGTGTGCTTGGGATAGGTTGGGTTTGAGGGGAATGGGATTGGGTAGAAGAAGTTGGAGAGTGGAAACAGGGACAATGGCTGCCATCAGAGAGGAGGCCAGAGCCTGGATTGATCTCTTTTGGGCCGCCAAGCCAGTGTGAATGCCCTCCAGAAATGCATTGGACTGTTGCATTTGGGCTGCCAGACCCTAAATGGCATTCACAATGTTTGACTGTCCAACAGAGATGGATCGCAGGAGGTCAATAAACTCCTCACTCAGGGCAGCAGGGCTAACTGGGGCAGGGCCTGAGGCGGCTGGGGCACAGGAGATGCCCACCCTCCTGGGTGAGAGGGAAAATCGCTGAGGGGCTGCTGGGAGGGTGTGCTGGTACAGGGGTGGCGGCTGTACCTGTAGCTGGGGTGGGCACAGAGGTGTCCGCCACCACCAGGGAGCTTCTAGTGCCTTACTAGCTTGGTTGGAGGACTTTCACATCAGAACCCTGCCCAACATGGGAGCTACTCTGCAATGCCAGGCCTGGCCTAGGGGCACCCACAGGGCCCTCTCCCCCCGGATGCCACCCCACCAGGCATAAGTTGTAAATTAGGGCACTGTAATCACCCCTTTGTGGCTGCTGTGATGCCCCCAAGCACCCATCTAGCTCCGGATAGGCCACCGCCAGTATGCAGGCCATAAGTGGGGGTCAGGGTTCGACAGGCACCCCTTCCTCGTTGGGAGGCCAAACCCAGCTGGGCCTCCACCGTCTTCCGTGCCCAACGTCTCAGGTCCTCCCACTGTTTCTAACAGTGGGTGCTCCGCCTGCCGTAGACCCCCAGGGTCTGCACGTCCTTGGCAATGGCATGCTATATACCCTTCTTTTGATGGGGGCTGACCTGCAGGGAAATAGACACAGGGAAAGGTATTAGTCAACCATCATGCCTGTTACACTTATGGCCCACCATGCCCCTTCCCATCCCCATTAGCACAGACATGGCCCAGCATACATGCTGCACGCTACCCAGGGCCCATCCACCAACCCTCCCTACATGATGCCTTCACACACAGCACTGCATGCATTCCTGTCTCATGCATTGTACTCACGGTGCACTCACCTGTTGGTCTGGAGGACCATACAGCAGTCGGTCCAACTCTGCCGAGGTGAAGGCAGGGGCCCTTTCCCCTGTAACACGAGCCATGGTCGGTTCCAAACACAGGTCACAGCAGCACATGCAGTGTAGGTCCTCTCCTGTTGAAGGTCAGGTACCAAGTGAGTGAACAGATAGAAAATGTCGTGACGTCCGCAGCGGTGCATACTGTCACCATCGGCATACATCACCATTGGCCACTGTACCCCATAGGGCCCAATGATAACCAATGAGGAGTTGTACTGCGGTTCTCGACCGCCTCCCGGCGCACTACGTCAGCGGAATTACCTCATTTCCACCTGTCCCTCCATACAGGACAGGCAAACGCCATTTCGGGGTGGGGTGGGGGCAGGCCATGGATCCTAACTGCGTCACAGTACACAAATTCACTATTTGAGATATCCCACCAAAATAATGTTACAATCACAATATGCATTGAAGTGTAGTGGTTGGAATGTACAGATAATGACCAGATGCTCACTCTTTTGCCCCATAGATTGCAACCGCTGCAGATGAATAGGAGATGGAGACATCCCCCCGAGTACAGAACCCTGGTGGACTTGGCAATAATGGAGGAAAGGCACATTATCCTCACCTATAGACTTGACAGGGCCACAATCACAGAGCTGTGTGCCCAATTGGAGCCTGACCTAATATCTGCTCTCCGTCACTGTGAGAAGGTAGCCTCTTTCTAGCCTTGTTACCCCCACTTTTGGCCTGTTTGTGAGTGTATGTCAGGGTGTTTGTCACTGTTTTCACTGTCTCACTGGGATCCTGATAGCCAGGCCTCAGTGCTCATAGTGAAAACACTATGTTTTCAGTATGGTTGTTATGTGTCACTGGGATCCTGCTAGTCAGGACCCCAGTGCTCATAGGTTTGTGGCCTATATGTATGTGTCACTGGGACCCTGTCACACAGGGCCCCAGTGCTCATAGGTGTGCATGTATATGTTCCCTGTGTGGTGCCTAACTGTCTCACTGAGGCTCTGCTAACCAGAACCTCAGTGGTTATGCTCTCTCATTACTTTCAAATTGTCACTAACAGGCTAGTGACCAATTTTCCCAATTTACATTGGCTTACTGGAACACCCTTATGATTCCCTAGTATATGGTACTAAGGTACCCAGGGTATTGGGGTTCCAGGAGATCCCTATGGGCTGCAGCAATTCTTTTGCCACCCATAGGGAGCTCTGACAATTCTTACACAGGCCTGCCACTGCAGCCTGAGTGAAATAACGTCCACGTTATTTCACAGCCATTTTACACTGCACTTAAGTAACTTATAAGTCACCTATATGTCTAACCTTTACCTGGTAAAGGTTAGGTGCAAAGTTACTTAGTGTGAGGGCACCCTGGCACTAGCCAAGGTGCCCCCACATTGTTCAGAGCCAATTCACTGAACTTTGTGAGTGCGGGGACACCATTACACGCGTGCACTACATATAGGTCACTACCTATATGTAGCTTCACCATGGTAACTCCGAATATGGCCATGTAACATGTCTATGATCATGGAATTGCCCCCTCTATGCCATCCTGGCATTGTTGGTACAATTCCATGATCCCAGTGGTCTGTAGCACAGACCCTGGTACTGCCAGACTGCCCTTCCTGGGGTTTCACTGCAGCTGCTGCTGCTGCCAACCCCTCAGACAGGCAGCTGCCCTCCTGGGGTCCAGCCAGGCCTGGCCCAGGATGGCAGATCAAAGAACTTCCTCTGAGAGAGGGTGTGACACTCTCTCCCTTTGGAAAATGGTGTGAAGGCAGGGGAGGAGTAGCCTCCCCCAGCCTCTGGAAATGCTTTGTTGGGCACAGATGTGCCCAATTCTGCATAAGCCAGTCTACACCGGTTCAGGGACCCCTTAGCCCCTGCTCTGGCGCGAAACTGGACAAAGGAAAGGGGAGTGACCACTCCCCTGACCTGCACCTCCCCTGGGAGGTGTCCAGAGCTCCTCCAGTGTGCTCCAGACCTCTGCCATCTTGGAAACAGAGGTGCTGCTGGCACACTGGACTGCTCTGAGTGGCCAGTGCCACCAGGTGACGTCAGAGACTCCTGCTGATAGGCTCCTTCAGGTGTTAGTAGCCTTTCTTCTCTCCTAGGTAGCCAAACCCTCTTTTCTGGCTATTTAGGGTCTCTGTCTCTGGGGAAACTTTAGATAACGAATGCATGAGCTCAGCCGAGTTCCTCTGCATCTCCCTCTTCACCTTCTGATAAGGAAACGACCGCTGACCGCGCTGGAAGCCTGCAAACCTGCAACATAGTAGCAAAGACGACTACTGCAACTCTGTAACGCTGATCCTGCCGCCTTCTCGACTGTTTTCCTGCTTGTGCATGCTGTGGGGGTAGTCTGCCTCCTCTCTGCACCAGAAGCTCCGAAGAAATCTCCCGTGGGTCGACGGAATCTTCCCCCTGCAACCGCAGGCACCAAAAAGCTGCATTACCGGTCCCTTGGGTCTCCTCTCAGCACGACGAGCGAGGTCCCTCGAATCCAGCGAAGCTGTCCAAGTGACCCCCACAGTCCAGTGACTCTTCAGCCCAAGTTTGGTGGAGGTAAGTCCTTGCCTCACCTCGCTGGGCTGCATTGCTGGGAACCGCGACTTTGGCAGCTACTCCGGCCCCTGTGCACTTCCGGCAGAAATCCTTCGTGCACAGCCAAGCCTGGGTCCACGGCACTCTAACCTGCATTGCACGACTTTCTAAGTTGGTTTCCGGCGACGTGGGACTCCTTTGTTCAACTTCGGCGATCACCGTTTCACGCATCCTCGTAGTGCCTGTTTCTGGCACTTCTCTGGGAGCTACCTGCTTCAGTGAGGGCTCTTTGTCTTGCTCGACGTCCCTTCTCTGTGCAGGTCTAATTTGCGACCTCCTGGTCCCTCCTGGGCCCCAGCAGCGTCCAAAAATGCCAAACGCACGATTTGCGTGTAGCAAGGCTTGTTGGCGTCCTTCCGGCGGGAAAACACTTCTGCACGACTCTCCAATGCAAGTGGGATCCGTCCACCAAAGGGGTAGTCTCTAGCCCTTTTCGTTCCTGCAGAAACCTCAGCTTCTTCTGTCCAGTCGAAGCTTCTTTGCACCCGCAGCTGGCATTTCCTGTGCATCTGCCCATCTCCGACTTGCTTGTGACTTTTGGACTTGGTCCCCTTGTTCCACAGGTACCCTAGATTGGAAATCCACAGTTGTTGCATTGCTGGTTTGTGTCTTTCCTGCATTATTCCTCTAACACGACTATTTTGTCCTTAGTGGAACTTTAGTGCACTTTGCACTCACTTTTCAGGGTCTTGGGGAGGGTTATTTTGCTAACTCTCACTATTTTCTAATAGTCCCAGCGACCCTCTACAAGGTCACATAGGTTTGGGGTCCATTCGTGGTTCGCATTCCACTTTTGGAGTATATGGTTTGTGTTGCCCCTATCCCTATGTTTCCCCATTGCATCCTATTGTAACTATACATTGTTTGCACTGTTTTCTAAGACTATACTGCATATTTTTGCTATTGTGTATATATATCTTGTGTATATTTCCTATCCTCTCACTGAGGGTACACTCTAAGATACTTTGGCATATTGTCATAAAAATAAAGTACCTTTATTTTTAGTATAACTGTGTATTGTGTTTTCTTATGATATTGTGCATATGACACTAAGTGGTACTGTAGTAGCTTCACACGTCTCCTAGTTCAGCCTAAGCTGCTCTGCTAAGCTACCATTATCTATCAGCCTAAGCTGCTAGACACCCTATACACTAATAAGGGATAACTGGGCCTGGTGCAAGGTGCAAGTACCCCTTGGTATTCACTACAAGCCAGTCCAGCCTCCTACAGTCACCCCACCGGGATCCAACCTCTTGTGCAAGTGCTATCAGTGCTCCAGTTCCTGGCAACTGGTTCTTTCCAAGTGGCAGTGGGCTTGGCAGCAGGAATGTCACAGCCAATGTTCTCAATAGTGCTGACCAGAGTGTTGTCTGCCCTGATTAAACACATGTGCAGCTACACCGTTTTCCCCCAGGTGGAGGATTTGCCCACAGTGAAGGCTCACCTCTATGCAATGGGAGATATCTCCAACATCATTGGGGCAATAGATGGAACACATATTGCATTTGCATAAAGAGTTTTCACTCCATGAATGTCCAGATGATGTGCTTGGTGGACCAGTTCATCTCCCATGTCAATGGAAAGTATCCTGGGTCTGTGCATGATGCCTTTATCCTGAGGAATAGCAGCATTCCAAATGTGATGGCCCAACTCAAGAGGCACAGGGTGAGCCCTGGTTCCCACCCAGTGGATGTTGGTGTATGGGTATGGTGTGGGCCCTAAGGGTGAGTGTGTGGCTAACAGTTGTCCCTCAATATTTGCAGGTGACTCTGGTTACCCCAACCTCTCATTGCTACTGACCCCTGCGAGGAATGCCAGGACAAGGGCAGAGGAACATTACAATGAGGCGCATGGGCGAACAAGAAGGATTATAGAAAGGACATTTGGCCTCCTGAAGGCCAGGTTTCGGTGCCTCCATCTAACAGGTGGATCCCTGTGCTACTCACCCAAGAAGGTCTGCCAGATCATTGTGCCATGCTGTATGTTTCACAACCTTGCCTTGCGACGCCAAGTGCCTTTTCTGCAGGAGGAGGAGACTGGAGATGGCTGTGTGGCAGCAGTGGATCCTGTGGACAGTGAAGATGAGGAGGCAGAGGATGAGGATGAGGACAACAGAAGTGCAATTATTCGGCAATACTTCCAATGACGCACAGGTAAGACAGTGTTATTTCACGTATAATTGACAGTTTGATGTGTGACGTTGTCCCTGGCAGGCTGTGAATTCCTACTTCTATGCCCACCCGCTGTACCCTTTAGCATATCTTTTTGCAGAATAGTGGTGCCCCACTATTGCTCCTGGTGTGTTCAGTGCAGCCAACTACAGGTATTCCCTTTGTAAACATTACTCTACAGTTGAATTGAAATGTTTGAACCTGGTTAAACGAATACATTTTGAAAACATTTGACATACACCATACTTGTATTTTATCAAGTTGTGTTTATTGCAGTGCTCTGAAGAAGAGGGGGTAGTGCAAAGGGCTGAGGAACATCCAGGGAATAGTTCCAGTCTATTTGTAGCACAGGTGTGTTGTCCAAGGAGACATAGGAAGGGAAACAATGGCAGTTCAAGGTGGACAGGGTGACAGAGTGGAACACAAGGGTGACAATCAGAAGAGTCTTATTTCCTGGCGGGGGTCTTGGCAATAGTCTCTGGCTTCTGCCTGGAGCGCAGGGCACATTTGCGGGGTGGTTCTCCTTCTGCAGGGGGAGGGGTGCTGGTGGCCTGTTGGTCCTGTGGCGGGGCCTCCCGTCCACTAGCGTCAGCAGAGGTGGAGGGCTGTTCAGTAGTCTGGCTAGTGGCAGGGGCCCGCTGGTGTGCCACTGCCTCCCTTATACTGTTGGGCATGTCTGCCAGCACCTCTGCAATGGAGACCAGGGTGGTGTTGATGACCTTCAAGTCCTCCCTTATCCCCAGGTACTGTCCCTCCTGCAGCCGCATGTTGTCCTGCAACTTATCCAGGATCTGGCCCAGCGTAACCTGGGAATGTTGGTATGCTCCCAGGATTGCGGTGAGTGCCTCCTGGAGGGTCGGTTCCCTGGTACCCATCCTCCCTCTGTTACACAGCAGTCCTACCAGCTTCCCTGTTGTCCGTTTGCCCACTGCCACTGACCCCAGGTCCCTGATTGTCCTGTGTTTGTGGGGAGGCCTGGGGTCCCTGTAGTGGTGGACACACTGCTGATTGATGTGTCCTGGGGATAGAGGTCTGGGCCCGCTGGGTGGGTGCTGTGGTGGTGATTCCTGAGGGGGGAGGCTCTAGGGTAGTGTGAGAGTGTGCCTGGGTAACCAACTGTCCGGAGGTCCCTGATGGACCAGGTTGGTCATCCAGATCCAGGCGACCAGAGCTGCTGTCATCACTGTGGGCCTCTTCTGGGGGGACTGGATGTTGCTGGCACCTCTTCGTCGGTGACATTGGGTGGGTTACCTGTAGGGATGTAAATGCAGTGTTATTGTTTCTGCGTGTGACATATTGTGCATGGGTGCGTTGCCCTCTATGGTTGTTGTTGCCCTGGCAGCTTTGCCTTGTGTGAGTTTGGGCTAGGTGGTTCTCTCTAGTGTGCATGCTGTGGTGACAGGTGTCCATGCAGGTCTGTGAGGGGTGTCCATGCATTGGTGTTGGATGCAGGGCTTGGCATTGGGATGAGTGGGTTGTGATGATGGGGTGTGTGGGAGGTGGTGGAGTGATGGGTCTGGGGGTGAGGGTGGGGGTATGGGATGGCATGCAGGTAGGGGGGTGATAGTAATAGAGAATTGACTTGCCAGAGTCCAGTCCTTCTCCTACTCCTCCCAGACCCTCAGGATGCATGATTGCCAAGACTTGCTCCTCCCATGTTGTTAGTTGTGGGGGAGGAGGTGGGGGTCCACCGCCAGTCCTCTGTACAGCGAGTTGGTGTCTTGCTGCTATGGAACACATCTTCCCCCATAGGTCGTTCCACCTCTTACTGATGTCATTCCTTGTTCTGGGGTGCTGTCCCATGGCGTTGACCCTGTCCACGATTCTCCGCCATAGCTCCATCTTCCTAGCAATGGATATCTGCTGTACCTGAGATCCAAATAGCTGTGGCTCTACCCGGATGATTTCCTCCACCATGACCCTTAGTTCCTCCTCAGAGAACCTGGAGTGTCGTTATGGTGCCATGAGTGTGGTGTGAGTGGGGTGGGTAAGTGTGAATAGGGTGATGTGTCGGGGTGTGTGATGTGAGGTGCGTGGGTGGTGTATAGGTGCTGGTGGTATGTGGCTCTAGTTGTTTGAGTGGTCTTGCTGTCTCTCTCTGTTGGCATTATACACAATATATACACTAGACACCAAAAAAAGACAAGTAATTAGGCACAGAATAGGGCAAACAATAGGAAATCCTATAGAATGCAATGGGAGAAAATAGGTCTGGGGCAACAAAAACCCTATACTAAGAAAGTAGAATACAAATCACAAATTCCCCCCTAGACAAGTATAGTGTGTGCAGAATCACTGGGAGAGTAAGAATACAGTAAAGGTAAGTAAATTACCACACCCCAGAGCCCAGAAAAGCAGGAGTAAAGTACTGCCAGTTTCCTTATGACACACTACACCTCGTGATTGGGATTTTGCAGCAACCAACCAAGTCTGCAAACAACAACTGCTGGATTCCTGGACCTGAAGACCTATAAAAGAATCCAGAAGTCAAAAGAAGTTCCAGGAAGGGCAGGAGCCCCTGCCAACCCAGAAGAGAGTGCAAAAGAAGAGTCCCCAGTTGGACGAAGACTGCAGAAATGCACCATAGGAAGATGCCAGTGGGTTCCAGCATGATGCCAAGGATGTGAAGATGGATGCAGATGTGATTTCATGTTGGAAGTCGCCAACAAGCCTTGGTTACGACAGAAGTGCATTTTGAGTCAAAATGGTGCTGGCTGGACCCAGGAGGGACGTGGGGGCCTCAACTCTGTGTGAGTAGGAAGAGGGGGCTCTCAGCACTCTAGATAGCCCCCAGGATACAAGGCAGCACCCATGGGAGTCCCTGGACACAGGGAACAAAGAGGTACAAAACAAGGTTGGTGCAGCACAACAAAGGAAGGTCCCACGACGTTGGAGAAGAAATCAGCGAGTTGAGCATCGCAGGATGGAGTGCTTGGGACCTGGGCCAGGCTATGCAAGAAGGAATTTTGCAAATAGTGCACAGAGGCATCAGGAGGTGAAGAAGACGCAGTACACATGGGTATCATTGCTCTCTGGGAAGGCAAGGTCTTACCTCCTCCAAATTGCGTCAGCAGGACCTCAGGACAGCTTATGTCGATGGAGTCCACCCTCTGTGTCCTTCGAAGCAATTTCATCGCTGTGAGTGGAGTCCAAGGTCATCTTGGAAGATGCCTGCGTGAGCAGCGGAGTGACTCTGTCACCACACAGGAGACTTCTTCGGTCCTTCTGGTGCAGGATGAAGACAGGGAGTCCCCAGAGCGTGCACACCGTGGAAACTGATTTCTGGACCTGAGGACCTGTAAAGGAAGGGGACCAAGTCCGAGAGTCACAAAAGTGTCCCGGGCCCAGGAAGGCCCAGGAGATCGCCACTTGGAAGAGGAGACAGAGGGGGCGCCCAGAAACACTGGGAGCCCACACATAAGCAGTCAGCACCAGCAGAAGCACTTGAACAGGCATTCAAGAAATCTGAGCAAGACAGTCGACTCTGCAACACAAAAGAGGGTCCCACGAACCCAGAGATCAACTCAGCGAGTTGGGCAATGCAGGACGGAGTGCTGGGGACCTGGCCTGTTCTGCGCATGGAGGAATCCTTGCAAGAGTGCACAGAAGCCCTAGAAGCTGCAGTTCACGCAGTACACTGGATTACTGTCTGGCATGGGGAGGCAAGGACTTACCTCCACCAAATTCGGACAGAAGGACCACTGGACTGTGGGGGTTACTTGGATCCAGCTCCTGTGTTCCAGGGATCACACTCGTCAAGATGAGAGGGGACCCAGAGGACTGGTGAAGCAGAAGTTTCGGGGGGAAGACTCCATCAACCCACAGGAGATTTCTTCGGGATTTTCAGTGCAGGGTGAAGGCAGACAGCCTTCAGAGCATGGACCACCAGGAAGCAGTAAAGAAAGCCGGCAGGATTAGGTGCTACAATGTCGCTGGTAGTCTTCTTGCTATTTTGTTGCAGTTTTGCAGGCATCCTGGAGCAGTCAGCGGTCGATCCTTGGCAGAAGTCGAAGAGGGAGATGCAGAGGATCTCTGGTGAATTCTTGCAGGTCGTTATCTCAAGAGAAGCCCACAGGAGAGACCCTAAATAGCCCTCAGAGGTGGATTGGCTACAGAGAGAGGTAAGCACCTATCAAGAGGGGTCTCTGATGTCACCTGCTGGCACTGGCCTCTCAGAGGTGTCCATTGTGCCCTCACACCTCCGCATCCAAGATGGCAGAGGTCTGTGACACACTGCAGGAGCTCTGGGCACCTCCCAAGGGAGGTGCAGGTCAGGGGAGTGGTCACTCCCCTTTCCTTTGTCCAGTTTCGCACCAGAGCAGGGGCTGGGGGATCCCTGAACCGGTGTAGACTGGCTTATGCAAGGAGGGCACCATCTGTGCCCTTCAAAGCATTTCCAGAGGCTGGGGGAGGCTACTCCTCCCCAGCCCTTCACACCTATTTCCAAAGGGAGAGGGTGTAACACCCTCTCTCAGAGGAAATTCTTTGTTCTGCCTTCCTGGGACTGGGCTGCCCAGACCCCAGGGGGGCAGAAACCTGTTTGAGGGTTGGCAGCAGGTGCAGCTGCCAGGAAAACCCCAGAGAGCTGGTTTGGCAGCATCAGGGTTCTATGCTAGAGCCCCGGGATGCAGGCTAGTGACCATTTTACCAATTCTGATTGGCACACTGGAACACCCTTATAATTCCCTAGTATATGGTACTGAGGTACCCAGGGTATTGGGGTTCCAGGAGATCCCTATGGGCTGCAGCATTTCTTTTGCCACCCATAGAGAGCTCAGACAATTCTTACACAGGACTGCCACTGCAGCCTGAGTGAAATAACGTCCACGTTATTTCACAGCCATTTTACACTGCACTTAAGTAACTTATAAGTCACCTATATGTCTAACCCTCACTTAGTGAAGGTTAGGTGCAAAGTTACTAAGTGTGAGGGCACCCTAGCACCAGCCAAGATGCCCCCACATCGTTCAGGGCAATTTCCCCAAACTTTGTTAGTGCGGGGACACCATTACACGCGTGAACTACATATAGGTCAATACCTATGTGTATTGTCACAATGGTAACTCCGAACATGGCCATGTAACATGCCTAGGATCATGGAATTGTCCCCCCAATGCCATTCTGGTATTGGGGGGACAATCCCATGCATCCCCAAGGCCCCAGCATAGAGCCTGGGTAACACCAAACTAGCTGTAGTTGTAATGGTCTCCCACTCGCCTGCTTGGAGCTTCCACCTGACTGTCCCCCCTATGTGGTAATACTAACAAATGTCCCACTGTTAGCTCTGGGTGTAAGCAAATCCACTGAACAGCTAAAGAACAAGGCTGGACATTGGCTGAGTAAAAACTGTGATTTTAACTGCAAGGACATTCTGGATATTTTATTTGTCAGAAGAATTGGGTGGGTAGGCCCCCTGGAAAAAGAATTACAAGGGGACTGTATTAGAGTGAACTGTACATACCCAGGTCTAGCCCAACGTCTGCTCTTGTCACGATACACTGATCCCCAGGTGAGTGAAAAGACTGGTATGGCCCCTTTAGGCTTCCTTTACAGACACACCCAACCCTTAGATGGTTTCTGAGCCAGGGGCCTTCCCAAACTGCAGGAGGGTCGGCAACCACTTAGAGTGGAAAATAGATTTATATTATTCTCGGACCTGGAGGAGAGTCATTGACGGGATGAGCGGGTGCATCCGTTAACACAGGAGGAAAAAGATGAGGTAGTTTCATGAAGATCGCCCATTACAAGCCCAGGTCTGGGAGGGTTGGGTGAGGTGTTTTACCTGACTCGGCTAATCTCTTGGAATGTGGCAGGTTATGATTCTAAATTACAAGATTGGCAATGGGTAAAGTTTATTTCAGGCCATGATTTCATTTTACTTCAGGAAACCTGGTCACAATTTGCCGCAGTATGGGATGGATTCCAAAGGTTTGCCGTTCCGGCTGAATGGGTTCCTGGTTGTCACCCAAAAGGGGGTTTAGTCACCCTGGTTCACATCTCTAAGAGCATATGAGATTGATTGTAGTCATCAGGGTCTCCTCATCATTTGGGTGGTATTCCCAAATTAGTATCACGTCCTTTTGGTAAACCTCTACAGTGCAGTATGTGATTCTGGTTGCCAAATCAGGGCCCTTTTCTCGGCGTTGCAGATATTGAAGGGAAGGTTGGAGGCCTGTGGTATAAATTCCCATGCAATTGTATCTGGAGACTTTCATGCAAAGATAGGGGGCTATTGAGAATCCCTTTGAGCTGGATTATAGTGTGCCTGCACCTGAGGATATTCAGGATGCAAGGGGAAGGTCCCTTATTAAGGGGTTACAGAGCCTGGGTTTGCAGAATATTTTTGACCTGGAATCTGCTTGTGAAAATCAGGTACCAACTTTTGTGTGGAGAGGGGCCGGGTCGATAATTGATTATATCTTTGTGTCCCCTTCAGTGAGAAATCTGGACGAGCATGGAGAGGTGAAAAGGCAGTCCTTTAGTGATCACAACCCCCTCACAGTCTCCCTGAACTTTCCATGCCATATGTGCACATCGGTGATTGGTGGGCCGGTAGGTTTGAGAATAAAGTATCAGGACAGGAGAATTTTTTGGAGACAGCTGAGCATTCCACAGATAGTGAAGAGGGTGGTGAGCCAAAATTTAAATCTGTTACTATGAATTATTTTGGCTGAATGCCCCCTCACCAGGGAAAGGGATTGATGCTGCGCATAAAGTAAATGACGTCATCAAGGAATTTATTACCAAAAATGAGGAGGCCATTCCTAAGCACAAGGGAGGATGGTTTAGCAAGCCCTGTTATGTGGTGAGGATAACCCTGAAGAGGGCATTGAAGGCACAGCCAAGAACAAGGCCTATGTGAGTAGAGTGCGGGCTCAGTATACATTTCCTCTGAAGGAAAGAAAACAGCGGCTCAAGGAGCAGGCTTGGGAGGATTTGGAGCGTGCCTCACGCACTAGAAACTCGAGCCTGTTCTGGAAGATAGTTAACAGGGGTATCTTTGAGACAGAAACATCTGAAGGTCTGGGTTGTAATATACCCCCTGACATGTGGGTGAGTAATGTTTGCTGGGTTTTCCTGGGAGGAACCCAAGGGGGGGAAATGTTGACAGCTATGTAGGATAGCTCAAGCCACAAAGCGCCGGGCCCTGATGCAATCCCAAATGACCTATATAAAAGTGATCCTCAGTTGTGGGGACCTATAATGCTTAATGTCTTAAATGCGGCAATGAGTGCAGGAATTTCTTCTTCCTGGAAATCTGTGTGTATCATCCTCATGTTCGAAAAGGGAAACCGGAGTGATCCCAAATTCTACCACCTGATCTCACTCTTAGACTCCTTGGTGAAAATACTTCAACAAATTATTTTACGGCATATTGAGGAATTGATCAGAGAGCATGACGTGCTGAGTGAGATGCAGTACGGTTTTAGGGAAGGGCTGGGGACTGAGGAGCAATTTTTGAATTTGCTCATGTTGATCGGTAAATACACACAGGTGAAGAAGGACACCCTGTATCTTGCTTTTATTGATCTTAGCGGTGCTTTTGACAAAGTAAACCACAGCAAGTTATGGGACCGTTTAACCTCGATGGGTATGGAGCCCCAAATTGTGGAATTTCTCCGGTACTTACAATCGATTTCAAACGCAACCAAGAGATATGGGACTCATGGGAAATGCACAGAATGTTCTAATTCTAAAAGAGGTGTAAGAGAGGGGTGTGTTTTTCCCCCACCCTGTTTATTTTATATATAAATGGTTTGTACAATTTTCTGGTGGAAAGATGTAAGGATGTTCCTATAATAAATGGCATGCATCTGCCTGCTCTGATATATGCGGATGATGCAGTGCCTATGGCCCGTACTATGAACGGTTTCCGCGAGGTGGTTAAGGCGTATGGAGATTTTATGTCTGATTTAGATTTAGAGGGTAACAGCAGTAAGTCCCATTTTGGTCTGTGGGCAGAGTCGGTGCTTTGAAGATCAATGACCAAATCATCAGCTATGTGCAGGAATGTCCTTATTAGGGGTAACTTTTGATGACAAAGGGACATGGAAGCCCTGCATTTCAAGATAATGTATACGTTTTAATGAACTGTAGGAGCTGCTTTTCAGTTTGCTTTAAGAGTGGGAAATAAACCTATACAGCCTCTGCTTGAGGTGTATAGACGTAAATGCCTCCCAGTTCTTATGTTTGGGGCAACACTCGGGGGCTATTCGGGTAGCACGGCCCCCTAGATAGAGGAAAATCACTTCTGCAGAAGGTTATTAGGCGTGGGTGTAGGAGGCTGGCCTGGTTTGTTGAGGGTACCTTGGGTACTTACACCTTACACCAGGTCCAGTTATCCCTAATTAGTGAAGTAGTAGTGTTCTAGCAGCTTAGGCTGATAGAGGTAGCTATAGCAGAGCAGCTTAGGCTGAACTAAGAGAAATGCAAAGCTCCTACTATACCACTGGTATCATATTATTAAACTATACTAATCCATCACTAATTCTTGTTGGGTTCCAGAGTAGCGTGCTACTCATCGAAAAGCGCTTCGACGCCTGGTCAGGGGTAGTAAGCGCAATATAAATACGATTACAGTACAATACAATACAATACAATACAATATGCACAATATCATAAGAAAACACAATACACAGAAGTACTATAAATAGGACGTCACGATGAAGCTTGCAGAGGTATTCCCATGCAGAAAGACCGCAAACAAGCCTTGCTAGCTGCAAGGGTCATGGTCAGGGTTTTTGGATGCTGTTGTGGCCCAGGAGGGACCAGGATGTCGCCACTTGGATGAGGAGAAAGAGGGGGTGCCCGGCAACGTAGAGAGCCCTCACAGAAGCAGGCAGCACCTGCAGAAGTACCTGAAGAGGCACTTAGAAGAAAAGTGAACTGGAGTCCATCCAAAGTCACAAAAGGGAGTCCCACGACGCCGGAGGACAACTCAGAAGGATGTGCACTGCAGGAAGGAATGTCAGGGACCCAGGCTTGGCTGTGCACGAAGTAAATCCTGGAAGAGTGCACAGGAGCTGGAGCAGCTGCAAATCACGCGGTACCCAGCAATGCAGTCTAGCGTGGGGAGGCAAAGACTTACCTCCACCAAACTTGGACTGAAGAGTCATTGGACTGTGAGAGTCACTTGGACAGAGTTGCTGAGTTCCAGGGACCATGCTCGTCATGCTGAGAGGGGACCCAGAGGACCAGTGATGCAGTCTTTTGGTGCCTGCGGTTGCAGGGGGAAGATTCTGTCGACCCACGGCAGATTTCTTCAGAACTCCTGGTGCAGTGAGAAGGCAAGCTACCCCCAGAGCATGCACCACCTGGAAACAGTTGAGGAGAAAGCCGGCAGGATGAAGCGATACAAGGTTGCTAGTAGTCGTCATGCTACTTTGTTGCGGTTTTCAGGCATCCTGAGCAGTCAGCGGTCAATCCTTTGGCAGAAGGTGAAGAGGGAGATGCAGAGGAACTCTGGTGAGCTCTTGCATTAATTATCTGAAGAATTCCCCAAAGCAGAGACCCTAAATAGCCAGAAAAGGAGGTTTGGCTACCAAGTTAGGAGGATTGGCTACCAAGAGAGGTAAGAGCCTATCAGAAGGAGCCTCTGGCGTCACCTGCTGGCACTGGCCACTCAGAGCAGTCCAGTGTGCCACAGACACCTCTGTTTCCAAGATGGCAGAGGTCTGGGACACACTGGAGGAGCTCTGGGCACCTCCCCTGGGAGGTGCAGGTCAGGGGAGTTGTCCAGTTTCGCGCCTGAGCAGGGCTGGGTGATCCCTAAACCGGTGTAGACTGGCTTATGCAGAGATGGGCACTATCTGTGCCCATCAAACCATTTCCAGATGCTGGGGGAGGCTACTCCTCCCAAGCCTTCACACCTATTTCCGAAGGGAGAGGGTGTTACACCCTCTCTCAGAGGAAATCCTTTGTTCTGCCTTCCTTGGCCAGGGCTGCCTGGACCACAGGAGGGCAGAAACCTGTCTGAGGGGTTGGCAGCAGCAGCAGCGGCAGTGGAGACCCCGGAAAGACAGTTTGGCAGTACCCGGGTTCTGTGCTAGAGACCCGGGGGATCATGGAATTGTCCCTCCAATGCCAGAATGGCATTGGGGTGACAATTCCATGATCTTAGATATGTTGCCTGGCCATGTTTGGAGTTACCATTGTGACGCCTTACATAGGTAGTGACCTATGTACAGTGCACCCGTGTAATGGTGTCCCTGCCTAGTGCCTAGGGTGCCCACACACTAAGTAACTTTGCACCCAACCTTCACCAGGTGAAGGTTAGACATATAGGTGACTTATAAGTTACTTAAGTGCAGTGGTAAATGGCTGTGAAATAACGTGGATGTTATTTCACTCAGGCTGCACTGGCAGGCCTGTGTAAGAATTGTCAGAGCTCCCTATGGGTGGCAAAATAAATACTGCAGCCCATAGGGATCTCCTGGATCCCCAATACCCTGGGTACCTTGGTACCATATAGTAGGGAATTATATGGGTGTTCCAGTGTGCCAATGAGAATTGGTAAAATTAGTCACTATCCTGCAGTGACAATTTTAAAAGCAGAGAGAGCATAAACACTGAGGTTCTGGTTAGCAGAGCCTCGATGATACAGTTAGGCACCACATAGGGAACACATATAGGCCACAAACTATGAGCACTGGGTCCTGGCTAGCAGGATCCCAGTGACACAGGCAATAACAAACTGACACACAAGTAAAAATGGGGGTAACATGCCAGGCAAGATGGTACTTTCCTACACAACCCCGCCCGCCAAACAAGGGACAATTAGGCTAACCTTGCCCAGATGAGTCTTCATTGTTTGAGTGGAAATATCTGGAGAGTCCATCTGCATTGGAGTGGGTACACCCAGGTCTATCTTCCACTGTATAGTCCATTCCCTGTAGGGATATGGATCACCTCAACAATGTAGGGTTTTTCACCTTTCATTTGTTTTAGCCAAAGTAGAGGTTTGTGATCTGTCTGAACAATAAAGTGAGTACCAAACAGGTATGGTCTCAACTTTTTCAGTGCCCAGACCACAGCAAAGGCCTCCCTCTCTATGGCAGACCAACAATTTTCTCTAGGGGTCAACCTCCTGCTGATGAAAGCAACAAGTTGATCCTGGCCCTCAGTGTTAAGCTGTGATAGCACTGCCCCAGCACCCAATTCAGAAGCATCAGTCTGGACTATGAACTTTTTGGAGTAGCAAGGGCTTTTTAGGACAGGTGCAGAGCACATAGCCTGTTTGAGCTCATCAAAAGATTTTTGACAGCTAGATGTCCACAATACCTTTTTAGGCATCTTCTTTCTAGTGAGGTCATTAAGAGGAGCTGCAATGGAGCCATAATTCTTGATGAACCTCCTATAGTACCCTGTGAGGCCTAAAAAGGCTCTCACTTGGGTTTGAGTTGTAGGTGGAGCCCATTCCATAATGGTTTGGATCTTCCCCTGTAGTGGTGCAATCTGTTTCCCACCTACCAGGTGGCCCAGATAACCCACTTTCCCCTGCCCTATCTGGCACTTTGAAGCATGGAAAGTGAGGTATGCCTTTTGCAGGGCCTCCAAAACTGTCAGAGAGACCGGATCTTCGGGGCTTGTGCCTGTTCCCAATATGTCTACCTCTTGGCAGCTCCAAACTCTACTAGCTGTTATAGCACAGAGTTAAAGAATGGCCAAGTGGGGGAAAGGGTTTTAGGTTGGGAACAGCTGGGAAGGAGACGTGTGGAAGCAAGAGTTAAAACACAATAGCAAGAGCATGCACATTGACTTTCATAAACTTTGTTCCTAATGTTTATATACGGATAACATGAATGATCAGGAGCCTTTCTGAATCATGACATTAATAGCTCTGAATACCTGGAAAATAATGGAGGATTATGCAAACTTTCATGTGAGAGTTCTTAGAATATCATATTATGCTTTGAACATTCAATTGTCAAGTTTGTTCTTGGAGTGAAGATCACATTATAACCAACATCAATGATCACATTAGTTGTCATAAATGAATTGCGATAGGCTCATGAATGATACTGCAAGATCACACTCTGTCTAGAATGTCAGGATTCATTTAACTAGAAATCAGTAATCACTGTAATACAAAACTGTGCATCAAGTTTTCAATGCCTTGAAATGATCGCGCACAATGGCGATCTGAACTGCAAGAGTTAAATGCCATGAATGAATCGCGCACACTGCTGCCGATTCGCACATCAACGTTCAAATGCCAAGATTACGATCGCGCGTTATGCTGATCTGAACTGCAAAAGTTAAATGCCAGGAATGAATCCCACACACTGCTGCCGATTCGAACATCAAAGTTTAAATGACAAAAATACGATCACACGTTTTCCCATCTGAACTGCAAGAGTTAAATGCCAGGAATGAATTGCGCACACTGCTGCCGATTCAAACATCAAAGTCTAAATACCAAGATTATGATTGCGCGTTTTGCAGATCTGAACTGCAAGAGTTAAATGCCATGAATGAATCGCGCACACTGCTGCCGATTCGCACATCAACGTTCAAATGCCAAGATTACGATTGCGCGTTATGCTGATCTGAACTGCAAAAGTTAAATGCCAGGAATGAATCCCACACACTGCTGCCGATTCGAACATCAAAGTTTAAATGACAAAAATACGATCACACGTTTTGCCCATCTGAACTGCAAGAGTTAAATGCCAGGAATGAATTGCGCACACTGCTGCCGATTCAAACATCAAAGTCTAAATACCAAGATTATGATTGCGCGTTTTGCAGATCTGAACTGCAAGAGTTAAATGCCATGAATGAATCGCGCACACTGCTGCCGATTCGCACATCAACGTTCAAATGCCAAGATTACGATCGCGCGTTATGTTGATCTGAACTGCAAAAGTTAAATGCCAGGAATGAATCCCACACACTGCTGCCGATTCGAACATCAAAGTTTAAATGACAAAAATACGATCACACGTTTTGCCCATCTGAACTGCAAGAGTTAAATGCCAGGAATGAATTGCGCACACTGCTGCTGATTCAAACATCAAAGTCTAAATACCAAGATTATGATTGCGCGTTTTGCAGATCTGAACTGCAAGAGTTAAATGCCAGAAATTGATCGCACACGCCATCAACCCAAAAGGCCCAAAACTCGAAGATGCCTGGAAACGAAGTAGGGGGCCTAACCTAATCTCCGTCTTACCGCCCTGCTGGAGGATCACCAAGATAATGAAGACAGGGCCTGGAAAATGCAAGGTAGGCCTTTGGCACTGGAGCTCAGGAAAATGCTGCTGATCTGCACTGCGACCTCTGAATACTGAGCACGTGGAGCTGGGCTGGGTCCCTTAACAAGCCGCGCCCATGTGCCACACCTAGTCTGACTGCAGGAAGGGATTCTAGAAGGGCACAGAATAAAGACCACACCCTGCAGTCCAGCAGCAAAGCCTTGAAAATGAGCAATACATTGCAAACAGTATTAAAGACGTTTCAGATTAATTCCCTGCAATGCAAAATGTTAACATACTGCATCAACACACAATGCATAAATGATTACATTACTGTGAGAAAGTATCCTCTTTCTAGCCTTGTTACCCCCACTTTTGGCCTGTTTGTGAGTGTATGTCAGGGTGTTTTCACTGTCTCACTGGGATCCTGCCAGCCAGGGCCCAGTGCTCATAGTGAAAACCCTATGTTTTCAGTATGTTTGTTATGTGTCACTGGGACCCTGCTAGTCAGGACCCCAGTGCTCATAAGTTTGTAGCCTATATGTATGTGTTCCCTGTGTGGTGCCTAACTGTCTCACTGAGGCTCTGCTAACCAGAACCTCAGTGGATATGCTCTCTCATTTCTTTTAAATTGTCACTAACAGGCTAGTGACCAATTTTACCAATTTACATTGGCTTACTGGAACACCCTTATAATTCCCTAGTATATGGTACTGAGGTACCCAGGGTATTGGGGTTCCAGGAGATCCCTATGGGCTGCAGCATTTCTTTGGCCACCCATAGGGAGCTCTGACAATTCTTACACAGGCCTGCCACTGCAGCCTGAGTGAAATAACGTCCATGTTATTTCACAGCCATTTTACACTGCACTTAAGTAACTTATAAGTCACCTATATGTCTAACCTTTACCTGGTAAAGGTTGGGTGCTAAGTTACTTAGTGTGTGGGCACCCTGGCACTAGCCAAGGTGCCCCCACATTGTTCAGGGCCAATTCCCCGGACTTTGTGAGTGTGGGGACACCATTACACGCGTGCACTACATATAGGTCACTACCTATATGTAGCTTCACAATGGAAACTCCGAATATGGCCATGTAACATGTCTATGATCATAGAATTGCCCCCTCTATGCCATCCTGGCATAGTTGGCACAATCCCATGATCCCAGTGGTCTGTAGCACAGACCCTGGTACTGCCAAACTGCCTTTCCTGGGGTTTCACTGCAGCTGCTGCCAACCCCTCAGACATGTTTCTGCCCCCCTGGGGTCAAGCCAGGCTTGTCCCAGGATGGCAGAACAATGGACTTCCTCTGAGAGAGGGTGTTACACCCTCTCCCTTTGGAAAATGGTGTGAAGGCAGGGGAGGAGCAGCCTCCCCCAGCCTCTGGAAATGCTTTCATGGGCACATTTGGTGCCCATTTCTGCATAAGCCAGTCTACACCGGTTCAGGGACCCCTTAGCCCTGCTCTGGCGCGAAACTGGACAAAGGAAAATGGAGTGACCACTCCCCTGACCTGCACCTCCCCTGGGAGGTGTCCAGAGCTCCTCCAGTGTGCTCCAGACCTCTGCCATCTTGGAAACAGAGGTGCTGCTGGCACACTGGACTGCTCTGAGTGGCCAGTGCCACCAGGTGATGTCAGAGACTCCTTCTGATAGGCTCCTTCAGGTGTTGCTAGCCTATCCTCTCTCCTAGGTAGCCAAACCCTCTTTTCTGGCTATTTAGGGTCTCTGTCTCTGGGGAAACTTTAGATAACGAATGCAAGAGCTCATCAGAGTTCCTCTGCATCTCTCTCTTCACCTTCTGCCAAGGAATCGACTGCTGACCGTGCTGGAAGCCTGCAAAACTGCAACATAGTAGCAAAGACGACTACTGCAACTCTGTAACGCTGATCCTGCCGCCTTCTCGACTGTTTTCCTGGTGGTGCATGCTGTGGGGGTAGTCTGCCTCCTCTCTGCACTAGAAACTCCGAAGAAATCTCCTGTGGGTCGACGGAATCTTCCCCCTGCAACCGCAGGCACCAAAAAGCTGCATTACCGGTCCCTTGGGTCTCCTCTCAGCATGACGAGCGAGGTCCCTTGAATCCACCAACTCTGTCCAAGTGACTCCCACAGTCCAGTGACTCTTCAGTCCAAGTTTGATGGAGGTAAGTCCTTGCCTCCCCACGCCAGACTGCATTGTTGGTAACCGCAACTTTTGCAACTTCTCTAGCCCCTGTACACTTCCGGCGGAAATCCTTTGTGCACAGCCAAGCCTCTGTCCACGGCACTCTAACCTGCATTGCACGACTTTCTAAGTTGGTCTCCGGCGACGTGGGACTCCTTTGTGTAACTTCGGGTGAGCACCATTTCACGCATCCTTGTAGTGCATGTTTCTGGCACTTCTCCGGGTGCTACCTGCTGCTAAGAGGGCTCCTTGTCTTGCTCGACGTCCCCTCTACCTCCTGGGCCAATGTGCGACCTCCTGGTCCCTCCTGGGCCACAGCAGCTTCCAGAAACACCAACCGCATGATTTGCAGCTAGCAAGGCTTGTTGGCATTCTTTTGGCGGGAAAACACTTCTTCACGACTCTCCACGGCGAGAGGGATCCGTCCACCAAAGGGGAAGTCTCTAGCCCTTTTCGTTCCTGCAGAAACCTCAGCTTCTTCTGTCCAGTAGAGGCTTCTTTGCACCCACAGCTGGCATTTCCTGGGCATCTGCCCATCTCCGACTTGCTTGTGACTTTTGGACTTTGTCCCCTTGTTCCACAGGTACCCTAGATTGGAAATCCATCGTTGTTGCATTGTTGGTTTGTGTCTTTCCTGCATTATTCCTCTATCACGACTTCTTTGTCTTTGGGGGAACTTTAGTGCACTTTGCACTCACTTTTCAGGGTCTTGGGGTGGGCTATTTTTCTAACCCTCACTATTTTCTAATAGTCCCAGCGACCCTCTACAACAGAGGTCTTCAAACTGGGGGGCAGGCCCCCCTTGGGGGGGCCTCAAGTGATGCCAGGGGGGGCGCCAAACTCTGGCCAAAAGAAATATTATACAGATAACATGCCTTTGTTTTAAGCAAAAGCATGTTATTGCAGTTTTAAAAAGGTAACAATACTTAACTGCAATGTTTAAATAGGTTTAGACCTATTTAAACATTGCCATCTTTCTAAAATAATTGTCAAAAATTCTGAGGGGGGGGCCCAATGATTTTTATTTTTCAATTGGGGGGGGCGCGGCATTAACAAGTTTGAAGACCACTGCTCTACAAGGTCACATAGGTTTGGGGTCCATTTGTGGTTCGCATTCCACTTTTGGAGTATATGGTTTGTGTTGCCCCTATCCCTATGTGTCTCCATAGCATCCTATTGTAACTATACATTGTTTGCACTGTTTTCTAAGACCATACTGCATATTTTTAGTACTGTGTACATATAACTTGTGTATATTTGCTATCCTCACTCTGAGGGTACACTCTGAGATACTTTGGCATATTGTCATAAAAATAAAGTACCTTTATTTTTAGTATAACTGTGTATTGTGTTTTCTTATGATATAGTGCAAGTGACACTTGTGGCACTGTAGTGGCTTCACACGTCTCCTAGTTCAGCCTAAGCTGCTCTGCTAAGCTACCATTATCTATCAGCCTATGCTGCTAGACACCCTATACACTAATAAGGGATAACTGGGCCTGGTGCAAGGTGCAAGTACCCCTTGGTACTCACTACAAGCCAGTCCAGCCTCCTACACACTGACATAAACAAATGAAAAGCAGTGGGAAGGCTTAAAGCCCACACAGTATATTCAACATGTCTCAAAGAGACAGCACAAGTGCTATCTAGGCTTGACATAAAAAACTGAGCAGAGCTGGAATGCTCTGCAAATGTAAAATAAGCTTTGCCAAACACAAGCAGGAAACTAAGAGAAAAATACTGCTCCAAAATGAACCGATAAGCACCAAAGTGGAAAGATACCAGTTGTTATGCGATGCTCCCTGGGAGGAAACAAATGACAACAAGGAGGGAAAAAGAGAAAAGATTAACCACTAGCAAGCAAGCATTTTTACAGGACAATCAAAGTAACAAATAAAAAGGTCATGGCTGCGCTGTAAGCCCAAAAAGTGTGTACAACATGTCTTGAAGAGACAGCGCAAGCACTGCCTGGGCTCAACCTAAAAACACTCCTTCCATTGAGGCAGCCTCCTCAGTTGGCGCCTGTCCCTTCTCGTTTTGTTCAGGAGCCTAACAGACCAAGCCAAATGTGACCTCCCTTTTAAATCTGCTACTGCTCCAGAGGCCTCCCTCTTCTCAAACATCTGATAGCAGACCTTTCAGGCATATTTATCACTCAATTCCATCACTACCTTTCCCCCTACATTTCATGAGAAGGTGGTTGATACTCCACTTTCTACATACTTGGGGATACAATTTGCTAGATCCTTCTAAAGTGGGTTTCAGAACCACTAGCAGTACGAGGACTGTGCTTTTATCTGCAGCTAATAAGCTTTGTCCATGGTCAGAACGGGTTACACAGCAACCAGGCCGTGCCTGATGGGCTGGTCTGACAAATCAGTGTGTGGGCTGTTTTTTTTGTAGTGTTTGAGCCAGTTTATGGCCAGGTGGGCCAGTTTCTGTGTTGATTTACTTCATATTCAAACATGGTCTGCAGCAAGCACAAATCCGTACAATCTTTCAGTCCTTGTAAAAAAAAATATATAGTTTGTCATTACATGTTCATAACTGGCCTGAAATGTGGGCAACCGTTTTAGCTATATGAGTTTGTAATGGGGGACACTTTTATTTTGCTGCCCGGGCCTATATTTTGTCCCAGTCTAACATTGTCTTTGTCTTGATCATGTTTGGGGTGCCTCTGCCACCCTGAACTTCTTGACTTGTCAGCGCCTTCTCATGCTGTTCTTGTTAACCATATGTTGGTGTGCGCTCAATGAGTTCTGCTACTTTGTTACTGCCAGACGAAGCTTCTTTGTTGCTGCCAGACCCAAAGCTGTTTATCTCCCTGACTTGAGTCTGGTGCGCCCCAAGTCCTTGAGTCTGAAACTGTTTCGTATAAGCATGTTGCCATTTATTGGCCTCTGGACTGTACAAAATGTGTTACACTGATGATGCACAAATGTGTCCTGTGCCCACTCAAGCAATATAGCATTGAGTTGATCCAGCTTATGTTCCTGCATGAGATCCATCTCCAAATAGAAGTAAGAAACTGTGTGAAACATAATATCAACAAAGCCAAGGCAATCCTACTTGGCAAGTGATCATTCTCTTAGCGATTTCTGACCTGGGAATCCACTTTCACTATATCAGTCAGAAATCTTGGTATCAGGAGCCCTCCATAACCTGTCAGATTAACCGCCTCTATGCCTCCTGCTTTTCTGAAGCAGGAGTACCCATTCAAAATATTATGGAAGGTTTTACCTTGGTTTCCAATTGCAAAGGGGAATATAATGATTCAGACACTTGTCACTCTTACGTAGACTATGGGACGGCCCCATACTTGCCTCTATCATTGTACCTAACACAAGGGCTCCAGGTTATCCAGAATACTGCTGCTTGGCTGCTACTTAGGACAAGATTTACTATTTTATGAGGTAGAGTTGTGTCTCTTATATGGCACAGCCAAGAAGTAAAATTCTTTTTGGCATTTTGCAGGAAAGTAGCCTCTTTCTAGCACGGGTACCCCCACATTTCGCCTGTTTGTCAGAGTGTTTGACTGTGTCTACTGGGATCCTGCTAATCAGGATCCCAGTAGTTATGCTCTCTCCCTTAAATTATGGTTATACGATACTGGTAATCCAGTATTCCACCCACAATTGGCATACTGGTGCCCCCTTATGAGTCCCCAGTATATGGTACCTAGGTACCAGGGCATTGGGGCTAATGGGGATCCCTATGGGCTGTAGCCTTTCTTTTGCCACCCATAGGGAGCCCATGCAAAGGCTTCTACAGGACTGCCATTGCAGCCTGTTGGAAATGGTTCATGCACCCTTTCACTGACATTCACACTGCACCAGGTCACTTATACGTCATCCCTATTGCAGGCGTTTCAGCCCTGAGGACAGGGTGCAGAGTACCTGTGTGTAAGGGCATCCCTGCACTAGCAGAGGTGCCCCCACAACCTCCAGCATCATTTTCCCAGATTTCGGGGATGCCATTTTACGCAGGTCACCACCTATGTCCAGCTTCACAATGGTAACTCTGAATATGGCCATGTTTTTCCTCACACATGTTGGAATCATACCCAAGGCTTTTGCAAGCATTGGTTTTATGATTCCATGCACTCCGGGGGCTCTGTAGAAGACCACCAGTATTGCTGTTACAGCCTTCTGAGGTTTTCCAGGCAGCCCCATCTGCTGCCACCTCAAAGACAAGTTTCTGCCCTCCTGTTGCTTGAGCAGCTCAAGCCCAGGAAGGCAGAACAAAGGATTTCCCTTGGGAGAGGGATGTTACACCCTCTCCCCTTAGAAATAGGTGTTACACGGATGGGAGGGGTAGCCTCCTAGAGTCTGGAAATGCTTTGAAGGGCACAGATGGTGCCCTCTTTGCATAATCCAGTCTACACTGGTTCAGGGACCCCCGTCCCTGCTCTGGCATGAAACTGGACAAAGGAAAGGGGAGTGACCATTCCCCTGTCCATCACCACCTTAGGGGTGGTGCTCAGAGCTCCTCCAGAGGGCCCCTGGGTTTTACCATCTTGGATTCCAAGGTAGCAGGGAACTCTGGGAGCATCTGAGTGGCCAGTGCCAGCAGGTGACATCAGAGCCCTCCCCTGATAGTTGCTTGCCTGTGTAGCTGACTAAGCCCCCTTTCATGGCTATTTAGGGTCTCTATCTTGGGTGGTTCTTCAGATGTGGATTGCAAGACTGCAGCAGGAATCCTCTGCATCCTTTACTTCACCTTCTTACCAAAGAAACCACATCTGTACCCTCCAGGAACTCTACAACTGCAACAAAGCAAAGACACCTTCTGCAACATTGTATCTTCAGCTCCTGCCAGGAACTGCAACTGTTTCCCAGTCGTGCATCTTCAGAGGACAGCCAGTATTCATCCTGCACCAGAAGAACAAAGGATTCCCCCTTGAAGTGAAGGAGTCACTTCCCTGCTTCAGCAGGCACCCCTCTGCAGCAACGATCAGTGGCTTTGGTCCCCTCTCCTGATAAAGGGTGTGGATCTAGCATCACAGGTGGTGGACTGAAATGGTCCTGATGGTCCTGATGTCCAACTGTCCAATTTTGGTGGAGGTAAGAGCTTGCCTCCCCACGCAAGACAGTACCCCATGTACAGCGTGGTTTGCAATTTCCAAGGCTTGTTGGCATGTTTCCATGTACTTCTTTATGCACCCTGCAGCTTTGGCCCCCAGCACTTCTTCCTGTGAGGCACAGTTTCTGTGTGGTTCTCCGGCAGCATGGGATCCCTTTGTGTAGTGTTGCATGGGCCTCCTTTTGCACCTTCTTTGTCCCCGTTCTATGGGGCTACTGTGTACGCTGCCTGGTCTTCTGAAGGCTCTCTGAGTTGCTGAGAGCTCCCTCTGATTCCCCCTCCTGGGTAGAGTCCACCAGGTCCCTGCTGGTCCCAGGCTGCACCATTTTCCGCTAACTTCGAGCCTTGCATGTGCCGAGGCTTGTTTTCGGAATCCAGTGACAAAAACCCGACTGCAATCATCCATCCGGCATGGGACATCATCTGCACCAACCAGGAACCCGCATCCATCTTCTTGGGTGCAGCACTGACTGTTGCTCATTACCGGTGGTTCTTCTTTTGTACCTTCATCCAGGTTAGCAGGGGCTCCTGTTCTCCCTGGACTCTTCTGTGCTACTTGGACTTGGTCCCCTTCTTCCACAAGTCTTCAGGTCCAGGAAACCACTGTTGGTGTCTTGCAGTCTCTTCTGGTTCTTGCATAACCTTCTTTCTTGTGTTCTTGTGTATTCTAGGAAAGTTACTGTGATTTACTCCTGCATTCCTGGGCCCAGGGGTGGGTTCTATTACTTGCCTTTGGTATTTTCTAATCCTCCCAGCGTTCCTCTACACAACACACTTGCCTAGGTGGGAAACCGACTTTCGCATTCCACTTTTTTAGTATATGGTTTGTGTGCCCCAGGCCCATTGCTATCTATTGTGATTTTTACTAATTGCGCTGTTTTTACAGCTATTTCTGCATGCTAGTGTATATAATTTGTGCATTACTTACCTTCTAAGGGAGTATAGTCTCTATGGTATTTTAGGCATTTGTGTCACCTAAATGAAGTACCTTTATTTTTGTAACACTGAGTATTTTCTTTCATGTGTGTGAGTACTGTGTGACTACAGTGGTATGGCATGAGCTTTGCATGTCTCATAGTTAGGCCTTAGCTGCTCAGCTACAGCTACCCGTAGAGAGCCTGGCTTCTAGACACTGTCTAAATTTCACTAATGAGGGATAACTGGACCTGGTATAAGGTGTATGTACCTTAGGTACCCACTACAAAGCAGATCAGCCTCCTACACATTTACAAACCATGTGAAGCCACTTTGCATGGATCTGTGCCGCTTAGTAAATACAAAATAACACAAGGTATTGTGTACTCCTGGTTTGAGTCACATTTGCAATGTGTGGCATTACATGGGTGAACAAGGGGTTCTCCAATGCATCTAACCATGGATTTCGGTGAAAAGTCAGATTTGTAAATACTTGCAAACCTTGGTTTGTGGCAAAATGGTGAGCTTACCCGACAGTATCTTAACTATGAGAAATTTCTTAATTTCTCCTACTTACTTCCTCTTTCCATGTGTGCTACATCCTGCAGCACACATGGAAAGAACAATGTGCCTCTAAGAATTATTTGTGTGCAAAAATACAATAAGTATATGTATATACACATTTCTAATAATAATTGAATAAAAAAGTAATTATTCGATATATATTAAAATATTAAATGAAATCTTGAAAGCATTTATTAAAATTCTTATTACTCAAAAAAGGTACAAAATAAAAATAAAAAAATCATAAAATTACAATACAGATATATTGTATACTAAAATCATAGAAAAAATATTACAACAAAAATATCAAAACAACCACAATATAAAATATAACTAATATTCAAAAATGCTAAGCTAAAAATATTTAATACAAAGGTAAATATACAATACTACAAACAATTACATTTGATTAAAATTAAAATTAAAATGTAAACTTAAATGAAACAAAATTAATAATTGAACTTCAACCAAAAAAAGTTAAAACATTTTCAAATCTTGGAGGAACAAAATATATTATTTTGACTCCACATTAAGGACCTCATTACAACTTTGGAGGTCCGATGAGCTGACCACCAAAGCCATGAGGAGGAGACCGCCATCAGCCTGGCAGCCTCCTCCAGCCCCATTCCTTTGGGCTGACCAGTGAAAGCCTCCTATTAGGTAGTTTCCACCCATCAGCCCAGTGGAAAAAATGCCACAGCATTGGCCTTGGCTCCCTTAGGGGAGCTGAGGCCAATGTTGTTGCACAACAGCACCCTCGGAATGCTGAGGCTGCTTGTAGGGGGACCCAGTCATGGGCTGTTCAGTGACCCCGTGGCCTCCAGCACTTTTGCCATCCTTTCTATGTCAGGAACCTCGCCATGGAAAGGCTGGAGAAAAGTCAACTCATGATCAACACTGCGGTGCTGCCATGGACACCACGGTTGTTGAGGACTAATCTGGCCACCGTCGTGGTGAATCCATTTTAGTTTCCCCTTGGGACACTGACGTCATCCTAGCTTTTGGCTTGCAGGCCCATGCCCCGTCACCTAGTGATCTTTCATCTACTTTACCTTGCTCTGTTTTATTTCATTTATTTTATTATTTCTTTTTTTAAGAAATGTTTTAGTTTTCATTCTCAGTGCCATTCTGAGAATGCATCATTATCGGCGTCACTATCAGTGATACACATAGGTATTTTTATCATGACCCTTTCCCACTTATGTGTGATAGGAACATCATGCACACTTGCTAGGGATTGTTTATGCAATTGCCAACAACAAGTCTGCCACATTATCAGTTTTTTAGGAACATACCTGTGTCAGGGATCCTACATGATCTGTAAAAATACACCTCAGGCGGACAAGGTCATTAGAAGGTTTCCTTCCATATGCCATCTATGCTGCACATCATCTTGATGCAGAACTCAGCCTTTGTGTCATCTTGGAGTCTGACCTAGAGACCTCATTCCAAGGTAACAAGGGTTGGGGAGCATTTCTCATGGAAATGATGCTATCAGATCAGGTTTATCACACTTGTTCCATTAAGGATAGAGATTATGTTTCCTTGGTTAGGAATTGTATATCTCATGTTTATTGTAAGATGGTAGGGGTTTGTATATTCACAACTCTCATCTTCACAATTCTGCTTCTGTTACTGTTCATGACCCTAAACATTGCAGCACACGCATTTTACCGTAGATTGAAGTCTTTTCATTAAATATATTGAAAATTCTCCAGCATCCCCTTCATTGCCTTTGTGTGTATGAGTCTTGTTGCTAACAAGAGAAAAGTGTAACTTCTGTTGTAGCACGATTTCCCTGAGAGGTCTCACCTTAAGTCCATGCGTAAGGCTGCCAGAAATCATCTTTGCTTTCTGAGTTTTGGTGACTGCTTGTGATCCGGGAGGGTATTCATCCCTAAACCAGCAGTCTCGCTAAGGAGCTGGAGTCCAACTACAACACCGTCACCCCACTGCGGTCCATGATCCTGGCAGTGGTGGTGGTCCAACCGCCAGGGTCATAATCTGGTGGTAAGACTGCCAGGAGTGTGGCCACTGCGAGTTTGGCGGCCTCATGACTATCAAACTAGTATTGAGGCCCTAAGTAACAGTAGAGAAACTATTGGACTTTGGAGGGCCCACATTTGTTTTTCACAGTAGAGGAAGGGTTGGACTTTAGAGGAGTAAATTGTATATTTCCCACTCAAATCTAAGCTATATTAGGGAAAGAGCTCTAACCTAAGTAACTTTAAAGCATATTTACTATTTCTCCTTCAACTTAGACAATGGTAGGAAAAGCATTTGACTTTGGATGGGGTACCTTACTATCTTCAATTCAACGTAAGTTATAATTGGGAAAGAGTTGGGGAAATACATAACAATTAATATAAAATATTTACTTAAAATCACAACATGAAAAGTACTATAAATACACTCCAAAAAATTTAAAATAATAACAGAAATCACTAAAATGCACTTGAGCCAATAATGTCAAATGTAAATATAACAAAAACAAACAAAACAATTTAAACAATTTTTACCAAACAAAAAACACGCAAAATGTATCGCAAAAACACTTCTTACTGCACCCCCTTACAATTCAAATAACCCATAATAAATCTGATATAACACTAGCTAAAATAAAAAAATTAAAACAAATATTACAAATTACAAACAATTCCAGAACTTCAAAAATACAAAAACATTTTGTATCAAAATTGAGTAAATCAATTATTTATAACAATTACATAATTCACAAAATTAATAATGTAATTATTCAATTACAATAAAAAATAACAATTTGTATGAATTTAAATCGTTTAACCATTTTATAATCCACATAACTCATAGTTTAACAATCACATTAAAATATTTTGTAAATGGTATGTGTGAGAAAGTAGCCTCTTTCTAGCCTTGTTACCTCCACTTTTGGCCTGTTTGTGAGAATATGTCAGGGTGTTTTCACTGTCTCACTGGGATCCTGCTAGCCAGGGCCCAGTGCTCATAGTGAAGACTCTATGTTTTCAGTATGTTTGTTATGTGTCACTGGGACCCTGCTAGCCAGGACCCCAGTGCTCATAAGTTTGTTACCTATATGTATGTGTTACCTGTGCGATGCCTAACTGTCTCACTGAGGCTATGCTAACCAGAACCTCAGTGGTTATGCTCTCTCTTTACAAATTGTCACTAACAGGCTAGTGACCAATTTCACCAATTCACATTGGCATACTGGAACACCCTTATAATTGCCTAGTATATGGTACTGAGGTACCCAGGGTATTGGGGTTCCAGGAGATCCCTATGGGCTGCAGCATTTCTTTTGCCACCCATAGGGAGCTCTGACAATTCTTACTCAGGCCTGCCACTGCAGTCTGAGTGAAATAACATCCACGTTATTTCACAGCCATTTACCACTGCATTTAAGTAACTTATAAGTCACCTATATGTCTAACCTTTACCTGGTAAAGGTTGGGTGCTAAGTTACTTAGTGTGTGGGCACCCTGGCACTAGCCAAGGTGCCCCCACATCGTTCAGGGCAAATTCCCCGGACTTTGTGAGTGCGGGGCACCATTACACGCGTGCCCTATACATAGGTCACTACCTCTGTATAGCGTCACAATGGTAACTCCGAACATGGCCATGTAACATGTCTAAGATCATGGAATTGTCACCCCAATGCCATTCTGGCATTCGGGAGACAATTCCATGATCCCTCGAGTCTCTAGCACAGACCCGGGTACTGCCAAACTACCTTTCCCGGGGTTTCACTGCAGCTGCTGTTGCTGGTAACCCCTCAGACAGGTTTCTGCCCTCCTGGGGTCCAGCCAGGCTTGGCCCAGGAAGGCAGAACAAAGGACTTCCTCAGAGAGAGGGTGTTACACCCTCTCTCTTTGGAAAAAGGTGTCAGGGCTGGGGAGGAGTAGCTTCCCCCAGCCTCTGGAAATGCTTTGATGGGCACAGATGGTGCCCATCTCAGCATAAGCCACTGTACACCGGTTCAGGGATCCCCCAGCCCTGCTCTGGCGCAAAACTGGACAAAGGAAAGGGGAGTGACCACTCCCCTGACCTGCACCTCCCAGGGTAGGTGCCCAAAGCTCCTCCAGTGTGCTGTAGACCTCTGCCATCTTGGAAACAGAGGTGCTGCTGGCACACTGGACTGCTCTGAGTGGCCAGTGCCAGCAGGTGACGTCAGAGACTCCTTCTGATAGGCTCTTACCTGTGTTGCTAGCCTATCCTCCTTCCTAGGTAGCCAAACCTCCTTTTCTGGCTATTTAGGGTCTCTGCTTTGGGGAATTCTTTAGATAACGAATGCAAGAGCTCATCAGAGTTCCTCTGCATCTCTCTCTTCACCTTCTGCCAAGGAATCGACCGCTGACTGCTCAGGACGCCTGCAAAACCGCAACAAAGTAGCAAAGACGACTACTGCAACCTTGTATCGCTGATCCTCACACCTTCTCGACTGTTTTCCTGGTGGTGCATTCTGTGGGGGTAGTCTGCCTCCTCTCTGCACTAGAAGCTCCAAAGAAATCTCCCGTGGGACGATGGAATCCTCCCCCTGCAACCGCAGGCACCAAAAGAACTGCATCACCAGTCCTCTGGGTCCCCTCTCAGCATGACGAGCGTGGTCCCTGGAACTCAGCAACTCTGTCCAAATGACTTATACAGTCCAGTGACTCTTCAGTCCAAGTTTGGTGGAGGTAAGTCCTTGCCTCCCCACGCTAGACTGCATTGCTGGGTACTGGGTGATTTGCAGCTGCTCCGGCTCCTGTGCACTCTTCCAGGATTTCCTTTGTGCACAGCCAAGCCTGTGTCCCTGACACTCTAACCTGCTGTGCACAACCTCCTGAGTTGTCCTCCGGCATCGTGGGATCTCCTTTTGTGACTTTGGGTGAGCTCCGGTTCACTCCTCTTCATAGTGTCTTTTCTGGCACTTCTGCAGGTGCTGCCTGCTTCTGTGAGGGCTCCCTATCTTGCTGGGTGCCCCCTCTGTCTCCTCACGCAAGTGGCGACATCCTGGTCCCTCCTGGGCCACAGCAGCATCCAAAAACCCTAACAACGACCATGCAGCTAGCAAGGCTTGTTTGCGGTCTTTCTGCATGGGAATACCTCTGCAAGCTTCTTCACAAAGTGGGACATCCAACCTCCAAAGGGGAAGTTCCTAGTCCTCTTCGTTCTTACAGAATCCACAGCTTCTACCATCCAGTGGCAGCTTCTTTGCACCCTCAGCTGGCATTTCCAGGGCATCTGCCCAATCTCGACTTTGTCACGACCCTTGGACTTAGTCCCCTTGTTCCACAGGTACTCTTGTCTGGAAATCCACCTTTGTTGCATTGCTGGTGTTGGTCTTCCTTGCAGAATTACCCTATCATGACTTCTGTGCTCTCTGGGGAATATAGGTGCACTTTACACCTACTTTTCAGGGTCTTGGGGTGGGCTATTTTTCTAACCCTCACTGTTTTCTTACAGTCCTAGCGACCCTCTACAAGCTCACATAGGTTTGGGGTCCATTTGTGGTTCGCATTCCACATCTAGAGTATATGGTTTGTGTTGCCCCTATACCTTTGTACTCCTATTGCAATCTACTGTAATTCTACATTGCTTGCATTACTTCCTTTTGCTATTAGTGCATATTTTTGGTATTGTGTACATATATCTTGTGTATATTTGGCATCCTCATACTGAGGGTACTCACTGAGATACTTTGCATATTGTCATAAAAATAAAGTACCTTTATTTTTACTATATCTGTGTATTGTGTTTTCTTATGATATTGTGCATATGACACCAGTGGTATAGAAGGAGCTTTGCATGTCTCTTAGTTCAGCCTAAGCTGCTCAGCTATAGCTAACTTCTATCAGCCTAAGCTGCTGGAAACACCTCTTCTACACTAATAAGGGATAACTGGTCCTGGTACAGAGTGTAAGTACCCCTTGGTACCCACTACAAGCCAGGCCAGCCTCCTACATTGGTTGTGCAGCGGTGAAATAAGTATTTGTAACTACTTACCTCTTTGTCACTTTGTACTTTTCATAAGAGAATAATATACAAAACAAGTTCAGTGTATGTACACCTAACTAAAAAGTTTTGCTTTTCTTCTCTTACTCTATTTACTAAGTGCTGAAAAGTACCTCTAAACTTTCAAAAAGTTTCTAAAAAGTTGAACAAGTTTTATTCTGTTCCTTAAAAAGTTCTGAAACGTTTTCTTTCTTTTTCTGTCCCTTAAACCTTTTTCTCTCATGTCTGGTACAGGTCCTACTCTTGATCTGGCCAGCACTGCTTATGACAACCTTAGCTGGAAAGGTGTGAGGTGTCTCTGCATTGATAGAGGTTTAGGGGTAGGGAAGAATCCCTCTAGAGAATTGATGATTAACATGCTCATTGAAAATGATAAGGCCTTAGCTGTCACATCTGTTGAGAAGTTAGGAGATGGTTCACACTCTGATTCTGGGGCAGCCCCAGCAAGAATGTTAGATGGTATTCTTTCCAACTTGCCCCTTAGCAGACCACCTAGCATAACTGGTATTGAGATGAGTTCTCGTCACAGTAGGGATATCAGAGTGCCAACTGTTAGGGACATTTCTCCCTCTGTTCATTCACATGATTCTTCTGTGTCAAAGCATGCCCAACCCACCCACCCTGATGATAGAATGTTTGAAAGGGAGCTCAGTAGATTGACAGTGGAAGAGTCCAGGCTGAAGCTTAAACAGCAACAGCTGGCTCTAGACAGGGAATCTTTAGACTTAGAAAAAGAAAGACAGAAGTTGGGGTTAGGACCCCATGGTGGCAGCAACAGTATTACAGATAGTAATTCTGTAAAAGAGCATGATTCTAGGAATCTGCATAAGATAGTTCCCCCTTACAAGGAGGGGGATGACATTAACAAGTGGTTTGCTGCATTTGAGAGGGCCTGTGTTGTACAGGGGGTCCCTCAAAGGCAGTGGGCTGCTATCCTATGGCTATCTTTCAGTGGAAAGGGTAGGGATAGGCTCCTACTGTGAAGGAAAGTGATGCCAATAGTTTTACAGTTTTAAAGAATGCACTCTTGGATGGTTATGGCTTAACCACTGAACAATACAGGATTAAGTTCAGAGAAACCAAAACAGAGTCTTCACAAGACTGGGTAGACTTTGTTGACCATTCAGTGAAGGCCTTGGAGGGGTGGTTACATGGCAGTAAAGTTTCTGACTATGAAAGCCTGTATAATCTGATCCTGAGAGAGAATATTCTGAATAACTGTGTGTCTGATTTGTTACACCAATATCTAGTGGACTCAGATCTGACCTCTCCCCAAGAAGTGGGAAAGAAGGCAGACAAATGGGTCAAAACAAGAGTGACCAGAAAAGTTCATACAGGTGGTGACAAGAATGGCAAGAAGAAAGATGGTGAGAAATCTCAGGATAAGCATGGGGATAAGGGTAAAACCAAAGATCCTTCTTCAAATCCTAAACACTCTTCAGGGGGTGGGGATAAAACACATTTTCCTCTTCTTCACAACCTGCACACATTAAAAAGCCTTGGGCCAATATTTATACTTTTTGACGCACAACTGGGCCAACACAGTTGTGCGTCAAAAATTTTACCGCCGGCTAACTCCATTCCAAAGCGCCATGCGGGCGCCTTATTTATTGGATGACGTTAGCCGGCGCTGCGGACTGGTGTGTCAAAAAAAATTACTCACACCAGGCAGCGCCGGCGTGGGGGAAGATGGCGCTTGGGCGTTAAAAAATGGGGCAAGTCAGGCTGAGGCAAAATTTTCACCTCAACCCGATTTGCGCCATTTTTTTCGACGCCCAACCCCCATTGAAATGACTCCTGTCTTAGCAAAGACAGGAGTCATGCCCCCTTGCCCAATGGCCATGCCCAGGGGACTTATGTCCCCTGGGCATGGTCATTGGGCATAGTGGCATGTAGGGAGGCACAAATCAGGCCTCCCTATGCCACAAAAAAAAATCAAAAAAATATACTTACCTGAACTTACCTTAACTTCCCTGGGATGGGTCCCTCCATCCTTTGGTGTCCTCCTGGGGTGGGCAAGGGTGGCAGGGGGTGTTCCTGGGGGCATGGGAGGGCACCTCTGGGCTCCTTCTGAGCCCACAGGTACCTTAACGCCTGCCCTGACCCAGGTGTTAAAAAACGGCGCCCATCAGGCTGGGCGCCGTTTTTTAAGGCCTGCCCCCTCCTGTGCGTCAAAATGACGTCACAGTATAAATATGGGGCACAGGCCTTAAAGTCATTTTTTAGAAGGGAACGCCTACCTTGCATATAATTAACGCAAGGCAGGTTCACCCTTCTAAAAAATGGCGCACATGGTGGAACTTTGACGCCCGCTGCGTCGGACGTCAAAGTATAAATATGGGGCAGTGTTTGCGCCGAATGTGCGTCAAAAATTTTGACGCACATTCGTCGCAAACAGAGTATAAATATGCCCCTTGGTGCTTTGTCTGTAAAAATAAAGGCCATAGTCCAGGGGATACGTCCTGTCCAGGTAAACCCCCTGAGCCTACCACCACCAATACATCAAGCTCTAGTGCCCCTAGCAGTAGCGGTACTAGTGGTGGGACTGCTGGCAACAGTCAAACTAAAGGTGTAGTTGGGTTCACTTATGGGTCCATCATAGAAACTGGGGTAGTCAGTCCCAAGACAGTTTCTGTCACACCTAGTGGCATTGGCCTTGCCACACTGGCTGCTTGTCCCCTTACAATGGATAAGTACAGGCAGACAGTTTCAATAAATGGTGTTGAGGCCCAGGCATACAGGGACACAGACGCCAGTATCACTTTGGTGACTGAAAACCTCGTGGCTCCTGAACAACACATCATTGGACAACAGTATAAGATTATTGAAGTCCATAACTCCACTAAGTTTCTTCCCTTAGCTATAGTTCAGCTTAGTTGGGGTGGAGTTACTGGCCCTAAGCAGGTGGTAGTATCACATAGCTTACCTGTAGACTGTCTCTTAGGTAATGACCTAGAGGCCTTAGGTTGGGCTGATGTAGAGTTTTATACCCATGCAGCCATGCTGGGTATCCCTCAGGAATTGTTCCCTCTTATTTCTACTGAAATGAAAAAGCAAAGGAGAGAAGGCCTGAAAACTCTGGATCCCTCTCCAACAACAGGTAAAAAGGGTATCACAGTATCCCCTAACCATCCTGCCATTCAGGATACCATTCCTGTGGTGGGAGAAACCTCTCCTGGGGTGGCACCTATTCCAAGGGAATTATCAGCTGGCATAGCTGTACACCCTGAGGTAGAAGTTCCTCTCTGTGGGATAACTAACATTGGTCAGAAAAAGAGCACCATTTTAGTTAACATGGAACATCCCTCCAACCCTCCCAGAGAAACTTTAGTGCAGAAACCCTACACTGCCTCACAATACTTAGGACAGCAACCCTGCCCTAGTGTGGAGCTCATAGGACAGCATCCTTGCCCTGCTCCAAACCAAGAGAAACAGCATCCCTGTTCTCTCTTCCAGCCATATGGACAAAGTTTTTGCCCAGCTATGGCTTTACTGAGACAGCATCCCTGTCTGGCATTCTCATCACTAGAAATAGGTCCAGTGGACAATTCCCACTGCTCTAAACTAAAACTTACTGATAGAAACTCTGAAAATATATCTTCACATTGTTGCTTAGCTAAAAAACTTCAAACAGGGTAGTGTACATCCCCACAGGGAAGTAACCATATAGTGAATGATAAAGGGAGTAACCAGTCTATTGCAGAGCTACTCTCTACTTATCACCACTTAGATAATAAAGTCTCAACTGGCCAAGGTTAGCCTTATTGTCCTTCGTTTGGGGGGGGGGGAGGGTTGTGTGAGAAAGTAGCCTCTTTCTAGCCTTGTTACCCCAACTTTTGGCCTGTTTGTGAGTATATGTCAGGGTGTTTTCACTGTCTCACTGGGATCATGCTAGCTAGGGCCCAGTGCTCATAGTGAAGAGCCTATGTTTTCAGTATGTTTGTTATGTGTCACTGGGACCCTGCTAGCCAGGACCCCAGTGCTCATAAGTTTGTGACCTATATGTATGTGTTCCCTGTGTGATGCCTAACTGTCTCACTGAGGCTCTGCTAACTAGAACCTCAGTCGTTATGCTCTATCTTTACAAATTGTCACTAACAGGCTAGTGACCAATTCACATTGGCATACTGGAACACCCCTATAATTCCCTAGTATATGGTACTGGGGTACCCAGGGTATTGGGGTTCCAGGAGATCCCTATGGGCTGCTGCATTTCTTTTGCCACCCATAGGGAGCTCTGACAATTCTTACACAGGCCTGCCACTGCAGCCTGAGTGAAATAGCGTCCACGTTATTTCACAGCCATTTACCACTGCACTCAAGTAACTTATAAGTCACCTATATGTCTAGCCTTTACCTGGTAAAGGTTGGGTGCTAAGTTACTTAGTGTGTGGGCACCCTGGCACTAGCCAAGGTGCCCCCACATCGTTCAGGGCAAATTCCCCGGACTTTGTGAGTGCGGGACACCATTACACGTGTGCACTATACATAGGTCACTACCTATGTATAGCGTCACAATGGTAATTCCGAACATGGCCATGTAACATGTCTAAGATCATGGCATTGGGGAGACAATTCCATGATCCTCCGAGTCTCAAGCACAGACCCGGGTACTGCCAAACTACCTTTCCCAGGGTTTCACTGCAGCTGCTGGCAACCCCTCAGACAGGTTTCTGTCCTCCTGGGGTCCAGCCAGGCTTGGCCAAGGAAGGCAGAACAAAGTACTTCCTCAGAGAGAGGGTGTTACACCCTCTCTCTTTGGAAAAAGGTGTCAGGGATGGGGAGGAGTAGCCTCCCCCAGCCTCTGGAAATGCTTTGATGGGCACAGATGGTGCCCATCTCTGCATAAGCCAGTCTACACCGGTTCAGGGATCCCCCAGCCCTGCTCTGGCGCGAAACTGGACAAAGGAAAGGGGAGTGACCACTCCCCTGACCTGCACCTCCCAGGGAAGGTGACCAAAGCTCCTCCAGTGCGCTCCAGACCTCTGCCATCTTGGAAACAGAGGTGATGCTGGCACACTGGACTGCTCTGAGTGGCCAGTGCCAGCAGGTGACGTCAGAGACTCCTTCTGATAGGCTCTTACCTGTGTTGCTAGCCTATCCTCCTTCCTAGGTAGCCAAACCTCCTTTTCTGGCTATTTAGGGTCTCTGCTTCGGGGAATTCTTTAGATAACGAATGCAAGAGCTCATCAGATTTCCTCTGCATCTCTCTCTTCACCTTCTGCCAAGGAATCGACCACTGACTGCTCAGGACGCCTGCAAAACTGCAACAAAGTAGCAAAGACGACTACTGCAACCTTGTATCACTGATCCTGCCACCTTCTCGACTGTTTTTCCTGGTGGTGCATGCTGTGGGGGTAGTCTGCCTCCTCTCTGCACTAGAAGCTCCGAATAAATCTCCCGTGGGACAAAGGAATCCTCCCCCTGCAACCGCAGGCTCCAAAAGAACTGCATCACAGGTCCTCTGGGTCCCCTCTCAGCACAACGAGCGTGGTCCCTGGAACTCAGCAACTCTGTCCAAGTGACTCCCACAGTCCAGTGACTCTTCGGTCCAAGTTTGGTGGAGGTAAGTCCTTGCCTCCCCACGCTAGACTGCATTGCTGGGTACCGCGTGATTTGCAGATGCTCCGGCTTGTGCACTCTTCCAGGATTTCCTTTGTGCACAGCCAAGCATGGGTCCCCGCACTCTAACCTGCAGTGCACAACCTCCTGAGTTGTCCTCCGGGGTCGTGGGATCTCCTTTTGTGACTTCGGGTGAGCTCCAGTTCACTCCTCTTGCCTGTTCTGGCACTTCTGCGGGTGCTGCCTGCTTCTGTGAGGGCTCCCTATCTTGCTGGGTGCCCCCTCTGTCTCCTCACATAAGTGGCGACATCATGGTCCCTCCTGGGCCACAGCAGCATCCAAAAACCCTGACCGTGACCCTTGCAGCTAGCAAGGCTTGTTTGCGGTCTTTCTGCGTGGTAACACCTCTGCAAGTTTCTTCACGACGTGGGACATCCATCCTCCAAAGGGGAAGTTCCTAGTCCTCTTCGTTCTTGCAGAATCCACAGCTTCTACCATCCGGTGGCAGCATCTTTGCACCCTCAGCTGGCATTTCCTGGGCATCTGCCCAATCTTGACTTTGTTGCGACTCTTGGACTTGGTCCCCTTGTTCCACAGGTACTCTCGTCCAGAAATCCACCTTTGTTGCATTGCTGGTGTTGGTCTTCCTTGCAGAATCCCCCTATCACGACTTCTGTGCTCTCTGGGGAACATAGGTGCACTTTACACCTACATTTCAGGGTCTTGGGGTGGGCTATTTTTCTAACCCTCACTGTTTTCTTACACTCCCAGCGACCCTCTACAAGCTCACAGAGGTATGGGGTCCATTTGTGGTTCGCATTCCACTTCTGGAGTATATGGTTTTTGTTGCCACTATACCTATGTGCTCCTATTGCAATCTACTGTAATTCTACATTGCTTGCATTACTTCCATTTGCTATTACTGCATATTTTTGGTTTTGTATACATATATCTTGTGTATATTTGGCATTCTCATACTGAGGGTACTCACTGAGATACTTTGGCATATTGTCATAAAAATAAAGTACCTTTATTTTTAGCATATCTGTGTATTGTGTTTTCTTATGATATTGTGCATATGACACCAGTGGTATAGTAGGAGCTTTGCATGTCTCCTAGTTCAGCCTAAGCTGCTCTCCATAGCTACCTTCTATCAGCCTAAGCTGCTAGAAACACCTCTTCTACACTAATAAGGGATAACTGGACCTGGTCCAGAGTGTAAGTACCTGTTGGTACCCACTACAAGCCAGGCCAGCCTCCTACAATATGCACAAAATATAAAATAATAAACTAACTTAAATGAGTATTCTTTCTATTCTCCTACGAACCCAACTCACTAATAATAAAATAAACCTTTGTAAATATTACCAAAACAATAAAACAACTGCTGAATTAATTACAGGTAACTAACCGTGGCATATTAGTAAATTATACATACAAAATCATAAAACATTACAAATTAATAACAGAATTATTATATGATATACAAATACGTAAAAACATTTAAAACATGACGACACTACCTGCAATATTCTGTCAAGAAATTCCACAGAAATGTTTTGTTTTCATAGTGGTGGGTACCTACCAAATTACTTTTCTGCCTGTTATTGTACAGCCTGTGTCCAACTAATGGGTGTGTATACAAAATGCATGTCCTCCTAATGCACCATAGTTGTGTTTAGGTATTGAGCACATTATAAATCTTTGTACTGCAAAGTAACTGTGTGCAGGTGACAGTTGACAACTTGTGATAAGCATATTTGCACACAAGTTTTTGCCCCCGCTGAACAAGTTTCGAGGAGGGCAAAAGTTCTACCTAAAACATATTAAGTATTGCAAGCAGCCTTGAGGTATTGGACAGATTTGTGCTAGCATGGCTAATTATGCATAACATAGAAGACAGTGTGCACCATGTACTGACCTATGTACATGTGAATGGTTTTGACACTGAAGATGGTTTCGCTGTATAGTTTTCACCACAGAATGAAGGCTGCAGGTAGTATAATCTTTAGTACCTTCAAACCTTAGTTATTTTAAGTGAATAGTTGCTCTTTGGACAAGTTTTGCTTAGAGCACACTGTTCTTAGTAGATACTTTTTAATACTATGTTGTTGTCTATTTCTCATGAGAGTGTCACTGTCTGCAAATAGTGTGCTACAAAGTAGACTCTCCATAGAGTAAAGTCCCTCCTTCACAAGCCTTATTAGACCCTGGAGACCCTGTCCCCCAGGGTCACTACTACAATTAAAGGGGAGGTGGTTGTTTGGCCCCCTCCCTGAGCCATCCAGATGTCATACATAAGTCACACAGGATTGCCATCCAGATGTCAAACAGATGACAGGCAAGATTGGCAGGCAGAATTCAGACAGAATTTTCAGGCACATTTCTAGCAGAATTGTCAGGCAGATGTCAGATAAGATTGTCAGGCAGATGTCATGCAGAAGTCAGGCAGGATTGCCATCCAGATGTCAGACAGGTGTCATGCAGGATTATCAGGCAGTTTTCAGACAGATGTCAGGTAGGGTTATCAGGCAGGATTGTCAGGCAGATGTCAGTCAGGAATGTCAGACAGATGTCAGGTAGGAATGTCAGGCAGATGTCATATAGGATTGTCAGGCAGATGTCAGTGTGGATTGTCAGGCAGATGTCAGGTAGGATTGTCAAACAGATGTCAAGGAGGGTTGTTAGGCAGATGTCATACAGAAGTCAGGCAGGATTGCCACTGAGATGTCAGACTGAAGTCAGGCAGCATTGTGAGGCAAAAGTCAGGCAGGATTATCAGGCAGGTGTTAGGTTGGTGTCAGGAAGATGTCAGCTAGGATTGTCAGGCAGATGTCAGGTAGGATTGTCAGGCAGATGTCAGGTAGATGTCAGGTAGGATTGCCATTGAGATGTCAGACTGAAGTCAGGCAGCATTGGGAGGCAGAAGTCAGGCAGGATTATCAGGCAGGTGTCAGGTTGGTGTCAGGCAGATGTCAGCTAGGATTGTCAGGCAGATGTCAGGTAGGATTGTTAGGCAGATGTCAGGCAGATGTCAGGTAGGATTGTCAGGCAGATGTCAGGTAGGATTATCAATGCATTAAACATCATTACATAACTAAGCTGCTCATGACAAGAGATCTATGATGGGACAGGGAGACCGTGCACGTGGAGCACCCACAGCAGCTCGGCGACCAGCCTGATGATCACGGGTCAGGTGGGATTGAGTGGGCTGGATGGATTAGAGACGTGAACTGGTGTGCAGCAGACAGCCTCTGATCATGACACAGCAGCACTCTGTAAGCACACGCCTCTCTGTACGGGGTGGAGGTTTGGGAGAGGCTTGCTGTTCGGTGAGTCTAAATGTGCATTAGAGCTTGGCTTATGTTGGGCTTGAGGTTCCACGTGAAGCCAGAGCCCAGCATCTGGCTCGAGCTTTCAGTGGCTTGCCCACCTCTAATTTGATGTCAGTGCTTGTAATAATTCAAGTCGTGGAAGCCCTGGTGCTTCTATGCCCGAGGCTCGTGTCAGCTGCAGCAGACATTATCCCCCCTTGAAGGGTCCAATCACAAGGGGCACTCTAAATGTGGGGGAGATCAGTCTGCCTTATGTGCACCAATACTAAGGAGTGGCCTGGTAACATCGTAGGTCAGAGGCCGTACAAAACAGGGTTCGGCCTACGATCAACGACCTGCTCCTGCAGCCACCTCACAGGTTAGGCAGCCAAGCTCTTTTGAGATATCTATCGGCAGCTGCCAAAAGAGACAGTTTTTGTTCTGTGTCTTTTTAAGGATGGTGTTTTTTGAGCTATTGTAGCAAATGGCCACTTATAACTTCCTTTCTTAGGTCTGGTGATTGCCAAGACCTTTTGATTTTTAACAAAATACATGCATAATATGCAAATTTTAAAGGGGTTTTCAGTCATCTGCCTTCTTCCATTGGTCGGTTAGTATGTCATTCACATTTTACTTTCTCCCACTACAGCATACAAGGGGCAAGGTGTCCGCACACTTCAGACATTGGATCAATTCACTTTTTTTTTTTTTTACTTTCTTTTTTGGCATTTTTATTACGTCTGGCATCCGTTATGATTGAACATTACAATAACAAATTACATAACAAACAATGCATTTCGGAATTCAATGAAGGAACAGTTTCAGAGGCCCGAGCATGGGCAAGGGGAGTACATACTATGCTGGATCACGTATGCACCGGGCTGGCCCCCTGCTTCACAAGGCACATCAATGCTCAGGTGACCCAACAACCACACATGGAGACCACCCGGCAACACCATTTGTCAGCAAACGTTACAATCCTAAATAGAAAAACACTACAATGGTGTCCGCACATCACCCCCCCTCACTTGAGCTGTCAGGAGAATCATACTCATCCCCCTCTGTAAAGTTGTGTAGTAGGGACCGCCAAAGCACCAAAGCCTCCGATGCCCCCCTGTCCCTGTGGGTATTATGCACATGCACTTCCTCCGCCACTCCCCATTCATGGAGATCCCTCTGCCATGACGCCTCCCGGGGAACCCAAGCACTCATCCAGCATCTCATCTCTTGGCTAGCAGCAATGCTATTTGGGCCATTTTATAATGTTTCTGTCATCCCCTGGGTCTAGGTACCGCTCCCAGAAGGTAGGCCTTTGAGGTCAAGGGTATCGCTATGCCAGTCCCCTCTGCTATCTTCGGAATCACCTTTTCCCAGTATCCCCTCACCACCCCTCACCACCCCTCCCCGGATGTCTAGGCTAGATGCAAAAAACTGGCACTAAACTGTCCACATCTCGTGCACTTCGCCTTCCTATCAGGAGTTATTCAATTAAGGCGCTGGGGGTGTCACACATGCGCGGTGCAGGAAGTTAAAATGGGGCAACTTAAATCTCTGATTACAAGACACTTTTTTCACCAGCATACTTACTTGTGCCCAATCCGCATCTGCTATCGGCTCCTCCAACTCCCTCGACCATGCAGCACGTGCCACACACTGGGATAGCACCTGGTCACCTCTGACAGCTTTATAGAACAATGAAATGAGGTGTCCCACCTCTCCACATTGGAGCAAGCCTCCCAGCACTTGGGATGGCTGTGGGGCAGCTTGGGGAACCCATCCCAGACCTCTCGTGCCACACGTTCCAACTTGGCATACAGCAAAAACTGGCCAGGCCCAACCTCAAAGGTTTCCTGAGCCTCTGGGAATTTGATGAATACCTCCCCTCTGTATGGGCCACACAGATAGCCACGTGTAGGAGGCTGGTCTGGCTTATAGTGGGTACCTTGTGGTTCTTACACCTTGTGCCAGGTCCAGTTATCCCTTATTAGTAGAATAGAGGTGTTTCTAGCAGCTTAGGCTGATAGAGGTAGCTATAGCAGAGCAGCTTAGGCTGAACTAGGAGACATGCAAATATCCTACTATACCACTTATATCATATAGCACAATATCATAAGAAAACACAATACTTTGAGTTACTAAAAATAAAGGTACTTTATTTTAGTGACAATATGCCAAAAGTATCTCAGAGGATACCCTCACTTAGGAGGCAAGTAATATACATAAATTATATGTACACAAACCAAAAATCAGGTAAGTAACAGTTAGAAAAGTTGTGCAAACAATGTAGAATCACAAGAGAATGCAATAGGGAGAAATTGGCCTAGGGGCAACACAAACCATACACTCCAAAAGTGGAATGTGAATCACGAATGGACCCCAGGCTTGTGGTAGGTTGTAGAGAGTTGCTGGGACTGTAAGAAAACAGTAAGGGTGTCCAAAATACCCCACCCCAAGACCCTGAAAAGTAGGAGTAAAGTTACCCTACTACCCCAGAAAGACAGAATAGTTGTGATAGGGGATTCTACAAGAACCACAAGCACCAGAACAATACTGAAGATGGATTCCTGGACCTGAGGACCTGTAAAGGAAGGGGACCAAGTGCAAGAGTCACGAAAGTGTCCGGGGGGGGGACAGGAACCCACTAAAACCCGGATGATGGTGCAAAAGGGCTGCCTCTGGGTAGAAGAAGCTGAAGATTCTGCAACAACGAAAGGAGCCAGGAACTTTCCCTTTGGTTAGAAGATGTCCCATGGCTTGCTGGAGGTTGCGGAAGTGTTTTCCTGCAGAAATACTGCAAACAATCCTTGGTAGCAGCAAGAGTCACTACTGAGGATTTTGGGTGCTGCTGGGGACCAGGAAGGATCAGGATATTGCCCTTTGGAGGAGGAGACAGAGGGGGTGCTCAGCAACTCAGAGAGCCCCTGCAGAAGGAGGCAGCACCCGCAGAAGTACCGGAGCAGGCACTTAGAATATCTGAGGACAGCGGTCAACTCAGAGTCACAAAGGAGGGTCCCACAACGTCAGAGTCCAACTAGGCGAGATGGACAATGCAGGACGGAGTGCTGGGGACCCAGGCTAGGCTGTGCTCAAAGGAATCCTTGGAAAAGTGCACAGAAGCCGGAGCAGCAAATTTGGGCAGAATGGCCACTGAACTGTGGGAGACACTTGGACCCAGCTCCTGTGTTCCAGGGACCACGCTCGTCAGGATGAGAGGGGACCCATAGGACCGGTGATACAGAAGTTTGGTGCCTGCGTTAGCAGGGGTAAGATTCCATCGACCCACAGGAGATTTCTTCTTGGCTTCCAGTGCAGGGTGAAGGCAGACAGCCCTCAGAGCATGCACCACCAGGAAACAGTCGAGAAAGCTGGCAGGATGTTGCTGGTAGTCGTCTTGCTACTTTGTTGTGGTTTTGCAGGCGTCCTGGAGCAGTCAGCGGTCAATCCTTGGCAGAAGTCGAAGAAGGAAGTGCAGAGAAACTCTGGTGAGCTCTTGCATTCGTTATCTGAGGAATAGCCCAGAAGAGGTTTGGCTACTAAGAAAGGAGGCTTGGCTACTGAAAGAGGTAAGCACCTATCAGGAGGGGTCTCTAACGTCACCTGCTGGCACTGGCCACTCAGAGGTGTCCATTGTGCCCCAACACCTCTGAATCCAAGATGGCAGAGGTCTGGGGCACACTGGAGGAGCCCTGGGCACCTCCCTTGGGAGGTGCAGGTCAGGGGAGTGGGCACTCCCCTTTCCTTTGTCCAGTTTCGCGCCAGAGCAGGGCTGGGGGATCCCTGAATCAGTGTAGACTGGCTTATGCAGAGATGGGCACTATCTGTGTCCATCAAAGCATTTCCAGAGGATGGGGGAGGCTACTCCTCCCCAGCCCTTCACTCCCACCTATTTCCAAAGGGAGAGGGTGTAACACCCTCTCTCAAAGGAAATCCTTTGCTCTGCCTTCCTGGGACTGGGATGCCCAGGCCCCAGGGGGGGAGAAACCTGTCTGAGGGGTTGGCAGCAGCAGCAGCAGCAGTGGAGACCCCAGAAAGGCAGTTTGGCAGTTCCCGGATTCTGTGCTAGAGACCCGGGGATGCATGGGATTGGCACCCCAATACCAGAATGGTATTGAGGTGACAATTCCATGATCCTAGACATGTTACATGGCCATGTTTGGAGTTACCATTGTGACGCTACATATAGTTATTGACCTATATGTAGTGCACGCGTGTAATGGTGTCCCCGCACTCACAAAGTCCGGGGAATTTGCCCTGAACAATGTGGGAGCACCTTGGCTAGTGCTGGGGTGCCCACACACTAAGTAACATTTCACCTAACCTTCACCAAGTGAGGGTTAGATATATAGGTGATTTATAAGTTACTTATGTGCAGTGAAAATGGCTGTGAAATAACATGGACGTTATTTCACTCAGGCTGCAGTAGCAGTCATGTGTGAGGATTGTCTGAACTCCCTATGGGTGGCAAAAGAAATGCTGCAGCTCATAGGGATCTCCTGGAACCCCAATAACCTATGTACCTAGGTACCATATACAAGGGAATTATAAGGGTGTTCCAGTATGCCAATAGAATTGGTGAAAATGGTCACTAGCCTGCAGTGACAATTTTAAAGGCAGAGAGAGCATAACCACTGAGGTTCTGCTTAGCAGAGCTTCAGTGACACAGTTAGGCACCACACAGGGAACATACATTTAGGCCACACTTATGAGCACTGGGGTCCTGGTTAGCAGGATCCCAGTGAGACAGGCAAAAACAAACTGACACACAAGTAAAAATGGGGGTAACATGCGAGGCAAGATGGTACTTTCCTACACAACCACCCCCCCAAACGAGGGACAATAAGGCTAAGCTTGGCCAGATGAGTCTGAGTCGTCATTGTCTAAGTGGAAATATCTGGAGAGTCCATCTGCATTGGAGTGGGTACTCCCAGGTCTATGTTCCACTGTATAGTCCATTCCCTGTAGGGAGATGGACCACCTTGTTGTAATTTAGCAGTGATTAGATTAAGCATTAGCAGAAGACATCTTGTATTTAGCAACTATTGAGAGCATTTTGCGGATTCCATTTGTATTCATGGCAGCCATTTTCTCTGCCACATGCTGCCATGTGCTCCCCATGTGCTCTGTCCTACCTTCCTGTTAACTACTCTTGAAAATCTGTCTAGTGACAAGTTATATTTAGCATCTCCAACTTTGCACATGCCCAGTAAGGTCTGCAGCTGTTAGTAATTAGTAACCAACAGTAATGTGTCTACTAGTCCTTGAAAACTGTTAGCCCCTCCTACCTGTGGACTGTGCATTTTCATATGACCTTATAAGTATATAAGTCTTGCTTCTATAACTGTACCAACTTCTTTTAGCCCCTGCGTGGGTATAAAAGGACCATGCTCTCTTAGTTCAGTGTGCCACTTCAAACATTACCGAAGGGTGCTGTTTGAACTGTAGTACCACCTCATGAGGTTTAATAAACTTTGTCTTTTATTTCAGTTTCTGTGCCAACTTCTTCCTATATGTTCTGAGGACTTTGTGCAGAGAAGGGCGAACCCCTTGCACTAGTAGGCCTTGCTGAGGCTTACTTCGACAAATTGGTGCCCGAACAGGGACTCATCGACGACTCGGACGCCCGACGGATTGGTCGCGGAGAAAGATTGGGATCTCGCTGCGGACGATCAATGCCTGAGGAGACCCAAGTCTTGGCAACCACGGCGTTTTTCCCTTCTTTCTGACTTGAACATCCAGGTGGTGCCGGTCCTCGACAGAGATCCTTTTTGTTCATTCATCATGCAGTGACCATTTGGTCGATTTTAGAACTTGGCAGTTGGAACCTGGACGCCCTGTGATTGGTAAGAGCCGTTTTACGGCACTTGCTGTGGGTTTTGATGCCTTTGTTTCACCACTTACTGTGGCTCTCGTGTTTTGGGTGACTAGTCAATTTGTGTCCTTTGAATTGATATATAAATTGCAATTTATATAGGCAGGTAATGAGGAGAATTTTCTCCAATTTAATTTTGATTTGAACGGCACCTTAAGTGCTACTTTGATTGTAATACTGCATATTCTGCACTATTTTTGGCATGCCTGTTTTTAGCGCACTTCATAGGATGTGCTGCTTTTGTGATGGTACCAATTTGAGACTGGAAGAATCGCAATCAGCACCCCCAGAGGGGACGCCCAATAGAGATATGTATGTTAAACATGGTCTTTCTTCTATGATGTACAGCACATTATGGAATAAATACACTCGTGTGGATCCTGAGATACGTTGGCCTATGCATGCGTCATTTGATTTGCGAAAGATTGAGTATGTGGAACAATGTACGTGTGAGCGAAGGTCTAGGCAAGATATGTTTGACTGTGTACGAATGTGGGAGAAAGAAGTGCGTGGACGAGTGAAGAGTGAGCAAGCCTTGCTTGAGAAAGAGCAGCGGAAGAATGTATATGTGAGAGCATTGGAAATGAGAAAGAAAGAAATAAATGACTTAAAGGAGATAGAAGAGAAAGAACGTAAATCACAGGTAACTGGCCAATGCACTGTTCGGCAACCTCTCTATCCTAACCTTAATAAACCGCACAATGATTTTTTGTTACTAGGTCGCCCTCCACCTCCGTATGTCGTTCCTTCTGCCCCTCATGAGTTAGCTGAGGTCTCCGGTTCGGAGCAACAGAAGATACGAGACAGTCGCTCTATGTTGCCTGCTGACCGTGCGTCTGAGTTTATATCTACTGCTCGTAAAGCAATTCGTAGTGTTGTCTCTGCTTCTGAACTTTTAGGCAACATGAACGGGTGGACGGAAAAGGAGCAGCTATATTTTACTGAGGCATTTGGCACAGAAGTTATTTAACTATTTCATAAATATTCTGATGAGTTAGAGCCTGATGATGTAACAGCTGATCGTAAGGAAATGCGCAATGGTCTTTTTGTTTTCTCTCAGGTGGCTGATGCAATCAGGCATTTGGTGAAATTATGTGTTGCGGCAGACCGTTTGTGAGAGGAGAAAAGGGCAATGGACATAGTTGCACGGACATATCAGACCGGTGGGACGCAAGCTTCCATCTTTGGAACAGATAAGACTATGATAGTTCACACGAAACCAATGCGGGATGCCGCGCCTTTGTATGTTCCTCCTAAAGGATAGGGTACAAGTGATGATAAAACTTCTGTTGATGCTATGGTTATTTTATTTATAATTGGGTGTATACTCCTTGAAATAGGGCAGATGTATTGGCACTCAAAACAGCATCACCTGACCCGCAGAAAAATCCAGCTGCCTTTTATGAGGAAGTTGAGGGAGCAATTAGTTCTTCTAGTATGACTTTGGCTGACATTGATTTATTTTTCAGATTGATATTGCCAATAGATATGTGGAGAACTGTTCGTAAAGTTGATGATCGTGTAGTTTTTGGGGCGTCATGAAAAGAATTAGAACAGATGGACGGGGATAGGGAACCTGCAAAAAAGCTGTATCAGTTGATTCTAGATCTTCCCGCAGCCATATTAGTTAAGTTAAAAATGATTATTCCCCCTAAAAAGATAGATTGGACTGTTTTAGCATCTTGTAAGCAAAAGGCAGATGAATCGGTCTCTGATTTCTTTACATGCTTTGAAGAAGCATTTCATGATTTTAGCGGCCAGTTATTGTCAGATGATACGGGCAGACATTTGTTCATCGATAAATATGTTGCAAATCTGTTACCAGGAATAGCTAGTCGTCTAAAAGCTAGTGAAAGTTCATGGACTACCTCTACTCCGGTTTCTCTTTTGACTATGGCTCAGTATTATGAACATCAGGAACTAGAAGCAAAAGGTAGCGAGGATAAAAAGATTAAAGAATTAAAGACGAAGCTTATGTTGGCTCAAGCTTATGGTCCGCCTTTTAGAGGTAGTGATAGAGGTTGACGTGGATCTTATGGTTCTTCTTACACTCGTTCGAATTTGTCTGTTGATCAGTGTGCGTACTGTAAGAAATTTGGGCATTGGGCTGCTGATTGTCCAGCACTACGTGTTCAGCAGTGTTCACGTGGTCGGGGACAAATGAGAAATCGTTCAGGATATTCAGGACCTAGAAGAAGTACGAATGATCATGCTAGGTTTGATGCTAATGTACGAGGGCAGGATGGGTTTAACACTTTTGATAGACGGAACCAATACCAGATGTCTAACTATGTGCAGCCTGATTTCCAAGATTCTGCTTATGTATAGGATTGCCTAGGATGGGGTAAGGAATCAGTTGAAGTTCCAGTAGATGAGAGGGGTCCCTATGTTACAGCACATGTTTTGGGTTCTACTGATCAGTTTCTGGTTGAAACATGAGCTACTCGTAGCACCTTGTCTAAACAATTGATTCCAAGGGCTCCCCTGTCTGGCTTAACCATTACATCAATAGGTTTCGTTGGAACACCTTCCCCTAGACCATTGTCACAACCACTTGCATTCCATGTTGAAAAATGTACTGCTCCATGTCCGTTTTTGGTTTCTCCAAATACACCAGACAATATTGTGGGTCTTGATCTGCTCAAGTATTTCAGGGCTACAATACGATGCTCTCCTGAAGGGGTGCGTGTTATTTTGAATGATAATCATCCTGTGATGGAAAGAGTTTGTCTTGTTAAAGAGGATATTGCATTAGCTTCACTCCCCAGTACTTTGTGGGCTACTTCAGATACTGATGTGGGACAAATGATTATTCCACCGGTACATATTAGTGTCAAGGAGGGAGCTGTATTGGCACATTTGCCTCAATACAAAATTTCAGAGGAGGGCGAAGAAGCACTCACACGAATTGCGCATGATCTTATTGCAGTTGGAGTTGTTGAGAAAGTTCAGTTTAATGTTTGTAACAGTCTGATTCTTCCTATTCTGAAAAAGGATACTGATACTAGGATTTACCGATTCATTATTGATATACCAGAAGTGAATAAGATTGTGGTACCACAATATAGTGGGGTATCTGACATCACAACACTTCTTACTTTGGTTCCCCTGACGGCAACTACGTTCTTTGTGATAGACTTGAAGAATTCTTTCTTTTCGATCCCTATTCATCCTGACAGCCGATATTTGTTTCGTTTTACTTTGAATAAACGATCATTTAGATTTTGAGAGTTCCTCAAGGCTATACTGAGAGTCCTAGTATTTATAGTCAAGCGTTAAAACGACAACTTGATTCTTTTGTTTTGCCTGAAGGTGTGGCTCTCATACATTATGTCGATGATATTTTGTTGGCAGCTGATACCCCTGAGCAATGTGAAAAGTGCACTTTGTCCTTACTTTCTTTTCTTGCTTCACACCATCATAAAGTGTCACGAAAGAAATTGCAATATTGTAGACCAAAGGTAACCTATTTAGGTCACCTTTTGTCTAAGGAGGGCCGTGCACTTGCATCAGATTGTATTCAAGCAATTTTAGACACACCAGTACCCTCTACTCAGAAAGATGTTTGTGCATTCCTTGGTCTTACTTCTTTTTGTAGGAAATGGATATTAAGGTTTTCACACATTGTCAAACCTTTGCTAGCACTTTTGACTAAAGATACTCCAATGCCCCTCCCATGGACAGATGAATGTGAGACTGCTTTCCGGCAGCTACGAAAAGCACTTTTTTCAGCACCAGTGTTAGGTACTCCTGATTACACAAAGCCTTTTGCACTTTACGTACATGAGAAAGATGGATGTGCATTGTCAGCTTTAGTACAGACACATGGCGATAAGCAGCGTCCCTGTGCATATTTTTCAGTAGTACTTCATCCTGTCGCTCAAGCGTTGCCTGGGTGTTTTCGTTCAGTTGCGGCAACAGCTGTGTCAATACGTCAGAGTGAAGGAATAGTTTTGTCAAATAAGCTGTTGGTGTTAGTACCCCATGCGGTTGATGCTCTTTTAAATCAAACAAAGACACAACATTTAACTAGCGCCCGTATCACAGGATATGAGTTCACATTGCTGGCTCCTCACATTACACTGAAGAGATGTGCAACACTAAACCAGCCACTTTGTTGCCATATCTGGTGACTCAGCCTCAGTCACAAGAAACACATGATTGTATATTCCTTACCGAAGAACAGACAAAGGGTCATATTGATTTACAAGATACGCCCTTCCAGATGTAGACGGGGAATTGTGGGTTGATGGGTCTTGTTTGAAGTTGCCAGATGGTACGACCTCAGCTGCATATGCAATCACCACAATACACACGGTAGTGGAGACAGCTCGTATACCACAGAAGTCAGCTCAAGCAGCTGAACTCATACCTTTGACACAAGCATGTGAGCTTAGTACTGACTTATGTGTGAACATTTATACAGACAGCCGCTATGCTTTTGGAGTGGCTCATGATTTTCGTTTGCTTTGGAAGGAGAGAGGCTTTCTCACATCCCACGGGATGCAGATAATGCACAGGGAATTAGTGCATAACCTCTTGACTGCATTGACATATCCAAAGAAACTAGCTATTGTGAAATGTAGTGCACACAAGAAAGTGACCGATAAGATAGGGCAAGGTAATGCTCTTGCAGACCGCGTAGCACGTGAGACTGCGATGCAGCGAAGTACTACTTCTATGTATGTAGTGAAGTCACAAGCTGAACGTTGGCATAATGCTAGACAAGACGTATTAGATATAAAGAAATCTGCTTCTGTGAAAGAACGTGAGCAATGGTCTGAAGATGGAGAATTGGATGATGAGGGCTGTTGGCGGAATAAGCAGATAGATAAATGGAAATTGCCTATAGCTTTTGTACAACCTATGGTTCAGATGGCACATGGGCTGGCACATGTTGGAGCTTCAACAATAACGAAGTTGCTTACGCAAGTTTGGGAGCATCCAGAAATTTCCAGTACAGCTAAAAGAGTAGTACAGTCTTGTTTGATCTGTTTACAATACAATCCTGGAAAAGGGACACAAACTCCCGCGGGAGGGTTTACTATACCAACTGTACCTTTCCAAGTTCTACAAATGGATTATATTCAGCTTGAACGCTGCAACAATTTAAAGTATGTCTTGGTGGTGGTATGTGCCTTCAGTAAATGGATACATGCGTACCCCACAAAGGATAATACTGCCATTACCACAGCGAAGGTGCTTTTTAAATAATTTTTCCCTACATTTGGTGTTTGCAGACTTTTATGGAAAGATAACGGACCTCATTTTGTTGGTGAAGTTATTAAGTATGTCCTGAAAGGATTAGGGATCAAACAGAAGTTCCATGCCGTTTTCCACTCACAATCAGTAGGGTTGGTGGAAAGGTATAATGCTACTTTGAAGCTGAAGTTAGCGAAGATACAGGTTTCCACATCTTTAACATGGCCGGATGCATTACCATTGGCATTACTATCTATTAGGACAGTTCCACACTCTCGAACAGGCCTTACCCCCTATGAAATAGTATTTGGAAGGCCAATGAATATTTGGGGAGTTCCTAAGCCAAATTCTGTATATGATGTACCTTGTGTCCTGATGAATGATTATTTGGCACAGTTAACCAACAATTTGGTTTCTATTCATCAACAGGTTCGAGAAGCACTTCCTGACAGATCTACAGGTGAAGGCCATGAACTCCAATCTGGTGACCAGGTGATGTTTAACTCCTTTGAAAGATCAAGCAGCTTGGAACCAAGGTGGCGAGGCACAGAGCAGGTGCTCCTTGTGACAAGGACAGCAGTTCGAGTGATGAACCAAAAGAATTGGGTCCATAGTACTCACTGCAAGGTGCTACCTACCTTGGTGGAACCTGCTGTGCTGACCGATCATCGAGAGATCTTGACTACGGAGAAAGGCAGTGCTATATTACCTGATGAATCTGCAGAGTTCTTCCCGGACCATACGATTTCTGGAGTATCGCAATATAATTTGAGACTGAGGAAAAAATCTGTAGTGCTGGAGAAAACTGGTTGAGCTACCGCCCTGGGTTAGTGAAACGGAGAGCCAATGTGGCAAGGGGTTGGGGATCAGCCATGCATTAGAGTAGTGACACCCGCCTTGCCCCGTGGTGAAGAAATCAGCGGCTGCCCTGGGATAAGAGCTCCAACGATTGTTTTTAATTAATTTCTGGAAGGGTCGATTATCACTGTTGCTAAAATGAATAACAAAGTGATCATTAGTACTATGGGCTTTGTTGTTGTTTTGGTGGTTATAGCAATAATCACCTGGTTTGTTGAAAAGAAGGCTCCTGCTCGTGAGTTTTGTGTTTCCACTACTCCAGTAAGAGAGGATCACTATTACTTTATGCTTCCCTATCATGAGCAGAAACACAGTCAATCGTACTTAAATAATACTTTCATTCAGATGTTGCATCGTACTCATAATGCTACAAATACTACTAACTGGTGGGTATGTGGAATGATACCTGCGCATCAAAAGAAAGGAAGAACACCTTTCATTCCTCTTCCTTTTTCACACAATGGTTCTTGTCAAGCTTGGTATACGCTTTTGCTTGCATCTGGAAAACGTACGCTACCAAGACAAAGATGGGTATCCCCAAGCCAAAGGAACGAAATGGGAATGGGAAGAGTATCAACCGGACAATGTTTCAATACCATATGTCTTCACAAATATAAGAGACTCTGACAGGAAAGAACAATTTGTGATTTCTGTTACAAAAACTAAAGCAGATTTATGTGCACGTAGCATTGGGCGAATTCCAGTGGGGACAAGCGATTGTACCTTGATTTTAACTATTGAGGGTGTAAATAATAGTAGTTTTACAGCTTTAGATAATACGTATTTTGTTTGTGGTACCTATAGATATTACCAACTACCTGTTGGGTGGTCAGGTGTGTGTTATGTTTCTTTTCTATTACCCCCTGGGTTTTTGGCCCCTGCATCATATCACCGAGATTTTAAACTGTTCAATGACATCATTAAAAATAGATATAAAAGGACAATAAGTACAAATGAGGTAGACCAAACGGACACTAGCCTGCAACAATATGTTGATTTTAATTTAGGGTTGTTCTCCTTTGTGGGTGCTGCAAAAAACAGTAGGGAAGTGAGACGATTGACTAGGGTTGTGGAAGCTGTTCCCAATCAAGCAGCTCTGGCACTTGGGAATATTACTGAGGACCTCCAAATTGTGAGGATTGTAGCGCTCCAAAATCGTATGGTACTAGATGTGATATTAGCTGATCGAGGTGGCGCATGTTGCATCATCGGTAGAAGTTGCTGCGTTTTCATTCCAGATCACTCACCTTCAGTATATGATGCAATATCTAAATTGCATAAAATTGCTGCAGAAATCCACACAGAGACTGGTACTTGGACTTTTTCTGGATGGTTTTGGGCTCTTGTTTACTATTGGGGCTGGAAACTACTGACTATCCTGTGTGTAATGATTGCAAACATTTTCACATGCTGTATCTGTATTCAGTGTGGTCCAATGTTCTGCTCCATGTGTATTAATGCTTGTATGCCTACCAAAAGAAATATTACAGAAATGAAAGCACAACACATGTTAGTTAATGAAATAGCTGTAATGATGAGCATAAATATACAAGATGAATATTTAGACTATACCAGAAAGATGAATGTCTTCACCTAATGCTGAAAGGGTCATCTGCTGTAATTTAGTAGCGATTGGATTAAGCATTAGCAGAAGACATCTTGTATTTAGCAACTATTGTGAACATTTCGCGGAATCCATTTTGTATTCATGGCAGCCATTTTCTCTGCCACATGCAGCCATGAGCTCGCCATGTGCTCTGTCCTACCTTCCTGTTAACTACTCTTGAAAATCTGTCTAGTGACAAGTTATATTTAGCATCTCCCACTTTGCCCATGCCCAGTAAGGTCTGTAGCTGTTAGTAATTAGTAACCAACAGTAATGTGTCTACTAGTCCTTGAAAACTGTTAGCCCCTCCTACCTGTCGACTGTGCATTTCCACATGACCTTATATGTATATAAGTCTTGCTTCTATAATTGTACCACCTTCTTTTAGCCCCTGCGTGGGTATAAAAGGACCATGCTCTTAGTTCAGTGTGCTACTTCAAACATTACTGAAGGATGCTGTTTGAACTGTGGTACCACCTCATGAGCTTTAGTTAACTTTGTCTTTTATTTCAGTTTCTGTGCCAACTTCTTCCTATATGGTCTGAGGACTTTGTGCAGAGAAGGGTGAACCCCTTGCACTAGAAGGCCTTGCTGAGGCTTACTTCGACACCACCATCAGAGACTAAAACAGCCTCTGTGGTCTCACTAACAAGACCAACCCCAACTATACTGCCAATGGTGAGCCCAGCTACACCCTTGGATTGGCTATTTGTAGTAGACTTCCCACCACCACTTCTATTACTAGGGGCACTAGAGGTTGCAGTTGGGGTTGTGGTAGTGGAAGCCTTGGTGTTTTTCTTTGGACCAGTGGCATCACTTGCTCAATGGCCTTTTACTTAATATAAATAATACCATGGCTTTTTCTGATTGTGAGAAGAGGATTTGGACCCACCACCCCCAGAGGATGTTTGTGGGCCTGATGAAGACTCAGAATGTGTTTTCATCTTTGTCCCCATCCTTGTCAGAAGACTTACCATCCTTCTTCTTGCCATCCTTGTCTCCCCCTGTATGAACTTTTCTGTTCACTCTTGTTCTGACCCATTTGTCTACCTTCTTTCCCAATTCTTGGGGAGAGGTCAGATCTGAGTCTACCAAGTACTGGTGCAACAAATCAGACACACAATTGTTTAGAATATGCTCTCTCAGGATTAGATTATACAGGCTTTCATAGTCAGTCACCTTACTGACATGCAACCAACCCTCCAAGGCCTTCACTGAACAATCTACAAAGTCTGTCCAGTCTTGAGAGGACTCTTTGCTGGTGTCTCTGAACTTAATCCTGTATTGTTCAGTGGTTAAGCCAAATCCATCCAAAAGTGCATCCTTCAAAGCTTTGTAATTGTTAGCATCACTTTCTCTGACAGTAAGTAGCCTATCCCTACCCTTACCAGTGAAAGAGAGCCACAAGATAGCAGCCCACTGCCTTTGAGGGACCAACTGTACCATGCAGGACCTCTCAAGTGCAGCAAACCACTTGTTAATGTCATCCCCCTCTTTGCAAGGGGGGACTATCTTATGCAGGTTTCTGGAATCTTGCTCTCTAACAGGATTGCTATAAAAACACTGCTGATGCCACCATGGGGAACTAACCCCAATCGCTGCCTTTCCCTCTCTACATCCAGAGATTTCCTGTCTAAGGCCAGCTGCTGCTGTTTAAGCTGTGGCCTGGCCTCTTCCCAACTCAGTTTTCTGAGTTCCATTTCCATTAAGTTATCCTCGGGGTGGGAGGCTTGGGAATTGTGAGATACAGAGGAAAGATGGGAATTGGCAGAGAGAGACCTGTCCCTAACTGACTGGACCCTGGTAACCTGGCCTTTAGAAGTGAAAGGTGCCCTACTAATGTGTGACCCCCCTCCCACTACCAGTATCACTAGGTGGCCTGCTAGCTGGCAGGTCTTTGTAAGAACCCTCCCCAGCATCCTCAGAGGACTCCTCTTAGTCTGGCTGGGTATCCCCCTCCTCTACCTCCTGTTCCTCGGATGGGCCGGACTGGTTCTGGTCATTTTCTAGGAGAAGGTGAATAAAAAGTCTTTTGTGGGATTCTTGCCAATGCTTAAACCTCTTTCAATGCAGAAACCCCTTGTAGCCGGCTGACTGATATCCCAGCTACTAGCACTACAGAATCGGGAACGGAGTCCCGATTCTACTTCCTGGACTATGCCCCGCCCGGGCGTCCTAGCAACCACGACGCCGATAGCCTCAAAGGGAACCCGGATAGAAAAGAAAAAACGGACTACACGAGAAGAGGGAGGAGGAAAATAAAAATGCCGACTGAGATGGGGGACCAGAGAGGAGAAGACCGGAGGATACGGAAAACAGACCGGACGCCGGAGAAACCCTGAAGACGACCACCCATTACGACTAAGAGGGAACCCGAAGGACGAAGATTCCGCCACATCCCAGGAGGGACATGGCTTAACCAGGTATGGTCCTATATCAAGGACAACCTCTGGTTAAAAGGGAGGGGGATGACAGAAGGGGGGGAGAGGGGATACTGCAGGGAGAGGGAGGGGGGAACTTGGAGGGAGTGGAGGAGGGATGCTAGAGAGGTGGAAGAAGGGCAGGTGGAAACAGGAGCCATATAGCGAAAAGAATAGAAGTCTGAAATGCTAAAGAGCACTCTGTAGAAAGAATTAAGAGCACTATAATTAAAGAGCACCCAAAGATAGAAACCTACCACGAAGAAACACTACTAGGTGATTTTTCTGCACACCCTCTTTTATAACGTTAATCACACTTTACCAGGAGACGGCACTCTCTCTCTCCCTCTCTCCCTATCTCTCTCTCTCTCTCTCTCTCTCTCTCCCCTTTTCTTCTTGTAGTCTTAATATTAACCATATATAAACAAAACCCCGACTCACCCATATCTCCGTTCCTCTTATTTCCGATGAATCTGGGAGACCCAAAAAGAATATCTTCGCCGGTCAAGATGAAACCTGGGGAAAAGAGAAGAGACAACTTGTTACGGAGAACCCACAAACCATATAATCCTGAAGTCTTTGTCATATCTTTAAAGAACTTTAAATAAAGTCACCATGTCCAACCCACTCGAGCATCCTAGTCCTTATTATCGCCACACATACTGCCACAGTGGTGTCAGAAGTGAGATTTTGAGGCATGTGCGATAAAAGGACAGATTAAAGGTGAAAATGGGGGAAAAACCCACTTTGGAGGACATGATACAACAGCTAGCTGAAGGACAGCGTCACCTTCAGCTAGTATGGGAGGCCCATCAGAGGGAGGCTAAGGAAGACCGTGAAGCGTTGCAGAGTGCATTAAAAAGCCAGGCCATCATCATGGCCAATAATCAATTGGTATATGAGCCGGCCCTCCAAAAACTCACAGATACCATTGCAGCAAGTAAGGTCCACCCCAATGTGCCTAGCTCAGTTCTTCAGAAGTACCAGGATGGAGAGGATCCCGACACTTTTTTTACCAACTTTGAAAGGGTGGCTTCCTCTGCCCAGTGGCCGGAAGAACAGTGGGGTCAATATATAGCGCCATTACTGATGGGTATCCTCCAAACGGCCTACCAGGCCGCTAATCCAGATGGTACCACACCCTACAAAGACATTAAAAAGAGCATATTGGAGAGAGTAGGGCACGATTCGGAGTACTATCGCCTGCGATTCCGGAAGATCAAATGGGGGCCTGCGAAGGACCCCCGGACATTTTATTATAAAGTCAAGGACCTGGGGTTGAAATGGCTGGGACCCATAGGAACAGAGAGGGAAGACATTATAAAGGCGGTGATCTTGGAGCAATATTTAGAATCACTCCCTCCATCCACTCGGAGTTGGATACGCCAACACCCTAATGTCAACACCGCCATGGCAGTAGACTTAGCCTGCGCTTACCACCGATCGACCGACTTCAAAAGCTTAAATCCCAAGACACCTACTAGACCCACAGCCATACCACTAAAAAGTTTTCCCAGGAAACCCTCAGATGGAGCAGGGCTACCCAAACTAGGGGATAATCCGCCTATGCAACAGCCGCAATGTTATAGCTGTGGCGACTGGGGGCATATAGCTTGACTATGTCTCTGGAAGGGTGAAAAACCTGAACCCATGGAGATCGGGGTCACGAGGGGAAGAGTCTTATGTACAGGAGGGGGCGATCCCAGATACAGACAAGAAGTTAAAATAAACGGAAAAGCACTTCTAGCCCTAATAGACTCGGGATGTAGCCAATCTGTGGTAAGAGCGGATGTGGTAAATCTATCAGGGAAAACCACCCACCAATGGGTATCGATCTGCTGCAAACACGGTGACAAAGACAATTACCCCCTATCCCTTGTGAGCATAGAGTGGGAAGGAAATCATGACCTACTACCAGTGGGGGTTATAGATCACTTGATAGAGGATTGTATATTAGGAACTGACTATATACGGTTCCCCGAGCTGTTGAAAAGAGTAAGTTCCCAAATCGCGGCAGAGACATGGTGGACGGAAGCCCCGTTTTACGATAGCCATACAGAAGAAAAACCATCTCGTCCTAAACCCACCAGACGAGAGAAAAGACAAATAAAACAACAGTATTGGAATTCTGAAAAAGAAAAGAATATAGAAAAGGTAGTAGCCAACATTACAGCTCCTCCTCCTTCCTTTAGAATCAGCCAGCGAGAAGATCCCTCCCTACGTAATGCTTGGAAAGCGGACAAATCTGAGCTTACTAATGAGGTGGGTCCCTACTTCATTGTCCAGAAAAATCTACTCTATCGTGTCATAAAACGCGACAACATCGAGAAACGACAGTTAGTAGTACCCAAGCCCTATCACGTACAGGTACTCTTTTTGGCCCACAATCAGCCGGGAGGGGAACACTATGGCAGGGAAAAGACTGAAGAATATTTTCTAAGGAGATTTTATTGGCCCGGAGTTTACGCGCAGCTTCGACAATACTGTGCCCAGTGTCCCCGATGCCAACTTGTAGATCCGGGAACCCAAAGAAAAGCACCCCTCCAGCCCTTACCTATCATTGAAGTTCCTTTTTCCCGAATCGGCATGGATTTAGTAGGTCCACTTCTCCCCTCCACCAAAGGTCACACCTATATTCTGGTTTTAGTGGACTATGCTACCCGGTACCCTGAGGCTATACCCCTTTCTAGTATGACTTCTAAAAATGTAGCCCAGACTATGATCACTTTCTTTGCTAGAGTCGGATTCCCCAATGAGATCCTGACTGATCAGGGGACACCGTGTATGTCTTCATTAATGAGTAATATTTGTAAGACCCTTGGGATCAAACAAATCAAGACCTCAGTTTATCACCCCCAGAAGGATGGTTTGGTTGAGCGGTACAACTGCACTATAAAAATATTATTAAGGAAAACGGTCTCTGAATCTGGACAAGATTGGGACAGGAAGCTCCCCTTAGTCTTGTATGCCATAAGAACACATGAACAGGCTTCTACAGGACACAGCCCCTTCGAACTTGTCTTCGGGCGACAGCCCCGTAGTCTGTTAGACATTGCAGCAGAAATATGGGAAGAAGAGGGGGAGGGAAAAAAGCCTCTATTGGAGTACATATACCACCTTAAAAACCACCTACAAACAGTATGGGAAGACGTGTGTAAACATCTAGAAAAATCTTAAAATACCCAAAAGAAATATTATGACAAAAGAACAAAACCACAATATTTCCAACCTAACGATAAGGCCCTTATATTAAGGCCTTGTTCCGACAATAAACTCCTGGCTAAATGGCAGGGCCCGTATACTATCTTAAAAGCAATTACCCCTGTTACTTACCTGGTAGAAATTTCCAAACATCCCAGTAGAACCCAGATTTATCATATTAACCTATCAAAAAAATGGGAAGAACCCACTATGGTGCCAAATCAGTCAGCTATCGGATTCCTAATCGCAACTGAGGAACCCCTAGACATTGAATTGTGTCCTACGAACACCAATGTCAATATAGAGACCCCACATTAATGCCAATATCACAGAAGATCAGATGGACCAACTAAAGAGTCTATTAAAGCGCCATAGTCAATTTTTCTTGGGAATCGCAGGAAAAACCAGTCTGATCCAACATCACATCAAAACCCCTGAGGGGAAAATAATAAGGCAACGCCATTACCGTATCCCCGAAGCCCGCCGACATTAAATTGAAGAAGAGGTACAAGCTATGTTAAAATTGAAGGTAATAGAAACTTCGACAAGTCCTTGGTGTTCCCCTGTTGTCATTGTCCCAAAACCGGACGGTTCAATAAGACTTTGTATTGACTTCTGCCGACTAAATGAAATTTCCCTATTCGACACGTATCCAATTCCAAGAGTGGATGCCCTACTCGAATGGCTGGGCAAAGCCCGATATATCGACACTCGATTTAACGAAAGGGTACTGGCAAATACCCCTAGCCCCAGCTGATAGGGAGAAAACTGCTTGCTCCACTCGTCCAGGACTCTACCATTTTACGGTACTTCCATTTGGGCTCCACGGGGCTCCAGCCACATTCCAAAGACTAATGGACCACCTTTTAAGGCCTTTCAAAAATTATGCTGCTGCCTATTTAGACGATATTGTGGTTTTCAGCGACACCTGGGAAGACCATCTTGTCCATCTCCATGAGATATTCCAGGCACTACACACAGCCGGTCTCACAGCCAATCCAAAAAAATACCATTTGGGTTATGACCACATTGCTGATCTGGTGTATTTCATAGGAAAGGGTCAGCTCCGACCTCAAAAGAGCAAGATAGAGGCCATCCAGCAAGTCCCTACACCCACAACGAAACGGGAACGTCGCTCCTTCTTGGGGTTAATTGGTTATTATCGACGTTTTATACCTCAATATTCTACTTTAGCCGCCCCCCTCACTGACCTCCTCAAGAAAAACCTCCCATCGAAGTTAACATCCCTCTCTGATAAACAATTGACTAGTTTTAATCAATTAAAATCCTTCCTCACTACAGAGGCAGTCTTACGGTGTCCTGATTTTTCTAAGGTTTTCCTTCTCTATACGGATGCCTCGGACGTGGGGTTAGGGGCGGTGCTTTCGTAGCCTGACGACAATGGGCATGACCACCCCATTGTCTTCATTAGTAGAAAACTGTTACCCAGGGAATGTCACTATCCGATTATTGAACGTGAGTGTCTGGCTTTCAAATGGGCTGTGGAGAACCTGAGGTACTACCTCCTGGGACATCCTTTCGTTCTGTTTACTGACCATGCTCCCCTAACTTGGTTGGCTTCCCATAAGGACTCCAACTCCAGAATCCTTAGATGGTTTGTGGCACTTCAACCCTTCTCTTTTCAGGTCCGTCATATTCTGGGTACTCTCCAAGGACCTGCTGAATACTTGTCTCGATTTCCGGGTTCTTCTGAACTATATCAGCCCGATCTTGGGATGGGGTGTGTAGCCGGCTGACGGATATCCCGGCTACTAGCACTACAGAATCGGCAAAGTCCTGATTCTACTTCCTGGACGACGCCCCGCCCGGGCGTCCTAGCAACCACGACGCCAATAGCCTCAAAGGGAACCCGGATATCCAGGTTCCCAAAAGGATAGAAAAGAAAAACGGACTACACGAGAAGGGGGAGGAGGAAAAGAAAAATGCCGACAGAGACGCAGGACCAGAGAGGAAAACACCGGAGGACACGGAAAACAGACCGGACTCCGGAGAAACCCTGAAGATGACCACCCAAGGCCAGATTACGACCAAGAGGGAACCCGAAGGATGAAGATTCCGCCACATCCCAGGAGGGACGTGGCTTAACCAGGTACGATCTTATATCAAGGACAACCTCTAGTTAAAGTGGAGGGGGATGACATGGGGTTGGAAGAGGGGATACTGCAGGGAGAGGGAGGGGGGAATTTGGAGGGAGTGGAGGAGGAGGGACGCCAGAGAGGTGGAAGAAGGGCAGGTAGAAACAGGAGCCTTATAGGGAAAAGAATAGAAGTCTGAAATGCTAAAGAGCACTCTGTAGAAAGAATTAAGAGCACTATAATTAAAGAGCACCCAAAGATAGAAACCTACCACAAAGAAACACTACTAGGTGATTTTTCTGCACACCCTCTTTTATAACGTTAATCACACTTTACCAGGAGACGTCTCTCTCTCTCTTTCTCTCTCTCTCTCTCTCTCTCTCTCTCTCTCTCGCTCTCGCTCTCTCTCTCTCTCTCTTCCCTTTTCTTCTTGTAGTCTTAATATTAACCATATATACACAAAACCCCGAGTCACCCATATCTCCGTTCCTCCTATTTCCGGTGCATCTGGGAGACCCAAAAAGAATATCTTCGCCAGTCAAGAGGAAACCTGGGGAAAAGAGAAGAGACAACTTGTTACAGAGCACCCACAAACCATATAGTCCTGAAGTCTTTCTCATATCTTTAAAGAATGTTAAATAAAGTCACCATTTCCAACCCACTCGAGCATCCTAGTCGTTATTATCGCCACACCCATTGCCACACCCCTCAAACTTTTAAAGTTTAAACTACCATATGTTGTCTGGACAACTGTGGGAGTGAGTTCTACTGCAGACATGATTGTAGAGAAAGAGTATAAGACAGAGAGAAAAACGTTTAGAAACTTTTAATGAAAAGGAAAAACTTTTTCAAACTTTTGAAAACTCTCTAAAACTTTTCAGAAACTTTCTAGAAAGCTTAAAGCAAGAACGTTAAACTGTTTAGGTATACTGTGTATATGCTGAAGTATTTGGTATATGTTTTTCTTATGAAAAGCACCAATGACAAAGTGGTAAAGCAGTTACAAGTACGTATCCCACTGCTGCACCACCAATGTAGGAGGATGGCCTGGCTTATAGGGCACCTAGTGGTACTTACACCCTGTGCCAGGTCCAGTTATCCCTTATTATTAGATTAAAAGTGTTCTAGCAGCTTAGGCTGGCAGAGGTAGCTATAGCAGATCAGCTTAGGCTGAACTAGGAGACATGCAAACCTCCTACTATACCACTTATATCATATAGCACTATATCATAAGAAACACAATACTCAGAGTCACTAAAGTCACTTAGTGACAATATGCCAAAAGTATCTCAGAGGATATATACTCCCTCAAGAGGTAAGTAAAATACACACAATATACAAGCAGACCAACATCAGGTAAGTAAAACACTTAGAAAAGTAGTGCAAACACTGTAGGATACAATAGAATGCAATATGAGACAGTAGGTCTAGGGGCAACACAAACCATAGACTCTGAAAGTGGAATGTGAACCACGAAGAGACCCCAGGCCTAATGTAATGTGTAGAGGGTCGCTCGGAGTGTAAGAAAACACTAAGGGTGTCCAAGATACCCCACCCGAAGACCCTGAAAAGTGGAAGTAAAGTTACCCTACTACCCCAGAAAGACAATAAAGTAGAGATAGGGGATTTTACAAGGACAACAACTGACTGCAAAGCACTGAAGACGGACTCCTGGACCTGAGGACCTGTTAAGAAAGGGGATCAAGTCCAAAAGTCACAAATGTGTCCAGGGGGGGCAGGATCCCACTAAACCCCGGATGAAGGTGCAAAAAGGCTGCCTCTGAATGGAATAAGCTGAAGATTCTGCAATGACAGAAGGTGCCAGGAACTTCTCCTTTGGTCAGAAGATGTCCCATGGCGTGCTGGAGGATGCAGAGTTGTTTCCACGCAGAAAGACCACAAACAAGCCTTGCTAGCTGCAAGAGGCACATTTGAGAATAAAGGGTGCTGCCCGGGCCCAGGAAGGACCAGGAGGTCGCCACTTGGAGGAGGAGACAGAGGGGGTGCCCAGCAACAAAGGGAAGCCTGTGCAGAATCAGGTCACACCCACAGAACACTTGAACAGGTGTGAGAAGGTAGCCTCTTTCTAGTCTTGTTACCCCCACTTTTGGCCTGTTTGTGAGTGTATGTCAGGGTGTTTGTCACTGTTTTCACTGTCTCACTGGGATCCTGATAGCCAGGCCTCAGTGCTCATAGTGAAAACACTATGTTTTCAGTATGGTTGTTATGTGTCACTGGGATCCTGCTGGTCAGGACCCCAGTGCTCATAGGTTTGTGGCCTATATGTATGTGTCACTGGGACCCTGTCACACAGGGCCCCAGTGCTCATAGGTGTGCATGTATATGTTCCCTGTGTGGTGCCTAACTGTCTCACTGAGGCTCTGCTAACCAGAACCTCAGTGGTTATGCTCTCTGATTTCTTTCCAAATTGTCACTGACAGGCTAGTGACCATTTTTTCCAATTTACATTGGCTTACTGGAACACCCTTATAATTCCCTAGTATATGGTACTGAGGTACCCAGGGTATTGGGGTTCCAGGAGATCCCTATGGGCTGCAGCATTTCTTTTGCCACCCATAGGGAGCTCTGACAATTCTTACACAGGCCTGCCACTGCAGCCTGAGTGAAATAACGTCCACGTTATTTCACAGCCATTTTACACTGCACTTAAGTAACTTATAAGTCACCTATATGTCTAACCTTTACCTGGTAAAGGTTAGGTGCAAAGTTACTTAGTGTGTGGGCACCCTGGCACTAGCCAAGGTGCCCCCACCTTGTTCAGAGCCAATTCACTGAACTTTGTGAGTGCGGGGACACCATTACACGCGTGCACTACATATAGGTCACTACCTATATGTAGCTTCACAATGGTAACTCCGAATACGGCCATGTAACATGTCTATGATCATGGAATTGCCCCCTCTATGCCATCCTAGCATAGTTGGCACAATCCCATGATCCCAGTGGTCTGTAGCACAGACCCTGGTACTGCCAAACTGCCCTTCCTGGGGTTTCACTGCAGCTGCTGCTGCTGCCAACCCAGCAGACAGGCATCTGCCCTCCTGGGGTCCAGCCAGGCCTGGCCGAGGATGGCAGAACAAAGAACTTCCTCTGAGAGAGGGTGTGACACCCTCTCCCTTTGGAAAATGGTGTGAAGGCAGGGGAGGAGTAGCCTCCCCCAGCCTCTGGAAATGCTTTGTTGGGCACAGAGGTGCCCAATTCTGCATAAGGCAGTCTACACCGGTTCAGGGACCCCTTAGCCCCTGCTCTGGCGCGAAACTGGACAAAGGAAAGGGGAGTGACCACTCCCCTGACCTGCACCTCCCCTGGGAGGTGTCCAGAGCTCCTCCAGTGTGCTCCAGACCTCTGCCATCTTGGAAACAGAGGTGCTGCTGGCACACTGGACTGCTCTGAGTGGCCAGTGCCACCAGGTGACGTCAGAGACTCCTGCTGATAGGCTCCTTCAGGTGTTAGTAGCCTATCCTCTCTCCTAAGTAGCCAAACCCTCTTTTCTGGCTATTTAGGGTCTCTGTCTCTGGGGAAACTTCAGATAACGAATGCATGAGCTCAGCCGAGTTCCTCTGCATCTCTCTCTTCACCTTCTGATAAGGAATCGACCGCTGACCGCGCTGGAAGCCTGCAAAACTGCAACATAGTAGCAAAGACGACTACTGCAACTCTGTAACGCTGATCCTGCCGCCTTCTCGACTGTTTTCCTGCGTGTGCATGCTGTGGGGGTAGTCTGCCTCCTCTCTGCACCAGAAGCTCCGAAGAAATCTCCCGTGGGTCGACGGAATCTTCCCCCTGCAACCGCAGGCACCAAAAAGCTGCATTACCGGTCCCTTGGGTCTCCTCTCAGCACGACGAGCGAGGTCCCTCGAATCCAGCGACACCGTCCAAGTGACCCCCACAGTCCAGTGACTCTTCAGCCCAAGTTTGGTGGAGGTAAGTCCTTGCCTCACCTCGCTGGGCTGCATTGCTGGGAACCGCGACTTTGCAAGCTACTCCGGCCCCTGTGCACTTCCGGTGGAAATCCTTCGTGCACAGCCAAGCCTGGGTCCACGGCATTGCACGACTTTCTAAGTTGGTCTCCGGCGACGTGGGACTCCTTTGTGCAACTTCGGCGAGCACCGTTTCACGCATCCTCGTAGTGCCTGTTTCTGGCACTTCTCCGGGTGCTACCTGCTTCAGTGAGGGCTCTTTGTCTTGCTCGACGTCCCCTCTCTCTGCAGGTCCAATTTGCGACCTCCTGGTCCCTCCTGGGCCCCAGCAGCGTCCAAAAACGCCAAACGCACAATTTGCGTGTAGCAAGGCTTGTTGGCGTCCATCCGGCGGGAAAACACTTCTGCACGACTCTCCAAGGCGTGGGGGATCCATCCTCCAAAGGAGAAGTCTCTAGCCCTTGTCGTTCCTGCAGTATTCACAGTTCTTCAGCCTAGGAAGAGCTTCTTTGCACCAACCGCTGGCATTTCTTGGGCATCTGCCCATCTCCGAGTTGCTTGTGACTTTTGGACTTGGTCCCCTTGTTCCACAGGTACCCTCAGTCAGGAATCCATTGTTGTTGCATTGCTGATTTGTGTTTTCCTTGCATTTTCCCTCTAACACGACTATTTTGTCCTTAGGGGAACTTTAGTGCACTTTGCACTCACTTTTCAGGGTCTTGGGGAGGGTTATTTTTCTAACTCTCACTATTTTCTAATAGTCCCAGCGACCCTCTACAAGGTCACATAGGTTTGGGGTCCATTGGTGGTTCGCATTCCACTTCTGGAGTATATGGTTTGTGTTGCCCCTATCCCTATGTTTCCCCATTGCATCCTATTGTAACTATACATTGTTTGCACTGTTTTCTAAGACTATACTGCATATTTTTGCTATTGTGTATATATATCTTGTGTATATTTCCTATCCTCTCACTGAGGGTACACTCTAAGATACCTTGGCATATTGTCATAAAAATAAAGTACCTTTATTTTTAGTATAACTGTGTATTGTGTTTTCTTATGATATTGTGCATATGACACTAAGTGGTACTGTAGTAGCTTCACACGTCTCCTAGTTCAGCCTAAGCTGCTCTGCTAAGCTACCATTATCTATCAGCCTAAGCTGCTAGACACCCTATACACTAATAAGGGATAACTGGGCCTGGTGCAAGGTGCAAGTACCCCTTGGTACTCACTACAAGCCAGTCCAGCCTCCTACATTGGTTGTGCAGTGGTGGGATAAGTGCTTGAGACTACTTACCACTCTTGTCATTGTACTTTTCATAAGAGAAAAATATACAAAACAAGGTCAGTGTATATACACATAGCCAAAAAGTTTTGCATTTCCTCTTTTCACTCTTTTCTAAGTGCTGAAAAGTACTTCTAAACTTTCAAAAAGTTCTTAAAAGTTTAAAAAGTTTTTTTCTGTCTTTCCAAAAAGTTCTGAAAACTTTTTTCTCTTTGTCTATCACTTTAACTCTCTCTAAAAAATGTCTGGTACAGGCCAAAATGTTGAACTATCCAAAATTGCATATGATCACCTTAGCTGGAAAGGAGCAAGGAGTCTCTGCATAGAGAGAGGTTTGAGTGTAGGGAAGAATCCTTCCTTAGAACTGTTAATTAATATGCTTAGAGTACAGGATAAGGCCATAAGTGCCCAATCTGTAGAAAAAGTAGCTAATGGTTCTCAATCTGATCCAGGGACTCCCCCAGGAAAAGGTTCAGGAAAGAAACTTCTCAGCCTGCCCATTACTAGACAGTCTAGCATAGTTGGTACAGAGGTTGAATCACACCATACTGATGGTGTGCTCTCACATTATGCTGGTAGCCAAGCTGTTAGGGTGCCCTCTGTAAGGGACAGGTCTCCTTCTGTTCATTCCCATCATACCTCTGTATCTAAAAATGTCCCTCCCACCCACCCTGATGACAGATTGTTAGAAAGGGAGCTCAATAGATTGAGAGTGGAACAAACCAGACTGAAGCTCAAGAAGCAACAGCTGGATTTGGATAGACAGTCTTTAGAAGTAGAGAAGGAAAGACAGAAGTTGGGTTTAGATACCCATGGTGGCAGCAGCAGTATTCCCCATAGTCATCCTGCAAAAGAGCATGATTCCAGGAATCTGCACAAGATAGTTCCCCCTTATAAGGAGGGGGATGACATTAACAAGTGGTTTGCTGCACTTGAGAGGGCCTGTGTTGTACAGGATGTCCCTCAAAGGCAGTGGGCTGCTATCCTATGGCTATCATTTAGTGGAGAAGGTAGGGATAGGCTCCTTACTGTGAAAGAAAATGATGTCAATAATTTCCAAGTTCTTAAGAATGCACTCCTGGATGGTTATGGCTTAACCACTGAACAGTACAGGATAAAGTTCAGAGAGACCAAAAAGGAGTCTTCACAAGACTGGGTTGATTTCATTGACCATTCAGTGAAGGCCTTGGAGGGGTGGTTACATGGCAGTAAAGTTACTGATTATGAAAGCCTGTATAACACAATCCTGAGAGAGCATATACTTAATAATTGTGTGTCTGATTTGTTGCACCAGTACCTGGTAGACTCTGATCTGACCTCTCCCCAAGAATTGGGAAAGAAGGCAGACAAATGGGTCAGAACAAGGGTGAACAGAAAAGTTCATACAGGGGGTGACAAAGATGGCAATAAGAAGAAAGATGGTGAAAAATCTCAAGATAAGCATGGGGATAAGGGTAAAACCAAAGATCCCACTTCAAATCTTAAACACTCTTCAGAGGGTGGGGATAAAACAAATTCTTCCTCTTCTTCCCAACCTGCACACATTAAAAAGCCTTGGTGCTTTGTGTGTAAAAACAGAGGCCATGGACCAGGGGATAAGTCCTGTCCAGGTAAACCCCCTGAGCCTACCACCACTAATACATCAAGCTCTAGTGCCCCTAGCAGTAGTGGTACTAGTGGTGGGACTGCTGGCAACAGTCAAGCAAAGGGTGTAGTTGGGTTCACTTATGGGTCCATAGTGGAAACTGATGTCATCAGTCCCAAGACAGTTTCTGTCACACCTAGTGGCATTGGCCTTGCCACACTGGCTGCTTGTCCCCTTACAATGGATAAGTACAGGCAGACAGTTTCAATAAATGGTGTTGAGGCCTTGGCCTACAGGGACACAGGTGCCAGTTTCACTTTGGTGACTGAAAACCTAGTGCCTCCTGAACAACACATCATTGGACAACAGTATAAGATTATTGATGTCCATAACTCCACTAAGTTTCTTCCCTTAGCTATAATTCAGTTTAGTTGGGGTGGAGTTACTGGCCCTAAGCAGGTGGTGGTATCACCTAGCTTACCTGTAGACTGTCTCTTAGGTAATGACCTAGAGGCCTCAGGTTGGGCTGATGTAGAGTTTTATGCCCATGCAGCCATGCTGGGCATCCCTGAGGAATTGTTCCCTCTCATTTCTACTGAAATGAAAAAGCAAAGGAGAGAAGGCCTGAAAACTCAGGATCCCTCTCCATCAACAGGTAAAAAGGGTATCACAGTATCCCCTAACCACCCTACCATTCAGGATACCATTCCTGTGGTGGGAGAAACCTCTCCTGGGGTGGCACCTGTTCCAAGGGAATCATCAGCTGGCAAAGCTGGACTCCCTGAGGTAGAAGTACCTCTCTGTGGGATAACTAACATTGGTGACAAAAAGAGCACCATTTTAGTTAACATGGAGCATCCCTCCAACCCTCCCAGAGAAACTTTAGTGCAGAAACCCTGCACTGCCTCACAACACTTAGGACAGCATCCCTGCCCTAGTGTGGAGCTCATAGGACAGCATCCCTGCCCTGCTCCAACTCAAGAGAAACAGCATCCCTGTGTAGGAAAGTACCATCTTGCCTGGCATGTTACCCCCATTTTTCACTGTATATATGTTGTTTTAGTTGTATGTGTCACTGGGACCCTGGTAACCCAGGGCCCCAGTACTCATAAGTGTGCCTGAATGTGTTACCTGTGTAGTGACTAACTGTCTCACTGAGGCTCTGCTAATCAGAACCTCAGTGGTTATGCTCTCTCATTTCTTTCCAAATTGTCACTGACAGGCTAGTGACCATTTTTACCAATTTACATTGGCTTACTGGAACACCCTTATAATTCCCTAGTATATGGTACTGAGGTACCCAGGGTATTGGGGTTCCAGGAGATCCCTATGGGCTGCAGCATTTCTTCTGCCACCCATAGGGAGCTCTGACAATTCTTACACAGACCTGCCACTGCAGCCTGAGTGAAATAACGTCCACGTTATTTCACAGCCATTTTACACTGCACTTAAGTAACTTATAAGTCACCTATATGTCTAACCTTTACCTGGTAAAGGTTAGGTGCAAAGTTACTTAGTGTGAGGGCACCCTGGCACTAGCCAAGGTGCCCCCACATTGTTCAGAGCCAATTCACTGAACTTTGTGAGTGCGGGGACACCATTACACGCGTGCACTACATATAGGTCACTACCTATATGTAGCTTCACCATGGTACCTCCGAATATGGCCATGTAACATGTCTATGATCATGGAATTGCCCCCTCTATGCCATCCTGGCATTGTTGGTACAATTCCATGATCCCAGTGGTCTGTAGCACAGACCCTGGTACTGCCAGACTGCCCTTTCTGGGGTTTCTCTGCAGCTGCTGCTGCTGCCAACCCCTCAGACAGGCAGCTGCCCTCCTGGGGTCCAGCCAGGCCTGGCCCAGGATGGCAGAACAAAGAACTTCCTCTGAGAGAGGGTGTGACACCCTCTCCCTTTGGAAAATGGTGTGAAGGCAGGGGAGGAGTAGCCTCCCCCAGCCTCTGGAAATGCTTTGTTGGGCACAGATGTGCCCAATTCTGCATAAGCCAGTCTACACCGGTTCAGGGACCCCTTAGCCCCTGCTCTGGCGCGAAACTGGACAAAGGAAAGGGGAGTGACCACTCCCCTGACCTGCACCTCCCCTGGGAGGTGTCCAGAGCTCCTCCAGTGTGCTCCAGACCTCTGCCATCTTGGAAACAGAGGTGCTGCTGGCACACTGGACTGCTCTGAGTGGCCAGTGCCACCAGGTGACGTCAGAGACTCCTTGTGATAGGCTCCTTCAGGTGTTAGTAGCCTTTCCTCTCTCCTAGGTAGCCAAACCCTCTTTTCTGGCTATTTAGGGTCTCTGTCTCTGGGGAAACTTTAGATAACGAATGCATGAGCTCAGCCGAGTTCCTCTGCATCTCCCTCTTCACCTTCTGATAAGGAATCGACCGCTGACCGCGCTGGAAGCCTGCAAACCTGCAACATAGTAGCAAAGACGACTACTGCAACTCTGTAACGCTGATCCTGCCGCCTTCTCGACTATTTTTCTGCTTGTGCATGCTGTGGGGGTAGTCTGCCTCCTCTCTGCACCAGAAGCTCCGAAGAAATCTCCCGTGGGTCGACGGAATCTTCCCCCTGCAACCGCAGGCACCAAAAAGCTGCATTACCTGTCCCTTGGGTCTCCTCTCAGCACGACGAGCGAGGTCCCTCGAATCCAGCGACACCGTCCAAGTGACCCCCACAGTCCAGTGACTCTTCAGCCCAAGTTTGGTGGAGGTAAGTCCTTGCCTCAACTCGCTGGGCTGCATTGCTGGGAACCGCAACTTTGCAAGCTACCCCGGCCCCTGTGCACTTCCGGCGGAAATCCTTCGTGCACAGCCAAGCCTGGGTCCACGGCACTCTAACCTGCATTGCACGACTTTCTAAGTTGGTCTCCGGCGACGTGGGACTCCTTTGTGCAACTTCGGCGAGCACCGTTTCACGCATCCTCGTAGTGCCTGTTTCTGGCACTTCTCCGGGTGCTACCTGCTTCAGTGAGGGCTCTTTGTCTTGCTCGACGTCCCCTCTCTCTGCAGGTCCAATTTGCGACCTCCTGGTCCCTCCTGGGCCCCAGCAGCGTCCAAAAACGCCAAACGCACGATTTGCATGTAGCAAGGTTTGTTGGCGTCCATCCGGCGGGAAAACACTTCTGCACAACTCTCCAAGGCGTAGGGGATCCATCCTCCAAAGGGGAAGTCTCTAGCCCTTGTCGTTCCTGCAGTATTCACAGTTCTTCAGCCTAGTAAGAGCTTCTTTGCACCAACCGCTGGCATTTCTTGGGCATCTGCCCATCTCCGAGCTGCTTGTGACTTTTGGACTTGGTCCCCTTGTTCCACAGGTACCCTCAGTCAGGAATCCATCGTTGTTGCATTGCTGATTTGTGTTTTCCTTGCATTTTAACTTTGGTGCACTTTGCACTCACTTTTCAGGGTCTTGGGGAGGGTTATTTTGCTAACTCTCACTATTTTCTAATAGTCCCAGCGACCCTCTACAAGGTCACATAGGTTTGGGGTCCATTCGTGGTTCGCATTCCACTTCTGGAGTATATGGTTTGTGTTGCCCCTATCCCTATGTTTCCCCATTGCATCCTATTGTAACTATACATTGTTTGCACTGTTTTCTAAGACTATACTGCATATTTTTGCTATTGTGTATATATATCTTGTGTATATTTCCTATCCTCTCACTGAGGGTACACTCTAAGATACTTTGGCATATTGTCATAAAAATAAAGTACCTTTATTTTTAGTATAACTGTGTATTGTGTTTTCTTATGATATTGTGCATATGACACTAAGTGGTACTGTAGTAGCTTCACACGTCTCCTAGTTCAGCCTGAGCTGCTTTGCTAAGCTACCATTATCTATCAGCCTAAGCTGCTAGACACCCTATACACTAATAAGGGATAACTGGGCCTGGTGCAAGGTGCAAGTACCCCTTGGTACTCACTACAAGCCAGTCCAGCCTCCTACATTGGTTGTGCTGCGGTGGGATAAGTGCTTTGAGACTACTTACCACTCTTGTCATTGTACTTTTCATAAGAGAAAAATATACAAAACAAGGTCAGTGTATATACACATAGCCAAAAAGTTGCATTTCCTCTTTTCACTCTTTTCTAAGTGCTGAAAAGTACTTCTAAACTTTCAAAAAGTTCTTAAAAGTTTAAAAAGTTTTTTTCTGTCTTTCCAAAAAGTTCTGAAAACTTTTTTCTCTTTGCCTATCACTTTAACTCTCTCTAAAAATGTCTGGCACAGGCCAAAAAGTTGAACTATCCAAACTTGCATATGATCACCTTAGCTGGAAAGGAGCTAGGAGTCTCTGCATAGAGAGAGGTTTGAGTGTAGGGAAGAATCCTTCCTTAGAACTGTTAATTAATATGCTTAGAGTACAGGATAAGGCCATAAGTGCCCAATCTGTAGAAAAAGTAGCTAATGGTTCTCAATCTGATCCAGGGACTCCCCCAGGAAAAGGTTCAGGAAAGAAACTTCTCAGCCTGCCCATTACTAGACAGTCTAGCATAGTTGGTACAGAGGTTGAATCACATCATACTGATGATGTGCTCTCACATTATGCTGGTAGCCAAGCTGTTAGGGTGCCCCTTGTAAGGGACAGGTCTCCTTCTGTTCATTCCCATCATACCTCTGTATCTAGAAATGTCCCTCCCACCCACCCTGATGACAGATTGTTAGAAAGGGAGCTCAATAGATTGAGAGTGGAGCAAACCAGACTGAAGCTCAAGAAGCAACAGCTGGATTTGGATAGACAGTCTTTAGAAATAGAGAGGGAAAGACAGAAGATGGGTTTAGATACTCATGGTGGCAGCAGCAGTATTCCCCATAGTCATCCTGCAAAAGAGCATGATTCCAGGAATCTGCACAAGATAGTTCCCCCTTACAAGGAGGGGGATGACATTAACAAGTGGTTTGCTGCACTTGAGAGGGCCTGTGCTGTACAGGATGTCCCTCAAAAGCAGTGGGCTGCTATCCTATGGCTATCATTTACTGGAAAAGGTAGGGATAGGCTCCTTACTGTAAAAGAAAATGATGCTAACAATTTCCAAGTTCTTAAGAATGCACTCCTGGATGGGTATGGCTTAACCACTGAACAGTACAGGATAAAGTTCAGAGATACCAAAAAGGAGTCTTCACAAGACTGGGTTGATTTCATTGACCAGGCAGTGAAGGCCTTGGAGGGGTGGTTACATGGCAGTAAAGTTACTGATTATGACAGCCTGTATAACTTGATCCTGAGAGAGCATATTCTTAATAATTGTGTGTCTGATTTGTTGCACCAGTACTTGGTGGACTCTGATCTGACCTCTCCCCAAGAATTGGGAAAGAAGGCAGACAAATGGGTCAGAACAAGAGTGAACAGAAAAGTTCATACAGGGGGTGACAAAGATGGCAACAAAAAGAAGGATGGTAAGTCTTCTGACAAGGGTGGGGACAAATCTAAAAATGAGTCTTCATCAGGCCCACAAAAACACTCTGGTGGGGGTGGTGGGCCCAAATCCTCCTTTAATCAGAACAAGGAAAAGAAACCATGGTGCTATTTATGTAAAATAAAAGGCCATTGGACAACAGATCCCAGTTGTCCAAAGAAAGGCACCACAGCTCCTACCACTACAACCCCTACTGCTACACCTAGTGTCCCTACTAATAGCAGTGGTGGTGGGAGCAAACCTACTAATAGCCAATCCAAGGGAGTAGCTGGGCTCACTTTTGGTAATTTAGTTGGGGTTGGTCTGATTAGGGAGACCACAGAGGCTACTTTAGTCTCTGAAGGGGCTATTGACTTAGCCACTTTGGTTGCTTGCCCCCATAACTTGGAGAAGTACAAGCAACTAACCCTAATAAATGGTGTTGAGGTCCAGGCCTACAGGGACACAGGTGCCAGTGTCACAATGGTGATTGAGAAACTGGTGCACCCTGAACAACACATACTTGGACACCAGTACCAAGTAACCGATGCTCACAACATAACACAAAGCCACCCCATGGCTGTTGTAAATCTCAACTGGGGGGGGGTATCTGGTCCAAAGAAAGTTGTGGTAGCTTCAGATTTACCTGTAGACTGTCTATTAGGGAATGATTTGGAGACATCAGCTTGGTCAGATGTGGAGTTGGAGGCCCATGCAGCAATGCTGGGCATCCCAGGGCATATTTTTGCTTTGACAAGGGCTCAGGCCAAAAAGCAAAAAGGACAGGGAAGCTTGGATCCTGGAACAATGGACCAAGTGCTCCCTAAAGCTAGGGCTAGTAGAAGCAAACCACTTCCTACTATCCCTCCCTCTACAGTGGATTCTACTTCTGAGGAAGAAGAATTCCCTCCCTGTGCAGAACCTACACCAGAGGAGCTGGAAGCAGACACTGCTGAGCTTTTGGGTGAAGGGGGGCCTGCCAGAGAGGAGCTGAGTGTGGCACAGCAAACCTGTCCCACATTAGAGGGTCTCAGACAGCAAGCTGTCAAACAGGCTAATGGGGATGTCAGTGACTCACACAGAGTTTACTGGGAGGACAACCTCTTGTACACTGAGCATAGGGATCCTAAACCTGGAGCTGCCAGGAGATTAGTGATTCCTCAGGAGTACAGAAAGTTCCTCCTAACACTGGCACATGACATTCCCTTAGCTGGGCACCTGGGTCAAATGAAAACTTGGAACAGATTGGTACCACTGTTTCATTGGCCTAGGATGTCTGAGGACACAAAAGAATTTTGTAAGTTCTGTGAAACCTGTCAAGCCAGTGGCAAGACAGGTGGCACTCCAAAGGCACCCCTTATCCCACTGCCTGTGGTTGGGGTTCCCTTTGAAAGGGTAGGGGTTGACATAGTTGGCCCATTTGACCCTCCTACTGCTTCAGGCAATAGGTTTATCTTGGTGGTAGTGGACCATGCCACAAGATATCCTGAAGCTACTCCTTTAAGGACCACTACAGCTCCTGCAGTGGCAAAGGCCCTCCTGGGAATATTTTCCAGGGTGGGCTTCCCAAAGGAAGTAGTATCAGACAGAGGAAGCAATTTCATGTCTTCATACTTAAAGGCCATGTGGAAGGAGTGTGGTGTAACTTACAAGTTCACAACACCCTATCATCCACAAACAAATGGACTGGTGGAGAGATTTAATAAAACTCTCAAAGGCATGATTATGGGACTCCCTGAAAAACTCTGCAGGAGATGGGATATCCTCCTACCATGCCTCCTTTTTGCCTACAGGGAGGTACCCCAGAAAGGAGTGGGCTTCAGCCCCTTTGAACTTCTTTTTGGACACCCTGTTAGGGGTCCACTCACTTGTAAAGGAGGGTTGGGAACAACCTTTAAAAGCTCCTAAGCAGGATATTGTGGACTATGTACTTGGCCTCAGATCAAGGATGGCTGAGTACATGAAAAAGGCCAGTAAAAACCTTCAGGCCAGCCAAGAGCTCCAGAAGCAATGGCATGATCAGAAGGCTGTTTTGGTTCAGTACCAACCAGGGCAGAAAGTGTGGGTCTTGGAGCCTGTGGCCCCAAGAGCACTCCAAGATAAATGGAGTGGTCCACACACAATTGTTGAAAAGAAGGGTGAAGTCACCTACTTGGTTGACTTAGGCACTGCCAGGAGTCCCCTTAGGGTGCTCCATGTCAACCGCCTGAAACCCTACTATGACAGGGCTGATCTCACCCTGCTCATGGCAACAGATGAGGGACAGGAAGAAGACAGTGATCCTCTACCTGATCTCTTCTCTTCCACAGAACAAGATGCTCTTGTGGAAGGTGTAGTTTTGGCTGATTGTCTTACTGCTGAGCAGAAAGATAATTGCATAAATCTCCTAGGACAATTTACAGAACTCTTCTCCATTGTGCCAGGCACCACTTCTTGGTGTGAGCACACTATAGATACTGGAGACAGTTTACCTGTCAAAAGTAATATCTATAGGCAGCCTGACCATGTCAGGGACTGCATAAAGCAAGAAGTTCAGAAAATGTTGGAACTAGGAGTGGTTGAGCACTCTGACAGTCCATGGGCTTCTCCTGTGGTACTGGTACCAAAACCCAATTCTAAAGATGGAAAGAAGGAAATGAGGTTTTGTGTCGACTATAGAGGTCTCAACTTGGTAACCAAAACTGATGCTCACCCTATACCCAGGGCAGATGAGCTCATACATACACTGGCATCTGCCAAGTATCTAAGCACTTTTGATTTGACTGCAGGGAATTGGCAGATCAAATTGTCAGAAGATGCTAAATCTAAGACTGCATTTTCTACCATTGGAGGACATTACCAGTTTACTGTAATGCCTTTTGGTCTGAAAAATGCACCTGCCACTTTTCAGAGGTTGGTGAACACAGTCCTGCAAGGGCTGGAAGCTTTCAGTGCAGCATATTTGGATGACATAGCTGTCTTTAGCTCCAGCTGGGATGATCACCTGGTCCACCTTTGGAAAGTTTTGGAGGCCCTGCAAAAGGCAGGCCTCACTATCAAGGCTTCAAAGTGCCAGATAGGGCAGGGTAAGGTGGTTTATCTGGGACACCTTGTTGGTGGGGAACAGATTGCACCACTTCAGGGGAAAATCCAAACTATTATTGATTGGATTCCCCCTACCACTCAGACTCAGGTGAGAGCCTTCCTAGGCCTCACTGGGTATTACAGGAGGTTCATTAAGAACTATGGCTCCATTGCAGCCCCTCTTAATGACCTCACATCCAAGAAAATGCCTAAAAAGGTATTATGGACAGCAAACTGTCAGAAAGCTTTTGAGGAGCTGAAGCAGGCCATGTGCTCTGCACCTGTCCTGAAAAGCCCTTGTTACTCTAAAAAATTCTATGTCCAAACTGATGCATCTGAATTAGGAGTAGGGGCAGTCCTATCACAACTTAATTCTGAGGGCCAGGATCAACCTGTTGCTTTTATTAGTAGAAGGTTGACCCCTAGAGAAAAGCGTTGGTCTGCCATTGAGAGGGAGGCCTTTGCTGTGGTCTGGGCTCTGAAGAAGTTGAGGCCATACCTGTTTGGCACTCACTTCATTGTTCAGACAGATCACAAACCTCTACTTTGGCTAAAACAAATGAAAGGTGAAAATCCTAAATTGTTGAGGTGGTCCATATCCCTACAGGGAATGGACTATACAGTGGAACATAGACCTGGGAGTAGCCACTCCAATGCAGATGGACTCTCCAGATATTTCCACTTAGACAATGAAGACTCATCAGGTAATGGCTAGTCTTATTGTCCTTCGTTTGGTGGGGGGTTGTGTAGGAAAGTACCATCTTGCCTGGCATGTTACCCCCATTTTTCACTGTATATATGTTGTTTTAGTTGTATGTGTCACTGGGACCCTGGTAACCCAGGGCCCCAGTGCTCATAAGTGTGCCTGAATGTGTTACCTGTGTAGTGACTAACTGTCTCACTGAGGCTCTGCTAATCAGAACCTCAGTGGTTATGCTCTCTCATTTCTTTCCAAATTGTCACTGACAGGCTAGTGACCATTTTTACCAATTTACATTGGCTTACTGGAACACCCTTATAATTCCCTAGTATATGGTACTGAGGTACCCAGGGTATTGGGGTTCCAGGAGATCCCTATGGGCTGCAGCATTTCTTCTGCCACCCATAGGGAGCTCTGACAATTCTTACACAGGCCTGCCACTGCAGCCTGAGTGAAATAACGTCCACGTTATTTCACAGCCATTTTACACTGCACTTAAGTAACTTATAAGTCACCTATATGTCTAACCTTTACCTGGTAAAGGTTAGGTGCAAAGTTACTTAGTGTGAGGGCACCCTGGCACTAGCCAAGGTGCCCCCACATTGTTCAGAGCCAATTCACTGAACTTTGTGAGTGCGGGGACACCATTACACGCGTGCACTACATATAGGTCACTACCTATATGTAGCTTCACCATGGTAACTCCGAATATGGCCATGTAACATGTCTATGATCATGGAATTGCCCCCTCTATGCCATCCTGGCATTGTTGGTACAATTCCATGATCCCAGTGGTCTGTAGCACACACCCTGGTACTGCCAGACTGCCCTTCCTGGGGTTTCTCTGCAGCTGCTGCTGCTGCCAACCCCTCAGACAGGCAGCTGCCCTCCTGGGGTCCAGCCAGGCCTGGCCCAGGATGGCAGAACAAAGAACTTCCTCTGAGAGAGGGTGTGACACCCTCTCCCTTTGGAAAATGGTGTGAAGGCAGGGGAGGAGTAGCCTCCCCCAGCCTCTGGAAATGCTTTGTTGGGCACAGATGTGCCCAATTCTGCATAAGCCAGTCTACACCGGTTCAGGGACCCCTTAGCCCCTGCTCTGGCGCGAAACTGGACAAAGGAAAGGGGAGTGACCACTCCCCTGACCTGCACCTCCCCTGGGAGGTGTCCAGAGCTCCTCCAGTGTGCTCCAGACCTCTGCCATCTTGGAAACAGAGGTGCTGCTGGCACACTGGACTGCTCTGAGTGGCCAGTGCCACCAGGTGACGTCAGAGACTCCTTGTGATAGGCTCCTTCAGGTGTTAGTAGCCTTTCCTCTCTCCTAGGTAGCCAAACCCTCTTTTCTGGCTATTTAGGGTCTCTGTCTCTGGGGAAACTTTAGATAACGAATGCATGAGCTCAGCCGAGTTCCTCTGCATCTCCCTCTTCACCTTCTGATAAGGAATCGACCGCTGACCGCGCTGGAAGCCTGCAAACCTGCAACATAGTAGCAAAGACGACTACTGCAACTCTGTAACGCTGATCCTGTCGCCTTCTCGACTGTTTTCCTGCTTGTGCATGCTGTGGGGTTAGTCTGCCTCCTCTCTGCACCAGAAGCTCCGAAGAAATCTCCCGTGGGTCGACGGAATCTTCCCCCTGCAACCGCAGGCACCAAAAAGCTGCATTACCGGTCCCTTGGGTCTCCTCTCAGCACGACGAGCGAGGTCCCTCGAATCCAGCGACACCGTCCAAGTGACCCCCACAGTCCAGTGACTCTTCAGCCCAAGTTTGGTGGAGGTAAGTCCTTGCCTCACCTCGCTGGGCTGCATTGCTGGGAACCGCGACTTTGCAAGCTACCCCGGCCCCTGTGCACTTCCGGCGGAAATCCTTCGTGCACAGCCAAGCCTGGTTCCACGGCACTCTAATCTGCATTGCACGACTTTCTAAGTTGGTCTCCGGCGACGTGGGACTCCTTTGTGCAACTTCGGCGAGCACCGTTTCACGCATCCTCGTAGTGCCTGTTTCTGGCACTTCTCCGGGTGCTACCTGCTTCAGTGAGGGCTCTTTGTCTTGCTCGACGTCCCCTCTCTCTGCAGTTCCAATTTACGACCTCCTGGTCCCTCCTGGGCCCCAGCAGCGTCCAAAAACGCCAAACGCACGATTTGCGTGTAGCAAGGTTTGTTGGCGTCCATCCGGCGGGAAAACACTTCTGCACGACTCTCCAAGGCGTGTGGGATCCATCCTCCAAAGGGGAAGTCTCTAGCCCTTGTCGTTCCTGCAGTATTCACAGTTCTTCAGCCTAGTAAGAGCTTCTTTGCACCAACCGCTGGCATTTCTTGGGCATCTGCCCATCTCCGAGCTGCTTGTGACTTTTGGACTTGGTCCCCTTGTTCCACAGGTACCCTCAGTCAGGAATCCATCGTTGTTGCATTGCTGATTTGTGTTTTCCTTGCATTTTCCCTCTAACACGACTATTTTGTCCTTAGGGGAACTTTGGTGCACTTTGCACTCACTTTTCAGGGTCTTGGGGAGGGTTATTTTGCTAACTCTCACTATTTTCTAATAGTCCCAGCGACCCTCTACAAGGTCACATAGGTTTGGGGTCCATTCGTGGTTCGCATTCCACTTCTGGAGTATATGGTTTGTGTTGCCCCTATCCCTATGTTTCCCCATTGCATCCTATTGTAACTATACATTGTTTGCACTGTTTTCTAAGACTATACTGCATATTTTTGCTATTGTGTATATATATCTTGTGTATATTTCCTATCCTCTCACTGAGGGTACACTCTAAGATACTTTGGCATATTGTCATAAAAATAAAGTACCTTTATTTTTAGTATAACTGTGTATTGTGTTTTCTTATGATATTGTGCATAGGACACTAAGTGGTACTGTAGTAGCTTCACACGTCTCCTAGTTCAGCCTGAGCTGCTTTGCTAAGCTACCATTATCTATCAGCCTAAGCTGCTAGACACCCTATACACTAATAAGGGATAACTGGGCCTGGTGCAAGGTGCAAGTACCCCTTGGTACTCACTACAAGCCAGTCCAGCCTCCTACACCCTGTTCTCTCTTCCAGCCAAATGGACAAAGTTTTTGCCCAGCTATGGCTTTATTGAGACAGCATCCCTGTCTGGCATTTCCATCACTACAAATAGGTTCAGTGGACAATTCCCACTGCTCTAAACTAAAACTTACTGATAGAAACTCTGAAAATACATCTTCACATTGTTGCTTAGCTAAAAAACTTCAAACAGGGTGGTTTACATCCCCACAGGGAAGTAACCATATAGTGGATGATAAAGGGAGTAACCAGTCTATTGCAGAGCTACTCTCTACTTATCACCACTTAGACAATAAAGTCTCAACTGGCCAAGGTTAGCCTTATTGTCCTTCGTTTGGGGGGGGGTTGTGTGAGAAGATAGCCTCTTTCTAGCCTTGTTACCCCCACTTTTGGCCTGTTTGTGAGTGTATGTCAGGGTGTTTGTCACTGTTTTCACTGTCTCACTGGGATCCTGATAGCCAGGCCTCAGTGCTCATAGTGAAAACACTATGTTTTCAGTATGGTTGTTATGTGTCACTGGGATCCTGCTGGTCAGGACCCCAGTGCTCATAGGTTTGTGGCCTATATGTATGTGTCACTGGGACCCTGTCACACAGGGCCCCAGTGCTCATAGGTGTGCATGTATATGTTCCCTGTGTGGTGCCTAACTGTCTCACTGAGGCTCTGCTAACCAGAACCTCAGTGGTTATGCTCTCTGATTTCTTTCCAAATTGTCACTGACAGGCTAGTGACCATTTTTTCCAATTTACATTGGCTTACTGGAACACCCTTATAATTCCCTAGTATATGGTACTGAGGTACCCAGGGTATTGGGGTTCCAGGAGATCCCTATGGGCTGCAGCATTTCTTTTGCCACCCATAGGGAGCTCTGACAATTCTTACACAGGCCTGCCACTGCAGCCTGAGTGAAATAACGTCCACGTTATTTCACAGCCATTTTACACTGCACTTAAGTAACTTATAAGTCACCTATATGTCTAACCTTTACCTGGTAAAGGTTAGGTGCAAAGTTACTTAGTGTGTGGGCACCCTGGCACTAGCCAAGGTGCCCCCACCTTGTTCAGAGCCAATTCACTGAACTTTGTGAGTGCGGGGACACCATTACACGCGTGCACTACATATAGGTCACTACCTATATGTAGCTTCACAATGGTAACTCCGAATATGGCCATGTAACATGTCTATGATCATGGAATTGCCCCCTCTATGCCATCCTAGCATAGTTGGCACAATCCCATGATCCCAGTGGTCAGTAGCACAGACCCTGGTACTGCCAAACTGCCCTTCCTGGGGTTTCACTGCAGCTGCTGCTGCTGCCAACCCCTCAGACAGGCATCTGCCCTCCTGGGGTCCAGCCAGGCCTGGCCCAGGATGGCAGAACAAAGAACTTCCTCTGAGAGAGGGTGTGACACCCTCTCCCTTTGGAAAATGGTGTGAAGGCAGGGGAGGAGTAGCCTCCCCCAGCCTCTGGAAATGCTTTGTTGGGCACAGAGGTGCCCAATTCTGCATAAGCCAGTCTACACCGGTTCAGGGACCCCTTAGCCCCTGCTCTGGCGCGAAACTGGACAAAGGAAAGGGGAGTGACCACTCCCCTGACCTGCACCTCCCCTGGGAGGTGTCCAGAGCTCCTCCAGTGTGCTCCAGACCTCTGCCATCTTGGAAACAGAGGTGCTGCTGGCACACTGGACTGCTCTGAGTGGCCAGTGCCACCAGGTGACGTCAGAGACTCCTGCTGATAGGCTCCTTCAGGTGTTAGTAGCCTATCCTATCTCCTAAGTAGCCAAACCCTCTTTTCTGGCTATTTAGGGTCTCTGTCTCTGGGGAAACTTCAGATAACAAATGCATGAGCTCAGCCGAGTTCCTCTGCATCTCTCTCTTCACCTTCTGATAAGGAATCGACCGCTGACCGCGCTGGAAGCCTGCAAAACTGCAACATAGTAGCAAAGACGACTACTGCAACTCTGTAACGCTGATCCTGCCGCCTTCTCGACTGTTTTCCTGCTTGTGCATGCTGTGGGGGTAGTCTGCCTCCTCTCTGCACCAGAAGCTCCGAAGAAATCTCCCGTGGGTCGACAGAATCTTCCCCCTGCAACCGCAGGCACCAAAAAGCTGCATTACCGGTCCCTTGGGTCTCCTCTCAGCACGACGAGCGAGGTCCCTCGAATCCAGCGACACCGTCCAAGTGACCCCCACAGTCCAGTGACTCTTCAGCCCAAGTTTGGTGGAGGTAAGTCCTTGCCTCACCTCGCTGGCCTGCATTGCTGGGAACCGCGACTTTGCAAGCTACTCCGGCCCCTGTGCACTTCCGGCGGAAATCCTTCGTGCACAGCCAAGCCTGGGTCCACGGCACTCTAACCTGCATTGCACGACTTTCTAAGTTGGTCTCCGGCGACGTGGGACTCCTTTGTGCAACTTCGGCGAGCACCGTTTCACGCATCCTCGTAGTGCCTGTTTCTGGCACTTCTCCGGGTGCTACCTGCTTCAGTGAGAGCTCTTTGTCTTGCTCGACGTCCCCTCTCTCTGCAGGTCCAATTTGCGACCTCCTGGTCCCTCCTGGGCCCCAGCAGCGTCCAAAAACGCCAAACGCACGATTTGCGTGTAGCAAGGCTTGTTGGCGTCCATCCGGCGGGAAAACACTTCTGCACAACTCTCCAAGGCGTGGGGGATCCATCCTCCAAAGGGAAAGTCTCTAGCCCTTGTCGTTCCTGCAGTATTCACAGTTCTTGAGCCTAGGAAGAGCTTCTTTGCACCAACCGCTGGCATTTCTTGGGCATCTGCCCATCTCCGAGTTGCTTGTGACTTTTGGACTTGGTCCCCTTGTTCCACAGGTACCCTCAGTCAGGAATCCATCGTTGTTGCATTGCTGATTTGTGTTTTCCTTGCATTTTCCCTCTAACACGACTATTTTGTCCTTAGGGGAACTTTAGTGCACTTTGCACTCACTTTTCAGGGTCTTGGGGAGGGTTATTTTTCTAACTCTCACTATTTTCTAATAGTCCCAGCGACCCTCTACAAGGTCACATAGGTTTGGGGTCCATTGGTGGTTCGCATTCCACTTCTGGAGTATATGGTTTGTGTTGCCCCTATCCCTATGTTTCCCCATTGCATCCTATTGTAACTATACATTGTTTGCACTGTTTTCTAAGACTATACTGCATATTTTTGCTATTGTGTATATATATCTTGTGTATATTTCCTATCCTCTCACTGAGGGTACACTCTAAGATACTTTGGCATATTGTCATAAAAATAAAGTACCTTTATTTTTAGTATAACTGTGTATTGTGTTTTCTTATGATATTGTGCATAGGACACTAAGTGGTACTGTAGTAGCTTCACACGTCTCCTAGTTCAGCCTGAGCTGCTTTGCTAAGCTACCATTATCTATCAGCCTAAGCTGCTAGACACCCTATACACTAATAAGGGATAACTGGGCCTGGTGCAAGGTGCAAGTACCCCTTGGTACTCACTACAAGCCAGTCCAGCCTCCTACACCCTGTTCTCTCTTCCAGCCAAATGGACAAAGTTTTTGCCCAGCTATGGCTTTATTGAGACAGCATCCCTGTCTGGCATTTCCATCACTACAAATAGGTTCAGTGGACAATTCCCACTGCTCTAAACTAAAACTTACTGATAGAAACTCTGAAAATACATCTTCACATTGTTGCTTAGCTAAAAAACTTCAAACAGGGTGGTTTACATCCCCACAGGGAAGTAACCATATAGTGGATGATAAAGGGAGTAACCAGTCTATTGCAGAGCTACTCTCTACTTATCACCACTTAGACAATAAAGTCTCAACTGGCCAAGGTTAGCCTTATTGTCCTTCGTTTGGGGGGGGGTTGTGTGAGAAGATAGCCTCTTTCTAGCCTTGTTACCCCCACTTTTGGCCTGTTTGTGAGTGTATGTCAGGGTGTTTGTCACTGTTTTCACTGTCTCACTGGGATCCTGATAGCCAGGCCTCAGTGCTCATAGTGAAAACACTATGTTTTCAGTATGGTTGTTATGTGTCACTGGGATCCTGCTGGTCAGGACCCCAGTGCTCATAGGTTTGTGGCCTATATGTATGTGTCACTGGGACCCTGTCACACAGGGCCCCAGTGCTCATAGGTGTGCATGTATATGTTCCCTGTGTGGTGCCTAACTGTCTCACTGAGGCTCTGCTAACCAGAACCTCAGTGGTTATGCTCTCTGATTTCTTTCCAAATTGTCACTGACAGGCTAGTGACCATTTTTTCCAATTTACATTGGCTTACTGGAACACCCTTATAATTCCCTAGTATATGGTACTGAGGTACCCAGGGTATTGGGGTTCCAGGAGATCCCTATGGGCTGCAGCATTTCTTTTGCCACCCATAGGGAGCTCTGACAATTCTTACACAGGCCTGCCACTGCAGCCTGAGTGAAATAACGTCCACGTTATTTCACAGCCATTTTACACTGCACTTAAGTAACTTATAAGTCACCTATATGTCTAACCTTTACCTGGTAAAGGTTAGGTGCAAAGTTACTTAGTGTGTGGGCACCCTGGCACTAGCCAAGGTGCCCCCACCTTGTTCAGAGCCAATTCACTGAACTTTGTGAGTGCGGGGACACCATTACACGCGTGCACTACATATAGGTCACTACCTATATGTAGCTTCACAATGGTAACTCCGAATATGGCCATGTAACATGTCTATGATCATGGAATTGCCCCCTCTATGCCATCCTAGCATAGTTGGCACAATCCCATGATCCCAGTGGTCAGTAGCACAGACCCTGGTACTGCCAAACTGCCCTTCCTGGGGTTTCACTGCAGCTGCTGCTGCTGCCAACCCCTCAGACAGGCATCTGCCCTCCTGGGGTCCAGCCAGGCCTGGCCCAGGATGGCAGAACAAAGAACTTCCTCTGAGAGAGGGTGTGACACCCTCTCCCTTTGGAAAATGGTGTGAAGGCAGGGGAGGAGTAGCCTCCCCCAGCCTCTGGAAATGCTTTGTTGGGCACAGAGGTGCCCAATTCTGCATAAGCCAGTCTACACCGGTTCAGGGACCCCTTAGCCCCTGCTCTGGCGCGAAACTGGACAAAGGAAAGGGGAGTGACCACTCCCCTGACCTGCACCTCCCCTGGGAGGTGTCCAGAGCTCCTCCAGTGTGCTCCAGACCTCTGCCATCTTGGAAACAGAGGTGCTGCTGGCACACTGGACTGCTCTGAGTGGCCAGTGCCACCAGGTGACGTCAGAGACTCCTGCTGATAGGCTCCTTCAGGTGTTAGTAGCCTATCCTATCTCCTAAGTAGCCAAACCCTCTTTTCTGGCTATTTAGGGTCTCTGTCTCTGGGGAAACTTCAGATAACAAATGCATGAGCTCAGCCGAGTTCCTCTGCATCTCTCTCTTCACCTTCTGATAAGGAATCGACCGCTGACCGCGCTGGAAGCCTGCAAAACTGCAACATAGTAGCAAAGACGACTACTGCAACTCTGTAACGCTGATCCTGCCGCCTTCTCGACTGTTTTCCTGCTTGTGCATGCTGTGGGGGTAGTCTGCCTCCTCTCTGCACCAGAAGCTCCGAAGAAATCTCCCGTGGGTCGACAGAATCTTCCCCCTGCAACCGCAGGCACCAAAAAGCTGCATTACCGGTCCCTTGGGTCTCCTCTCAGCACGACGAGCGAGGTCCCTCGAATCCAGCGACACCGTCCAAGTGACCCCCACAGTCCAGTGACTCTTCAGCCCAAGTTTGGTGGAGGTAAGTCCTTGCCTCACCTCGCTGGCCTGCATTGCTGGGAACCGCGACTTTGCAAGCTACTCCGGCCCCTGTGCACTTCCGGCGGAAATCCTTCGTGCACAGCCAAGCCTGGGTCCACGGCACTCTAACCTGCATTGCACGACTTTCTAAGTTGGTCTCCGGCGACGTGGGACTCCTTTGTGCAACTTCGGCGAGCACCGTTTCACGCATCCTCGTAGTGCCTGTTTCTGGCACTTCTCCGGGTGCTACCTGCTTCAGTGAGAGCTCTTTGTCTTGCTCGACGTCCCCTCTCTCTGCAGGTCCAATTTGCGACCTCCTGGTCCCTCCTGGGCCCCAGCAGCGTCCAAAAACGCCAAACGCACGATTTGCGTGTAGCAAGGCTTGTTGGCGTCCATCCGGCGGGAAAACACTTCTGCACAACTCTCCAAGGCGTGGGGGATCCATCCTCCAAAGGGGAAGTCTCTAGCCCTTGTCGTTCCTGCAGTATTCACAGTTCTTGAGCCTAGGAAGAGCTTCTTTGCACCAACCGCTGGCATTTCTTGGGCATCTGCCCATCTCCGAGTTGCTTGTGACTTTTGGACTTGGTCCCCTTGTTCCACAGGTACCCTCAGTCAGGAATCCATCGTTGTTGCATTGCTGATTTGTGTTTTCCTTGCATTTTCCCTCTAACACGACTATTTTGTCCTTAGGGGAACTTTAGTGCACTTTGCACTCACTTTTCAGGGTCTTGGGGAGGGTTATTTTTCTAACTCTCACTATTTTCTAATAGTCCCAGCGACCCTCTACAAGGTCACATAGGTTTGGGGTCCATTGGTGGTTCGCATTCCACTTCTGGAGTATATGGTTTGTGTTGCCCCTATCCCTATGTTTCCCCATTGCATCCTATTGTAACTATACATTGTTTGCACTGTTTTCTAAGACTATACTGCATATTTTTGCTATTGTGTATATATATCTTGAGTATATTTCCTATCCTCTCACTGAGGGTACACTCTAAGATACCTTGGCATATTGTCATAAAAATAAAGTACCTTTATTTTTAGTATAACTGTGTATTGGGTTTTCTTATGATATTGTGCATATGACACTAAGTGGTACTGTAGTAGCTTCACACGTCTCCTAGTTCAGCCTAAGCTGCTCTTCTAAGCTACCATTATCTATCAGCCTAAGCTGCTAGACACCCTATACACTAATAAGGGATAACTGGGCCTGGTGCAAGGTGCAAGTACCCCTTGGTACTCACTACAAGCCAGTCCAGCCTCCTACAACAGGAATTCAAGAAATCTGAGCACGATGGTCGACTCAGCAACACGAAATAGGGTTCCACAAAGCTGGAGGTCAACTCAGCGAGTTGGGCAGTGCAGGACAGAGTGCTGGGGACCTGGGCTATGCCGTGCATGAAGGAATCCTTGCAAGATTGCACAGAAGTCCTAGCAGCTGCAGTTCACGCAGTACACAGGATTACTGTCTGGCGTGGGGAAGCAAGGACTTACCTCCACCAAATTTGGATAGAAGGACCACTGGACTGTGGGAGTAACTTGGATCCAGCTCCTGTGTTCCAGGGACCACGCTTGTTGAGATGAGAGGGGACCCAGAGGACTTGTGAAGCAGAAGTTTGGTGCCTGCGGTAGCAGGGGAAGACTTTCAACCCACGGGAGATTTCTTCGGGATTTCCAGTGCAGGGTGAAGGCAGACAGCCCTCAGAGCATGCACCACCAGAAAGCAGTCGGGAAAGCCGGCAGGATTTGGCACTACAATGTCACTGGTAGTCTTCTTGCTACTTTGTTGCAGCTTTTGTCATGACCACACAAACTTGCCAAGTCAAATCAAAGAAGTGCATGAGAAAAGCAAAGAGATATCCTCAGTGGAGACAGCAAAGCCCAAACTGGAAGAAGGTTTGCAGAGTAATCTTGCGCTTATTTCAAAGGAAGAATCAAGAAGAGAAGATCCAAGATGGCCGCTGTGAGTCCTGAAGGTTAGTTACAGTTCTAGTCTTGCAATCGGTTGGTTGCTAGGTTACGAGCTCTCCAGCTGGAAGCCTTGCACTTCAACTGAGGTCTGACAGGAATCAGCTGTGTGGAGAGAGAGCGCGCTTCAGAGCAGAAACTCCTGTGAGGTAAAATTACATTTGAAGATTATATTACAGAAAACAGATAAATATTGTCAAGGTTTATTCGAAGAGTTTGATAGTAGACCGTTCCCGTGGAAGTCGGCAAGGCTACAGAGTTAATGTTTGAATTAACCTTATATTTACGAGGTTCTTGTTTAAGATATTAAAGTCAAAGAAAAAACGAACTTTAAAAGAGCAAATATCTACAAATGTCAAGGTTATAAACGAAGGCCAAGTTTAAAGGAGAAACGAACTGTTAACAAATAAGCATTTACAAATTCAATGGTAATAAACCAAAATAGAGTTTAAAAGAGAAACAAACTTAAATAAACAAGCATTTACAACTACAAGTTATCGACAGATGTCGAAGTAAGGAAGGAGAAACTAACTGTAATAAACAAGCATTTACAAATACAAGTTATCAACAAATGTCGAAGTAAGAAAGGAGAAACAAACTTAAATAAACAAGCATTTACAACTACAAGTTATCGACAGATATCGAAGTAAGGAAGGAGAAACTAACTGTAATAAACAAGCATTTACAAATACAAGTTATCAACAAATGTCGAAGTAAGAAAGGAGAAACGAACTTTAATAAACAAGCATTTACAAATACAAGTATTGACAGAAGTCACAATAAGACAGGAGAAATTAAATAACATCAGCTGATTTGAAGAACGCATTATCACCAACTATATATATATATATATATATATATATATATGTATATATATATATATATATATATAGCAACATAAAACCAATCTCTAACAAAGGTTGAGAAGTTCTTCCAGAATCAGTAATAAGCATTTTTTTAAGAAGAGCTATCATTTATAGAGAGAAGCAAGGCTACAGAGAACTCAGGGTGAGTGAAGAAATAATAGAATTAAAGAGAATTAAGTGTTGAGAGTAGAAAGTGAAAAACTGAAGTTGTATGTCCCTAGTAATTGCGACTGTGACTCTTGCAGGTGCTGTATCCAATCTTAGATGTGAGGAGGCAGACTGAGTACCGGCGTTCATCATCTCTGTGGCAGTCTCTCTACCATCCCATTCCACTTTCCCCCTCCGGGGTACTCAGCACGAAGGATTAATATTCGTTGTGAGTAGCTCGGGTCGGGACTCAGGAGTTATCTTCTGCTTCTGAGGAAATTGAATTGAAGTATTCTGACAGATTGAAGTGCCTTCACCCTAATTTTAGGGAAAAAACAGATTTCCTCCTGAGCAGAATGGCAGAAGGAATTGATATAAAAGCATTAGCCACCGTTTTGGAAGGGTTACAGAAACAATTAAATAACACCATAGAAGAAACAGTCCAAGTAAAACAGCGAATAAATGAGTTAGGGAACACCGCTAAATCAAATGAATCTGTGTTTTCACAAATCCCTAGCCCTTCACAGTCTGCAGGTATATCCACTCAAGTAATTCATGCAGTTTCCCCTATTATTCCTTTGGCTCAACCCGAGCGCTTCGGTGGGGATCCAAATAAGGCGCAGATTTTTCTAACCCAATGCTCATTGCATTTTTTATGTAGACCAGTCATTTTTTCCGAAGACCAGTCCAAAGTGGCATTTATATTGTCTTATCTGACAGGAGAAGCGGCCGCATGGTCCATGCCAATAATTTCCAGAAATGATCCTATTTTATATAATTTCCAAAATTTCAAGGAAGAGTTCTTAAGAATGTTTGATCGGCGAACTTCAGCTCAAGCCACTGGCAATGAACTACTGGAAATCAGGCAAGGTAATAAAGATCTAGTAGCCTATCTGGCTCATTTCAATAAACTCATTGTAGAGACTGACTGGCCGGAGTCAAAAAGAGCCGCCATATTTTATCGTGGACTGAGAGATGAATTGAAAGATGCCTTAGCACAAGTTCCAAATAGACCCACCGAAATTTCGGAGTTAATTGATCTTGTGTTACAGATTGACCACCGGTTAACTGAACGAAGAGCAGAAAAGAGAAGAGAGTATCGACCATTTCCCCTGAGAATTGATCGTGTAAGAAATTATCATCCGAGAGCCGGAGAAGGGATAACGATAGAAGAACCAATCTTTCTTCAGGACCCATTTCCCATGAGACCGAACCAATTCAGATGCAAGGTTTTGGTGGACATCAGGAGCAGATAATCTTTAATTTGATAGATGCTCCACAATTTCAACTCATTTTGGGTCTGCCCTGGCTTACAGAACATAATCCACAAATTGATTGGAGCAAAAGAACGATCAAGATGAATTCCTCTTACTGCAAAGAGAATTGCTTTCATGATGGAGTGGAAGTGTCCACCAAGTCCCAAGCGGCCTGTTTATCATCACACTCTTCAGTGATCTGTGCACTAAAGACAGCAGAAATCCCAAAAGAATATGAGGATTTAGTTGCCGTTTTTGATGAAAAGGAGGCTGAGAAATTGCCACCACATCGACCCTACGACTGCAAAATTGAACTGGAGCCAGGTGCGATATTGCCATGTAGCAGAATATACGCATTGACCGAAGCAGAGAATCAACATTTAAAGGAGTATTTGGATCAATATCTTGCTAATGGTTTTATTCGTCCTTCTGAATCTCCAGTGTCATCCCCACTATTTTTCATAGCAAAGAAGGATGGGAGTCTTCGAACTTGCATTGATTATCGAGCCCTCAATCAGGTTACCATCAAGAATCGATACCCACTGCCTTTAGTGTCAGTTTTATTAGATCAAGTAAAGAATGCTAGAATCTACACCAAATTGGACCTGCGAGGAGCATATCATTTGATTCGAGTGGCTTCAGGGGATGAATGGAAAACCGCTTTTCGGACTCGATACGGATTATTTGAATATCAAGTGATGCCTTATGGGTTATGCAATGCTCCCGCTGCCTTCCAGCATTTCGTTAATGATATATTACGAGAATTCCTCGACCGGATTGCCGTGGTTTATATAGATGACATTTTAATCTTTTCCGACAATCTACAGGAGCACATTTCCCATGTTCGATCCATCCTCACAAGGTTGCAAGAAAACCATCTCTATGTAAAATTGGAGAAGTGTGCATTTCATGCGGAACGAGTTGAGTTCTTAGGATTCATTTTGTCACCAGAAGGAGTTAGTATGGATCCTGCCAAGATAAAGACAGTGCAACATTGGCCTTCTCCTTGCAATGTCAAAGAGATCCAGAGTTTCTCGGGGTTCGCTAATTTTTATCGAAGATTCATATCCAATTTTTCTCAAACAGTTACACCCATTACTCGATTGTTGAAGAAAGGAGTGAAGTTTGAGTGGACAAAAGAAGCTGAAAATGCTTTAAATTTTTTGAAGAATTCCTTCGTCTCAGCTCCAATCTTGCTCCACCCCAATCCAGATGAGCCATATTATGTGGAGACAGATGCTTCAGATGTTGCCATAGGAGGTATCCTTTCCCAGCGTCATAAAGACACAGGTCAATTACATCCAGTGGCCTATTTCTCTTGAAAATTAACACTACCGGAGATCAATTATTCAATTGCGGATAAGGAGCTATTGGCAGTCAAAGAAACTTTTCGTGAGTGGAGGCATTACATTTTGGGAGCTAAGCATAAAGTGACCGTTTACACGGACCACCAAAATTTACAGTTTTTAAAATCAGCTCGAACTCTAACAGCTAGACAACTACGTTGGTCCCTATATTTTGCAGACTTTGATTTTGTTATCACTTTCAGACCAGGAAAAGTAAATGGGAAGGCAGATGCTCTATCTCGAATTGATACCGGTGCAGTTAAAGAGCCTCCAGAAAAAGAATTGATTATTCCACAAGAGAAGTTCATATCTGCCATATTGTATGAAAATTTAACCAAAGAAATTCAAGAAAACTTAACATTCGAAGGAATGCTGAAATGGTCCAAAGAAGGCCAAGGAAGAGAAATCAAAAAAGGTTTGCCATACTTTAAAGGTGCACTGTATGTTCCGACTGTGGAGCTGCAAGAAAAAATTCTTCAGGCTTATCATGACGATCAATTGGCTGGACATAAAGGAATTCAAAAGACTCAAAATCTAATACAACGAGAATTTTGGTGGCCAAAAATGAAAACTCAGATAAGACAATATGTGTCAAGTTGTGACAAATGTCAAAGAGGGAAATCAAATAGAACAGCTTCACAAGGTCTGTTAAGACCTTTGCCCACTGCACCCCATGCCTGGCATACTGTTACTATGGATCTTATAGTGGACCTCCCTAGTAGCCAAGGTTTTAACACTATCCTAGTTTTTGTAGACACTTTCACTAAAATGGTACATTTCATTCCTTTGAAAGAAATCCCTCGAGCCCCACAGGTTCCACAGTTGTTTACACAACACATAGTACACGCCTATGGTATCCCAAAAATTCTAGTTTCAGACAGGGGGTCCCAATTTGTTTCTCGCTTTTGGAAGGCCTTTAGTAAAAGATTAGGAATTGATTCTCGTTACTCTACCAGTTACCATCCTGAAACCGATGGGCAAACAGAGAGAGTGAATCAAGAGTTAGAACAGTATTTAAGACTCAATTTATTCGATAAAGAGAAGGAATGGCCCGAGTTGATGTGGGCAGCTGAATTTGCTTACAATAATGCTGTTCATTCCACCACTGGGTTCACCCCCTTTTATCTGAACGATGGTAGACATCCTAATGTAATGTTGGGTAAAGAAGATGATTCTGTGGCTGCAGTAGAAGAGATGGTGAGGGATTTGCAGACCACGTTAGTTAGGGCTAGAAAAAACATCATTCAAGCAAAAGACTCATATAAGACTCAGGCTGATAGAAAAAGAAGAGAGAGACCCATTTATACGAAAGGAGACAGAGTTTGGTTATCCACTCGTCATTTACGTCTCAAAGGAAATCGCAAATTTCAGCCACGATTTATAGGCCCATTCAAAGTTGACAAGATGATCAATCCAGTGGCAGTTAAATTGCAGTTGCCAGCTCATCTAAAGATACATCCTGTTTTCCATGTCTCCTTGTTAAAGAACAGTCCTCCAAATTTACGTCAAAACTCCCCTCCAATTCCTATCCAGATTAGCTCTGCAGAAGAGTATGAGGTCAATCAAATCTTAGATTCCAAAATCCGTAATGGCCAGCTTTATTATCTAATTGATTGGAAAGGTTATGGTCCAGAGGAACGATCCTGGGACCCGCACGGGTATGTACATGCTTCAAGATTAGTGAGAAACTTTCATAGAACCTACCCAAGCAAACCTAAATTGGAGAACTGTTCCTTGAGGGGGAGTACTGTCATGACCACAGAAACTTGCCAAGCCAAATCAAAGAAGTGCATGAGAAAAGCAAAGAGATATCCTCAGTGGAGACAGCAAAGCCCAAACTGGAAGAAAGTTTGCAGAGTAATCTTGCGCTTATTTCAAAGGAAGAATCAAGAAGAGAAGATCCAAGATGGCCGCTGTGAGTCCTGAAGGTTAGTTACAGTTCTAGTCTTGCAATCGGTTGGTTGCTAGGTTACGAGCTCTCCAGCTGGAAGCCTTGCACTTCAACTGAGGTCTGACAGGAATCAGCTGTGTGGAGAGAGAGCGCTTTCGAGCAGAAACTCCTGTGAGGTAAAATTACATTTGAAAATTATATTACAGAAAACTGATAAATATTGTCAAGGTTTATTCGAAGATTTTGATAGTAGACCGTTCCCGTGGAAGTCGGCAAGGCTACAGAGTTAATGTTTGAATTAACCTTATGTTTCAAGGTTCTTGTTTAAGATATTAAAGTCAAAGAAAAAACAAACTTTAAAAGAGCAAGTATCTACAAATGTCAAGGTTATAAACGAAGGCCAAGTTTAAAGGAGAAACGAACTGTTAACAAATAAGCATTTACAAATTCAATGGTAATAAACCAAAATAGAGTTTAAAAGAGAAACGAACTTAAATAAACAAGCATTTACAACTACAAGTTATCAACAGATGTCGAAGTAAGGAAGGAGAAACTAACTGTAATAAACAAGCATTTACAAATACAAGTTATCAACAAATGTCGAAGTAAGAAAGGAGAAACAAACTTTAATAAACAAGCATTTACAAATACAAGTATTGACAGAAGTCACAATAAGACAGGAGAAATTAAATAACATCAGCTGATTTGAAGAACGCATTATCACCAACTATATATATATATATATATATATATAGCAACATAAAACCAATCTCTAACAAAGGTTGAGAAGTTCTTCCAGGATCAGTAATAAGAATTTTTTTAAGAAGAGCTATCATTTATAGAGAGAAGCAAGGCTACAGAGAACTCAGGGTGAGTAAAGAAATAATAGAATTAAAGAGAATTAAGTGTTGAGAGTAGAAAGTGAAAAACTGATGTTGTATGTCCCTAGTAATTGCTACTGTGACTCTTGCAGGTGCTGTATCCAATCTTACATGTGAGGAGGCAGACTGAGTACTGGCGTTCATCATCTCTGTGGCAGTCTCTCTACCATCCCATTCCTCTTTCCCCCTCCGGGGTACTCAGCACGAAGAGGGAGATGCAGAGGAACTCTGGTGAGCTCTTGCATTCGTTAACTGATGAGAAGCCCACAGGAGAGACCCTAAATAGCCCTCAGAGGACGTTTGGCTACAGAGAGAGGTAAACACCTATCAGGAGGGGTCTCTGACGTCACCTGATGGCACTGGCCACTCAGAGATCTCCATTGTTCCCTCACACCTCTGCATTCAAGATGGCAGAGGTCTGGGACACACTGGAGGAGCTCTGGGCATCTCCCCTGGGGGGGTGCTGGTCAGGGGAGTGGTCACTCCCCCTTCCTTTGTCCAGTTCCGCACCAGAGCAGGGCTGGGGGGATCCCTGAACCAGTGTAGACTGGCTTATGCAAGGAGGGCACCATCTGTGCCCTTCAAAGCATTTCCAGAGGCTGGGGGAGGCTACTTCTCCCCAGGCCTTCACACTTATTTCCAAAGGGAGAGCGTGTAACACCCTCTCTCAGAGGAAATCCTTTGTTCTGCCTTCCTAGGACTGGGCTGCCCAGACACCAGGAGGGCAGAAACCTGTCTGAGGGTTGGCAGCAGCTGTAGCAGCAGGGAAACCCCCAGAGAGCTAGTTTGGCAGTACCTGGGCTCTATGCTGGAGCCCCAGGGATGCATGGGATTGTCCCCCCAATACCAGAATCCTAGACATGTTACATGGCCTCGTTCGGAGTTACCATTGTGACGCTACACATAGGTATCAACCTATATGTAGTGCACGCGTGTAGTGGTGTCCCCGCACTCACAAAGTCTGGGGAAATTGCCCTGAACAATGTGGGGGCACCTTGTCTAGTAACTTTGCACCTAACCTTCACCAAGTGAGGGTTAAACATTTAGGTGACTTATAAGTTACTTAAGTGCAGTGGAAAATGGCTGTGAAATTACGTGGACGTTATTTCACGCAGGCTGCAGTGGCAGTCCTGTGTAAGAATTGTCCGAGCTCCCTATGGGTTGCAAAGGAAATGTTGCAGCCCATAGGGATCACCTGGAACCCCAATACCATGGGTACCTAGGTACCATATACTAGGGAATTATAAGGGTGTTCCAGTGTGCCAATCAGAATTGGTAAAATTAGTCACTAGCCTGCAGTGACAATTTTAAAAGCAGAGAGAGCATAAACACTGAGGTTCTGATTAGCAGAGCCTGAGTGATACAGTTAGGCACCACACAGGGAACACATACAGGGCATACGTTATGAGCAATGGGGTCCTGGCTAGCAGGATCCCAGTTACATAGGCAAAACAAACATATACACAAGTAAAAATGGGGGTAACATGCCAGGCAACATGGTACTTTCCTACACTATGTGCATGTGTTTGCATGCACTTGAATTGATATTACTGTTTGTGTCTCTTTCTTATCTTTTGTGTGTATGCGTGACTGCGTTGTTATTTGTGTTTGTTGCTCTTTCACACATCTTCTGTTTGTGTTTGTTGTTGAGGGTGGGTGTTTTTAGGGAGTTGGGAGTGAGTAGTGTAAACTCAAGTGGTTTGGTGGGAGGTGATCTTGTGAACCCAGCCAGGAGCACTACACTTGGGTGATTTTCCATCCTCCCAGATAAAATTAGAGCGATACAAAGATTTATTTTTTTTAAAGGTTTGACAGGTTATTCTACCTACAGTTAATGATGAGCGACCTCTACAGCCTTACAACAAAGATAATCTAAAAAAACAAGAAATCACCCCACGCATCAGTTCTCTGAAGAGCCCTTTGATGCCACACAGTCAGTGTGATGTGTTTGTGTCTCTGAGATGGAACATGAGATGTTGGACCACACACATCAGGTGTTTCTCCTTCTAGAGGTCGGTGTTTAAATCACTGCTAGAGTTCCTAAATAGCCTTGACACCCTGCACCTATGGGAAGTTTGTACTGATGCCCCTCACACCGTGTGCCTATGGGAAGTTTGTACTATGGGCCCTCACACTGTGCGCCTATGGGAAGTTTGTACAGATGCCCCTCACACCGTGCGCCTATGGGAAGTTTGTACTGTGGCCCCTCACACCCCGCGCCTATGGGAAGTTTGTACTGATGCCCCTCACACCCTGTGTCTATGGGAAGTTTGCACTGTGGCCCCTCACACTGTGTGCCTATGGGAAGTTTGTACTGAGGCCCCTCACACCGTGCGCCTATGGAAAGTTTGTACTGCTGGACTTTCTAAACAGGCACTGGTCAGCTTGTTCTTTACAGAAGAGATGTTGTAAGGTTTCTTGGTGGTTGAGGCTGCTGTTTCTCTAGTGTTATTCAGTTACTTAGTGTAGGATCCGCGGTCATACAATTATTGTAAAATGGATGATATATACAAATGTCACTGGATTCCTTTCATTTTCTGCATATACATCCATGTGTAGAATCGATATTTATAGCAATGATATGATTATTGCTGCTGCATTAGTAAAACGTGATAATGCAACTTAGTGGAATAATGCATTATGATTCTACGTGTGTATTAGCTGCACATAGTGTGTTCGGGAAGTTTGTACTGCTGCCTCTCACACCTTGTACCTATGGGAAGTCTTACTGCGGCACTCACACCCTGTGCCTTTGGGATGTTTGTTTGGCTTCCTATCACACCCTGTGTTGTTTGTTCTGCTGTCCCTCACACCCTGTGAAGTTTGTTTTGCTGTCCCTCACACCCTGTGAAGTTATTCTGCTGCCCCTCACACCCTGTGAAGTTTGTTCTTCTGCCCCTCACACCCTGTGAAGTTTGTTCTGCTGCCCCTCACACCCTGTGAAGTTTGCTCTGCTGCCCCTCACACCCTGTGAAGTTTGTAGTGCTGCCCCTCACACCCTGTGAAGTTTGCTCTGCTGCCCCTCACACCTTGTGCCTATGGAAGTTTATCACTGTTCTCCCTCACGCCCTGTGCCTGAGGGAAGTGTGTACTGCTGCTTGTCACACGCTGTACATATGGGAAGTTTGTACTGCTGCCCCTCACACACTGTGCCTATAGAAGCTTTTAATGCTGCCCTCACACCTTGGGCCGCATTTAAGAAAAGTGGCAGTGCATCCAATGCAGCGCCACTTTTCTTATGCCCCCTGCATCCCCTAACACTACCATGTGTGCGCCATATTTAAGACAAGGCGCACCATGGCGATATTAGGCACAATAGCGTCAACATTTTTTACGCTAGTGGAGCAAAGTGCAAGGAGGCCCATTGATTCCAAAGGGTGCGTTCTTTTAACACCTGCTTTCAGCAGGCGTTAGAAATGACGCCAAAAATGGCGCAATGAAATCTTATCGATTTTATTGTGCCATTTTTGCGGGCCTCCTTGCACCGGAACTCCCCCTTTGAATACATTATGCATGGTGCATGAATAATGTGGCGCAAAGGGTGGTAGATTAGCGCAATGCATGCACTGCTACACTTTGTCAATATGGCGTGGCAATTTTGCAAGCCTAACTCCACAATAGCGTTAAAAAAATAACCTAATGTGGCGCTAGGCCTTCTTAGTTTGGGGCCTTGGGTCTATGGGAAGCTTGTACTGTGTCCCCTCACACCTTGGGGGTATGGGAAGTTTGTACTGTGTCCCCTCACACCTTGGGTCTATGGGAAGTTTGTACTGTGGCCCCTCACATCCTTTGTCTATGTGAAGACACGCTGGGTGGATTATTTTCATATATTTCATCCCACATTTCTGCTTTCTGTAGCCTCCCCAGTGACTCATCTGACTCTGACTCTCAGTAAATATGATAATGTACAGCAAACATTTTTCATTTTTTGTGTCATCTTCATGTGACTTGAAGTGACATCCGTGTAGGATAACGGGTGTGCTGAAGATGAAGCCAAGCTGTCTGCACGATGCACAAACACTCTTCACTGTCAGATATTGCTTTCATTTGTGCCAGAAAAGTTATTTAATAAGCCTTATTTTATAACTGATAAGCGTCTAAGGTTTAAGGTTTAATCTATAAAAACACAACAGAGATTAGCAGTAGAAATTAAAATTTCGTCCAGGTCTCATCTTATTCTTGAAAATATTATTTCCTTCCAATTAGGTCAATGTAGATTGTTAACTTCATTTTATTCAATGTGACGTCCAGGGACGTCCGGAGAAACCTTCATATTGGACCAATATGTACTGTACAAGAAAGTTTGCTGCACATAAGTGTAACAAAAGGGAAAGTAATTCCATGCGAAAGTACCACCTGTAACAACTTTCCAGAATTATTTGTTTAAGAATACTTAACTGAGGCTAAGAAGCATTATGCCAGCAAAATGTGCATAAATTAGAGTTATGTTTGTTACTTTAAATTCTCAAAATTACTCCATCAGGCTGCACCATATAATTATCAACCATTCTTGGTACAATTTCACCACAAGCACACACCACAAGCAGGAGGGGTCAATGTGAACCCCCCAGAGAGCAAACAGCAGCTGCTCGTCACTTGTCTTTTTCATGTTATTTTTTTACACAAAATGTGTCAAAAATGGATGCGAGAGAGCATTTCATAATTATACATAATTTTTTGTAACATGTGTAACAAGTACCCCTGCAGACATCCTGCTTTTCAGGTGAGTGGCCCCGTCTCAACATAAAGCCAAGCCACAACATGCTCGGCTGCCTGGGTGATGGATTCCTCAATGGGTACTTACAAAGGTTTAGCACAGGCTTTACCAGCTGCTCAGGATGCTCCATCTTTATTAGATTTAACTAGGGCCCTAGCGGGATTACAGAAGGAAGTTCTTTCCTTAAAGCAAGAGAACCTGGAGTTGCATACTGAACTACAGCGGTATAAACCACAAGACACCCCCTGGGGAGGAGTCAAACTGAAACAAAGATCTCCAGAACTACAGGCCCCTCGGTTTGACCCGTCTAATCATGCTCCTAGACCCCATTCAGGCCCAACGACTTCCACCACACAGCCCATGCAGGTAATGGCCACAACACCAACCCCTGTGCCCTTAGCTCCTCCAGAAAGGGTTTTTGGAGATAGTGCCAAGTTCAACATTTTTCTTAACCAGAGCCAGCTACAGTTTTTGTTTCAGGCAGCTGCATTTCCCAACAATGCTGCAAAGGTAGTTTTTATTATCTCTTATTTGGGAGGCAATGCAGCTAATTGGTTTATTCCGCTGGTGGAGCATAATGACCCTATACTGTATGATTTCAACCGGTTCAAGGAAGCCTTGTGGAAACTATTCACCAAACACCTCTTCGTGCAGGCCAGTGACAATGAGTTGCTGAATTTGTGCCAGGGAAACAAGGATCTACTGTCCTATATCACCTCTTTCAGTCGGTTGGTGGCAGAGACTGAGTGGCCAGAGGAGAAGAGGACCTCACTCTTCTATCGTGGCCTTTGGGACAATCTCAAGGATGTTCTAGCCCAAATTGTGGAACCTCCTATGGAGTGTTCCGAGTTCATTGACCTGGTGGTACGGTTGGATCACCGCTTGAGTGAACGCAAGGGAGAAAAATTCTGGGGTGACACACGCTTAGTGGTGCTCAAAACTGAGAAAAAGGAGTCCACCATTCACACTCATGATACACCTGAGCCCATGCAAATTGGCAGTGTGCGGGGCCCACTATCTAAGGAAGAGAAAGAACGTAGGAAAAAATTGAAACTGTGTTTATACTGCGGTAAGGCAGGGCATTTTGCTTGGGAATGTCCTAACAAGCCTACTGCTCCAAAAAAAGCCATCGGAGCGGTAACAGGGCCTGAATTCTCTCTTCCTGACCAGGCGGAAAACTAACCGGCTTAATAACTTCTGAGACCATTTTATCGAGCGCTTCTTTCAATATGGTCTCACATCTTCTGGCTAACACCACCAGTCCAGTACCTCAACATCTAACTCTTATTTTGATGTTAGTGTTGTCCCCTCAGGTTTGTAAGGTCATTCCGATATTGCTTGACTCTGGGGCTACCGGAAACTTTTTAGACTTGGGTTTGGCTAAAGTCCTAAATATTATGACTGTCAGAAAAGACGTCCCTGAACCAGTCAGAGCTGTGGATGGCTCAGAATTGTCCTACGGGCTTATCGTTTATCAAACAACACCCTTGTCCATGCTTTGTGTAAACAACCATACAGAACAAATTCAGTTGACCTCATATATGCCCCAGTATTTGGAGCCATTTTGGGGATACCCTGGCTTCAGTTACACAATCAAAAAATTGACTGGGCAGCAAGGACAGTGACATTAGACTCTAAACATTGCTGGCACTCCTGTTACCAAGACAAACCATTACTAGTGACACCCTTGCTTTGTGGCATGGATAGGTCCAAGGTGCAGGCCATCCTGGATTGGGTAGCCCCAAGATCCATCAAGGAAGTGCAACAATTTTTAGGCTTTGCAAATTTGTATCGAAGATTTATGCCCAACTTTTCTAACATGGTATCTCCCATAACTCATCTCCTACGAAAGGGGGTTAAGTTCTTCTGGGATGCAGAAGCTGAGAAAGCATTCCAACATCTTAAAAATACATTCACTTGAGCACCCATTCTCCATCATCCCGACACGGCTCAGCCATTTTTCGTATTGCCAAAATCATCAATCCTGTGGTAGTAGAACTGACATTGCTAGGTGATTTCAAGGTACACCCCTTGTTTCACGTGTCGTTACTCCGTCCCTATTCCCCTGATACACGCAATGCCCCACCACCTCCCCCGGTAAAAGTACTCGGGCAATGGGAATTTGAAGTGCCCAAAATTCTTGACTCCAGGCGTGTCCGTGGTGTTCTACATTATTTATTGGCTTGGAAAGGCTATGGGACAATTCCTGGGAACCCGCGTCCACAGTTCATGCTCCACGTCTTACTAAAAAATTCCATCTCCTGCACCTTCCGCCCTTTGAGAGGGTCCTTGGTCGGGAGGACTGTCAGGAATCCCCAAGGTGCCTCCTGCGTTATCTGTCAGCATCCCCAGGGATCAGGGTTAAATCATATCTCTGTTCTTGGTTGTTGTTTCTAAGTAAACATAATGTGCTGTGTTAAACAATTGGTTTTATCAATGCTTGTTTTACCGATGCTTGTTTGCTAATGTGAGCAGGTGTAGATATGTGCTTCTAATTGGGTGTGGTGACTCATCCACATGTGGAAACTCAACTGCTTTCCTGATTGGCTATAAATAGCAGAGTGAAGCATGCCTCCCTGCTTGGCTTTGTTTTGCTTCCTGATCTCAGTATTTGACTTCCAGCCCCTGCTGTCATCCTCGTATTCAGGACTTTTGAGGCAATTCTTTTCTTCGTTCCTGTACCAGCTGTCACCAGGCATTCCTCCAGCACTCCAGAAAAGACTGCAGCTAAGTGACTAATATTCTCCAGGGAGTTTGTTCTTTGAGCGCCGTGCTTTCCTAGAACAGCTGGTGTATTTCAGACCTCGTATTTTGGCAGAGTGCTTATCTTGAAGAGACAAATGCATTACTGAACATTCTACATTATTATTGCAGATTGCAGTTACTTGCCTAAATGTGCTTCAGGAAATCTGTTTGAGTCAAGTACTACAAAAAGTGACAGTGCAATTTTAAAAGAGCATTTACGTGACTTTTCTTTCTCTAATAGCATAACTCTTGGATTTAAATTGTGTCATTCATGCCTGTGCTTCAGGTTTGAGGAATTTGCTTTTTTAAGGGTTTTTCACACCCAGAGTGAAACCAAACCAAACTGTGCCACCCTAACTGTTTAAACCCAGAGTGGTCATTTGTATTTCTTGGATTGTTTTTGTTCCTTTTAGTTTAACCCTATGCATGCAGAAAAGTTATATGTGATATAATTAATGCCCTTGTTTGTCTTTCTTGTGCATGATAAGTGCAACAAAAGTTTTAATTGTAATGTGCAACAGTGAATCTCTGTGAAGCCAGCCCTAGTGTTGCAGTAGTTATTGTAATGGTACTCAGTTTGGGTTTTTCGTAATGCAGTGTTAGTAATTGTGGCAACAGTTATTATTATCCAAGAAAAGTGCTGGGGCATCCCGGTGTTCTTCTACCGCTCCTGTGCCTATATCAGAAAAAGAGATTCAGTTTCAAGGAAGTTGAGTGCACTAACTCTACTATCACTCTGTTAACAACAACCTGCCCCCCCAAAGATACAGGGTGCCTGGCTGGACTGGCAAGATGTGGCAATGTTTTGTCTTTTTCTCTTCCACTCCCCCTTTCCTTTTGGGACACCTTCTGGGGTTTCTGTGTCCACCAGGAAGTGCCAAGAGTTTTTCCAGGAGGTCGGGGGCATATCATCGCCCCTGCAGACATCCTGCTTTTCAGGTGAGTGGCCCCCTCTCGACAGCTTTGAAGGGCACATTTGCTGCCCTCCTTGCATAATCCAGTCTACACTGGTTCAGGAACCCTCAGTCCCTGCTCCGGCGCGGAACTGGACAAAGGAATGGGAAGTGACCACTCCCCTGTCCATCACCACCCGAGAGGTGGTACTCAGAACTCATCCAGAGGGTCCCTGGGTTTTGCCAAATTGGATTTCAAATTGGAAGGAAATTCTGGAGCATTTGAGTGGCCAGTGCCAGCAGGTGACGTCAGAGCCCTCCCCTGATAGGTGCTTACCTGTTTAGGTGACCAATCCCCCTTTCAGGGCTTTTTAGCATCTCTCCTTTGGGTGGTTCTGCATGTTCGGATTGCGAGACTCCAGCAATAATCCTCTGCTTCCTCCACTTCAACTTCTCACCAAAGAAACTGCATCTGGACCCTCCAGGAACTCTACAAACTGCAACAAAGAAGCAAGATGCCTTCTGCAACATTGTATCTTCATCTCCTATCAGCAACTGCAACTGTTTCCCAGTAGTGCATCCTCTGAGGACAGCTCATCTTCAGCATGCACCAGAAGATCAAAGGAATCTCCCTTAGGGTTAAGGAGTCACTCCCCTGCTTCAGCAGTCACCTACTGCAACGACGACTGGCTGCGTGAATCCCCTCTTTTGCTGAGCTGCGTGGATCCTGCATCACTGGTGGTGGGCTGAAGTGGTCCCGACAGTCCTGACGTCCTACTGTCCAACTTTGGTGGAGGTAAGAGCTTGCCTCCTCACGCAAGACAGTACCCCCGTGCACTGCGTGTTTTGCAGTTTCCAAGGCTTGTTGGCATCCTTCCATGAGGTTCCTCATGCATCTTGCAGCTCCGGTCCCCAGCACTCAATCCTGCGACGCACAGCTTCTAGAGCAGTTCTCCGGTGGCGTGTGAGCCTTTGTCGTCGTGGTGCATGGGCCTCTTTTGCACCTTCTTTGTCCCCATGCTCTGGGACTCCTGTGCATGCTGCCTGGTCTTCTGTGGGCTCCCTGAGTTGCTGAGAGGACCCTCTGATTCCCCCTCCTGAGAAGAGTACACCTGGTCCTTCCTGGTGCCAGGCAGCACCATTTTCCACTAATCGTGAGCTTTGCGTGTACCAAGGCTTGTTGGCAGACACCAGTTATGCAAATCAGACTGCAATCCTCCAGCCAGCGTAGGACATCACCTGCACGAACCAGGTACCCGGATCCGTCTTCTTGGGTGCAATACTGACTGTTCTTCTTCACCAGTGGTTCTTATTTTGCACCTTTATCCGGGTTAGCAGGGGCTCCTGTTCTCCCTGGACTCTTCTGTGCTTCTTGGACTTGATATCCTTCCTCCACAGTTCATCAGGTCCAGAAATCCACTGTTGGTGTCTTGCAGTCTCTTCTGGTTCTTGTATAATCTTCTTTCTTGTATTTCTGTGTGTTCTGGGAAAGTTACTGTGTTTTACTCCTGCTTTCCTGGGCACTGGGGTGGGTTCTAGTACTTACCTTTGAGGTTTCTAGTACTCCCAGCGCCCCTCCACACAGTACACTTGCCTAGGTGGGAAACCAACATTCTCATTCCACTTTCTTAGTTTATGGTTTGTGTTCCCCCTAGGGCCATTTCTAACTATTGTGATTTTCACTAATTTCACTGTTTTCTAACTATGTTTGTGCCTATCTCTGCATACTAGTGTACATAATTTGTGTAGTACTTACCTCATAAGGGGGTATAGTCGCTATGTTTTTTTTGGCATTTGTGTCACCAAAATAAAGTATCTTTATTTTTGTAACACTGAGTATTTTCTTTCATGTGTGTGGGTACTGTGTGACTACAGTGGTATTGTATGAGCTTTGCATGTCTCCTAGATAAGCCTTGGCTGCTCAGTTACAGCTACCTCTAGAAAGCCTGGCTTCTAGACACTGCCTACATTTCACTAATAAGGGATAACTGGACCTGGTATAAGGTGTAAGTACCATAGGTAGCCACTACAAATCAGGCCAGCCTCCTACAATATGTAGCCCCAAGAAACACAGAATTTGCCCCTGCCACAGCTGAATGGATGCGCAGATTGCCTCCAGGTGGAGGGAGTGAAGATACAGAGGCGCGCCTGCAGACGGCCCTGCCTGGTTGCCACGTGTGCTGGTGAAGGGATTGGAGGGATTGGAGCTGGCGGAGCAGAGCCAGGATCGGAGCTGTGGCTGTGCTTGTGGTGCAGGGGAGTAGTGTGAGACAGGAGACCCCCCCCACACCCAGTGAGAGAGGTGTACGGATTGTGGCATCGCTTGGATTGGCTGTATACTGGCAGTGCAGCAAGGCCGACGGAGAGCTGATGAGTGGCGCTGGAGCGGTCATCCTGACCATGACTGTCAGGTACCGTGACCTGCATACTTGCAGTGGGCGGTTGTGTGGCCTGGAGGGTCCTGCTCTCCCCCCGGTTTGAGGTACTTGGACAGCATTGGCCCAGCTGATCTGGTGGTCCGTTGGGGGCAGGGGATCCAAGGCTGGCCCTGGGCTGGGGCTGAGACTGCAGCCTTGGGTGAGTGGCCTCCTCTGTGATCCCTTCTGGATGGGAGAGCTGAGGGGGAGAGGTGCCAGGGCCTGGTGTGCTCTGCTGCCCATGCAGGCCCGGGTAGTTCCTCAACTCAGAAACACTTGCCCAACGAGATCTGCCCTGAGGTGGACTTGACTCCTTGCTTGGATTGGGGATTGGCCTGCAAGGCAGTTTGGTGGTGACCCTGGAAGCTGCCTGAACTGTGGGGCCACGGATATCCATGGAAGTGAGGACAGGAACAATACCAAGCCGCGCCTCCATATATTTGAGAAGGCTTTAGCCCCGCCGCCTGCAAGATGGGCCAAGCAAACAAAATGTAGGCGAAGCTGCAATTTTAGGCTTGCAGGACCCCTAAATACCGAGATGGGCATAAAGGGGATGTGAGAATGGCTTCAGAGGACCAGGAATTGGATGCTGAACCTGAGCTGCATCATATCTTTGCGGCATAGCAGAACAGCCTGGCCACAATCGACGGCAATATTGATTGACTATCCTACAGGATGGACAGGATGTCTGAACGGCTAGATAAGCAAGTAGAGCATGTGAATGAGGCTGAATGGAGTAGCTCTGCGTTCAAGGATGATTACAATGTGATATCCCAAACATAAACAAAAATGGATAAGGCAGTGGCTGCGCTGCGGTATAAGGTTGAGGATCTCGAAGCCTGCTACTGCAGAAGTAACATACCAGTGGTGGACATAGCAGAATGAACAGCTATTGATAACATGGAACTTTTTATTGAACAACTCTTGATTATGCTAATGGGCCGCCAGATTTTCTCTGAACTTTATGTAGTGGAGCGTGCTCAGCACTCGCTGGTGCCCAAACCACCACCGGAAGTACCACCTCGACCGGTGATAGCCAAACTACTAAACTATAGACACCGCAACGCGCCCTGCGAGGAGCGCTGGAGCTTAAGACACTGCAGTATGAGGGGTCAGATATCTCTCTCTACCCAGACTTCACACAGCAGGTACAGGAGGGTCTGAGACTGTTCATACCAGCTAACGGTGGCTACAGGAACTTCATTTGGAATACCACATGCTCTATCCAGCCAAACTTAAGGTCACGGTAAATGGTAAATCGATGTTTTTCACAGAACATAAGCAATTTCTCAAACTTAGGGAGACGGCCACGCCCTAGAGAGGTCCACATATGTTGACTGGCTCATTGCACACCCAGGTAACTGGAGGTGAGACCTGGTTTGAAATGAAGTAGAAATGGCTCGCTATGCATAGCAATTCATGAGAAAGGCAGAATAATGGAAACTGAGAATCTTTGGGGATGCAGAGACTACGGCAGTCAAAGTTCACAACAGAACTGATGCAAGAGCCATATATGCAACTGGACTATATCGGAGTACTAATAGCACAGTGTTTCAGGGGCATTTATTCAACTCCTAATCTAGGACTGAAAAGACTGGACTGGACTGGACTGGACTGGGGGACTGGACATTGCTGGCACCTCCTTTCCAGTGACATTGGCTGGGATACCTGTGGGGATGTAAATTATGTGTTATTGTTTCTGTGTGTGACATATTGTGCATCGGAGGGTTGCCCAATTTGGTTGTATTTGCCATGGCAGCTTTCACTTGTGTAAGTTGGTATGTGGTGGGCTAGCTGATTCTCTCTAGTGTGCATGCTTTTGTGATAGGTGTCCTTGCAGGACTGTGAGTGATGTCCATGCATTGTTGGTGCATCTAGGGCTTGGCATTGGAATAAGTGGGATGTGATGGTGGGGTGTGTGGGAGGTGGTGGAGTGATGGGAGTGAGGGTGAGAGTGGGGGTATATGATGACATACAGGTAGGGGGTGATAGTAGTATAGAGTTGACTTACCAGAGTACAGTCCACCTCCTACTCCAGCCAGGCCCTCAGGATGCAGTATTGCCAAGACTTGCTCCTCCCATGTTGTTAGTTGCGAGGGAGGAGGTAGGAGTCCACCGCCAGTCCTCTGTACAGTGAGTTTGTGTGCTGCTGCAAAGGAACACACCTTCCCCCGTAGGTCATTCCACCTCTTCCTGATATGATCCCTTGTTCTTGGATGCTGTCCCACGGCATTGACCCTGTCCACAATCCTCCGCCATAGCTCCATCTTCCTAGCTATCGATATTTGCTGTACCTGTGCTCCAAATAGCTGTGGCTCTATTCTGATGATTTTCTCCACCATGACCCTTAGCTCCTCCTCTGAGAATCGGGGGTGTCTTTGTGGTGCCATGTGTGTTGTGTGAGGTGTGTAGGTGAGGGTGTGTTGGGTAATGTGTTGGGGTGTGTGATGTGGGGTACATGAGTGGTGTATAGGTGTAGGCAGTGTGTGGCTCTGGTCTTGTCTGTGGTCATGGTGTCTGTCTCGTGCCAATGATTTATAGTCGTAAAGGGTTGTGGGTAATGTGGGTGTGTGTTTTATAGATATTTGGCAGTGTGGTGTGTGTATGGGTTTCAGGTGTGTATTGTTTAAATTGTCCAATGTGGTGTTGTTTTGTATGTGTGTGTGTATTGTGAGCGAGGGAGTATGTACCGCCAATGGTTTACCACTGTTGAATGTTCGCCGTGGTGATTTGTGGGTCATAATGTGATGGGCGTTGTTATGTAGGCGTAGCGGTGTGGGTTCTGATACCGCCAGTTTATCACTGACGGATTGGTGTGTGTGTCATAATATGGTGAACAGATATCCGCAGCAGCGGTATGTTGGTGGCAGTCAGCATGGCGGTAAGTTGGATTTACCGCCAATGTCGTAATGAGGGCCTCAGTGTTACCAAAAATAAAGGTACATTATTTTAGTGACACAAGGCCAAAAATATCTTAGAGGCTATACTCCCTTAGGAGGTAAGTATTATACATAAAGTATACACTAGTAACCAAAATCAAGTAAGTAAACAGCCATAAAATAGTGCAAATAGTAAAAATCACCATAAGTTACAATGGGCCTAGGGAATACACAAACCATATACTAAAATAATGGAAGGCGAATGTTGGTTTCCCACCTAGGCAAGAGTAGTGTGTAGAGGGGTGCTTGGAGTGTAAGAAAACTAAAGGTAAGTAAAGTACCCCACCCCAGAGCCCAGGAAAACAGGGGTAAAGTACAGCAAGTTTCCTCAGAACACACTAGATGTCATGATAAAGAATTATAGAAAAAACAAGCAAGACTGCAAGACACCAAGGATGGATACCTGGACCTGAAGACCTGCCGACAAAGGAGACCAAGTCCAACAACAGCTGAAGAGTCCAGGAAAAACAGGAGCCCTTACTAACCCGGATAAAGGTGCACAAGTAGATTCTCCGGTTAGAAGAAAAAGTCAGAAATGCACCAAAAAAGACAGCTCTGGGTTCCTGCTTGGTGCAAGGCAGCACCCACAGGAGTCCCAGAACACAGGGACAAAGGAGTTGCAGATCGCGGTCATTGCAGCACTACACAAAGGGATCCCATGCTGCCGGAGAACAACTCAGGGAGCTGAGCATTGCAGGATTGAGGAAGTGCACAGAAGCCCTAGGAGCCGCAAAACACACAGTGCACAGGGGTACTGTCTGGCTCGGGGAGGCAAGCTCTTACCTCCACCAAATTGGGACAGTTGAACTATAGGACAGTTTGAGTCACTTCAGTCCACCACCTGTGATCCAGGATCCACGCTCGTCATCAGGAGAGGGGACACAGTTGTTACTGCAGAGAGGTACCTGCTGAAGCAGGGAAGTGACTCTGTCACTCCGCGGGAGATTCCTTTGGTCCTTCTGGTGCAGGATAAAGACAGTCAGTACTCGGAGTGTGCATGACCTTGGAAACTGTTGCAGTTGCTGGCAGGAGATGAAGTTACAGAATTGCAGTAGCCTTCTTGGGTACTTTGCTGCAGTTGTAGAGTTTCTGGAGCAGTTCTGCGGTTGATCCGTTGGTAGAAGGTGAAGCAAAGATTGCAGAGGATTCCTGCTGGAGTCCTGCAGAACCGAATCTGAGGAAACACCCAGAGGAGAGACCCTAAATAGCCCTGAGAGGGGGATTGATCACCTGACCAGGTAAGCACCTATCAGGAGGTGTCTCTGACGTCACCTGCTGGCAGTGGCCACTCAGATGCTCCCAGAGTTCCCTGACCATCCTAAAGACAAAATGGCAGAACCCAGGGACACTCTGGAGGAGCTCTGGGCACCACACGTAGGGTGGTGATGGACAGGAGAATGGTCACTCCCATTTCCTTTGTCCAGTTTTGCACCAGAGCAGGGACTGGGGGTCTGTGAACCAGTGTAGACTGGTTTATGCAAGGAGGGCACCAAATGTGCCCTTCAAAGCATTTCCAGTGGCTTGGGGAGGCTACCCCTCCCAAACCTTTAACACCTATTTCCAAAGGGAGAGGGTGTTACCTCCCTCTTCCAATGGAAATGCTATGTTCTGCCTTCCTGGGCTTGAGCTGCTCAAGCAACAGGAGGGCAGAAACCTGCCTGAGAGGTGGCAGAAGCTGGGGCTGCCTGGAAAACCTCAGATGGCTGGATTGGCACTACTCGGGGTCCTCTAAGAAGCCCCCAGAGTGGATGGAATCACACAACCAATGCTGGCAAAATCCTTGGGGTATGATTACAACATGTTGGATAGCAAACCTGCCTATGTTCGGAGTTGCCATTATGGAGCTGAACATAGTTATTGATCTATGTCCAGTACACGCTTAAAATGGCATCCCCGCACATACGGAGTCCGGGAAAATGGGCCTGGAGGTCGTGAGGGCACCTCTACTACTGCAGGGATGCCCTCACACAAAGGTACTTTGCACCATGCACTCTGGGATGGAAGGCCTGCTATATGTATGACCTATAATTGTTCTGGTGCAGTGAAAAGTGGCAGTGAAAAGGTGCTTGCGCCTTTTCATGCAGGCTGCAATGGCAGTCCTGCAGACCCTTTGTTTGGGCTCCCAAAGGGTGGCAAAATATATGCTGCGGCCCGTAGGGATCCCCTGGAATCCCAATGCCCTTGGTACCTAGATACCATATACTAGGGACTTACAATGGGGCACTAATGTTTTCTCTGCAGCTACAGATGCTGCCAACCCTCAGACAGGTTTCTGCCCTCCTAGTGTCTGGGCAGCCCAGTCCCAGGAAGGCAGAACAAAGAATTTCCTCTGAGACAGGGTGTTGCACCCTCTCCCTTTGGAAATAGTTGTGAAGGGCTGGGGAGGAGTAGCCTCCCCCAGCCTTGGGAAATGCTTTGAAGGGCACAGATGGTGCCCTCCTTGCATAAGCCAGTGTACACCAGTTCAGGGATCCCCCCAGCCCTTCCCTGGCACGAAACTGGACAAAGGAAAGGGGAGTGACCACTCCCCAGAGGAGGTGGCCAGAGCTCCTCCAGTGTGCCCCAGACCTCTGTCATCTTGAATGCAGAGGTGTGAGGGCATAATGGAGACCCCTGAGTGGCCAGTGCCAGCAGGTGACATCAGAGACCCCTCCTGGTAGATGCTTACCTCTCTCTGTAGCCAATCCTCCTCTGAGAGCTATTTAGGGTCTATCCTGTGGGTTTCTCTTCAGATAACGAATGCAAGAGCTCACCAGAGTTCCTCTGCACTTCTTTCTTTGACTTCTGCCAATGATCGACCGCTGACTGCTCCAGGACGCCTGCATAACTGCAACAAAGTAGCAAGAAGACTACCAGCGACATTGTAGCGCCTAATCCTGCCGGCTTTCTCGACTGCTTCCTGGTGGTGCATGCTCTGAGGGCTGTCTGCCTTCACCCTGCACTGGATATCCCAAAGAAATCTTCTGTGGGTTGACGGAGTCTTCCCCCTGCTACCGCAGGCACCAAACATCTGCTTCACCGGTCCTCTGGGTCCCCTCTCATCTCGACGAGCGTGGTCCCTGGAACACAGGAGCTGGATCCAAGTGACCCCCACAGTCCAGTGGTCCTTCTGTCCAAGTTTGGTTGAGGTAAGTCCTTGCACCCCCACACCAGACAGTAATATTGTGTACTGCGTGAACTGCAGCTGCTAGGGCTTCTTTACACTCTTGTGAGGATTCCTTTGTGCACAGCACAGCCCAGTTCCCCAGCACTCCGTCCTGCACTGCCCAACTTGCTGAGTTGATCTCCAGCTTCGTCAGATTTCTTGAATGCCTGCTCAAGTGCTTCTGTGGAGGCTGCCTGCTTCTGCACAGGCTTCCCTGTGTTGCTGGGCGCCCCCTCTGTCTCCTCTTCCAAGTGGCGATCTCCGGGTCCATCCGGGGCCGGTGCAGCATCATTTATCCTCAACCGTGACTCTTGCACCTAGCAAGACTTGTTTGTGATCCTTCTGCGTAGAAACAACTCTGCATCCTCCAGCACTTCGTGGGACATCTTCTGACCAAAGGAGAAGTTCCTGGCACCTTCCGTTGTTGCAGAATGTTTGGCTTCCTTCCACCCAGAGGCGGCCCTTTTGCATCTTCATCCGGGGTTTAATGGGCTCCTGCCCCCGCTGGACACTTTTGTGACTTTTGGACTTGGTCCCCTTCTTTTACAGGTCCTCAGGTCCAGGAATCCATCTTCAGTGCATGGCAGTCAGTTGTTGTTCTTGCAGAATCCCCTATCTCAACTTTACTGTCTTTCTGGGGTAGTAGGGTAACTTTACTCCTACTTTTCAGGGTCTTGGGGTGGGGTATCTTGGATACCTTTAGTGTTTTCTTACACTCCCAGTGACCCTCTACACACTACACTAGGCCTGGGGTCCATTCGTGGTTCGCATTCCACTTTTGGAGTATATGGTTTGTGTTGCCCCTAGGCCTAATGTCTCCTATTGCATTCTATTGTGTTTGCTATACTTTCTAAGTGTATTACTTACCTGATTTTGGTCTGTATATATATTTTGTGTATTTTACTTACCTCCTAAGGGAGTATATCCTCTGAGATACTTTTGGCATAATGTCACTAAAATAAAGTACCTTTATTTTTAGTAACTCTGAGTATTGTGTTTCTTATGATATGAACAAGGTGTAAGTACCACTGTTACCCACTGTAAGCCAGGCCAGCCTCCTACAGGCCACAAACTATGAGCACTGGGGTCCTGGCTAGCAGGATCCCAGTGAGACAGGCAAAAACAAACTTACATACATGTAAAAATGGGGGTAACATGCAACGCAAGATGGTACTTTCCTACTCTCCCTGCCAGGCCCTCCTGCACCTAAGAGTTCAGCTGTGTCAGCTTGAAGTTCTTCAGGTGTATGTTCTGTCTAAGGAGTAGATTCCTCCTCCTCAAAGGGGGAATCATCAGTGGAGGGAGGGATACGGGAATATTTCTTACCATTTCTAGCCCTGCTTTTGGGAAGCTCTTAGGGGAATATTTATACTCTGTTTGCGCCGAATGTGCGTCAAAACGTTTGACGCACATTCAGCACAAACCTTGCCCCATATTTAAACCATGACACCCGACCCCGCGGATGTCAAAAATCCTCTGTGTGCGTCATTTTTTGGATGCGGGAAACCGCCTTGCGTTGATGACATGCAAGGTAGGCGTTCCCGTCCAAAAAATTGCTTTAAGGCATGTGCGCCTTATTTATACTCCTGCGTCATTTTGAGGCACAGGAGGGGGCGGGCCTTAAAAAACGGCGCACAGCCTGATGTGCGCCGTTTTTTAACACCTGGTTGAGGGCAGGCATTAAGGGACCTGTGGGCTTAGTTCCATGGTCTCAGACCATGGAAGCAGTCCAGAGGTGCCCTTCCCTGCCCCCAGGGACACCCCCTGCCACCCTCGCCCACCCCAGGAGGACACCCATGGATTGGGGGACCCATCCCAGGTAAGTATAGGTAAGTTGAAGTAAGTATTATTTTTTAATTTTTTAAAGTGGCATAGGGGGGCCTAATTTGGGCCCCCTACATGCCACTGTACCCAATGGCCATGCCCAGGGGACAGAAGTCCCTTGGGCATGGCCATTGGGAAAGGGGGCATGACTCCTGTCTTTGATAAGACAGGAGTCATTTCAATGGGGGTTGTGCGTCAGAAAATGATGCAAGTCCGGTTTGAGCCATGATTTTTTACTCAAACCTGACTTGCACCATTTTTTGACACACAAACCCCATTTTTCCCTACGCCGGCGCTGCCTGGTATAAAGGCCTTTTTTTTTTACTCTGACCAGCCAGCAGCGCCGACTAATGTCAATCCTTAAAAAAGACACCTTCATGGCGCGTGGGAAAGGCGTTAGTCGGCAGTACATTTTTTTACGCAAACCAGTGACGGTGCTGGTTTGCGTCAAAAAGTATAAATCTGGGCCTTATTCCATAGTATCAGCATCAAAGTTTCCCTGTTCTCTTTGCTTCTTGGCCTGAGCCCTGGTCAAAGCAAATATATGCCCAGTAATGTCCAGCATGGCTCATGGGTCTCCAACTCTACTGCTGCGCTAGCTGAAGTCTCTAAGTCGTTCCATAGTAGACACTCTACGTGTAGGTCTGTAGAGATTACAACTTTAACTTTTTTAGGACCAGTAAACCAATCCCCTCCCCAGCTGAGACCAACAACTGCCATGGGGTGGCTCACAGTATTGTTTTGGGCGTCAGTCACTAGGTACTGATGACCAAGTAGGTGTTGTTCATGGGACACCAGTTTTTCAGTCACCATGGTGACACTGGTACCTGTGTCCCTGTAGGCCTCAACCTGAACACCATTAACTAGGGGAAGTTGCTTGTACTTATCCATATTAAGGGGACAAGCAACCAAGGTGGCCAAATCAATGGCACCTTCAGAGACTAACACAGCCTCTGTGGTCTCCCTAACAAGACCAACCCCAACTAAATTACCAAAAGTGAGCCCAGCTACTCCCTTGGTTTGGCTATTAGTAGGTTTGCTCCCACTACCACTGCTATTACTAGGGACACTAGGAGTTGCAGCAGGGGTTGTAGTAGTGGGAGGTTTGGTGCTTTTCTTTGGACAGCTGGCATCAGTTGTCCAATGGCCTTTTACTTTACGTAAATAACACCAAGGCTTTTTTACTTGAATTGAAGAGGATTTGGAAGTGCCACCCCCACCAGAGTGTTTTTGTGGGCCTGATGAAGACTCATTTTGAGATTTGTTCCCACCCTTGTCAGAAGACTTACCATCCTTCTTCTTACCATCCTTGTCACCCCCTGTATGAACTTTTCTGTTCACTCTTGTTCTAAACCCATTTGTCTGCCTTCTTTCCCAATTCTTGGGGAGAGGTCAGATCTGAGTCCACTAGATATTGGTGTAACATGTCAGACACACAGTTATTCAGAATATGCTCTCTCACAGGATTACTATCAGGAATACTGCTGCTGCCACCATGAGGGCCAAACAGCAATCTCTGTCTCTCCTTCTCCAGGTCTAGGGATTCCTTGTCTAGATCCAGCTGTTGCTGTTTAAGCTTCAGCCTGGTCTCTTCCACTCTCAACTTTTTGAGTTCCCTTTCTAACATGTTGTCTTCAGGGTGGGTGGGTTGGGAATGCTTGGACACTGAGGATATATTGGAACCAACAAAGGGAGATCTGTCCCTAACAGTTTGGACTCTAACAACCTGGCCTCCAGGAACAAAAGCATCCCTACTATGATGGTGTAGTGTAGGCATTTTTTATCTAGCTTTTGCGCGCTGGCTTCAGGCGTTAGGCCTTTGTGCGCTTTGCCATAGATGCATTTTATTTCTTTGCTCGCAGCATCGGGCCTCTGTGCACTTTGCTCTAGATGCATTTTATTCAGCTTCGTACTGTTATTTTTTAATAACCAGTTCTACGGTCTTGTTTTATTCTTTATATCACACTGTTTAGCCTACTTCAGCATCGGAGTTTAGTCTTTGGTTTGTAGACGATACACCTTCTTGCGTAGGACGTTTTGTTACCACATCGACATGTTAGTTATAAAAACACTTCCTTCTCCTAATACACGCAAGAGGGAGATTCCGACCAGGGAACCACAACCAAACACTGACTGCCCTGTTGCAGATGCTGATCCAGATCACAGGCCTTTGCTCAGGTATGAGGGTTGATGTCTTCCCAGGGAATCTGAAAGGCAAGCTTGAAGCTTAACATGCTGTGCTCAAAATAGAACAAAATTAGAGAGAACGTAGTTTGTTAACACTATGATAGCGTTATTCCTGTGTTTCACTCTCTTAGTTACTATTTTAATCCTACTGTGTTGTATGGTTCTGGTTATTGTGGCTCATGCCTTATTATCTAGAATACAGTCGTTTTATTAAAACAAACTATAAAACTTAAACTGTTTCTGTCATTTGTATATGAGATCATACTGTAAATGAGAGAGCTGGTTGGGACCTGAGTGACCACGACTTCCCTGAGAAGTTCTAAGATGTCATGCGCTCGGCTGCCAAATCATCCCTTCCCCTTGGGAGAGATGAGGCACTGCTAGTTAGCCGGAGCAGAACCGGCTTGAAGGTGACAAGGGTCAGACTTAGTCCCCCACACCAGGAACGACTCTGCCATCTAGAAATCCAGTAGTCTCATTTAGGATAATGAGAGCCAACGCGACAATGGGAGCTCCTATTACTACCAACATTGCTAGGTGGTCTGCTAAGGGGCAGATTTGGAATAGAACCCTCCACACCTCCCTCAAGGGGTTCCCGTGAGTCAGAGTGTGAGCTATCTACCATTTTCTCAATTGAAGTGCCAGCTAGGGACTTATCATTCTCAATGAGCAGGTTAAATAGAAATTCTCTTGAAGGATTCTTTCCTATCACTAAACCTCTATTAATGCAGAGAGTCCTTAGGCTCTTAAAGTTTAGATTGTCATAAGTAGTATTGACCATTTTAAGAGAAGTTCCTACATCAGACAAGATAGAAGAAGGTTTAGAGAAAGAGAGAAGAGAGAAAAAGTTTCAGGACTTTTTAAAGAACAGAAAAAAAAACTTTTTGAAACTTTTTAGAAAGTTTAGGAATACTTTTCAGCACTTAGCAGAAAGTGTAAGAGAAGAAAAGCAAAACTTTTTGGTTAGGTGTACATTCACTGAACTTGTTTTGTATATTTTTTTCTTATGAAAAGTACAAAATGACAAAGTGGTAAGTAGTTACAAATACTTATGCCACTGCTGCACAACCAATGTAGGAGGCTGGCCTGGCTTGTAGTGGGTACCAGAGGTACTTACACCTTGTGCCAGGTCCAGTTATCCCTTATTAGTGTAGAAGAGGTGTTTCTAGCAGCTAAGGCTGATAGAAGGTAGCTTTGGCAAAGCAGCTTAGGCTGAACTAGGAGACATGTAAAGCTCCTACTATACCACTGGTGTCATATGCACAATATCATAAGAAAAAACAAAACACAGATATACTAAAAATAAAGGTACTTTATTTTTATGACAATATGCCAAAAGTATCTCAGTGAGTACCCTCAGTATGAGGATGACAGGTATAGGGGCAACACAACCCATATACTCCAAAAGTGGAATGCGAACCAAGAATGGACCCCAAACCTATGTGAGCTTGTAGAGGGTCGCTGGGACTGTAAGAAAACAGTGAGGGTTAGAAAAATAGCCCACCCCTAGACCCTGTAAGGTAGGTGCAAAGTGCACCTACAACACCCAGAGAGCACAGAAGTCGTGATAGGGGGATTCTGCAAGGAAAACCAACACCAGCAATGCAACAACAGTGGATTTCCAAACCTGAGTACCTGTAAGACAAGGGGACCAAGTCCAAGAGTCGCAACAGTGTTGAGAGTGGGCAGGAGCCCAGGAAATGCCAGCTGAGGGTGCAAGGAAGCTGCCACCGGATGGAAGAAGCTTGGTGTTTTGCAAGAACGAAGAGGACTAGAAACTTCCCCTTTGGAAGCTGGATGTGCCACGTCGTGAAGAAGCTTGCAGAGGTGTTCCCACGCAGAAATACCACAAACAAGCCTTGCTAGCTGCAAGGGTTGCGGTTAGGGTTTTTGGATGCTGCTGTGGCCCAGGAGGGACCAGGATGTCGCCACTTGGAAAAGGAGACAGAGGGGGTGCCCAGCAGACCAGGGAGCCCTCTCAGAAGCAGGCAGCACCCGCAGAAGTACCGGATCATGGACTTAGAAGAGGAGTGAACCGGAGTCCACCTGAAGTCAGAAAAGGGAGTCCCACGATGCCGGAGGACAACTCAGAAGGTTGTGCACTGCAGGTTAGAGTGTTGGGGACCCAGGCTTGGCTGTGCACAAAGGAAATCCTGGAAGAGTGCACAGGAGTCGGAGCAGCTTCAAATCACGCGGTACCCAGCAATGCAGTCTAGCGTGGGGAGGCAAGGACTTACCTCCACCAAACATGGACAGAAGAGTCACTGGACTGTGGGAGTCACTTGGACCGAGTTGCTGAGTTCCTGGGACAACGCTCATCGTGCTGAGAGGGGACCCAATAGACTGGTGATGCAGTCTTTTGTTGCCTGCGGTTGAAGGGGGAAGATTCCGTCGACCCAAAGGAGATTTCTTCAGAGCTCCTGGTGCAAGAAGAAGGCAGGCTACCCCCACAGCATGCACCACCAGGAAACAGTAAAGAAAGCCGTCAGGATGAAGCGATACAAGGTTGCAGTAGTCGACTTTGCTACTTTGTTGCGGTTTTCCAGGCGTCCTGAGCAGTCAGCGATTGATCCTTTGGCAGAAGGTAAAGAGGGAGATGCAGAGGAACTCTGGTGAGCTCTTGTGTAGGAGGCTGGACTGGCTTGTAGTGAGTACCAAGGGGTACTTGCACCTTGCACCAGGCCCAGTTATCCCTTATTAGTGTATAGGGTGTCTAGCAGCTTAGGCTGATAGATAATGGTAGCTTAGCAGAGCAGCTTAGGCTGAACTAGGAGACGTGTGAAGCTACTACAGTACCACTTAGTGTCATATGCACAATATCATAAGAAAACACAATACACAGTTATACTAAAAATAAAGGTACTTTATTTTTATGACAATATGCCAAAGTATCTTAGAGTGTACCCTCAGTGAGAGGATAGGAAATATACACAAGATATATATACACAATAGCAAAAATATGCAGTATAGTCTTAGAAAACAGTGCAAACAATGTATAGTTACAATAGGATGCAATGGGGAAACATAGGGATAGGGGCAACACAAACCATATACTCCAAAAGTGGAATGTGAACCACGAATAGACCCCAAACCTATGTGACCTTGTAGAGGGTCGCTGGGACTATTAGAAAATAGTGAGAGTTAGAAAAATAACCCTCCCCAAGACCCTGAAAAGTGAGTGCAAAGTGCACTAAAGTTCCCCTAAGGACAAAATAGTCGTGTTAGAGGAATAATGCAGGAAAGACACAAACCAGCAATGCAACAACTGTGGATTTCCAATCTAGGGTACCTGTGGAACAAGGGGACCAAGTCCAAAAGTCACAAGCAAGTCGGAGATGGGCAGATGCCCAGGAAATGCCAGCTGCGGGTGCAAAGAAGCTTCGACTGGACAGAAGAAGCTGAGGTTTTTGCAGGAACGAAAAGGGCTAGAGACTTCCCCTTTAGTGGACGGATCCCTCTTGCCTTGGAGAGTCGTGCAGAAGTGTGTTGCCACCGGAACAACGCCAACAAGCCTTGCTACACGCAAATTGTGCGTTTGGCGTTTTTGGACGCTGCTGGGGCCCAGGAGGGACCAGGAGGTCGCAAATTGGACCTGAAGAGAGAGGGGATGTCGAGCAAGACAAAGAGCCCTCACTAAAGCAGGTAGCACCCAGAGAAGTGCCAGAAACAGGCACTACGAGGATGCGTGAAATGGTGCTCGCCGAAGTTGCACAAAGGAGTCCCACGTCGCCGGAGACCAACTTAGAAAGTCGTGCAATGCAGGTTAGAGTGCCGTGGACCCAGGCTTGGCTGTGCACAAAGGATTTCCACCGGAAGTGCACAGGGGCCGGAGTAGCTGCAAAGTCGCAGTTCCCAGCAATGCAGCCCAGCGAGGTGAGGCAAGGACTTACCTCCACCAAACTTGGGCTGAAGAGTCACTGGACTGTGGGGGTCACTTGGACAGCATCGCTGGATTCGAGGGACCTCGCTCGTCGTGCTAAGAGGAGACCCAAGGGACCGGTAATGCAGCTTTTTGGTGCCTGCGGTTGCAGGGGGAAGATTCCGTCGACCCACGGGAGATTTCTTCGGAGCTTCTGGTGCAGAGTGGAGGCAGACTACCCCCACAGCATGCACAAGCAGGAAAACAGTCGAGAAGGCGGCAGGATCAGCGTTACAGAGTTGCAGTAGTCGTCTTTGCTACTATGTTGCAGGTTTGCAGGCTTCCAGCGCGGTCAGCGGTCGATTCCTTATCAGAAGGTGAAGAGAGAGATGCAGAGGAACTCGGCTGAGCTCATGCATTCGTTATCTAAAGTTTCCCCAGAGACAGAGACCCTAAATAGCTAGAAAAGAGGGTTTGGCTACCTAGGAGAGAGGATAGGCTACTAACACCTGAAGGAGCCTATCAGCAGGAGTCTCTGACGTCACCTGGTGGCACTGGCCACTCAGAGCAGTCCAGTGTGCCAGCAGCACCTCTGTTTCCAAGATGGCAGAGGTCTGGAGCACACTGGAGGAGCTCTGGACACCTCCCAGGGGAGGTGCAGGTCAGGGGAGTGGTCACTCCCCTTTCCTTTGTCCAGTTTCGCGCCAGAGCAGGGGCTAAGGGGTCCCTGAACCGGTGTAGACTGGCTTATGCAGAATTGGGCACATCTGTGCCCAAGAAAGCATTTCCAGAGGCTGGGGGAGGCTACTCCTCCCCTGCCTTCACACCATTTTCCAAAGGGAGAGGGTGTCACACCCTCTCTCAGAGGAAGTTCTTTGTTCTGCCATCCTGGGCCAGGCCTGGCTGGACCCCAGGAGGGCAGATGCCTGTCTGAGGGGTTGGCAGCAACAGCAGCTGCAGTGAAACCCCAGGAAGGGCAGTTTGGCAGTACCACGGTCTGTGCTACAGACCACTGGGATCATGGGATTGTGCCAACTATGCCAAGATGGCATAGAGGGGGCAATTCCATGATCATAGACATGTTACATGGCCATATTCGGAGTTACCATGGTGAAGCTACATATAGGTAGTGACCTATATATAGTGCACGCGTGTAATGGTGTCCCCGCACTCACAAAGTTCAGTGAATTGGCTCTGAACAATGTGGGGGCACCTTGGCTAGTGCCAGGGTGCCCACACACTAAGTAACTTTGCACCTAACCTTTTCCAGGTAAAGGTTAGACATATAGGTGACTTATAAGTTACTTAAGTGCAGTGTAAAATGGCTGTGAAATAACGTGGACGTTATTTCACTCAGGCTGCAGTGGCAGGCCTGTGTAAGAATTGTCAGAGCTCCCTATGGGTGGCAAAAGAAATGCTGCAGCCCATAGGGATCTCCTGGAACCCCAATACCCTGGGTACCTCAGTACCATATACTAGGGAATTATAAGGGTGTTCCAGTAAGCCAATGTAAATTGGTAAAATTGGTCACTAGCCTGTTAGTGACAATTTTAAATAAATGAGAGAGCATAACCACTGAGGTTCTGGTTAGTAGAGCCTCAGTGAGACAGTTAGGCACCACACAGGGAACACATACATGCACACCTATGAGCACTGGGGCCCTGTGTGACAGGGTCCCAGTGACACATACATATAGGCCACAACCTTATGAGCACTGGGGTCCTGACCAGCAGGGTCCCAGTGACACATAACAAACATACTGAAAACATAGTGTTTTCACCATGAGCACTGGGGCCTAGCCATCAGGATCCCAGTGAGACAGTGAAAACAGTGACAAACATCCTGACATACACTCACAAACAGGCCAAAAGTGGGGGTAACAAGGCTAGAAAGAGGCTACCTTCTCACATCTTGCATTCGGTATCTGAAGAATTCCAAAAAGCAGAGACCCTAAATAGCCAGAAAAGGAGGTTTGGCTACCTAGGAAGGAGGATTGGCTACTAAGAAAGGTAAGAGCCTATCAGAAGGAGTCTCTGATGTCACCTGCTGGCACTGGCCACTCAGAGCAGTCCAGTGTGCCAGCAACACCTCTGTTTCCAAGATGGCAGAGGTCTGGGGCACACTGGAGGAGCTCTAGGCACCTCCCCTGGGAGGTGCAGGTCAGGGGAGTGGTCACTCCCCTTTCGTTTTTCCAGTTTCACGCCAGAGCAGGGCTGGGGGATCCCTAAACCAGTGTAGACTGGCTTATACAGAGATGGGCAGCATCTGTGCCCATCAAAGCATTTCCAGAGGCTGGGGGAGGCTACTCTTCCCCAGCCATCACACCTATTTCCAAAGGGAGAGGGTGTCACACCCTCTCTCAGAGGAAATCCTTTGTTCTGCCTTCCTGGGCCAGGGCTGCCTGGACCCCAAGAGGGCAGAAACCTGTCTGAGGGGTTGGCAGCAGCTGCAGTGGAGACCCCGGAAAGGCAGTTTGGCAGTACCCGGGTTCCGTGCTAGAGACCCAGGGGATCATGGAATTGTCACCCCAATGCCTGAATGGCATTGGGGTGACAAATCCATGATCTTAGACATGTTACATGGCCATGTTCGGAGTTACCATTGTGACGCTATACATAGGTAGTGACCTATGTATAGTGCATGTGTGTAATGTTGTCCCCGCACTCACAAAGTCCAGGGAATTTGCCTTGAACGATGTGGGGGCACCTTGGCTAGTGCCAGGGTGCCCACACACTAAGTAACTTTGCACCCAACCTTCACCAGGTGAAGGTTAGACATATAGGTGACTTATCGGTTACTTAAGTGCAGTGGTAAATGGCTGTGAAATAACGTGGATGTTATTTCACTCAGGCTACACTGGCAGGCCTGTGTAAGAATTGTCAGATCTCCCTATGGGTGGCAAATGAAATGCTGCAGCCCATAGGGATCTCCTGGAACCCCAATACCCTGGGTACCTAAGTACCATATACTAGGGAAATATATGGGTATTCCAGTATGCCAATGTGAACTGGTGACATTGGTCACTAGCCTGTTAGTGACAATTTGGAAAGCAGAGGGAGCATAACCATTGAGGTTCTGGTTAGCAGAGCCTCAGTGAGACAGTTAGTCATCACACAGGGAACACATACAGGGCACACACTTATGAGCACTGGGGCCCTGCATGGCAAAAACAACATATATACAGTGAAATATGTGGGTAACATGCCAGGCAAGATGGTACTTTCCTACACCCCCCTAGACAAGAGTAGTGTGTAGAGGATTGCTGGGAGAGTAAGAATACAGCAAAGGTAAGTAAAATACCCCACCCCAGAGCCCAGGAAAGTAGAAGTAAAGTAGTACAAGTTTCCTTAGGACACACTACAAGTCATGTTTAGAGTTAATGCGAGAACCAAGCAAGACCGCAGACAACAAATGGTGGATTCCTGGACCTGAAGACCTGAAAAGGAAGGAGACCAAGTCAAGAAGTCGGAAAAAGTTCCAGGAAGGACAGGAGTCCCTGACAACCCAGAAGAGGGAGCAAAAGAAGAGTTCCTGGTTGGATGATGATTGCAGAAATGCACCCAAGGAAGATGTCAGCAGGTTCCTGTATGATGCACTGGATGTCCCACAGAGAGAAGTTTGATGCAGGTAAGTTTTGGCGCTGGATTCCTCCAACAAGCCTTGGCTGAGGCAAAGTTGTGTTTTGCATCAAGTTGGCGCTATCTGTACCCAGGAGGGACCTGGGGGCCTGAACTCTGTATGTAGGAAGAGGGGGCTCTCAGCGCCTAAGAGAGCCCTTGGAACACCAGTTAGCACCCACAGGAGTCCCAGGACACAGGGACAAATGAGGAGGAAAATGCGGTAGGTGCAGCACTACAAAGGAAGGTCCCACACCACCAGAGATCAACTCAGCAAGTTGAGCGTTGCAGGATAGAGTGCTGGGGACCTGGGCCAGGCTGTGCATAAAGGAAGTTTGCAATTAGTGCACAGAGGCCTCAGGAGATTAAGAAAACAAGGTGCACAGGGGTACTGTCATTCTCGGGGAAGACAAGGTCTTACCTCCTCCAAATTGGGACAGCAGGACCCAAGGACAGTCTACATCAATGGGGTCTACCCTCTGTGTTCCAAGGAGCACGCTCATCACCAGGAAAGGAGTCCAAGAGAACCGGTCATCGACTTAGAAGGTACCTGCTTGAGCAGGGGAGTGACTCTGTCACTCCACGGGAGATGTCTTTGGTCCTTCTGGTGCAGGGTGAAGACAGGGAGTCGTCAGAGTGTGCACACCATAGAAACTGTTGCAGTTGCTGGCTGGAGCTGAAGTTGCAGAGAAAAAGTAGCCCTTCTGGATACTTTGTTGCTGTTACAGCGGTTCTTGGAGCAGGATGCAGTTGATCTGAGGTCAAAGGGTGAAGTAGTAGTTTCAGAGGATTCCTGCTGGAAACTTGCAAGTAGAATCTGAAGAGAACCCATAGCAGAGACCCTAAATAGCCCTGAGAGGGAGATTGGCTAATGTATCAGGTATGGACCTATCAGAAGGGGTCTTTGATATCATCTGCTGGCACTGGCCACACAGAGACCTCCAGAGTATCCCCATAACTTGGCAAGATGGCTGAAGTTTGGGACACACTGGAGGAGCTCTGGGCACCACCCCTAGGGTGGTAATGGACAGAGGAGTGGTTACTCCCGTTTCCTTTTGTCCATTTTTGTACCAGAGCAGGGACAAGGTGTCCCTGAACCAGTGTAGACTGGCTTTTGCGAGGAGGGCACCATCCGTGCCCTTCAAAGCATTTCCAGAGGATGGGGGCTACCCCTCCCCAGCCTGTAACATCTATTTCCAAGGGGAGAAGGTGTAACACCATGCTCCCAAAGCAATTGCTTTGTTCTGCCTTCCTAGGACTGAGCTGCTCAGACCCCAGGAGGGCAGAACCCCGTCTGTGAGGTGGCAGCAGCTGTAGCTGCATTGCAAGCCTCAGAGAGCTGGTTTGGCAGTACTGGGGGTCCATGGTGGAGCCCCCAGGATGCATGGCATTGGCTCCCAATACCAAATTTGGAATGGGGGACAATTCCATGATCTTAGACACCTTACATGGCCATATTCGGGGTTACCATTGTGAAGCTACATATAGGTATTGACTAATATGTAGTGCACACGTGTAATGGCGTCCCGCACTCACAAAGTTCCGGCATTGGCCCTGGACTATGTGGGGGCACCTTTGCTAGTGCAAGGTTAGATGTATAAGTGACTTATAAGTTGCTTAAGTGCAGTGAAAATGGCTGTGAAATAATGTGTGCACTATTTCACGCAGGTTGCAGTGGCAGTCCTGTGAAAGGGTTTGTCTGAGCTCCTTATGAGTGGCTAAAGAAATGCTGCAGCCCATAAGGATCTCCTGGAACCCCAATGCCCTGGGTACCTAGGTACCATATACTAGGGAATTATAAGGGTGTTCAGTATGGCAATTGAAATTGGTAAATGAAGTCACTAGCCTATAGTGACAAATTTAAAATCAGAGACAGCATAAGCACTGAGGTTCTGGTTAGCAGAGCCTCAGTGACACAGTTATGCCTTATACACACTCACATTAGGCCATGAACTATGAGCACTGGGGTTCTGATCAGCAGAATCCCAGTAAGACAGGCAAAAGCATACTGACATACAGGTAAAACTGGGGGTAACATGCCAAGAAAGATAGTACTTTCCTACAGACAAGCAAAGCTCATGCAATACCACTTTAGTCTTATAGTACTCACACACATGAACGAAAATACTCAGTGTTATAAAAATAAAGGTACTTTATTTAGGTGACACAAGTACCACAAATACCCTATAGGCTATATTCGCTTAGGAGGTAGGTAATACACAAACTATATACACTAGTATGCTGAAATAGGCATAAAAACAGTTAGAAAACAGTGAAATTAGTGAAAATCACAATAGGAAGAAATAGGCTTGGGAGTAAGTAGCACAACCAAGCCCAGCAACCAGGAAAGCAGGAGTAAATCACTGTAAGTTTCCTAGATCACACACAGAAGAAAAGAAGAATCATGCAAAACCCAGAAGACACTGCAAGACACCAACAGTGGATATCTGGACTAGCTGACCTGTGGAACGAGGGGACCAAGTCCAAGAAGGACAGAAGAGTCCAGGAAGGGCAGGATCCCCTACCCACTAGGATGAAGGTGCAAGAATTGAACCACTGGTGAAGAAGAAGAGTCAGCTCTGCACCCAAGAAGAGGAAGTTGGGTTCATGGAGGATGCAGGTGATGTTCCACCCTGGAAGGAGGATTGCAGTTGGGTTTGCATCTTTGAGTTCCGCACATACAAAACTCACATTTAGCTGAAAGTGGAGGTGCCGGTGACCAGGTAAGACCAGGTGGACTCTACCCAGGAGGAGGAGTCAGAGGGTACCCTTAGCAACACACTGAGCCCACGGAAACCCAGGCAGCACCCACAGGAGTCCCACAGGACAGGGACAGGAGAGTCACAGAAGAGGACCATGCAGCACTAAGAGAAAGGCTTCCACGCCGCCGGAGAACTACTCAGGAAGCTATGCATGTAACACCCCACTCCAAAAGGAAATCCTTTGTTCCGCCTTCCTTTGCTGGAGATTCTCAAGCAACAGGAGTGCAGAAACCAGTCTGGGAGGTGGCAGCAGCTTGGGCTGCCTGGAAACCCTCAGACGACCATAATGGCAATACTAGAGGTCCTCTAAGGAGCCCCCAGAGTGCATGGGATCATACAACCAATACTTACAAATGCATTGGGGTATGATTCCAACATATTTGATACCAAACATGACTATGTTCAGAGTTATTATTATGTAGCTGGACATAGGTATTGACCTATGTCAAGTACATGCCTAAAATGGCCTCCCCGCACCTACGAAGTCCGGGAAAATGTGCCTGGAGTTAGTGAGGGCACCTCTACTAGTACAGGGGTGCCCTCACACACAAGTACTTTGCACCCTGCCCTCTGGGCTGGAAGGCCTGCCATATGGGGGACTTAGAAGTGAACTGGTGCAGTGAAAGGTGGCAGTGAAACGGGTGCTTGCGCCTTTTTACGCAGGCTGCAATGGCAGTCCTGCAGAACCCTTTACCTGGGCTCCCTTTGGGTGGCAAAGTATATGCTGCAGCCCATAGGGATCCCCTGGAACCCAAATGCCCTGGGTACCTAGGTACCATATACTTGGGACTTGTAATGGGGCACCAATGTGTCATTTGTGGGAGAGCTTTGGGAGAGAGTGCATAATCACTGGGTTCCTGGTTAGCATGGATCCCAGAGAACACAGTGAAACACACTGACATCAGACAGAAAAAGGGGGTAACCATGCCAAGAAAGAGGGTAGTTTCCTGCAACTTTCGAGTAAGGAATCGATGCTTCGCTAACTTTTCCACTGCATGCTCACACTTATGGCTTTATTTTTGACGCAAACCATGTACTTTTTGTAAAAACAACACATCCATTGATTTCTATTGATTAAGACTTTTTTATTTTAAAAATTCATACCTTTGCTTGTGTATGCTGGATTCTTGTTGTTTTGGTGTTGTTTGATTTAGATAAATATTGACTATTTTTCTAAACTGGAGTTGGATCACTTTTGTGGTGTTTTCACTGGATTAATGTTTGTGTTGGTACAAATGACTGCTAACCAGAGACCCCATTTCTAACAAGGATATTGTATTATAATTCATTTGAATGTAAACAGTATTTACCTATCTGGTCTCAAACTGCAGTTAACACTTGTTAATTGTAATAAGGTAATCTAGTGTTAGCCTATGGGAGAGACAGCCTTATAGCAACTTTAGGCATTTTTCACTGTCAGGATATGTACAAGTTAAACATACCTCTAGGAGCTGGTATGGCCTACCTCAGAGGTGACTTACAAGTATTAAAAAGAAAAATGTAGGCCTGACAAAAGGTTTATCTTGCCAGGTCAAAATGTCAGTTTAAAACTGCACTACAGACTTCAGTGGCAGACCTGAGGCAATTGTCTTTAGTGGGTGGCACGATGAGTGCCAGCAAAGATGAACGCCACAGAAGAGTGGTTAAGAGTTGGTTATTTTCTGTGATGCTGGTCACAAACACGGAAGTCAACACAAATTCTAGCTTTTCTGGTGTTGGAAAATGGCCTCTCTGAAGGGTCACCCTGAAACCTTTTGCCTTACTCCTCTTCTTTTTCTGACCAGTTTTTGTTGACTTTAGGACTCTGGACACTTTACCTCTGATGGCCAGTGCTAAAATGTATGGGCTCTCTCCCTTAAACATTATAATATTGGCTCATACCTAATTGGTAAATTTAATAGTAAAGTGCACTACATGTTCCCAGGGCCTGTAAATTAATTAAATGCTACTAGTGTGCAGCAGCACTGATTGTGCCACCCACATAAGTAGCCCATTAACCATGCCTCAGGCCTGCCATTGCAAGGCCTGTGTGTGCAGTTTCACTGCCACTTCGACTTGGCATTTAAAACTATTTGCCAAGAGTAGGAGGCTGGCCTGGCTTACAGTGGGTACCTAGTGGTACTTACACCTTGTGCCAGGTCCAGTTATCCCTTATTAGTAGAATAGAGGTGTTTCAAGCAGCTTAGGCTGATAGAGGTAGCTATAGCAGAGCAGCTTAGGCTGAACTAGGAGACATGCAAAGCTCCTACTATACCACTTATATCATGTAGCACTTATATCATAAGAAACACAATACTCAGAGTTACTAAAAATAAAGGTACTTTATTTTAGTGACAATATGCCAAAAGTATCTCAGAGGATATACTCCCTTAGGAGGTAAGAAAAATACACAAAATATATATACAGACCAAAATCAGGTAAGTAATACACTTAGAAAGTATAGCAAACACAATAGAATGCAATAGGAGACATTAGGCCTAGGGGCAACACAAACCATATACTCTGAAAGTGGAATGCGAATCACGAAGAGACCCCAAGCCTAGTGTAGTGTGTAGAGGGTCGCTGGGAGTGTAAGAAAACACTAAGGGTGTCCAAAATACCCCACCCCAAGACCCTGAAAAGTAGGAGTAAAGTTACCGTACTACCCCAGAAAGACAGTAAAGTTGAGAAAGGGGATTCTGCAAAGACAACAACTGACTGCAAAGCACTGAAGACGGATTCCTGGACCTGAGGACCTATAAAGGAAGGGGACCGAGTTCAAAAGTCACAAAAGTGTCCAGGAGGGGCAGGAGCCCACTAAACCCCAGATGAAGGTGCAAAAGGGCTGCCTCCGGGTGGAAGAAGCCGAAGATTCTGCAACAACGGAAGGTGCCAGGAACTTCTCCTTTTGTCAGAAGATGTCCCACGAAGAGCTGGAGGATGCAGAGTTGTTTCTACGCAGAAGGACTGCAAACAAGGCTTGCTAGCTGCAAGAGTCGCGGATCAGGATAAAGGACGCTGCGCGGGCCCAGGAAGGACCAGGAGGTCGCCAATTGAAAGAGGAGACAGAGGGGTTGCCCAGCAACACGGGAAGCCCATGCAGAAGCAGGCAGCACCAGCAGAAGCACTTGAACAGGCATTCAAGAAATCTGAGCACAACGGTCTACTCAGCAACACAAAAGAGGATCCCACGAAGCCGTAGGTCAACTCAGCGAGTTGGGCAATGCAGGACGGAGTGCTGGGGAACTGGGCTGTGCTGTGCACAAAGGAATCCTTACAAGAGTGTAAAGAAGCCCTAGAAGCTGCAGTTCACGCAGTACAAAATATTACTGTCTGGCGTGGGGGGCAAGGACTTACCTCCACCAAACTTGGACAGAAGGACCACTGGACTGTGGGGGTCACTTGGATCCAGCTCCTGTGTTCCAGGGACCACGCTCGTCGAGATGAGAGGGAAACCAGAGGACCGGTGAAGCAGAAGTTTGGTGCCTGCGGTAGCAGGGGGAAGACTCTGTCAACCCACAGGAGATTTCTTTGGGATTTCCAGTGCAGGGTGAAGGCAGACAGCCCTCAGAGCATGCACCATCAGGAAGCAGTCGAGAAAGCCAGCAGGATTAGGCACTACAATGTTGCTGGTAGTGTTATTGTTACTTTGTTTTGGTTTTGCAGGTGTCCTGAAGCAGTCAGCGGTCGATCCTTGGCAGAAGTCAAAGAGAGAAGTGCAGAGGAACTCTGGTGAGCTCTTGCATTCATTATCTGAAGAGAATCCCACAGGAGAGACCCTAAATAGCCCTCAGAGGTGGATTGGCTACAGAGAGAGGTAAGCACCTATCAAGAGGGGTCTCTGATGTCACCTGCTGGCACTGGCCTCTCAGAGGTGTCCATTGTGCCCTCACACCTCCGCATCCAAGATGGCAGAGGTCTGTGACACACTGCAGGAGCTCTAGGCACCTCCCCTGGGGAGGTGCAGGTCAGGGGAGTGGTCACTCCCCTTTCCTTTGTCCAGTTTCATGCCAGAGCAGGGCTGGGGGATCCCTGAACCAGCGTAGACTGGCTTATTTAAGGAGGGCACCATCTGTGCCCTTCAAAGCATTTCCAAACGCTGGGGGAGGCTACTCCTCCCCAGCCCTTCACACCTATTTCCAAAGGGAGAGGGTGTAACACCCTCTCTCAGAGGAAATTTTTTGTTCTGCCTTCCTGGGACTGTGCTGCCCAGACCCCAGGAGGGCAGAAACCGGTCTGATGGTTGGCAGCAGGTGCAGCTGGCAGGAAAACCCCAGAGAATTAGTTTGGCAGTACCCGGGTTCTATGCTGGAGCCCCGGGGATGCATGGAATTGTCCCCCCCCAGTACCAGAATGGTATTGGGGGGACAATTCCATGATCCTAGACATGTTACATGGCCATTTTTGGAGTTACCATTGTGACGCTACATATAGGTATTGACCTATATGTAGTGCACGCGTGTAATGGTGTCCCCACACTCACAAAGTCCGGGGAAATTGCCCTGAACTATAGGTGTAGGAAAATACCATCTTGCCTGGCATGTTACCCCCATTTTTACTTGTGTGTATGTTTGTTTTTGCCTGTGTCACTGGGATCCTGCTATCCAGGACCCCAGTGCTCATAAAGTATGCCCTATATGTTTTTCCTGTGTGGTGCCTAACTGTATCACTGAGGCTCTGCTAACCAAAACCTCCGTGTTTATGCTCTCTCTGCTTTTAAAATTGTCATTGCAGGCTAGTGACTGATTTTACCAATTCTAATTGGCACACTGGAACACCCTTATAATTCCCTAGTATATGGTACCTAGGGACCCAGGGTATTGGGTATCGTCAGGGTGGGAGGCTTGGGAATTGTGAGACACAGAAGAAATGTGGGAAATGGCAGAGAGAGACCTGCTCCTAACTGGCTGGACCCTAGTAACCTGGCCTTTAGGAGTGAAAGGTGCCCTACTAGTGTGTGACCCCCTCCCACTACCAGTGTCACTGGGTGGCCTGTTAGCTGGCAGGTCCTTGGAAGAACCCTCCCCAGCATCCTTAGGGGACTCCTCTGAGTCTGGCTGGGTAAACCCCTCCTCTACCTCCTGATCCTGGGATGGGCCAGACTGGTTCTGGTCACTTTCTAGGAGAAGGTTAAAGAGAAGTTCTTTGGTAGGATTCTTGCCAATGCTTAAACCTCTTTCAATGCAGAGACCCGCCAAACGTTTAAAGTTTAAACTACAATATGTTGTCTGTACAACTGTGGGAATAAGTTCTACTGCAGACATGATTGTAGAGAAAGAGTTTACGACAGAGAGAAAAAAGTTTAGAAACTTTTAAAGAAAAGGAAAAACTTTGGAAAACTTTTCAAAACTTTTCAAAACTTTTCAGAAACTTTTTAGAAAGTTTAAAGCAAGAAAGCTAAACTGTTTAGGTGTACTGTGTATATTCTGAAGTATTTGGTATATGTTTTTCTTATGAAAAGCACCAATGACAAAGTGGTAAAGCAGTTACAAGTACTTATCACACCGCTGCCGCCAATGTAGGAGACTGGCCTGGATTATAGTGGGTACCTGATGGTACTTACACTTTGTGCCTCTATTAGTAGATTAATAGTGTTCTAGCAGCTTAGGCTGATAGAGGTAGCTATGGCAGAGCAGCTTAGGCTGAACTAGGAGACATGCAAAGCTCCTACTATACCACTTATATCATATAGCACTATATCACAAGGAAACACAATACTGAGAGTTACTAAAAATAAAGGTCCTTTATTTTAGTGACAATATGCCAATAGTATCTCAGAGGATATACCCCCTTAGGAGGTAAGTAAAGTATACAAAATATACACACAGAGCAATATCAGGTAAGTAAAACACTTAGAAAGATAGAACAAACACTGTAGAACACAATAGAATGCAATAGGAGACAATAGGCCTAGGGGCAACCCAAACCATATACTCTGAAAGTGGAATGCGAACCACAAAGAGACCCCAGGCCTAGTGTAGTGTATAGGGGGTCACTGGGAGTGTAGGAAAACACTAAGGGTGTCCAAGATACCCCACCCCAAGACCCTGAAAAGTAGGAGTAAAGTTACCCTACTACCCCAGAAAGACAGTAAAGTCGAGATAGGGGTTTCTGCAAAGACAACAATTGACTGCAAAGCACTGAAGATGGATTCCTGGACCTGAGGACCTGCAAAGGAAGGGGACCAAGTCCAAGAGTCACACAAGTGTCCAGGGGGGGCAGGAGCCCATTAAACCCCGGATGAAAGTGCAAAAGGCCTGCCTCTGGGTGGAAGAAGCTGAAGATTTTGCAACAACGGAAGGTTCCAGGAACTTCTCCTTTGGTCAGAAGATGTCCCACGGAGTGCTAGAGGATGCAGAGTTGTTTTCATGCAGAAATACAGCAAACAATCCTTGCTAGCTACAAGAGTTGCAGATGAAGATTTTGGGTGCTGCCAGGGCCCAGGAAAGAGCAGGAGGTCACCACTTGGAGGAGGAGACAGAAGGGGTGCTCAGCAACAGAGAGAGTCCACGCAGAAGCAGGCAGGACCAGCAGAAGCACTTGAACAGGCGTTCAAGAAATCTGAGTACAGCAGTCGACTCAGCAACACAAAAGAGGGTCCCACGAAGCCGGAGGTCAACTCAGCGAGTTGAGCAATGCAGGACGGAGTGCTGGGGACCTGGGCTGTGCTGTGCACAAAGGAATCCTTGCAATAGTGCACAGAAGCCCTAGAAGATGCAGTTCACGCACTACACAGGATTACTGTCTGGAGTAGGGAGGCAAGGACTTACCTCCACCAAATTTGGACAGAAGGACCACTGGACTGTGGGGGTCACTTGGATCCAGCTTCTGTGTTCCAGGGACAAGGGACCCAGAGGACCGGTGAAGCAGAAGTTTGGAGCCTGCGGTAGCAGGGGGAAGACTCCATCAACCCACTGGAGATTTCTTCTTGGCTTCCAGTGCAGGATGAAGGCAGACGGCCCTCAGAGCAAGCACCACCAGGAAACAGTCGGGAAATTCGGCAGGAGTAAGCGCTACAATGTTGCTGGTAGTCTTCTGGCTACTTTGTTGCAGTTTTGCAGGCGTCCTGGAGCAGTCAGCGGTCGATCCTTGGCAGAAGTCGAAGAGGGAGATGCAGAGGAACTCTGGTGAGCTCTTGCATTCTCTGAAGAGAAACCCACAGGAGAGACCCTAAATAGCCCGCACAGGAGGGTTAGCTACAGAGAGAGGTAAGCACCTGTCAGGAGGGGTCTCTGAAGTCACCTGCTGACACTGGCCACTCAGAGGTCTCCATTGGAGGAGCTCTGGGGAGGTGCTGGACAGGGGAGTGGTCACTCCCCTCTCCTTTGTCCAGTTTCGCACCAGAGCTGGGCTGGGGGGATCCCTGAACTGGTGTAGACTGGCTTATGCAAGGAGGACACCATCTGTGCCCTTCAAAGCATTTCCAGAGGCCAGGAGAAGCTACTCCTCTCAGGCCCTTAACACCTATTTCCAAAGGGAGAGGGTGCAACACCCTCTCTCAGAGGAAATCCTTTGTTCTGCCTTCCTGGGACTCGGCTGCCCAGGCCCCAGGGGGGCAGAAACCTGTCTGAGGGGTTTGCAGCAGCAGCAGCTGCAGTGGAGACCCCGGAAAGTTAGTTTGGCAGTACCTGGGGTCCATGCTGGAGCCCTGGGGATGCATGGAATTGTCCCCCCAATACCAGAATGGTATTGGGGGGACCGTTCCTGATCCTAGACATGTTACATGGAGTTACCATTGTGAGGCTACACATAGGTATTGACCTATATGTAGTTCACTCGTGTAATGGTGTCCCCACACTCACAAAGTCTGGAGAAATTGCCCTGAACGATGTGGGGGCATCTTGGCTACCGCCAGGGTGCCCTCACACTTAGTAACTTTTCACCTAACCTTCACTAAGTGAGGGTTAGACATATAGGTAACTTATAAGTGCAGTGTAAAATGGCTGTGAAATAACGTGGGCGTTATTTCACTCAGGCTGCAGTGGCAGTCCTGTGTAAGAATTGTCTGAACTCCCTATGGGTGGCAAAAGAAATGCTGAAGCCCATAGGGATCTCCTGGAACCCCAATACCCTGGGTACCTAGGTACCATATACTAGGGAATTATAAGGGTGTTCAAGTGTGCCAATCAGAATTGGTAAAATTAGTCACTAGCCTGCAGTGACAATTTTAAAAGCAGATCGAACATAAACACTGAGGTTCTGGTTAGCATAGCCTCAGTGATACAGTTAGGCACCACACAGGAAACACATATAGGCCACGAACTTATGAGCACTGGGGTCCTGGCTAGCAGGATCCCAGTAACACATATCAAACACACTGACAACATAGGGTTTCCACTACGAGCACTGGGGCCCTAACTAGCAGGATCCCAGTGAGACAGTAAAAACACCCTGACATATACTCACAAACAGGCCAAAAGTGGGGGTAACAAGGCTAGAAAGCCCAGTCCATTGCCCAGTTTCATGCCAGAGCAGATTCCTGAACCGGTGCAGATGGTTTATGCAAGGAGGGCACCAAATGTGCCTTTCAAAGAATACCAGTGGCTAGGGGAGGCTACCCCTCTCAAACAATGCAACCATTACTTCCAAAGGGACAAGGTGTTACCCCCTCTCCCAAAGGCAATCTTCCTTCCTGGGCTTGAGCTGTTCAAGCAGCAGGATGGCAGAAAGTTGTCTGAGGTGTGGCAGCAGCTTGGGCTGCCCGGAAAACCCCACAAGCCTGGCAGGAGCAATGCCGGGGGTCTTTTAAGGAGACCCCAGAGTGCATGTAATCATACTTCCAATACGGGTTACAGTATTGGGGTATGATTCTGACATGTTTGATACCAAACATGCCTGGGTTCAGAGTTACCATTATGTAGCTGGACATAGGTAGTGGCCTATGTCCAGTACACGTGTAAGATGGTGTTCCCGCACTCACAAAGTCCATGAAAATAGAGTTAGAGTTCATGGGAGCACCTCTGCACATGCAGGGATGCCCTCACACACAGGTACTTGCACCCTGCCCTCTGGGCTAGGAGGGCCTACCATAGGGGTGACTTACAGTGACCTTGTGCAGAGACCTGTAGTGAAAAAGGGGGCATGCACCCTTTCATGCAGGCTGCAATGGCAGGCCTGCAGATACACTTTGCTTGGGCTCCCCATGGGTGGCATAATATATGCTGCAGCCCATGGGGAACCCTTGGTGCCCCAATGCCCTAGCTTCCTGGATAACATATACTAGGGACCTGCAAGGTGGCACCAGTATGCCAATTGTGGGGGGGGGGGTGATCTAACCAACTAAATCTAAAGAGAGAGAGCATAGTCACTGGGGTTCTGGTTAGCAGGATCCTAGTGAACACAGACAAAACACACTGACAACAGAGAAAAAGGGGGTAACCTTGTGAGAAAGAGGATACTTTACTTCAGATATGAAGTTGGTACCCCGGTCGGCTGCCACCTCCTTGTTGGTACCCATGTGGTTAAAAATCCCCATCTATGGTCGGCTCACCACGGGGCTGTTACTGACCTCAGAGCGATGGCTTCCAGTTGCCAGGTGACGTGGTCTACCAAGATCAGGATGAACCTGTTGGCCATGTCTGTCTTGGGATCCAGAGGCCCCACAATGTTGATTCCCACCCTCTTAAAAGGGGTGTGCACCTCCCCCCACTCTTGCCACTTGCATTGCAAGTCTGGCAAGGCCTACAATATGTATCAGAGTGCCTGCAAATTTGGGGCCAGTAAAGGTGGGTGACAATCCTCTCAAAGGTTTTGTCCTGCCAAAGGCATATCATGAGCCAGACCCAGTAGGAAGGTTCTGAAGTGCTCAGGTGCCACCAGCATTTGTGCTTCCCCAGGCTCAGCAACCTTAGGCTCACTATACAAGAGACCATCCTATGAGCAAATCCAGTGTGATTCAGACTCCTTGCCAGCTGTCTGGTCTGCAGACTGACACTGCAGACCCTCAGAAGAAGGGCATGTCTTCTGAACCTTGCAAAACTTCTCCCTGGTCGGGCCCCCTTCCTGCTGCCAATGTGTCAGCTCAGACACATCCCCCAGTTCAGTCACTTGTTTTCCTGTAGGCTCCAGGATGTCCCCCTCAGGTTCAGCCTTGTCCTGAACTGTGGGAACTTCTTGGGTGGTTTCCAATGCCCCCTGCCCCTCTTCTTTCTGGCAGGCATCTAGCCACTCTTTCAGGCCCCAGGTCCTTCTGATCACCCTGACTGGCTGCTATAGACTGGGTGGTCACAATGCCTACACAGGGAGACCCAACATCTCCAAGTGAGACCTGTGTTCCAACTCACACCTAGGAGAATCATGTAGGTCGCTACCTAGTAGACAATCAACAGGCATGGTTGGATTCACAGTACCCTCAAGGAATCAAAGATCCCCCATTCAAAGGGAATGTGTGCCACCTTTTACAGGCACTCAGAGTTGTCTACAGCCATTACTTGGTGAAGCACATTGAGACCAGCTGCTCTTCAGACACCACACCTGATAGTGTTGTGTAGCCATTTTAGTTATAGCTCCATGCACGTTATTTTGCCACATTAGGCCTCTGTGCACTTTAACCTAGATAGATTTTATTCGGCTTTGCATTATTATTATTTCAATAACCATTTTAACGGTCTTGTTTTATTTTCATTTATCGCACTCTGTTCTCAAACAACACATTCTTGTTCACTATGTGCTTCCTTCAAGGCTACAGTCTGGTACATTGCCGGTGAACGTGGTAGAAGTTTAGTCTCCAACATTCGTAGAAAAAACACATCCTTACTTGAGGACATTTTCTCAGAACATTAGCTGTGTTATTATAAAAACACTGCTTTGTCCCTTGCACGTCAGAGGGAGATTCCAGCCAGGGAACAACGACTGTATGCTGACTGCTTCGCTACAGATGCTAACACAGACCACAGGCCTTTGCTCAGGTATGGGGTTTGATGTCTTCCCAGGGGAACCTGAAAGGCAGAATTAGAGCTTAACATGCTGTGCTCAAATTATAACTTAGGTATGAGATAGTGTACCAGCCATAGTGCCAATATGATAGCGTTGTTTTTATGCTTCACTCTTCTCGTTACCATTTTAATATTGTCCTGTTGTATCGTTCTGGTTATTGCAGCTCCTGCTTTGCTAACTAAGATGCAGTCGTTTTATTAAACTCATTATTGAAACATATACTGCTTCTGATTGTCATTTATAAATGAGACCGAAGTGTAAGTGAGAGAACCGGATGTGACCTGAGTGACCACGACTTCCCTGAGAAGCCTAATATATCATGCGCTCAGCTGCCCAATCATCACTATGCTTTGGTAGGGATGAGGCACTGCTAGTTAGCCGGAGTAAAACCCGGATTAGAGTGACAGGTGTCACCCGCCGTGGTGTAGACTCAGTCTCCCACACCATGGATAATCCTGCTGCTGGAAATTCAGTAGTCTCATTAGAATAATGAGAGCTTACGCGACATGGTGCTGCCAACGAATGGTCAGGCTCTGATTTTCGGGTCCTCTGGAGTATCTCAGTCTCGTTTTATAAGATGACGCCTCAATACCGTATGCGGAGACGTCCGTGGTACTGAAGACTTCCACCACAACTGCACAGGTTATCCTATTGTAGCTTTAGGTTGTTCAAGCTTGAACTTTAAAAGGAAACCCCTATTGGTGTGCCTTCCCTGAACTTATAGAATTCCTATAATGGTCAATCCACAGGAGGTACAAATAACGGTTAATATGAGACACCCTCTAACTGCACATTTATTAGCCAATGGCCTAACGGCCCGGGAGGTCCAGTCACGATTGTGGTAGATGCCCATGCAGCTTATGGGACAGAACTATTCTATTCTTGGGTCAATACAGAGCATACTCAGATTTAGAAATACCTCTTTCTTATCAAGAACATAATAATTGGCTTGATGGTGCCCTACTCCACACAATTTTACCAGTAAGGTTAGGTCCTCTGAGTAATGATGGTCCAACCTGCTATTATTGGCCACTTATACACCACATCCTGCGGTTGCAAATTTAGCGGTAGCTGAGGTTCGTTGTTTATATATTGAACTCATATCGATATATAGGAGATTAGTACAATTCGTAATGCAAACATTAAATACAAACCCAGCCCATGCTGCTCCAGCACATCCACAGGCAGGAACACCAGGTATAAATCCTGCGACTGTACATTCGATTATGGGTAAAGTACCCGTCAAACGAGAGGACACTCCGTTTTGGTTAGCACAAAAAATTAGTGCGCTGAAGGCAGTATTTCCCCATACGGGATCTCAGGATAAACATAGAATATTAAGAATGAGCTTGCCTTATGGGATGGTCCCTACAGTAGATACCTGTAATACCTGGGGCCACGCTCTATACAACTGCACATGGAACTCTGACACTTGCCAACTTACCGGAGGTGTTGAAAAAAATTCAAGATGAATACAGGGCTGCCCCGGCAACTAGATTTAGGGATGCAATTGATGGGCAATTTTGCCACAGTGTCCTCGATCATTTTAAGTAATCTTAAAGGGGAAGCGGTAGCGCTTGCAGTGCGCATGCGGCTCCGTGACGTTCCGCAACAGGATTAGGAACAAGACCTGCCTAAAATAATGTCAGAGACCTATTCAAGTATTGGTCGAGATAGCCTAGGGGCCAGACCACAGAAACCACAATTTCGGGGTAAATCAAGTAAAGATTTCCCTAAGCAAGCATCTGAGGGTAATAAGAAACGCTGGGATAAAAAACAACAACCTCCTAAAAAGGAGAGGGGACAATCTCCAAGCGTGGAGACCCAGCAGAATAGATATAATCTCAGAAATAGAGATAATATAAAGACGCCTGTTAGATATCAATACACTGATACACGCCAATCTCGTTCCTTTCAGGACTCATCAGAGAAACGAAATGAGAGAGGTGGACGATCAGAGCGAAGGACAGAGTATGTGAAACCGAGACAGGAATCGTAACGCTCCTCAGAGGTTTCTGTTAAAAAGGAAGAGAAACTGCCCCAACAGAAACAACAATTTAAAAAGAAGAAGGTGGCAGCAGTCACAGTCCGACATGCCACTCAGGAGGAGGGTACTCTTGAAGAACAAGAAATGGGCTCTAGCACTGCTAGACAGCGCGGCAGAGGTCACAATAGTTCGCCGGGATCTTCTAGAGCATCTGGAGGTGAAAGCAACTGAAGACTTTATACAAGTAGAAACAGCGGACACGCGTGTCTCCAAGACTGATGGTGTGTAGTTAGAAGGAGACATTGAACGCATAATAGACGCAATCATCTGGGATCACGTGATGTATTGTTGGCCGAACAGGATTGGCCACCTGAATTTGTCCGTACCTGTCCATATGGAGAGGATGTTATTAAGCATTCCTTCTCGCCCCTTGTTCCAGCTGAGCTTGATGAATCATATTCGATTGAGTGGGCTTTAGCACAAGCACCCGCATTATATAAAAATCATGTAGGATGGGATAAAGAATCACCCTACCATGTAATTCCAATTAAAAGAGAACCTCAGCCCCAACCGCAGTATCCTGTAAAGCATGAAGCAAAGGCACCTGTGAGAGAAATACTTGTGGAATTAGAGTACCCGGGCGTAATTGAACCCTGCGTCTCCTCAGTGAATAATCCCTTATTCCCAGGAGCTAAGCCAGATCATTCATATCGATTAGTCTTAGATTACAGATATTAAAACAGTCATACACCCACTTATGTGATCCAAAACTCGCATAGCACAGCACTAATGAGCAACATAGTGCGTAAAAAATATAAAACAACACTGAATATTTCCAATGGGTTTTTATGCCAGAATATAGCGCCTGAGAGTACAGACTTAACAAGTTTCAGTGCACTAGGCTCTCAGATAAATTTCTGTTGTTTACCTCTGGGTTGTAAGAACAGCCCAGGACTGTTTGCAGCTCGTGTCACTGCAATTTTGCACAAGATTAACCCTGAAGCATTGTCCTATGTAGATGATATCTATTTTACGGATGATGAACTGTTACAACATTTAAGACGGGTATCCCGCATTGTTGTTGGATTTGCTGAATTTGGTTACAAATTCAACTTAAAAAAAACAAAGATTGCCTTCCTCAGCATCCTGTTCCTGGGATATGAGCTGTCAAGTGAAGGAAAGAGCCTAACGCCACAATTCCTAGAGAAATGCGCACTGTTACAACCACCAAATACTATTAAAAAACTCCAATCACTTTTGGGTTTTCTAAATGTTGGCAGAATTTACATTCCAGATTATGCTACACACATAAAACCTTTATGTAATTTGATACGTCCTGATTTTTCAAGTAAATTCTGGACGATTGAACATACACATATTCTTCGAGAATTGCAAAAAGACATGCTTGCAGCACAACACCTACACACGAGGGACAATAAAACACATTTGGTCATCAGAGTAATAGCTGGGGCCATAGGTTTCACCTATGTGACATTTAATGAAGGTGAGACAGTCCCGATTGCATATAAATCACATTTATATTCAGCCGCAGAACAACGTTTTGCTCCTACTGAAAAAATTCTTACTGCTGTGCAGATGGCTGTCATTAAAGAACGACCTCTTGCCCAAGGAAAATGCATTATTGTCATTTCTCCGATCCGAGCCCTAGAGGCTGTTGCAAAAGCCAGCGTCCCGAACGCAAAAGCGTTACATCCTCGATGGATACAATGGGCTACGTCTCTGACAGCCATTGATGTTGACTATATTTTTGACCCGAAGTTACAAACCCAAGAATTTTTACACGGCGAAATAGAATATCCAGTTCCTGCAAATACGTTGCCAATTGAATAATGTCATAGAGACATGTACACCGATGGCTCAGCACAACCTGCAATTGGATCTAAACATCAATATTCTGCTGCTTGCGCAGTCGTAAGTGGCTACATGAAGGGCAATACATTTTGTCCTCTGCATACGTTTACGCAGACCCTGGGGAACTGCACAGCACAATTGGCTGAGCTAAAAACTCTGCTGATGGCACTGGAACACACGGATCCTGCACAGCTAACACTGATTGTTTGTGATTCGTATTATTGTGTCCAATCCTTTAATGAATACCTGCATTATTGGCATCAGAATGGGTTCAGAGAATCTAAAGGCAACACCATTAAACACAGACTTCTGTGGGGGAAAGTAGCAGATCTGAAAGAGACGCTACCAAATGTCCACGTTGTACATACACTTGGACACCAGCGTGTTGGAATACACATTGCTGGGAATACATCGGCTGATGAAGCCGCAAAGTCAGCAGTGGCAGTAGCCGCTGTAGCTGCAGTGACTCGTTCGAGTTCCAAACCAGACGCAGACATTTGGGCTGCCATGACAGCTACGGCTGATGGTAAGCCCTATCCTAAAGGATTTCCTAATAAATATTCTTACAAAATAGTAGACTGCCTGAACGCTGAAGTTAAAATACCCAGTGTAGGGACAAGGGACATCCCTAACAAAAATATCAGACCAGGGTTGATTAAAGCAGCACATGAGGGTGTGGCGGCTAAAATTTCGATCTTGCAGGCCTGTTATTGGTGGCCAGGTCTCTACAAAGAGACCAAGCAGTATGGCCCTCATTACAACACTGGCGGTCGGTGATAAAGCAGCGGTAAGACCGCCAACAGGCCGGCGGTAAAAAAAATGGAATCATGACCGTGGCGGAAACCGCCAACATAGACAGCCACTTTAACACTCCGACCGCCACGGCGGTACAAACAAACAGCGCAGCGGTCACCGCCAACAGACAGGCGGAAGACAATGTACCACCCACACTATTACGACAGGCCAATCTGCCACCTTTTCTAGGGCGGATTCAACGTGAACAAAAACACAGTAGAAACAGGACTTGGAAGGGAAAACACTCACCTCTACACAACCCACGAGGAACCAGGATGCCATGGGGCCTGAACTCCAAATTCTCCCTGCGATAGTATTCCTGTTCCTCTACCAGGAGCAACAAAGACGGCAGAGACGACCACTGTGAGTACTGCACTTACAACACAGGGGAGGGGGAGGGAAAAGAGAGTGACACACACACAACACGCAACACCCCCACCCTCACACTCAACACCATACACACAAATACATGCTGAAACGTTACATTCCCCCCACCCCCCGGAAGAACACAAGGACAAAAGGAAATGATTTGAACGATTGTAATCATGAAAAATCCATTACTCAAAAATATATATACACTATTAACAAATATGTACACCAAGAATAAAAGTCCATGTACTGCACCTACATAGTCTGTGGACCACTGGGCCCAAAATGCATGGGCGAGGCCCACAGAAGATACCGGACACATAAGGAGAGAACACTGCAGTTCGAAATAAAGCAGGCACCTCAGGGGGAAGGGAAGGGGGGGCACCTCAGCCGGAAGAGTGCACAACGCCAGTTCCACGAGGGGGCTCCATGCCCATTGATGTATCCTGGGGAGTGCAAAGCCACAGTCTCTAAAGTCTTTCCAGTGGGTGGTTTGCCCACTGCTTTATCCTGGGGAGTGCAAAGCCAAAGTCTCTCAAGTCTCTCCAGTGGGTGGTTTGCCCACTGCTGTATCCTTGGAAGTGCAAAGCCACAGTCTCTCAAGTCTCTCCAGTGGGTGGTTTGCCCACTGCTTTATCTTGGGGAGTGCAAAGCCACAGTCTCTCAAGTCTTTCCAGTGGGTGGGTTGCCCACTGCTTTATCCTGGGGAGTGCAAAGCAGCAGTCTCTCAAGTCTTTCCAGTGGGTGGTTTGCCCACTGCTCTATCCTGGGGAGTGCAAAGCCACAGTCTCTCAAGTGGATGACAGTCTCCACTGGTTCTGGAGGGGGCTTTGTGCCCAGAGTGCTTCATCCTGCCAAGGACAGAGGTATTGGATGTGAGACTCCACTGGTTCTGGAGGGGACTTTGTATCCAGAGTGCTTCATCCTGCCAAGGACAGAGGTAGTGGATGTGAGACTCCACTGGTTCTGGAGGGGTCTTTGTGCCCAGAGTGCTTCATCCTGCCAAGGACTGAGGTAGTGGATGTCACACTCCACTGACAGTGGGCCAACATGGAAGCTGTCCAGGCCCCTGGAACTGACCACCAGCCTCGTACAATTGACCACTGGGAATGGCAGCCATGTCTGCGGTGGTGCCACTCGGACAGGATGTTGCGTGGCCGCTGGCGTTGCTGGCGGCGGGCTCAGTTGTGGCGGTGTCCTGAGCGGCGGTGCAGGTGGGGGGCTCACTGACCATGCTGCTGGCGGTGGTGTCCTAAGCGGCTGTGCAGGTCGTGGGCTCACTGACCATGCTGCTGGTGGCGGGCACAGTGTCTGCGGTGCAGGTGAAGGGCACAGTATCCTGTGTGCTGGCGGCTGTGCCCGTGGCGGCGGTGCATGTGATGGTGCCGGTGGCGGTCTTGTCCGCTGTGCAGGTTGCCGGCGACTTGCCTTTCTTTCTCTGGCCCTTCCCCACCTTGGAAAGGTGGCGCAGCTGTCTTGCCACTCCCAACTGTTGTCCTGGTTGAGCCCTTAGTGGCAGGTGTTTTGGCCTTCTCCCTCCGTGATGTGAGCAACTTCTTTTGTTTAGTAGGTGGGGGAATGTCCTTGCCTCGCTCCTAGGGACACTGGCTTGCCCTGCTGCTTGGCGCACTCCTGAAGCCGGTTACTGCTGGCACCACTGTTCCCTGTGATGTTGTGGCTGAGGTGTTGGGTTGGGACCAGGAAAGGCGTGCCCTAGAGGATGGAAGGGGCGGGGGAGGTGAAGGGAAGAGGTCAAGGTTTGCCAGGAAAAGTTTTTTAGACACACTGGGATGGTTAGATGGAGGGGGTTTGGGAGTGGAGGAAGAGGTAGTGGTTGTAGGAGGTGTTCGTTTGCCGACTTTGGGTGAAGGTGCATGGGCTGGAGGCTGTCGTGAGGTGGACGGCTGTTGGGTGGGTTTGTGACTGCATTGGTGTACTTTGGGAGGAGGGCTCACAGATACACTGGGAGAGGACCCAGGGGATGTGTGAATGGTAGTGGGGGTGGTGAGTGCACATGAGCGGTGTGTGGTGATGGGCGTGCTGGTGATGGAGGTAGTGGCTGAAGATGTAGTGCATGCAGGTGTGAGTGGAGACGTGACAGGGAGGGAGGAGGGAGACGTGGCGGAGGGGGACACAGTGGAGGCAGTTGATGTTGGCAAGTGTGCAGGGGTATGATGCTTGTGTGAGTGCCTGTGGGATGTGTGGTGCTTATGTTTGCCAGAGCTACCCTTGTGTGTTGAGGTGTGTGCATGCTGGTCTGATGGTGTGCTTGGGATAGGCTGAGGTACTGGGGATTGGGTCTGGGTGGAGGAAGCTGGAGGGGGGAGGTTGGACACAGGGACAATGGCTGCCATCAGTGCTGAGGCCAGAGTCTGAAATATTCGCTGTTGGGCTGCCTGGCCAGAATTAATGCCCTCCAGGTATGCATTTGTCTGTTGCAACTGCCTCTCTACACCCTGGATGGCATTCAGAATGGTAGACTGCCCAACAGTGAGGGATCTGAGGAGGTCAATGGCCTCCTCACTGAGGGCAGCAGGGCTGACTGGGTCAGGGCCTGAGGTGCCTGAGGCGAAGGAGATGCCCACCCTCCTGGGTGAGCGGCCACGGGGCACACACTGAGGGGCTGCTGGGAGGGCGGTGCTGGTGGGGGGGTGGCGGCTGTACCTATAGATGCGGGGGGGACAGAGGGGCCCGCCACCGCAAGGGAGCTCCCATCAGAGGAGGAGTCGGTGTCGCTGGTCTCAGCTGCTGTCCCCGCCATGGAGCTCTCCTAGCCCTCTGTCCCACTGGTGAATTCAGAGTCCGTAGTCTCGCCCTCCAGGGCCATGTGGGATGCAGCTCCCTCCTGCTCCGGTGCCACAGCTCCTCCGCCTGATGATGCTAATACACACAAGAACAGGGAGACCACAAAGAAGGGGGTAAGAAAGTAGAAAGACATGTTCAGTGCATGCAATACCGCTACCGTTTGGCGGACACTACAGACACAGCAGCCCTCTGGACTACGCCATGCACTTAGACTTCCCTAATTCATCACAGGGACATTGGGTACAAGGCCTATGCCCGATTGCTGCACACATGGAAGTCACAGAAGCCTGACTAGGTGTACATGGCTCTTACCTCTGGTGGGGATGGGGTGCCACTGAGCCTGCCTCACAAAGGGTGCTTGCCTACAAGCCTCGTCCTAGCCTAGGGGAACCCACAGACCACCTTGCCCACCCAGACACCTCCAATGCGCGCTGAATCAGATGGATGTGAGTGTACTCACCCCCTTGTGTCTGCTGTGATGCCCTCAAGCACCCATCCAACTCTGGATACGCCACTGCCAGGATCCGGAAAATCAGGGGAGTCATGGTGCGACGGGCACCCCTCCCACGTTGGGAGGCCATCCCCAGCTGGGCCTCTGCCGTCTTCTTGCTCCAGCGGCAAATTTCCTCCCATCTTTTACAGCAGTGGTGCTCCGTCTGTGGTGGACCCCCAGGGCCCGGACGTCCTTGGCGATGGCATGCCAAATATCCTTCTTCTGGTGGGTGCTGACCTACAGGAATAGTACAGGAGAAAGGTACAACATTAACCGTCTGGACCGTCACAGTCATTGGCCCACGTTCCCACTCTTGCCCTGACTCACATACACTCCCCGTCGTATCATGCACGCCTCTTACAGCATGCTCACAGTGTACTCACCTATTTGTCTGGAGGACCATAGAGTAGCGTTTACTGGGGAAGGACCCCATCTAATATTTGCTCCAACTCCTCTGATGTGAAGGCAGGGGCCCTTTCCCCAGACACTTGATCCATTGTTGCTTCCAGACTGAGGTCACAGCAGCACTTGCAGTGTAGGTCCTCTCCTGTCGAAGATCAGGTATCAAGTGAGTGAACAGAGAGAAAATGGCGGTCACGTCCACGGCGGTGCGTACCGTCACTGCCGGCGTACATCGTCATTGGCTCCTGGGACTTATAGGGTCCAATGTTAACCAATGCAGGATTGCGCCGCGGTCTTAGACCGCCTACCGCGACGGTGTACAACACCAGCATAGTTACCCCATATCCCCTTGTCCCACATTACTGGTCAGGCAGCCGCCATTTCAAGGGGCCACATGGCATTATTTTTAAATGCATCACACATATCTAGGCCTTGTATACACACAGAGACAGGCACATAGCGGATTGACAAATGTGTGCAATAAAGGTGTTTATTTCGTACCTCAGTGTTGGCTGATCCTTTGATTGATGTTCTCGTCCATAGAGCACGTCCGCTGGGGCAGGTGAGGAGATGGCGGCATCCTCCAGTGTACAGACCGCTGGTAGACCTGTCGGGAATGGAAGAGCAACATGTTATACTCACCTACAGACTTGATCGTGCCACAATCCAGGAGCTGTGTGCCCAGTTGGAGCCAGACCTGATGTCAGCTATCCGCCATCCTACAGGAATCCCCCCTCTAGTGCAGGTGCTGTCAGTACTCCATTTCGTGGCAAGTGGGTCTTTTCAAACTACAGTGGCCATTGCATCAGGGATTTCCCAGCCAATTTTATCTAACGTGTTGTCCAGAGTGTTGTCAGCCCTGCTGAAACACATGCGCAGCTACATCGTGTTCCCTCAGGTGGAGGATATGCCTACAGTGAAAGGTGACTTCTATGACCTGGGACATATCCCCAACATCATAGGTGCCATTGATGGGACACTTGTGGCCTTGGTATCCCCCCGCAGGAGTGAACAGGTGTACAGAAACCGGAAGAGTTACCATTCTATGAATGTGCAGATGGTGTGTTTGGCCGACCAGTATATCTCCCATGTGAACGCCAAGTTTCCTGGCTCAGTGCATGACGCTTACATTCTGAGGAATAGCAGCATCCCTTATGTGATGGGGCAACTCCAGAGGCACAGTATGTGGCTATTAGGTGAGGCAATGGACCCTATACAGTGTGAATAGTTGTCTGGGTCTGGGGTTGTCCCTAAGGGTTAGTGTGTGTCTAACAGTTGTCCCTCAACATTTGCAGGTGACTCTGGCTACCCCAACCTGTCATGGCTACTGACCCCAGTGAGGGATCCCAGGACAAGGGCAGAGGAACGCTACAATGAGGCACATGGGCGGACTAGGAGGGTTATGGAGAGGACCTTCGGCCTCCTGAATGCCAGGTTCCGATGCCTCTATATGAAAGGTGGTTCCCTATACTACTCACCAAAGAAGGTGTGCCAGATCCTTGTGGCCTGCTATATGCTGCACAACTTGGCTTTGCGACGACAGGTGCCTTTTCTGCAGGAGGATGGTCCAGTAGGAGGTGTTGTGGCGGCTGTGGAGCCTGTGGACAGTGAAGAAGAGGAGGCAGAAGAAGAGGACATAGACAACAGAACCACCGTGATCCATCAATACTTCCAGTGAGACACAGGTAAGAAGACATCACTGCCTCCAACATCTGATCAAATTGTTCGACCCATCATCTGTCTGTGTCTTTCACCCAGTGTCTGGACCCTGATTTCTCACTTTCCGTTTCGATTTCACACATGTGGGTCCCACTGTGTGACCTCTGCTATGTTACCTCATGGACTAGAGCTGTGTGACATAGGTATGTTGACGATACAATGGACATTGCTATTTCCCTCAGTTATTGCAAATACACAATTGTGAAAGCACAGACTGACTCCAGATTGTTTTGTGATTCAAAGGTGTTTTTTTAAGTGCAAAATAGTGGAGGGGTAGTAAAATGGTTGGGGTGATGGTGGAGGTATGTCCATGGCAGAGCACCACACATCCCACAGTGTAGGAAGTTGGCTCTGTATGTACTATTTCAAAGTAAGAAATAACATGCACAGAGTCCAAGGGTTTCCCTTAGAAGTAAGATAGTGGCAACAAGAGATAATTCTAATGCTCTATTTTGTGGTAGTGTGGTCGAGCAGTAGGCTTATCAGAGGGTAGTGTTAAGCATTTGTTGTACACACACAGGTAATAAATGAGGAACACACACTCAAAGACAATCCCAGGCCAATAGGTTTTTGTATAGAAAAATATATTTTCTTAGTTTATTTTAAGAACCACAGGCTCAAGATTTACAAGTAATACTTCAAATGAAAGGTATTTCACTTAGGAACTTTAGGAACTTTGAATTAGCAAAATAGCATATACAGTTTACACAAAAATGTCAATAAGCTATTTTAAAACTAGACACTGCAATTTTCAACAGTTCCTGAGGGAGGTAAGTGTTTGTTAGTTTTGCAGGTAAGTAAACCACCTACAGGGTTCAAAGTTAGGTCCAAGGTAGCCCACCGTTGGGGGTTCAGGGCAACCCCAAAGTTACCACACCAGCAGCTCAGGGCCGGTCAGGTGCAGAGGTCAAAGTGGTGCCCAAAACACATAGGATTCAATGGAGAAGGGGGTGCCCCGGTTCCAGTCTGCCAGCAGGTAAGTACTCGCATCTTTGGAGGGCGGACCAGGGGGGTTTTGTAGGGCACCGGGGGGGACACAAGTCAGCACAAAAAGTACACCCTCAGCGGCACGGGGGCGGCCGGGTGCAGAGTGCAAACAGGTGTCGGGTTTGCAATAGGTTTCAATGGGAGACCCAGGGGTCTCTTCAGCGAAGCAGGCAGGCAAGTGGGGGGGGCTCCTCAGGGTAGCCACCACCTGGGCAAGGGAGAGGGTCACCTAGGGGTCGCTTCTGCACTGGAGGTCAGATCCTTCAGGTCGTGGGGGCTGCAGGTGCACTGTCTTTACCAGGCGTTGGGTTCTTTGAAGCAGGCAGTCGCGGTCAGGGTGAGCCTCTGGATTCTGTCTGCAGGCGTCGCTGGGGAGGCTCAGGGGGGTCAACTCTGGCTACTCACAGGGTCGCAGTCGCCGGGGATCCCTCCCTGTAGTGTTGTTTCTCCGCAGGTCGAGCCGGGGGCGTCGGGTGCAGAGCGCAAAGTCTCACGCTTCCAGCGGGAAACGTGTTGTCTTTAAAAGTTGCTTCTTTGTTGAAAAGATGTTTCTTCTTTGGAGCAGAGCTGCTGTCCTCGGGAGTTCTTGGTCCTTTTAGATGCAGGGTAGCCCTCTGAGGCTTCAGAGGTCGCTGGACCTTGTGGAACGCGTCGCTGTTGCAGTTTTTCTTGAAGTGGGGAGACAGGCCGGTAGAGCTGGGGCCAAAGCAGTTGGTGTCTCTGTCTTCTCTGCAGGGCTTTCAGGTCAGCAGTCCTTCTTAATCTTAGGTTGCAGGAATCTATCTTGCTAGGTTCTGGGAGCCCCTAAATACTCAATTTAGGGGTGTGTTTAGGACTGGGGGGTTAGTAGCCAATGGCTACTAGCCCTGGGGGTGGCTACACCCTCTTTGTGCCTCCTCCCTGAGGGGAGTGGGGCACATCCCTAATCCTATTGGGGGAATCCTCCATCTGCAAGATGGAGGATTTCTGAAAGTCAGTCACCTCAGCGCAGGACACCTTAGGGGCTGTCCTGACTGGCCAGTGACTCCTCCTTGTTTTTCTCATTATCTCCTCCAGCCTTGCCGCCAATAGTGGGGCCGTGGCCAGAGGGGGGCGGGCAACTCCACTAGCTGGAGTGCCCTGGGGTGCTGTAACAAAGGGGGTGAGCCTTTGAGGCTCACCACAAGGTGTTACAGTTCCTGCAGGGGGAGGTGAGAGGCACCTCCACCCAGTACAGGCTTTGTTACTAGCCACAGAGTGACAAAGGCACTCTCCCCATGTGGCCAGCAACATGTCTGGTGTGTGGCAGGCTGGAAAAACTAGTCAGCCCACACTGGAAGTTGGGTATGGTTTCAGGGGGCATCTCTAAGATGCCCTCTGGGATGTATTTCACAATAAAATGTACACTGGCATCAGTGTGCATTTATTGTGCTGAGAAGTTTGATACCAAACTTCACAGTTTTCAGTGTAGCCATTGTGGTGCTGTGGAGTTCATGTATGACAGACTCCCAGACCATATACTCTTATGGCTACCCTGCACTTACAATGTCTAAGGTTTTGCTTAGACACTGTAGGGCATAGTGCTCAGGCACCTATGCCCTCACCTATGGTATAGTGTACCCTGCCTTAGGGCTGTAAGGCCTACTAGAGGGGTGACTTATCTATGCCATAGGCAGTGTGAGGTTGGCATGGCACCCTGAGGGGAGTGCCATGTCGACTTAGTCATTTTCTCCCCACCAGCACACAAAAGCTGGCAAGCAGTGTGTCTGTGCTGAGTGAGGGGTCTCCAGGGTGGCATAAGACATGCTGCAGCCCTTAGAGACCTTCCCTGGCATCAGGGCCCTTGGTACCAGGGGTTCCAGTTATAAGGGACTTACCTGGATGCCAGGGTTTACCAATTGAGGAAACAAAGGTACAGGTTACGGAAAGAACACTGGTGCTGGGGCCTGGTTAGCAGGCCTCAGCACACTTTCAAATCATAACTTGGCATCAGCAAAGGCAACAAGTCAGGGGGTAACCATGGCAAGGAGGCATTTCCTTACACACAGGCACTCACGCAAGCATCACACACATGCAGACACACCAACATCTACTGCCTCCACTGTGTCCCCCTCCTCCACGTCTCCCTCCTCCCTCCCTGTCTCATCTCCATTCACACCTGCATGCACTACATCCTCAGCCACTTCGTCCATCACCAGCACACCCACCACCACACCCCGCTCACATGCAGTCACCACCCCCACTACCATTCACACATCCCCTGTGTCCTCTACCATTGTGTCTGTGAGCCCTCCTCCAAAAGTACACAAACGCAGTCACCCACCCACCCACCAGCCATCCACCTCACGACAGCCTCCAGCCCATGCATCTTCACCCCAAGTCAGCAAACGTACACCTCCTACAACCACTACCTCTTCCTCTACTCCCAAACCCCCTCCATCTACCCGTCCCAGTGCTCCCCAAAAACTTTTCCTGGCCAAACTTGACCTCTTCCCCTCACCTCCCCCACCCCTTCCGTTCCTAGGGGCCACCTCTCCAGGTCCCAACCCAGCACCTCAGCCACAACATCTGCGGGACCAGTGGTGCCAGTAATAACCGGCTTCTGGAGTGCGCCAGGCAGCAGGGCAGCCAGTGTGGCAAGGATCCAGAGCACGGACAGTCCCCCACCTGTAAAGCACAAAACGTTGGCCAGTTCCCAGCGGGAGTGTGGAAAGAAATCAGCCACCAAAGACGCTCCCAGGGGTACTGTTGGGAGTGTGGAGACAGCTGCGCCACCATCCAAGGTGGGGAAGGGGCACAGGAAAACTGGTAAGTCTGGGGAACTCTGCACGGCGAACAAGACCGCCACCAGCACCGCTGCCCAGGACACGACCGCCACTAGCACAGTTGCCCAGGACACCACCTACACTAGCACCGCTGCCCAGGACACCACCGCCACTTGCACCACTGCCCAGGACACCACCGCCACTAGCACTGCTGCCCAGGACACCACCACCATTATCACCGCTGCCCAGGACACGACCACCACCAGCACCACTGCCCAGGACACTTCCACCACCAGCACCGCTCCTAGGACACTACCACCACCAGCACTGCAGGGCAGTGCGCGCCAAAGTTTCAGACGCTACTGAGGCCGCCACGAGCTGGATGAAGCACTCTGGGCACAAAGCCCCCTTCAGAACCAGTGGATAATCACATCCACTACCTCAGTCCTTGGCAGGATGAAGCACTCTGGGCACAAAGCCCCCTCCAGAACCAGTGGAGTAATGAACCACTACCTCAGTCCTAGGCAGGATGAAGCACTCTGGGCACAAAGCCCTCTCCAGAACCAGTGGATAATCACATCCACTACCTCAGTCCTGGGTAGGATGAAACACTCTGGGCACAAAGCCCCCTCCAGAACCTGTGGATAATGACATCCACTACCTCAGTCCTGGGCAGGATAATCACATCCACTACCTCAGTCCTGGGCAGAATGAAGCACTCTGGGCACAAAGCCCCCTCCAGAACCAGTGGAGACTGGTAATCACTTGTGAGACAGTAGCTCTGCACTCCCCAGGATAAAGCAGTGGGCAACCCACCCACTGTAGAGACTTGAGAGTCTGTGGCTTTGCACTCCCCAGGATTGCACAGTGGGCAAGCCACCCACTGTAGAGACATGAGAGACTGTGGCTTTGCACTCCCCAGGACTGCACAGTGGGCAACCCACCCACTGTAGAGACTTGAGAGACTGTGGCTTTGCACTCCCCAGGATTGCACAGTGGGCAACCCACCCACTGTAGAGACTTGAGAGACTGTGGCTTTGCACTCCCCAGGATTGAACATTGAGCATGGAGCCCCCTCGAGTATCTGGCGTCGTGCACTCATCCGGCTGAGGTGCCCCCCCTTCCTTTCCCCTGAGGTGCCTGTTTTCTTTCTATCTGATGCCCCAGCAGTGTTTTCTCCATCTTGTTCGGGTATTGAGTGTGGACCTCGCCGATGCCTTTTGGGCCCAGTGGTCCACGGACTATGATGGTGGAATCCCTTGGACTTGTATTCTTCTTGTATATATTTGTTTATAGTGTGAATATCTTTATATATGGTTATATTTTTGAAAACGGACTTTGATTATATTACAATCATTAGACTCATTTCCTTTTGTCCTTGCATTCTTCCAGGGGAGTTTGGGGGGTGTAACTGTGAAGTATCATGCTGTATTTGTGTGTGTGTTTTCGTGGGTGAGGGTGGGGTGGCAGTGTTGCGTGTCTGTGTCACTGTTTTTTCCATCCCCCCTCCCTTGTGTCGTAGGTGCAGTACTCACCGTGCTCCTTGCCGCCAGTGTTCGTGCTCCTGGTAGAGGAGCAGGAAGATAAGGGCTGGAAGGATCTGAAGTTCCGGTTACATGGCGTCCTGGTTCCTTGTGGGATGTGTAGAGGTGAGCGTTTCTCCTTCGAAGTCCTTTTTCTGCCGTGTTTTTGTTCGCAGTGAATCCGCCCGGGAAAAGGTGGCGGATTGGCCAGTTGTAATTCCGTGGGTGGTACATTGTCCTCCGCCTCTCTGTTGGCGGTTACCGCAGCGGTGTTTGTTTGTACCGCTGTGGCGGTCGGAGTGTTAAAGTGGCTGTCTATGTTGGCAGTTTCTGCCACGGTCATAGTTCAATTTTTTTTACCACCGGCCTGTTGGCGGTTTTACCTCCGCTTTAACACTGACCGCCAGGGTTGAAATGACCACCATAGTGTGGGAAAATTGTGCCAACAATGGTTAAAATCATCCTCACTAGATGCGGTCAAAGAACACCTCAGACTTCTGTCTAACACCACTGACATAGAAGACTTCCTGTTAGGCCCCAGAACACCACGTAGGAAGCATTTCCTATATGAAGTATATAATGAAATTTGGAAACTTTCCCAACATGATGCTGCTGCCCGGTTAAGGCAAATAGATCAGGAGAATCTTAAGAAAGCATTAGCTGTTGTGGATAACGGGATTAATATTTTGTCCCCACCGGATATATACTATAAATAATATTGTTTCTTCTGCAACAGACATCATACAATCGGATATGTCTTCTTTACACTATGGACAGAGTCAGATCAGGTCCACAATGCAGTTGGAATGGACGCTTCAAACATTGAAGGCGGGTTGCGTTCCCTGGCTGCATGTCAGTGCAAGGGAGATATTTCCTTCCTTTAATTTAACGCGACAACAACAGTTAATGGCTAAAAAGGAAGTGACTTATGTCATGCTTAACATCGAGAAGTTAGAAAAGTTGCCTTTTACTGAGGCCGAAATACCATCTGCTGCGTGGTTAATACACTGGGTTAATAATCTGCCTATTTCATCACTATAATTCACCTCGTGTTTAAAACACATTCCGGTAGGCAGATATGAAAAACTGGGAGATAGTTACATCCCTGAGGAGTGGGACCTTTCCTTCTCGTACAAATGCTTCAGTGGCATGAAATAAGTCTTTCTTAGTGGTAGGGAATGTGAGACTTCGGTCAGCCACTCGATGGTTTGTAAACAGCTGTCCTTGCATGGGGCGTGTAACCCATCTGCTGCAAACTTGGCATGTTATCTGAAGGGAGTTCCAGTCCCTTTGATTAGACCTACGTTCCAGGTGCTTTCAAACGGCAGCTACGTCCTCCTCAATGGTGAAAACTGTTGTGGCATGCAGCCCGGAATAGTTTATGTTGTTTCGGTCTCTAAGGTTGTTACATGCTGCGGGAATGTACTCTTTCCCCCCACCAAAATAATTAAGGAGGTAGCTGATATTTGGCCTCACATTGCTACTTCAAACGTAAATTTTGACGAGTTAAGCAGACTCAAGGATTTACTGTTTCAAAAGCATGTGGCCCTCACATCTGTGCGCGAGACCTACGCACTTCAAGTGGCAAGGTCGTCGGCAGAAATACAGTCCCTGTTAAATACAAACTTTCCGAGACACTTTGGTGAACTTGAATATTCAATGCGTCCAGCACGACTGGAATCACTGGAACTTTTCGAAATTGACATGTTCTTTGAATTTGGCTACGTGCCACGTGCTCGTATTTTAAATTGTCTCGTAGAATGCTTTTGTGTCCCTTTAACTTGTCCAAATTGGCACTGTGTTATTTTGTATCTTAGGTTGAGCTTTTTAGCAATACTATTTTAGCTTTGGCTTTGAACCACTTTTCAACCGACAAGGGGAGGGTGTTGTGTAGCCATTTTTGTTATAGATCCATGCACGTTATTTTGCCACATTAGGCCGTTGTGCACTTTAACCTAGACATCTTTGATTCGGCTTCGCATTATTACAATAACAATTTGTAGGGTCTTGTTTTATTTTCATTTATCTGACTGTTTCTGTCTAGGCTTGCACTCTGTTCTCAAACAACACATTCTTGTTCACTCTGTGCTTCCTTCAAGATTACAGTCTGGTACATTGCCGATGAACGCGGTAGAAGTTTAGTCTCCAACATTCGTAGAAAGCACACATCCTTACGTAGGGACATTTTCTCAGAACATTAGCTGTGTTATTATAAAAACACTTCTTTGTCCTTTACACGTCAGAGAGAGATTCCAGCCAGGGAATCACGACTGTATGCTGACTGCTTTGCTACAGATGCTAACACAGACCACAGGCCTTTGCTCAGGTATGGGGGTTGATGTCTTCCCAGGGGAACCTGAAAGGCAGAATTAGAGCTTAACATGCTGTGCTCAAATTATAACTCAGGTATGAGATAGTGTTCCAGCCATAGTGCCAATATGATACCGTTGTTTTTATGCTTCACTCTTCTTGTTGCAATTTTAATATTGCTAAGATGCAGTCATTTAATTAAACTCATTATTGAAACATATACTGCTTCTGATTGTCATTTATAAATGAGACCGAAGTGTAAGTGAGAGAACCGGATGTGACCTGAGTGACCATGACTTCCCTGAGAAGCCTAGTATGTCATGTGCTCGGCTGCCCAATCATCACTATCCTTTGGTAGGGATGTGGCACTGGTAGTTAGCAGGAGCAAAACCCGGATTACAGTGACAGGTGTCACCCGCCGTGTTGTAGATTCAGTCTCCCACACCGTGGACGATCCTGCTGCTCGAAATACAGTAGTCTCATTAGAATAATGAGAGCCTTCGTGACAATAGTAATCACAGTGTCTCTCAGAGCCTCCATCCTCTGTGCATTGATGGTCACCCACTGCCTGTACTTCTTAGTGTTCACAGGCACGCAGGTCCTCTGGACCATCTCACTGTCCTCTAGTGAGACAAGAGTCATCTCAGCTGGCTCCCACCCTTCTCCTGGAACCAACTCCTCCCCAAGTGCTAAACTACCCAAACCCTGTGACTGTGCACCAGTGGGTGTCAGTGTCCGCTTTGGACACTTGGCATCCCCTCTCATGTGACCTTCCTGATCACATACATAACACGTGTGGGAAACCTTGCCTGCAGGTTTCCCTGTAGAGATCCAAGGCTTCTTCTCACCAGGGGGATGGGAAACCTTACCCTGGGACATAGGCTGTGGCCCTTTAGAGAACTCCCTCTGCTTACCCTTGCACCCAACCCACTTCTTCAGATGGGGACCCTGCCTACCCTTGGCAGAGTGTCCCCCATACCTCTTTTGGACCCTGGTACTCTCCCAAAGGTCTGTCTCCTGGGCAAGCTTCCTGAGATCAAAAGTTGTTACCTTGCTGCCCTTCAACCACCCACCCAGTGCTCTGCCAAAAGAATCAACACATCCCAATCAAATTTGAGAATCCCCCTTCTTGCGAGACCTAAACTTTTCCTTGTACTGCTCTGGAGTGAGACAATATTTAGTGAGTAGAGCATTCTTCATGGTAAAGTAGGTAAGCCCCTGGGGATCCTCTAGGGCTGTCAAGGTGTCCCCACCATCTGTCTCAAGGTGCTTCTACATACCTTCCCCCCAGTGTACCTCAGAGACCATGTTCATGTGAAAAGCTGACTCATACCCCTTGAACCGCAGGTATATGTCATCCTCCCACTTATAATTCTTCACCAGAATTTGTGAAAGTGCACTCTCTTCCCAGGATGCACTGTGGAACTGCTGCCACCATCTATGTTGGAACTGCCCTTCAGATCCAGCTCCTGTAAGCTCAGTTCTTGAGCAAAGATTAATTTCTTCTCCTGCATGGCAAGTTTGTCTTTTTCTTCCTCCCTTTTTATTCTACCCAGCTCCAGATCCCTCTCATGCTGGAGTCTGAGCTTCTCCATTTCTAGTTTATGTCTCTGGTTTTCCCACCTGTCCTCCAGTTCCTCCTGTGTCAGGCCATTGGAAGAAACAGTGATGCCCTCCCTGGAGGCCCTACCTCCATGCCTAGTTATCCACTGAAATGTCATGTATGCTCTGCACCTTCTCATCCACAGCAATATTCTCCTCTGGAGGATGTTCCTCAGCCTCTTTTTCTGCCAACCACCCCCTCAGCGCCTTTTGCAGCTTACAAAAGTTCTTGAGCTGGGCTACTGTGTAATCCACATTTATAGCAACTACTAATGGTTTCACAGACTGAGACATGCTTGTGGATAAGGCTCAACAAGGATGCAAGGTTTCAGAAGACAAGGGAAATCCAGAAGGAAGAAGAAAACCAAAAATCCAATATAAAAAAACAGTGTTGTCTTGCATATTGATCTGCACTGAAACAGTAGTGTACACCACTATCTCCATGTCCAGTACAAATACTAGTCCAATCCTCACCACTGATCACAAATGTTAGAAATGTGGTCTCTAGTTTGCACTCAGTTTACATTCTGTCCAAACAGGGACTCTCACTCTACTCAGGGTAAGGGAGATACCCAGCTCATATAACCCCTACCATCCCCTTGGTAGCTTGGCACAAGCAGTTAGGCTTTTCTCAGACGTAATGTGTAAAGTATTTGCACAAACACAGTCACACAGTGACAAAACACAAAAAGATGCCACACCAGTTTAGTAAAACAGCCAATATTTTTCTAAATCAAACAAGACCAAAACAACAAAAATTCTACATACACAAGAAAAGATATCAAATTTTAAAGTAAAAAGAGTCTTAATCCATAAGAATCAATGGGTGCATTGTTTTAGCATAAAGCTGCTGGGGCGAGCAAGCGTGCATTGGAAAAGCAAGCAATGCGTTGATTTCTTACTCGCAAGTGAGGTCGTGCATTGATTCTTTCTCCGAGGGGTAAGTGACAGGTCACGATTCTTTCCTGGCAGGGAAGAGTTACGTTGATTTCTGAACAAGCAGCCTTGGGTCCGTGCGGTGATGTTGAAGGTTTTGACACAAGAGATGATGTGTGGAAAATTTGGACACACAGCAGCAATGATTCTGCACTGAGCTGGCAATGAATCAATTTCTGCTGCCATGAGGCAGATGCTGCGTCTATTTTACAGCCACGATGGGGTTGCTACATCAATTCTTCTGCCACTCGCCTCCAGTGCATGGATTTTTACTGTAGTTCATCCAGCTTCTCCTTCCAGGGGCCCGGGGAGTGAATGTGGCACCACTTGGCAAGTCAGGAGTCTCAGTAAGATAGCCCAGGTGCTGGCAGGTGAAGTCTGTGATGTCCCGGAGGCTTTTTAACAGGAGGCAAGCTCAGTCCAAGCCCTTGGAGAAACTTCACAAGCAGGATACACAGCAAAGTCCAGTCTTTGTTTTCTCTAAGGCAGAAACAGCAACTGCAAGCAAAACCAGAAAAGCACACACTACAAAGGGGCTGAACCTCTCCTCACAGCTATTCAGCTCTTCTTCTTGGCAGAGGTTCCTGTAGATCCAGACGTGTTCTAGAGCTGTGGGGTCAGCAGTACAATACTCATGTCTGCCTTTGAAGTAGGCAAACTTCAAAGGAAAGTCTTTGTAGTGCACAAGACCCTGCCTCTTCCTTGTCCTGCCCCAGCCACACTCTAGGGGGTTGAGACTATTGTGTGTGGTCAGATGCAGCCCTTTCAAGTGCAGGTGTTAGCGCTTTCCTTCCACTCTTGCCCAGGAAGACTCAAGAGGATATGCAGTACACACCTCAGCTCTCTTTGTGTCACTGTCTAGAGGGAATTCACAAACAGCACAACTGTCAGTCTGACCCAGACATGGATTCAGCAGCCAAGCAGATGTACATAATGGTTAAGCAAGAAAACGGCTACTTTCTAAAAGAGGCGTTTTCAAAGTCACAATCGAAAAAACAACTTTATCAAAAGATGTATTCTCAAATTGTGAGTACAAGGACGCTAAACTTCAATTCCCTATCTGCTCTCAAAGGGAAACTACACTTAAAGGCAATCCCATGTTAACCTATGGGAGAGATAGGCCTTGCAATAGTGAAAACCGAATTTTGCAGTTTTTCATTGTGAGGACATGTAAAACACATCAGTACATGTCCTTCCTTTCACATACATTGCACCCTGCCCATTGGGCTACCTAGGCCCAATTTAGGGGTGTCTTACATGTACTAAAAGGGAAGGTTTGGGCCTGGAAAGTGGGTACAGTCGAATTGGCAGGTTAAAACTGCATTTGCAGACACTGCAGTTGCAGGTCTGAGCCATGTTTACAGGGCTACTAATGTGAGTGGCACAACCAGTGATGCAGGCCCACTAGTAGTATTTGATTTACAGGGAAAGGGCACCTCTAGTGCACATTACTAGGGACTTACTAGTAAATCAAATATGCTAATAGTGGATAACCAATCATATTCACAATTTACACAGGGAACACTTACACTTTAGCAGTAGTAAAGTGCCCAGAGTACCAAAGCCAGCAAGAATGAAATCCAGCACACAGTCAAAAATACAGGAAGGAGAGGCAAAAAAGACAGGGGAGACTATGCCAAAGATGCCAGGCCAAGTATGATCAATTTAAAAATCAAAGTGATGGTCAACTCCTCTGAGTGTTACTTACCAAAGGCAAAGGGCCAGCTCATACCTCCTAACTTGATACCTCACATTACAAGGAGCCTAGTGTGAAGTTACAAAGAATGAATTGGAATACGCTCAACACCACCAACAGCCACAATGAGTACCAAAGACAGAATAACACACAACATGTACGTACAACCCTGAATCCTTCCTTCTTCACTTCAACACTCTCCTATCAGGTGCTTTCTCTGTCATCATCCACTTCTCCTGAATGCTCTACCTCTTATTTACCAATAAAGGAGAAATCAAACTGCCTTTCTAACCCTATATACACCCTCCCCCAAAAATATAACTTGCCCATCACACTATGGCGGTCATTATGAACATGGCGGAAAAGACCGCCGACCGCCGTGTCGGGGGTGAACAGAATGCCGCTGTTGCCGGTGAATGGAAACCCGCCATATAATGAACGAAAAACCCAACCCCGCCAAAAATTCCCAGACCACCATTCCCCGCCATGACTTTGTCTGCCGGAAATCCGGCCCACTCCACCCCCACACTGCCAAGCACATCCACATCCCGCCCTCCAAATAACGATGCACAAATCACCTCGGCGGACAGTGGAGGCCGGACGACCAATGGCGACTCCGACCACCACGGGCGCCAAGTGGACTCAACAGCAAGAAGTGCACACATTGGCTAGGTGTATCACCCACACACCTGACACACATCCATAACCCCATAAAAAACCCCAGACACACCCCACAATCCCTTGCAATGAAAGCAGGACAAGAAGACGGAGAGCACCAGAGCCAGACAGCGAAAGCCAGCATACAGGACACGCACACCCAACCACAGACTAGCACCCTTACCTTGTTCCCAGTCCCGACACCATCCACCACACTCACCATCTCCCACCCCAAAAATCCACGCTTCACAGAAAGGGAGTTAAGGACCATGGTGAACGAGATCCTGAAGGTGGAGCCACAAATATTTGGGGCCAAGGTGCAGCACACACCCATCACCCGGAAAATGGAGCTGCGGCAGACCATTGTGAACAGGGTGAATGCAGTGGGACACTATCCACGCACCAGGGACGACATCCGGAAGAGATGGAACAACCTGCGAGGGAAGGTCTGTGGCATGGCATCCAGGCACCACATCTCAGTGCATAAGGCTGGGGGAGGACCGCCACCAACACCACCCGACTACACTGACTGCGAGGAAAAGGTACTGGCCATCCTGAACCCAGAGGGACTCACTCGACTCTCTGGAGGAATGGACTCGGGTAAGTCATCTACAATTACCCCATATACACCACAGCTGCAATGCATGCACCACCCCACCCCACCCACACCCAACTGGACCTACACACCATCCAGCCATTACCCACCACATCCACCCCCCTGCATGTCCTCACACCCACTAACAGGGCCACATCACTCCCTCTGTGCACAGCCACCCACCCCTGAAAGTACCCACAATGGAACAATACCCCCACCACAATGCAACCCCACACTGTTGCTAAATGCAATGTCAACCTCACAAAGATATCCTGGAAGGCCACTGAAAGTAACACCAGCACTAAATAGTCCAGTCCTGTACACCTCAAACCTACATGCATATGTAACAGACATGTCGATGTCCCCCAACAGGCACCACCACACATACAACCCTAACGGATGGGACAAGGAGTGCCAGTGTCCTCCAGGGAGACAGAGGCACCTCACAAGACACTGGCAATGGATCCCTGGACACTGATGAGCAGGCGGGCCCCTCACACAGTCCTGGACTCTCACCATGCAGCAGCCCCACCCAGGAAACCACTGTCACCCCTACCACCCAGTCAAGACCAGCATCCCAGGGCAGGCGTACCCACACCACTGTACCCAGGGCACAGACTGGTGGAACACAGCTAGAGAAGCCACAGTCTCCCACTCCCAACATGCAGGAAGGCGAGGGCCCCAGTACAAGTTGCAAATCCAAACCTGTGCAGGGGTCACAGGCACAGGGGGATAGGGCAACGTCAAGGGTCTCAGTGGGCCAGTGGAAGGCCACAGGATGGATGCAGCAGCCCAGGACATTATTTCAGAGGTATTGGGGGCCTACCAACATACCCAAGACAGGTTGGCACAGGTTGTGCCCACCCTGGAGCAAAGTCAGAGGATGCAGCATGAACAGCACCAACAGGCCATGGAGCAGCGGAAAGAGCACAATGCCACAATGGCCACCATTGCTGGAGCACTGCTGCAGTTGGTAAAAAACCAGTGTGACACCCACACCGGACAAGAGACCCCCACAACAGCCCTGGACAACCAGCATCCAATGACCCAAGCAGCAGAAACATCCCAGGAAATACCTTCCCAGGAAACCCAAGGGCCAACCAGGCCACCCCAAGAAGCTCCACAGCAGGGGCCCAAACGTACTCTTAGGCCAAGATATGGCACTGGAAAACCAGTTAAGAACAAGGCCCCCTTCAACAATTGACTCTGCAACTAATGCAAAGCAACCATCCCACCCATTCACCAACAACACTTAGCTGAGGGCAATTTGAAGTACAATGTGCAAACATGTCTCAGATGAATGAGTATGGAAGAACTCTGGATAAGGAAGGAAGGAAACAGAAAGAGATGGAAACCATCAAGTATAGGTGAGAAGAAAAGAGAAAAGAGATAAAAAGGGAGAGTGAGGAAGGGGGAGAGATTGGAGGGTGAGCCAGAGAGAATAACAAGAGGAAAGTGAACTAGGGAAAGCAGAGAATGGAGTGAAGAAAGGAACACAATGAGAATGAAAAGAGGGGAAAGGAGAGGGGGTAAGGGAAAGGAAGAAAAGGGGACCTAGAAAGGAGAGAATTAATGGGGACAGAAATGAGAGTGGAAGGGAAAGATTGAAAAGTGAAAAGCAGTTAGTGAGGGGAGAGAAAAGCAAAGCTTGAAAGGGGAATGGATAGCAGTAAAGGAGTGAGGTGAGAAGCGGAGGAAAAAAGGAGATAGTGTGGGAGAGCGAGAAAGTGTGCATATCTCTGCTTCATAACACATACAGTAATAGAATATGTAAAGCTGAAGAATGACTGGGCTGTATCATTCCCGGGCCTCCTCACCTAATGTGTAGCTCTGCTTTACAAGGCGCGCAATGGTGATTCTTATGTGACACCTAGGCTGCTAGGGCTTTCTGCTATCAAAAGATGTTTTCCTGGCATTACTATATGTATTCTGATAAAGTGTCAGTGTTTCCATCAGAATTTTTGGTGGAGAATTACAACGAGGCTTACAGAGACCTACAGCTACCTCTTTCAAAATGAAATCCTACTTTCGGATAGACTCCCACACATGCATACTCTTGCATGAACAAAGAATGAAATGTAACTAATTCTGCAACTGGTGTCGAGAGGCGAGCTCAGTGGTGGGAGAGCCATGGACAGCTCGAGGCAGGCTCATGTTAGCTTCTGCTTTGCAATAGTCACAGGATGAAGCTTCCGCTTTGCAATGGTCACAGGATAAAGCTTCTGCTTTGCAATGGTCACAGGATGAAGCTTCTGCTTTGCAATGGTCACAGGATGAAGCTTCTGCTTTGCAATGATCACAGGATAAAGCTTCTGCTTTGCAATGGTCACAGTTTCGAAGTAAGCCTCAGCAAGGCCTACTAGTGCAAGGGGTTCACCCTTCTCTGCACAAAGTCCTCAGACCATATAGGAAGAAGTTGGCACAGAAACTGAAATAAAAGACAAAGTTTATTAAACCTCAAGAGGTGGTACTACAGTTCAAACAGCACCCTTCGGTAATGTTTGAAGTAGCACACTGAACTAAGAGAGCATGGTCCTTTTATACCCACGCAGGGGCTAAAAAGAAGGTGGCACAATTATAGAACCAAGACTTGTATACATATAAGGTCATATGGAAATGCACAGTCAACAGGTAGGAGGGGCTAACAGTTTTCAAGGACTAGTAGACACATTACTGTCTGTTACTAATTACTAACAGCTGCAGACCTTACTGGACATGTGCGAAAGTGGGGATGCTAAATATAACTTGTCACTAGACAGATTTTCAAGAGTAGTTAACAGGAAGGTAGGACAGAGCACATGGCGAGCACATGGCAGCATGTGGCAGAGATAATGGCTGCCATGAATACAAATGGATTCCGCGAAATGTTCACAATAGTTGCTAAATACAAGATGTCTTCTGCTAATGCTTAAACTAATCACTACTAAATAGACAACCCTTTCAGCATTAGCTGAAGACATTCATCTTTCTGGGATAATCTAAATATTCATCTTGTATATTTATGCTCATCATTTCAGCTATTTCCTTATCTAACATATGTTGTGCTTTCATTTCTGTAATATTTCTTTTGGTAGGCATACAAGCAGTAATACACAAGGAGCAGAACATTGGACCACACTGAATACAGATACAGCATGTAAAAAATATTGCAATCATTACACACAGGATAGTCAGTAGTTTCCAGCCCCAGGCGGAAACAAGAGCCCAAAACCATCCAGAAAAAGTCCAAGTACCAGTCTCTGTGTGAATTTCTGAAGCAATTTTATGCAATTTAGATATTGCATCATATACTGAAGGTGAGTGATCTGGAATGAAAATGCAGCAACTACTACCGATGATGCGACATGCACCACCTCGATCAGCTAATATCACATCTAGTACCATACGATTTTGGAGCGCTACAATCCTCGCAATTCGGAGCTCCTCAGTAATATTCCCAAGTGCCAGAGCTGCCTGATTGGTAACAGCTTCCACAACCCTAGTCAATTGTCTCACTTTCCTACTGTTTAACGCAGCACCTACAAAGGGGAACAACCCTAAATTAAAATCAACATATTGTTGCAGGCTAGTGTCTGTTTGGTCTACCTCATTTGTACTTATTTCCCTTTTATATCTATTTTTAATGATGTAATTGAACAGTTTAAAATCTCGGTGATATGATGCAGGAGCCAAAAACGCAGGGGGTAATAGAAAAGATACATAACACACACCTGACCACCCAACAGGTAGTTGGTAATATCCATAGTTACCACAAACAAAATATGTATTATGTGAAGCTGTAAAACTACTATTATTTACACCCTCAATAGTTAAAATCAAGGTACAATCACTTATCCCTACTGGAATTCACCCAATGCTACGTATACATAAATCTACTTTAGTTTTTGTAACAGAAATCAAAAATTATTCTTACTTGTCAGAGTCCCTTATATTTGTGAAGACATATGATATTGAAACATTGTCTGGTTGATACTCTTCCCATTCCCATTTAGTTCCTTTGGCTTGGGGATACCCATCTTTGTCTTGGTGGCATACTTTATTAAGACGAAAAAGAAGTCCGCCCTCTGTACGTTTTCCAGATGCAAACAAAAGCATATACCAAGCTTGACAAGAACTATTGTGTGAAAAAGGAAGAGGAATGAAAGGTGTTCCTCCTTTCTTTTGATGCGCAGGTACCATTCCACATACCCAACAGTTAGTAGTATTTGTAGCATTATGAGTATGATGCAACATCTGAATGAACGTATTATTGAAGTACGATTGACGGTGCTTCTGCTCATGATAGGGAAGCGTAAAGTAATAGTGATCCTCTGGTACTGGAGTAGTGGCAACAAAAAACTCACAAGCAGGAGCCTTCTTTTCAACAAACCAGGTGATTATTGCCATAACCACCAAAACAACAACAAACCCCATAGTATTAATGATCACTTTGTTATTCATTTTAGCAACAGTGATAATCGACCCTTCCAGAAATTAATTAAAAACAATCGTTGGAGCTCTTATCCCTGGGCAGCCGCTGATTTCTTCACCACTGGCAAGACGGGTATCACTACTCTAATGCATGGCTGATCCCCCCCCCCTTCCACATTGGCTCTCCGTTTCACTAACCCAGGGCAGTAGCTCAACCAGTTTTCTCCAGCACTACAGATTCTTTCCTCAGTCTCAAATTATATTGCAACACTCCAGAAACCGTATGGTCCGGGAAGAACTCTGCAGATTCGTCAGGTGATATAGCACGGCCTTTCACCATAGTCAAGATCTCTCGATGATTGGTCAGCACAGCAGGTTCTACCAAGGTAGGTAGCACTCTCTTGCAGTGAGCACTATGGACCCAATTCTTTCAGTTCATCACTCCAACTGCTGTCCTCGTCACAAGGAGCACCTGCTCTGTGCCTCGCCAGCTTGGTTCCAGGCTGCATGATCTTTCAAAGGATTTAATCATCACCTGGTCACCAGGTCGGAGTTCATGGCCTTCACCTGTAGATCTGTCCGGAAGTGCTTCTCAAACCTGTTGATGAATAGAAACCAAATTGTCGGTTAACTGTGCCAAATAATCATTCATCAGGACACAAGGTACATCATATACAGAATTTGGCTTAGGAACTCCCCAAATGTTCATTGGCCTTCCAAATACTATTTCATAGGGGGCAAGGCCTGTTCGAGAGTGTGGCACTGACCTAATAGACAATATTGCCAACGGTAATGCATCCGGCTACGTTAAAGATGTGGAAGCCTGTATCTTCGCTAACTTCAGCTTCAAAGTAGCATTATACCTTTCCACTAACCCAGCTGATTGTGGGTGGAAAACTGCATGGAACTTCTGTTTGATCCCTAATCCTTTCAGGACATACTTAATAACTTCCCCAACAAAATGAGGTCCGTTATCATTCCATAAAAGTCTGCAAACACCAAACCTAGGGAAAAATTCTTTCAAAAGCACCTTTGCTGTGGTAATGGCAGTATTATCCTTTGTGGGGTACGCCTCTATACATTTACTGAAGGCACATACCACCACCAAGACATAATTTTAATTGTTGCACCGTTCAAGCTGAATATAATCCATTTGTAGAACTTCGAAAGGTGCAGTTGGTGTAGCAAACCCTCCAGTAGGAGTTTGTGTCCCTTTTCCAGGATTGTATTGTAAACAGATCAAACAAGACTGTACTACTCTCTTTGCTGTACTGGAAATTTCTGGATGCTCCCAAACTTGCGTAAGCAACTTCGTTATTGTTGAAGCTCCAACATGTGCCAGCCCATGTGCCATCTGAACCATAGGTTGTACAAAAGCTATAAGCAATTTCCATTTATCCATCTGCTTATCCCGCCAACAGCCCTCACCATCCAATTCTCCTTCTTTAGACCATTGCTCACGTTCTTTCACAGAAGCAGATTTCTGTATATCTAATACATATTGTCTAGCATTATGTCAACGTTCAGCTTGTTACTTCACTACATACATAGAAGTAGTACTTCGCTGCATCGCAGTCTAACGTGCTACGCGGTCCGCAAGGGCATTACCCAGCCATATCTTATCGGTCACTTTCTTGTGTGCACTACATTTCACAATAGCTATTTTCTTTGGATATATCAATGCAGTCAAGAGGTTATGCACTAATTCTCCGTGCATTATCTGCATCCCGTGAGATGTGAGAAAGCCTCTCTCCTTCCAAAGCAAACCAAAATCATAAGCCACTCCAAAAGCATAGCGGCTGTCTGTATAAATGTTCACACATAAGTCAGTACTATGCTCACATGCTCGTGTCAAAGCTATTATTTCAGCTGCTTGAGCTGACTTCTGTGGTATACGAGCTGTCTCCACTACAGTGTGTATTGTGGTGATTGCATATGCAGCTGAGGTCGTACCGTCTGGCAACTTCAAACAAGACCCATTAACCCACAATTCCCCGTCTACATCTGGAAGGGCGTATCTTGTAAATCAATATGACCCTTTGTCTGTTCTTCGGTAAGGAATATACAATCATGTGTTACTTCTGACTGAGGCTGAGTCACCAGATATGGCAACAAAGTGGCTGGATTTAGTGTTGCACATCTCTTCAGTGTACTGTGAGGAGCCAGCAATGTCAATTCATATCCTGTCAGGCGAGCACTAGTTAAATGTTGCGTCTTTGTTTGATTTAAAAGAGCATCAACCGCATGGGGTACTAACACCAACAGCTTATGTGCCAAAACTATCCCTTCACTCTGACGTATTGACACAGCTGTTGCCGCAACTGACCGAAAACACCCAGGCAACGCTCGAACGACAGGATCAAGTACTGCTGAAAAATATGCACAGGGACGCTGCTTATCGGCATGTGTTTGTACTAAAACTGACAATGCACATCCATCTTTCTCATGTACGTAAAGTGCAAAAGGCTTCGTGTAATCTGGAGTACCTAACACTGGTGCTGAACAAAGGGCTTGTCGTAGCTGCCGGAAAGCAGTCTCACATTCATCTGTCCATGGGAGGGGCATTGGAGTATCTTTAGTCAAAAGTGCTAGCAAAGGTTTGACAATGTGTGAAAACCCAGCACCCACCTCTTGCAAAATTAATTTTTTACAAAATTCATTTATCAGTATTCTACAAAAGCCCTCCATTGTAACTGTACATGAAACCACCTGTTCAAACCATTCACCCCCTAACGTTATTTAGCCATTTGCAGCAAAGCTCAGTCATCCACATGCTAACAGCAGATTCCACTCACTTATAACACTACTCATACAACTGTTTCACAACACTAATCACTCATCTCACCACAACATTCTCACAAAGCACCATTCAATCACTTTGAATGCTGCACAGCAACATCAGCAAAATTGATAACCCACTCACAGCACTGATTGACACCATTGACTCCCCATCATCTAACTATATGAATTTAAGGGCCAGATGTAGGTACAAAAAAATTAGCGACTCGCAATTTGCGAGCATGTGCGACTCGCAAACTGCATGTCGCTAATAGGAATGCAGGTCCAATGTCCGTGTACAAATTGCGACTCGTACACGGAGTCGCAACGCAGATAGCGAGTCCGCTGTCTGCGAGGTCGCTGTTTGCGACCGCGCAAAAAACGGACTCGCAATTTGCGAGTGGGTGTTGCAAATTGCGAGTTCCATGTAAATTGATTGCAGGTGCTGCAGAACACTCCAGAAACAACTCCAGAACACTCTGGAAACATTTCCGGGCACATGATGATGACATCACAGCCAGGAAGTTTACTAATACACCTGGGAGGAGGGAGGACCACACCCATTTTAAACTGCTGAACAGCCAACAGGAGGAACAGCAGCTACAATGGCAGAAACACCAAGAAAGAGAAAACTGACATTTTCTGAGAAGGAGCTGGAGGTGCTGACAGAAGAATGCTGTCAGCACTATGATGATCTCTTTGGAAAGGCAGCCCTCAATGTGCCAGACTCAACCAAAAAACAACTCTGGCTGGAAATTCAAGAAAAATTGAACTCCCTGGGGGTCAGCCACAGGAGTGTGGATGGGATCAAAAAGAGGTGGTATGACCTCCGCTCCCGGACCAAGGAGAGGGTGGCAGAAAGGCTCCGGGAGATGAGAGGCACAGGAGGGGGACCATCATCCATACCACCACCCACACCCCTGGAGGAAAGGGTGGAGGAGACCCTGGAGCAGGAGGCAGTGACAGGATTTGGAGATCTGGACACCTCTGAGCCCACTACATCAACCGGTGAGTACCATGTGATATGCCTGTACCCCCATCAATGCCATACCCCCACCCACTATGTACACAGGGGCATGCACAACCAAGATAGTGCCATTTCAGGGTAGCCATCACCAGAATGATGCATTATGGGCAATGTAGTCAAGTAGGCAGTAACTAGGCAAATGTTTATTAGGAAGTGTGCAACAGAAAGTAGACACTGAAAGTCTGTTCCCCATGTCCCACAGGTCTCCCACAAGACACCACCACAAGCCACAGCAGCCAGCCCCATGAGGAAAGCACAGGAACTGCCACCACTCCCACCTGCACCACCTACACCATCCCCTTGATGTCAACACCTGCTGCAACAGTGGTTCCGGAGGCTGCACCAGCAACAGCCAGGAGTGCCACAGTAGAGCTCACAGGGCATCCACCGCTGCGCAGGCGACGCAGGTTCAGGAGAGCAGGGCTGCAGGCTGAGTCCGGGCGTCCATCGACCACCATCACCGAGGCACAGCTGCTCCGTGGTCAGCGCCTGCAGAACAATATGTTAGGGAGAATTAGTGGGGTTCTGCACCGCTTTGTGAGGAGCAATGAGGCCAGCATGCAGCAGCTCCATTCCCAATTGGACGTCATTGGCACAAACACTGGGGACCTAGCCCTGTCCAAGCGGGAACTGGTGGCAGGACTACTGTCACAGAGCGAGGGTGGGCGGCGCAGGGACCGTCAGCTGCTCCAGAGGCTGGACAGGATGGCCACATCAATTGGCAGGCTGGTAGTAAACACCACTGGCCTGTCGAGAACGACAGTTGGCCTCCAAGTTGAAATGGGCCACTTTGCAGGGGATGTGGCTAGAGGCCTGGGCCGGATCACACATGTGATCGATTTAATGGAGGCACGGCATGTGTCCAGGGGCACAGGGGACACCCCCCAGGACAGCGAAGAGGGCTCCACTGTGAGCAGTGTCTCTGCCACTGACACTAGGGTGCTCCGGAGTGGGATTACCAGGCAGAGCACTGCAGAACAACCTGGGACCAGCCAGGCTGGCAGAGGCCGCCATATGACATAGACTGAACCCTGTCCCTGATGTTGGAGCACATGACAGCAATGTGCCCCATGCATGGTTTGCTTTTTGATGTACATGAACAGTTATTCATTTTAAATAGTTCAATTTCTGCACATATTAAATAGTTTTTTGTTCCACTTAACAAATGGGGTTTTTGGTCAATAGGTGAGTATGGTTGAAGTTGACACATACCTTCCAAAGTATTGGGTTGCGATGTGTTGCCGTCTCAGTCTGCCTTGATTTGCAATACTCCGATCCCCATGATGGCGATGTGGTTGCTCCTGCTCTTCTTCCTCTGAATCTGGGTCTGCAGGGGTGAGAGATAGCCTACGTCGGGTGGCAATATTGTGCAGGATGGCGCATGCGACAACAATTTTGAATGCTGTAATGGGGGTATACTGGAGGGCACCTCCACTGCGGTGGAGGCATCTGAACCTTGCTTTCAGCAATCCGAAGGTGCGTTCAATCATGTTCCTGGTCCTCTTATGTGCACTGTTGTATCGCCTCTCGGAATCATTGCTGGGTGTTAAGAACGGAGTCATTATCCATGGGCATAGTGCATATGCACTGTCACCTGTTGGGCACAAACATTACACTGTTAGAAAGTCCTGGTTGGTGTGCACAGTGACCTGTGTGTATGTCTACGAGGTGTATGCAGCTCTACCTAGGAGGTATCCGTCTCCAAATTCCCCACGTTCCAGCCGTTGGTGTATCACACTGTGCCTAAAAATGTAGGAGTCATGGGTACTGCCTGGAAATTTTGCGACAAAGTCAGTGATGACATAATGGGCGTCACAAACAACCTGAATATTCAGTGAGTGGGTACACTTTCTGTTGCGGAACAGATATTCCAGGTTAGCAGGGGGGCATATTTGAATATGTGTCCCATCTACACACCGTATGACATGGGGAAAGTTGGCAATCCGGTAAAAGTCCAGCTTGGTGCTGTTAATTTCTGCCTCATTCCTGGGTAGGTATATGAAGTGAGACATGTGTGTGAATATGGCATCTAGGAATGCCCTGAGGAACCTTGACAGTGCACTTTGAGATACCCCACCTGCCACAGCAATGACCCCCTGATAGCTCCCTGAGGCCAAGAGGGGCAGTGAGCATAGCACTTGCACATGTGTAGGGATGGCGCAGCCGCACAGAGTCTGGCGTTCTAGCTGTGGTTTTAGTAATTCAATTAATTCTAGTATGGCTGCGCTGCTAAGGCGGTATTTGTCATAGATCTCATCCTCAGTTTGCTGAAAAAGAGTCTGCCTTGTTCTGTAAATCTTCTCCTGTCTCTGGCCCCTCCTCCTCCTCTGCTGCGCGGTGTGGACTCTCCTTCTCACTGCTATCAGGTATATCTCCGCCATCTTGAGTAACCCAGATGCCTTCTGGGTCTCCTTTTATACTTTGGTGATGGTTACCACCTGCTCTGAGTTAGTGGTAAATTGCAAGTGCAAACTGGGCTTTTTGCGACTAGTCGCAATTTGCGAGTTGCAATTGCATATGGTTTGCGACTCGCAAATTGCGACTTCCTATTTGCGGGTCGCAAAATGGGGTTGCAATTTTTGCGAGTCGCTAACGGCTCGCATCGCTTTTTGCGAGTCAGAAATTGGATTTTTGCATCCCATTTCCGATTTTGCACAGTCGCAAATAGCGATTCGGGCCATTTGCGACTCGCAAAACTTTGCTACATCTGGCCCTAAGACACTAAACGCATACAAGATGTAAAAGCACCTTCCTCTATCACCCTCTCACTGACCCCTCACAACACACATTATGTTGCACCTAACACCATTTATCTTTTCAGAACACCACTGACACGTGCTTCCGGCACCACTGCCTACACCAGTCACTCCCTCCATTCACTTCCCTTTAGGCAGTTGCAACAGCACCTTCTTTCAGCAACAATCAGTTAGACTATCACCCAAACACAGAGTAACAACCCCAACAACTATCTCATCTCTGCCACTAACGTTAACCACTCACCACACTATGATGTTCATATCCTTTGACAAAACCACTTTCACTACACACTTCTCCGGTAGTCAGTCACCTCTGTCACTTTACTGCTCAGTCGCTGCCCCCTCATCAGAAGAACCACTTGCCTTCAGCTACATGCATCATTCATTCTCGGCTAGTCAGAACACCATTCATTCACAACACCAACCAGCAACACACACCACAATCACATGCTTCGCTCACAGCAACAATACGCTGCATCTACTCAAGCGATGTCTAACTTGCTCACATCATTCACCCATCTCAGCTATCATTCACCCATGTAATCATTCACATGAGCCACTTGGTCACATCGTACCCATAGCTCTGCATAACCGTATTTGCCTCACATAGCATTACCAAGCCACTCGCAGCTTTTTTTCACATCACAACTTGCAGTCTCATGCATGCACAATTTCTCACTCAACACCACTCATGCACTAATGGTGCTAACCCCTACACTTACAGTGACTGTTGAACATCTTTCATTAACAAAATTACTTGATTTGAGTGACAAAGATCAAAATGAAATAATAGAGGTGAGACAGGATTAAAAGGAGTAAACTAATATTACTAGTGGTTCTCCAATTTGTGTAATAGCTTAACAAGTAGTAATCGTGAAATTGCCCCATAGCAACCTAAACGTATTTTGAAGTCCTCACAGGTAAGGATGCGTAAATTTTCTGTGGTAAGCTGAATTGAATTCCAAGCGAAGTTGACTTTTCCTGTTTCTTTTTCTGTTTTCCGTGCACACATAACATAGTGAACAGCTAAAAATATCCCATGGTGATCCATGTAAAGCTGAGGGAATGCCTGCCCATTCCGGCAATCCCAATCTGTAACTGGTGAGCAAGGCCAGTGCTAGGGTGAATGTCTTCCTACAAGTCAATCAGAAGAGACTAACCACATCCTTTTCTTACATGAATTCTGAATTTCTGCTTTTAGGCAATCAGGATAGCTCTCTCGGGTTAGAGCTTTCTGATTGGCTGCAAGGTACCCATTTAGAGTTACAATGGGCAGTGCATGCTTCCATTGAGCAGTTTATGTCGTTTCTCCTGTTCAGACTATGAATCCACTCTTTTTTTTACTTGGGGACAGCCCATGAAGCAGGTACTTGTATTTTTTGTAGCCATGATCCACTTTGCAGACAAAATTAATAAAAATATGGAATTCCTATCTTCCAGAGTTTGTCAGACAAGGTTTACCCATTAATATTCAAGATCATCTTACAGAAGTGGTTCTTAACCTGTGGTTTGGGGGGGGGGGCTTACTCAGGAGGACTGCAACTACTTTAAAAAAAATATATATATATTAACAGACTAATAACATTAAAATAAAGAAGCAAAATGTACAACTGTAAATCCTCAGCTTTATTTGTGGGAGCATTGCAAAGGCATCAAATAGAATATAGTATCGTGTGGACAATGAGTGACCTAAATTAATTTGACAAAGCACAAACATTCCTATTAAAATGTTGATTTTGTTTATTTGTGAATGAATACATCATTTTATCATTTGTGTGTTTGTTTGATAAATGCATGTTTCTGTATTTGTTGTGCATTGTTTTGCTGTTCAAATCGTAAATGCTTATTTCCAGCAATAATGCAGTGGGTTCCCCGAGTTCCAGTAACGATTAGAAGGTGGTCCACAGAAGTCAAAAGGTTGGGAACCACTGTCGTAGAGTAATACATCCCCATCTTGAAATCATCATGGAGTAATACAGCCAGATGCAATCTTTAGGTAAAACATCTCCATCATTAAGTCATCATATGGCCTCATTCGAAAGTTATTATGTTGCCATCCTTGAGTTAACCAGCCTCATTTCTATGTCATCACAACATCATTCTGTAATAATACAGCCTCATCCTGGAATACTCCTAGGATCATCCTGGACTAATCCAGCCTAATCCTGAAATCATCCTGCAGTAGTAAATGATCATCACATGTTTACACTGAAGTAATCAGGAACCCATCCTTGAGTAATCCAGCCTAATCCAGAAATCATACTGGTGTCATCATGCAGTAGTAAATGATCATCACATGTTTACACTGAAGTAATCAGGAACCCATCCTGGAGTAGTTTCTGTGATGGCTCTAGAGTAGCCTCATAGGCATACTTCAGGATGTTTGGGATGACTTTCCCAGATAATTACAGGAATAGCCCAGCTGAAGTCATCAGATGACTTCAGATTGACCTCAGGATGATCTTCCTTTTTGACTTGAGTTTTTATGCTTTTCTTCATAATATCTCTTGCTCCAGACAACCCTCTGTGGCATCTTTCCCCTGGTGGTGTTTACAGTTGTATGTGTTGTGTTTGGTAATCTTCCTTCGCATCCTGGATCACTTGGGATCTGTTTATTGATATTAGTTCCACTCATCTCATGTCTTCCTCCTGTCCCATTGCCTTGGTTTGGGGGTGCACCTTGCATGGGTACCCCTGCCCTGAGTGCATCTGTATGTGAAACTGATATTGTAACTTTTTATTTTGGCGCTGATATCACCTTAATCTAGTGTGTGTGCAGAGGCCCCGAGCTGCCACGGTGCATCCGTGACACCCTGGCGTGGAAGCAAGGACGAGGGAAACCCTGGCTCTCAAGAAAAGGAAGAAGAAGAATGAGTTCCTGTGTCAGTCGAGCTTATGTCCTCAGTGATTCCTAATTTTAATATGTAATGAGCAGCTCGAGACAGCCCTCGGATGTCTCTCATTGTCATCTCAACTTTACTTTCCATACTTCATAAAAACCATTGCATTTGAATCTAAAAAGCGCCATTTATTGTGCGTTCAAATATAAGAAAACCGTTAACATTCATTCAGCCTATCTATCCCTGCCTAGTGCCAACAATTGTACAAATGATATAAACACATTCAAACACTAAGAGCTTCGAGTTAAACAATCCACACGTAGGCAACAATAAACAGACAACTCAGCACAAATAATATTTAATACAGAACTCTTGAACTCCAATCTCCAGCATGAACATTAGTCCTAGGGGTTCCCACTCTTTGGATGGAATAGTTCTGGGGATCCAAAGATTCTCTGCCCCAGAGTCTTCTTATGCAATTCCCCTCCTTTGTTCTGCGGCCAGATTTGACTTTACGCACTTCTGTCGCAGACAGGGACAATCCTTACACCAGTTTGTAAAGTGCAGATGTCATATAATCAAGGGTGTAATTTAAGGGAACTCTTACCATACCCCACCATATCATGATCCCACAAACATAGATTTCTCACTGAACCCAAAGAAGGTGATGTATGCGTTGGCTGTTTCCAGTCCAGCTACCCTCAGGGTACAGCTACTTATGGTGGCCAGAGCTTTGCTCACACAGGGCTACTTCCAGCTGCAACTTCAGCAAAGCAATGATGTGACTCAGTTAGTAGCCCCCATCACCCTAGACACCACAGGCCTACAGTACCTGCTGCTGACAAACCTCACGCCCTTCTCTGGAGGGGTCACAGCCCACAAACAGGTGCTCCTGTTCCGATTGGTTCGCTAGATATTGGCACATTCCAAGGTCTGTCCGAGAGGGTTGTTAGAAGTATCTATTAACACTCCTGCTGTTTCTGAGAGCTAGAACAATACCTCATCATACTAGTGAGATGGCTTCTTTCCACTGCTATGTATTTCTGTGAGTTATGAGCAGGGTCAGCCTGCAGGCTGTTGTGAGCCAGTGTGGGTCAAGCCGTGGTTGGCTCTGGCTCTCTGGCAGGGCTAGCTTTAACAGGAGAGTTATTAGGAACTGTGAGTGCCAGTTCAGCACGGGAGAGTATTGTTTAACTCGCCTGTCACTGAGCCTCCTTCTGGGCTCTGCATCCATCCCTTGGGTGTGAAGCTGGCTCTGTTTGTTCAAGATTTCCCAAGTAATTCTTCCTGTGGGTGTTGACATTTCTTTGGTTTGCCTGGATGTCTTTGCTCACAGAGTGTGGCCGGCTTCATCCCTGTAAGTGCTTTGCTGTTGTGTGATTATTTCGGTGGTTTTCGGTGTTTTCGGTGGTTTGCTGGTTGGTTTGGTTCCACAGCATGTGAGGCATGCTTGAACTGCAGACTTTCTTATGAAGATTCTCCTTTTTAATGTTTCACAATGTAATGACATTTCCTATCCTGGGAGTGACCTTTCCCTGCTTGGTGAGCTGCTAGGGGTCTTGATATCACTCCCGACTGATGTGGAACTCTTCCCACTGAAGTCTCTGTTGTCACCTGAAGACTGAGCTCTGAGATCCTCTTCGTGGGAGATGGTTCAGGCCTCGCACCTTTCCAAACAAACTGCCCGTGGTGACATCTGGACCTCACACATTCACTTCGCAGCGCTTCAATAATTCTGATACTTCATTTAAAGTATTTTCATTGGGACACACAGAGGCCGGGAGGGCATGAAAGTTCTCATAGAAATGCTGCATTTTTTAAGTAAAGCTTTAATTTTTTAGTCGGACTGGTCGGAAGTGTAAACTCTCATTTGTTTCCTTTAAAGTGAAACCATACATTTCCCTCTGCCCGGTTTGTAAATCGATATAAAAAACACTTCTAATGATTTGAATGACTTCAGTTCCGGGGCAAATTGAAGAAAAAAACATTTTTGTAAACATTGACACAGGCAGATCCAAGGGTTTCGTTTTCACTTTCGGGGACTTAGGCCCATATTTATACTTTTCGACGCACAACTGCACCAACGCAGTTGTGCGTCCAAAAATTTAACGCCGGCTAACGCCATTCTGAAGCGCCATGCGTGCGCCGTATTTATTCAATGACGTTAGCCGGCGTTAGCCGGCGCTGCGGAGTGGTGTGCGTCAAAAAAAATGACTTACACCAGGCAGCGCCGGCGTAGGGGAAAATGGAGTTTGGGCGTGAAAAAATGGGGCAAGTCAGGCTGAGGCAAATTTTTCGCCTCAACCCGATTTGCGTCATTTTTTTCACTCCCAACCCCCATTGAAATTACTCCTGTCTTACCAAAGACAGGAGTCATGCCCCCTTGCCCAATGGCCATGCCCAGGGGACTTATGTCCCTTGGGCATGGTCATTGGGCATAGTGGCATGTAGGGGGGCACAAATCAGGCCCCCCCAATGCCACCCAAAAAAAAAAAAAAATACCTACCTGAACTTACCTTAAGTTTCCTGGGATGGGTCCCTCCATCCTTGGGTGTCCTCCTGGGGTGGGCAAGGGTGGCAGAGGGTATCCCTGGGGGCATGGGAGGGCACCTCTGGGCTCCTTCCAAGCCCACAGGTCCCTTAACGCCTGCCCTGAGCAGGCGTTAAAAAATGACGCTAATGAGGGTAGACGTCATTTTTTTGGACCCGCCCACTCCCGGGCGTCATTTTTGCCCGGGAGTATAAATACGACGCACATGCCTCGGAGTCATTTTTTAGTAGGGAACGCCTCCCTTGCATATCATTAACGCAAGGAAGGTGTCCACGCAAAAAAATGACGCAAACTACATGAACTTTGACACTCGACGCATCTAACGCCAAAGTATAAATATGGAGTTAGTTTTGCGTAAAAAAAAACGACGCAAATCCGGCGCAAACAGAGTATAAATATGCCCCTTAGTTTATTAAGGAATGTACCTCTGACTTTTTATACATTTACTAAGGACAATGTTCTTGTTAACAGAGTTTGCAAAGTGCAGGTCGACTGACGTTTTATCGGAGTAAAATAAACCCCACATGTAGAAATTCACTTCATGAGGAAAGGATGCTTCCAAACCTTTTCACTTCTGTGGACCCCCCATCATCATTACTGGAACTCGGGGACCCTCCTGAATCATTACTGGAACCCGGGGACCCCCTGAATCATTATTGGAATCCAGGGACCCCCCACTGAGTAATTACTAAAAGCTGGGGGCCTAATCTGTTAATATTATTTAATTTTCTATGCAGTCGTGGACCCCTGAGGAGGCTTCACGGACCCCAGGGGTCCCCAGACCACAGGTTGGGAATCACTGAATCAGAGAAATTGGGGAAACAACCTTGTTTTAAGATTACTAAATTGTTAAAAAAAACATTTTATATTTGCACCTAAAATTGGTAATAAGCCAATTAGAGAGCTTTTGACTTTCTACAAAACGAGATGCATTCCTAGAGTCACTTGTGGCCCCACTGTGGAGCAGGATATGATGTTCCCTTTCACAACTACAGGGGAATCTCCCTCTGTGGAGATCACTGGCAGTGCCCACCTCCACTTCTTCATCTATAGTTCATAAAGGACCTGTGACCTCTTACCCGCGGAGCCACGGGGCGCGGGAGGGTTCTTCCTAGTTTCTTACTTTGAGAGCAGGTATATTAGTAAGTGGCGGTTTTGATGATGCATTTGTTAAAAGCTCCTCGTGTAAATATTTGAAGCACGGCCTTTTGTAATTAACACAACTGCTTTATGCACATGCAGAGTGTGTAGCACTTCATTGATGATGTAAAAATATAACATTAGATTTATTATTTTTCCGGTGGTGGTTATGCCTCATTTCTTTCTGTGTCCACCTGCGCACTCTGTACTCGCAGAAGGCACTTCAGTGCTAGTGGTTGTGCTCTCATGCTGTTGGTTGGCGCTTTATCAAACTCATTTTACTCTTTCCTGGTCCAGCTCTATCAGCGCCCATCAGGAAGTTGCTACCTCCATGCACACTTTTTAAAAGCAACTTGTCATAAAATGATGAGCTACATTTTGTCATTATCATACCCGTCATATTGCGGGTGCTCTGTGTGAATCTCTTCACTGCAGACAACAATTTGTTTGAATTGAATAGCTGGGCTTTGATGGGTGTGGCTAATATTTGTTGTCTTGGATACGCTTTATCTTGCGGTGTTACTGATGTTTGCTAAAAATGCCTCATTTTTGTTTTTAGGCACTATGGGCCTGATTAAGACTTCGGCAGAGGGGAGTACTCTGTCCCAAATGTGACGGATATCCCGCCCACCGCATTACGAGTCCATTATATCCTATGGAACTCGTAATTCGGCGGTTGGGACATCCGTCACATTTGGGATGGAGTAATCCCTTCCGCCAAAGTCATAATCAGGCCCAATATTTTCACGTTAATATATCTGCTGGTAATTTGTCATTAATGTGTCTGCTATATATCTAGGAGCACTTTGTGAATCACTTCAATTTTAGAGCAAAAACATGTTTTTTTTATTTAGCAGTTACTATTCACTACTTTAATTAACCTATTCACTAAGAACAGGGGTTTGAAGGCCAGACCTCTGAGCTATACAATGATGGTTGAATTTGTTTCTGTTATCCGATTGGCTCAGATTCTGTTCACTATCGGTGTTAGAATTTCCAGTGTTCTTGTGATCTGACCAGTAAGTCCTTTGGTGACTGTAACTATGTCTGTAGAGCTGATGGGATCAGAGCCTCCAAAATTCAAAGCGCTGTGGAACTATGATTTGTTGGATAGTTTCTAAGCACTGATACCAATATTTAACAAAGTTTGGATGAATGTCCAAAGTCCTCTCTGAAATGCAGTCTCTGGCTGCTGAACCTATCTCTCTGAGAGCTAATAAATGAAGGAGACGAGTCAGGAACTGCGATGCTCTTTCAACTTTATTGGTGAATTGACACAGGGGACAACAGAATCACAAGAAGCTCCTAGAGAATCATTTATTGAGTAAGAGAAAAGGAAGATGATCCCATGCGGAGAAAGTTGGAAAGTAAGTGTTTCCAGTAATCAGTGTTGTGGAAGAATTCATCAAATGGCCTTAAGACCAGGGTCCGGGCTGCCCTGCAGAAAGAGAAAAACAGACAATGCTGAATAACTCACTCCTGGATAATTTAAACACTGACCCTCTAAGCAGACCACTGTAAAACGAACTGGTGTTGTGTTAGCAGACGTCTTTGGCCATGGTGCAGACACTGCACATTCACTGGGGCTGAATGGCCATGCCGCCTCACATTTTGCCCCTCAAGAAGGATGTCTGTCAGGCTGAGCAAAGTTCAGCCTGACAGACTCTTCATTTTCAGGCCAGACAGCCAGGAAATAGACGTCCACTAAATTCACAGACCCCTGGCTGCCTGAGCTGACCTTTGCTGGGCTGAGGAGGTCACAGCTCTTGTGGGTGTGACCTCCTCAGAAAGGTCCTCGAGGCCCTCCTCCGAGGTGACAAAGGGTAGCGTCACTCATTGCCTCTGACCTGGGCACTTCAGTTTCAGTCCCTAAAGCGTCCAGGGTGAGTGTCAATGAATGACATCTCATCACAGAGTGGGGTGGGGTCAACAGTCTCACTATGATGAGGTTGGCACTTCTGCCTTCCCTTATTGGCTGACCTAAGGTTAACCAATGAGGGAAGGCAGAAGTCGTAACCCTCCTAGGACAGCCTAGGCTTGGGACAGCTGTCTTCCCTCATTGGATGACCTAAGGTCAACCAATGAGGCAAGGCAGCAGTCCCAACCCCCTGGAACCTCAGAGAAAGAGATGCAATTAAGTGTGTGTGTTTTTTTAAAATTAATATTTGGTGTGTGCATACATGTATGTTTGAATATTTGGTTATGAGTGTTGCCAATAGATAAGTGTATGTGTGTGAATGAATGGGTGTGAGTGACTGTGTATGTGTGCATGTGTGTGAGTGACTGTATGTGTGCATGTGTGTGAATGAATGGGTGTGAGTGACTGTGTATGTGTGTGTGTGTGTCAATGACTGCGTATGAGTGACTGTGTATGTGTGCGTGTGTGTGTGAGTGACTGTATGTGTGCATGTGTGTTAATGAATGGGTGTGAGTGACTGTGTATGTGTGCATGCGTGTCAATGAATGGGTGTGAGTGACTGTGTATGTGTGTGTGAGTGAATGGGTGTGAGTGACTGTGTATGTGTGCGTGTGTGAATGACTGGGTGTGAGTGACTGTGTATGTGTGCATGGGTGTGAGTGACTGTGTATGTGTGCGTATGTGTCAATGAATGGGTGTGAGTGACTGTGTATGTGTGCATGTGTGTCAATGAATGGGTGTGAGTGAGTGTGTGTGAATGACTGGGTATGAGTGACTGTGTATTTGTGCGTGTGTGTGAGTGACTGTGTATGTGTGTGTGAGTGAATGGGTGTGAGTGACTGTGTATGTGTGCATGTGTGTCAATGACTGGGTATGAGTGACTGTGTATGTGTGCATGTGTGTGAGTGACTGTGTATGTGTGCGTGTGTGTCCTAAATTTACTGACCTCCACTGGCATGGTGTGCCATCATAAGCTGACGTTGATTTGCGCCCTGCATCAAGTCCTTGCATTATACAGGGAATGACAGTTCGGAAAGTCAATTAGTAGAATATCTCAGGGAATGCGTCCAGATTTAAATTGATAGGTACCTTGTAGCGGTACATGCTGCCTCAGGGCGCTACTAAGAGATTGCCCTTTAGTTCACTCTCCTGTACACTAGTTTACTTGGTGTCGATTGCACTTATGAAACTGATCGCTTAGTGGGTTTGGCTCAGTTTATTAAAAAGGGCCATTGGTGCATTCGCTTTTGAAGCAGGCACCGCAATGTATGAAAAGCTGTCGTCAAGTATGGACAATCCCCAAGATGAATGAGTGCGCTCAGGATACAGTCAAAGAACAAAAAGTTCACATCACATAAATAATGAGGGCAGAACAAACACACCTTTCATGCACCAACAAATGTACATAGATTTGGTGATTAGTGATAAGGTTAATGCTGTTTTTATTCAACTTTTCCTGAAAATGATTTATAATATGTGTTTTATGTGTTTTATCACTTTGCTGACACCCACTGTGCTCTCCACTCGTGCTCTGGCACCGAAGACCTCAGCGCTTGGAGTGATCTCTGGACCTCAGTTAAGTACTAACAAGTAGACCAGGGAACCTGCTCTCGGTCTGTTCCCAACCTTCAGTGTAGGCTTATTTGTAGTGCATAGGTATTTAAGAAAGCTTTTTAAGTAGCCAGTCTTATTACTGTTTGCAAACTATGGGGGTTATTACAACTTTGGAGGAGGTGTTAATCCGTCCCAAAAGTGACGGTAAAGTGGCGGATATACCACCAGCCATATTACGAGTTCCATAGGATATAATGGACTCGTAATACGGCTGGTGGTATATCCATCACTTTACCGTCACTTTTGGGACGGATTAACACCTCCTCCAAAGTTGTAATAACCCCCTATATTGTTTTTCGTGATCTAATTGTTCCTGACGCCCAGGTCTGTCGCTTTGCTTGGTCTTGGTCCCTGATGGGTTGTCCATCTTGCTGTACCAGGTGAATCCTCAGCTCGCACAGCTGTGGCTTGGGTGCTCGTCTCTTCAACTCACCATTAAACTGCACCGGTCACTCTTTTGTGTGAAACGCTGCTCGGTTTTATTTGAGCTGCTCCTTGGTTGGAGCCTTCTTCAACTACGCTCATGTCTTGCATCACACGGCTCCTTTTCAATCTCAGTAAACTCATACTCGCCCTGATTTCGTTACTCACGCTTCCACAATATTTGCAAACAATGGGCTGATGTAAAAGCCATTTCATTACTAAAGCATTCATTCATGGCCAGTAAGAACTTCCTTGAATGTTGGGAGCTAAATTGCACACAATGGGGTGCTCGGGGCTTCTAATGGCGAGTAAAAGCCCTGAGCTTCCACATTTCAATCCCCTCGGGCTCCGCGAGACCTTCGTTTTATTAGAACATTCTGCCCTCTACTGGTGGAATGATAGCCTTATAGCCCTTCGTAGCTGGGCTATACCGGCCATTAAAGACCTGCTCCCTTGTTAAAGGCCCTCACCTTCGTCTCGGATCTTTCACGTGGGGCGGGGGGCTTTAATGGCTGGTATAGCCTACTACAGTGAGCTCTAAGGCTATAGTAAATCCCATGTAATGAGTGGGAAGTCAGCAGATCATTGAATGGCTTGTCCTGAAGATTTGCGATTGCACTCAAACATGACAGTTTGTTGGCATTCCCACACTACAATTGGACACCCTCAAATTGTGAAGGTTTTAATCAGGGCTGGAGTAAAACATTTTAGTGTGGGAAGGAAGATCTCTTGGAGGGGACATATGCGAGGAGGTTTCTTCACAGGGAAATATTTTTCTAATAGAAAAACAAAAGAAAATATAAAGGGGGTGATTCCTACCCTGGCGGTCTGAGACCGCCAGGGTAGGGGACGGAGGATGCACCGCCAACAGGCTGGCGGTGCATCAAGGGCAATTCTGACCGCGGCGGTACAGCCGCGGTCAGAAACGGGAAACCGGCGGTGTCCCGCCGGTTTCCCGCTGCCCCAGGGAATCCTCCATGGCGGCGCTGCTTGCAGCGCCGCCATGGGGATTCCGACCCCCTTACCGCCATCCTGTTCCTGGCGGTGAAACAGGATGGCGGTAACGGGTGTCGTGGGGCCCCTGCAGTGCCCATGCCACTGGCATGGGCACTGCAGGGGCCCCCTAACAGGGGCCCACATTGATGATTTTCAGTGTCTGCTTGGCAGACACTGAAAATCGCGACGGGTGCAACTGCACCCGTCGCACCCCTTCCACTCCGCCGGCTCCATTCGGGGCCGGCATCCTTGTGAAAGGGGGTTTCCCGCTGGGCGGGCGGGCGGCCTTCTGGCGGTCGCCCGCCAGCCCAGCGGGAAACTCAGAATGACCGACGCGGTCTTTTGACCGCGGTACGGTCTTCTGGCGTGGTGTGAGTGACTGAGTGAGGAGGTTTCTTCACAGGGAAATATTTTTCTAATGGAAAAACAAAAGAAAAGATAAAATGTTCAGTTGCACATCAGGTCGATCGTGCACTTGGGAAATGTGAGCTTGGGAAGCTTGCACATGACGTTCTAGGATCATTCATGGAAATCAGTGCCGGGCACAGATTTAAAGGTCTACTGCTGGAAAGGTTTTTGGTAATTCTAGAAAGTAGTACATTTGTAGCTATTCACACAAGTGCTATTTCTAGAGAAGCTTATTTTTCCTGCTTGTTGTGGGAAGCCCTATGCCACTATGCTTCTGACCCACAGCTGCACCTCTGCTTGTCTTTGTTACAAGGAGACATCTTTAAAATTAAAAAATAAGTACATTGCTGCTGTTTTTTGCATTGTGTTACTTTACATGGCAGGCCATGAAAAACATCAGTAAATATGCACCCAGATGTAGTTGTAGTGTCCACTAAAGAGGACCTTCATGGATGTTATTTATGCTGTTATGTTATTTATTTTACAAATTGACATTAACTCCAAATACTTCTCAGCATGATTCACCGATAAACATGTAATGTTGAACTGATAGAACATGGAATGTGTGTAATGCCACGTGATGTAACTTTTGGAAAAGATGATGTCCCCCAACTTTGTTTGATGGTTTTGATTATGAGGTGTCAGTGGGATCTATTTTTTCAACCAAGATTAGGAACCATTTGACAACCAATGCATCAGGTGGAAATATACTCAATTAGTTTGGTGTTTACAGACTGTGCAAACTTATTTATGACTCATTAGAAGCTGCCATATATATGCTGATGTGATTAAGTTAGATTTGTTCTTATTTCTGTGGATGTTTTGAAACCTCCCACTGACTTGAAAGATAGTGAGGCTGAATTGTTTGATGATAATTATAGTGGGGTCGTCAGAGAAATGACTGTAACTTGTACACTAGTAGTGGGCCCCATAACAGAAAAACAGAGACGTCTGCTCTTTATGAGGTGGCGGGCACTCTATCTCAGTGATCCAGCTCTGTGCCGGGGGCACCTGAAGTCCTTAAGACCCCTGTGAACAGTGCCAGTGTTGCATTCTTCTCATCTCTGCCACATTGGGCTGGTGTTAGCCCCGTTAACAATCAGTCTTAGGCAAACTAAAGCTGTTCCGGTTTCTCTTCTATATTACAAGCTCCTGTCTGGGGGATAAAGGGTCTGTGTGTGCACATCATTCCTTTGTCCTCAGGCTCCTCAACACTTTCAGCCTTTCTGGCACAGCTTGTGATCCCTCATCTGAAGGGGCTCCTAACACTGCTGATGTGGTGCTTTTCTGGGGTTACCTCAGGACTGCGGGAGATTCGGGAGGGAATCCATTGGCCTCCTACCCTGTAGTTTAGAGCATATGTCTCCCTTAATTGTTTCTTTAGGACCTGGCTGATGGCAGCATTATGGTATTTGGAGTCCAGTAGACTCAATCAGAGGTGTTGTCTGAAGGCCATCCTTTAAGAATGAAGCCCAGAGGCTGGGGTCAATGGGGCACCTTCACTTGCATGTGTTGATGGTTCTGCATATGTTGCCAGTAATAGCTTCAGAGCCTGTGTCCCTAAGTGATGGTCCACGATCACGTTTGTTGGTCACCTGTAGATAGGGTCATTATGGGCTGATCAGTTGTGTTGTTTTGTATGACACAGTGAGTGCAGGATTGTAGGTGGACGCTGCCCACGAAGGAGCCACAAAGAATATGGAGCCAGATGCACTAAGGTTTTTACCCGTTCAAACCCTGCACTTCACTGAACCTGTGGCTTTAATGCAGCTGAAAATGTGTTTAATGTACCAAAGCCACGTAAAGTTTTACTGACCTCAGACATGGGTTTAGAAATGAATTAATAATCACAAGTTGGAAGAGGCGTTTTGTAGGGGTCCCTTTCAAATTGGGATTTGCAACAATATTTATGAATGCTTTACAATCCTAATACCAGTCACAAACCATTCAAGAGTTACTGAACCACGATTTGTAGTTGGAACTGTTAAAAAAAAGTGAAGGGCTTTCCTTTGGGCGTCTTCCTCTTGGTAAATTGTGGCAAATGTTTTTGGGTGAGTAGGCAATGATCCCCTTTTTATTGGAATTTGTCACTGGAGGATGGAGTCCAAGGGGCCAATTAGGGCTTTTGGAGGGGGCTACATGCCCCCTCCCCTTAACATATATGTTTTGGCCCTGGGAGATGGGGTCACTGGTGCCTAAAGGCCTAACCTACACTGCCCTCGCCAAAGGCTGTGCATGGCGTTGGGTTGGCCGCCTGTAGGAGGTTGACTGCCTTTGGGTGGGTTGGCCACATGGCTAGCCAAAGGCCAGGCTCTTTGGCCAAGAGTTGGAAGAGCACAGCATGGGGTTGGCTGCCTGCGGGGAGTTGGAAGCAGGGCCTGGCCACAGGATAGGGTCCCGAGGCCTCATAAGACATGAGGATGGGAGCAGCAATTTGGCCCGGGGGTGGAGGGCCTGGCGCCTCATAAGTCTCAGGGAGAGGTGCTATGTTTTGAATGTGCAAAACCACTGAAATTCACCAGTTATATTTAGCTCTGGTAACCATAACTCGCGTCCCAAGGGAACTATAACTCACACCTTCGCCATGCACGGCTAATTACCCCACAAATTGCATCACTCATGACATCTTCTATGATGTCATTGACAATAGAACTGCAACACTTGCAATGAAATTATTGATGAGAAAACTATGCATGGTGGGGTCACGGGTATAGTCACCTTATGGCACGAGTCATAGTTACCAGCGCTAACTTTAATATGTACATTTCAGTGATTTTGTACATTTAACATGTTACGTTGTCACTGAAATTCTCACCTAACGACAACGTTATTTTAACCTTTGTAACAAAGGTTAGAGAGACGTTATAGCAGTTAGGAAATAGAATTTAAAAATCCATAGGAATTCACTGAAAAGTACACAAAAGTTACAAGGATCTTATAGTTAGGTTCTGAATTTGCGCGTACAAAACCACAGAAATTCAGCAGAGTTATCACAAGTTACTATAACTCGCTCCCTTAGGTAACTCGCACCTCCACCATGCACAGTGTTTTCTTCAATAATTTGACTGCTACTGTTTCATTTATATTTTTAATGATGCTATAGAAGATCGTCATCAATGTTGTAATATCTGGGGTAATTATCAGTGCATGGCGAGGGCACGAGTTACAGTTACCTTAGGGCTCGAGTTCAGCTCCCTGAAAGTAATCATTCAAGTAAGGAAATCTTAGAAGTAAAGAGATGCAAGTCTAGACCTTGATTTTACCTTCACTTGTTAGATATCAGTGGCTGCACCATCCTTATCTAGGTCCAAGCTAAAAGAGAGATAAATAACATTGTTTACAGAAAATCATAAAACGGATGCTCACTTCAGAGTTCATGCTCTACGAGTGCTTAATTTGTGCTTGTTCTTTCCGGTGCGGGCACCAGCACTTATTGTTCTGCCTCACACATTTACTGAGAGCAAAAGACACATATGAGAAAGACGGCGGGAGAGAAAAGTGAAAAAGCGTCACAATGGGAGAAAGTGGAAAGCTGCAATAGTAAGCTGAAGGGGCAGGGAGAGCTGTAAATGGATTGATGAGGCCCAGAATGGCTTCAGGATTACGCTGCCTCCGTATTCCATATTCACACATTTAGTTGCAGCAGCCGCATGTTTTAGAGGAGGGCTTTAAAGTGTCTGTCCTTACACTACTTCCATAACCACACATTAATTCACAGAACTACTCACACATCCACTCATTCATACAGTCACTCATGCAGTGACGCATCCATACACACACTCATGCATACACTCAATCACCCAAACCACCACTCACAAATCCTGCCACTCACTCATACACCCACACACACACACACTCACTCACTAATAGAACCACTTATGCACCCTCTCACGTACCCATACTGAAACTCATGACCCACTCACTCACCTATACAACCACTCATGCACCCTCTCACTCACCAATACAGCCACTCATGCACTTAACCATACAACCACCACGCAACCACTCACTCACCCCCAGACCTATTCATGCACCCACTCGATCACCTATACTGACACACATATACCCAGTCACTCATCCATACAACCGCTCATGCACCAATAGAGCCACTCATGCACTTACCCATACACCCACCATGCAGCCACTCACTCACCCACAGACCCATTCATGCTCCCACTCGATCACCTATGTAACAACTCACGCACCGTCCCACTCACCAGTACAGCCACTCATGCACTTACCCATACACCCACCATGCAGCCACTCACTCACCCACAGACCCATTCATGCACCCACTCGGTCACCTATATAGACATTCATATACCCAGCCACTCATGCACTTACCCATACACCCACCATACACCCACCCACTCACCAAGAGAACCATTCATGCACCCACTCGGTCACCTTTACAGACACACATATACCCAGTCACTCATCCATACAACCGCTCATGAACCCTCTCACTCACCAATACAGCCACTCATGCACTTACCCATACACCCACCACACACCCATTCACTCACCCCCAGACCCATTCATGCACCCACTCAGTCACCAATCCAGGCACTCATGTACCCAGTCGCTCATCCATACAACCACTAACGCATCCTCTCACTCACCAATACAGCCACTCATGCACTTACTCATACACCCACCATGCAGCCACTCACTCACCCCCAGACCCATTCATGCACCCACTCGGTCACCAATCCAGACACTCATATACCCAGTCAATGATCCATATAACCACTCACACAACTTCTCACTCACCAATACAGCCATTCATGCACTTACCCATAGACTCACCATGCAGCCAATCACTCACCCCCAGACCCATTCATGCACCCACTCGGTCACCTATACAGACACTCAAATACCCAGTCACTCATCCATACAACCACTCATGCAGCCTCTCACTCACCAATACAGCCACTCATGCACTTACCCATACACCCACCACACAACCCTTCACTCACCCCCAGACCCATTCATGCATACACTCAGTCACCTATACAGACACTCATATACCCACTCACTCATCCATACAACCACTCACGCACCCTCTCACTCACCAATACAGCCACTGATGTACATACCCATACACCCACCATGCAGCCAATCACTCACCCCCAGACACATTCATGCACCCACTCGGTCACCAATCCAGACACTCATATACCCAGTCACTCATCCATACAACCACTCACACAACCTCTCACTCACCAATACAGCCATTCATGCACTTACCCATAGACCCACCATTCAGCCACTCACTCCCCCTCAGACCCATTCATGCACCCACTCAGTCACAAATACAGACACTTATATACCCACTCACTCATCCATACAACCACTCACGCACCCTCTCACTCACCAATACAGACACTCATGCACTTACCCATACACCCACCATGCAGCCAATCACTCACCCCCAGACCCATTCATGCACCCACTCGGTCACCTATACAGACACTCAAATACCCAGTCACTCATCCATACAACCACTCATGCAGCCTCTCACTCACCAATACAGCCACTCATGCACTTACCCATACATCCACCGCACAGCCACTCACTCACCCCAAACCTATTCATGCAGCCACTCACTCACCCACAGACCCATTCATGCACCCACTCGGTCTCCTATACAGACATGCATATACCCACTCAGTCATCCATTCAACCACTCATGCACCCTCTCACTCACCCATACAGCTACTCATGCACTTACCTATACACCCACCATGCAGCCACTCACTCACCCACAGACAGATTCATGGACCCACTCGGTCACCGATCCAGACACTCATATACCCAGTCACTCATTCATACAACCACTCACGCCCCATCTCACTCACCAATATAGCCACTCATGCACTTACCCATACACCCACCATGCAGCCACTCACTCACCCACAGACCCATTCATGCACCCACTCGATCACCTATACAGACACTCATATACCCAGTCACTCATCCATACAACCGCTCATGCACCCTCTCACTCACCAATACAACCACTCATGCACTTACCCATACACCCAAAATGCAGCCACTCACTCACCCCCAGACCCATTCATGCACCCACTCGGTCACCTATACAGACACTCATATACCCAGTCACTCATCCATACAACCACTCACGCACCCTCTCACTCACCAATATAGCCACTCATGCACTTACCCATACACCCACCATGCAACCACTCACTCACCCACAGACCCATCCATGCACCAACTCGCTCACCTATACAGACACTCACATAACCAGTCACTCATCCATACAACCACTCACCAATACAGCCACTCATGCACTTACCCATACACCCACCAAGCAGCCACTCACTCACCCCCAGACGCATTCATGCATCCACTCGGTCACCGATACAGACATTCATATAACCAGTCACTCATCCATACAACCACTCACGCACCCTCTCACTCACCGATACAGCCACTGATGCACTTACCCATACAACCACCATGCAGCCACTCACTCACCCCCAGACGCATCCATGCATCCACTCGGTCACCAATCCAGACACTCATATACCCAGTCACTCATCCATACAACCACTCACGCACCCTTTCACTCAACATTACAGCCACTCATGCACTTACCCATACACCCACTATGCAGCCACTCACTCACCCAAGACCCATTCATGCACCCACTCGTCAACGATCCAGATACTCATATACCCAGTCCCTCATCCATACAACCACTCATGCACCCTCTCACTCACCAATACAGCCACTAAGGCACTAACCCATACACCCACCATGCAGCCACTCACTCACCCCAGACCCATTCATGCACCCTCTCGGTCACCTATACAGACACTCATATACCCAGTCACTCATCCATACAACCACTCACGCACCCTCTCACTCACCAATATAGCCACTCATGCACTTACCCATACACCCACCATACAATCACTCACTCACCCACAGACCCATCCATGCACCCACTCACTCACCTATACAGACACTCATATACCCAGTCACTGTTCTATACAACCTCTCACTGTAGGAGGCTGGACTGGCTTGTAGTGAGTACCAAGGGGTACTTGCACCAGGCCCAGTTATCCCTTATTAGTGTATAGGGTGTCTAGCAGCTTAGGCTGATAGATAATGGTAGCTTAGCAGAGCAGCTTAGGCTGAACTAGGAGACGTGTGAAGCTACCACAGTACCACTTAGTGTCATATGCACAATATCATAAGAAAACACAATACACAGTTATACTAAAAATAAAGGTACTTTATTTTTATGACAATATGCCAAAGTATCTTAGAGTGTACCCTCAGTGAGAGGATAGGAAATATACACAAGATATATATACACAATAGCAAAAATATGCAGTATAGTCTTAGAAAACAGTGCAAACAATGTATAGTTACAATAGGATGCAATGGGGAAACATAGGGATAGGGGCAACACAAACCATATACTCCAGAAGTGGAATGCGAACCACGAATGGACCCCAAACCTATGTGACCTTGTAGAGGGTCGCTGGGACTATTAGAAAATAGTGAGAGTTAGAAAAATAACCCTCCCCAAGACCCTGAAAAGTGAGTGCAAAGTGCACCAAAGTTCCCCTAAGGACAAAATAGTCGTGTTAGAGGGAAAATGCAAGGAAAACACAAATCAGCAATGCAACAACGATGGATTCCTGACTGAGGGTACCTGTGGAACAAGGGGACCAAGTCCAAAAGTCACAAGCAACTCGGAGATGGGCAGATGCCCAAGAAATGCCAGCGGTTGGTGCAAATAAGCTCTTACTAGGCTGAAGAACTGTGAATACTGCAGGAACGACAAGGGCTAGAGACTTCCCCTTTGGAGGATGGATCTCCCACGCCTTGGAGAGTCGTGCAGAAGTGTTTTCCCGCCGGATGGACACCAACAAGCCTTGCTACACGCAAATCGTGCGTTTGGCGTTTTTGGACGCTGCTGGGGCCCAGGAGGGACCAGGAGGTCGCAAATTGGACCTGCAGAGAGAGGGGACGTCGATCAAGACAAAGAGTCCTCACTGAAGCAGGTAGCACCCGGAGAAGTGCCAGAAACAGGCACTACGAGGATGCGTGAAACGGTGCTCGCCGAAGTTGCACAAAGGAGTCCCACGTCGTCGGAGACCAACTTAGAAAGTCGTGCAATGCAGGGTAGAGTGCCGTGGACCCAGGCTTGGCTGTGCATGAAGGATTTCCGCCGGAAGTGCACAGAGGCCGGAGTAGCTTGCAAAGTCGCTGTTCCCAGCAATGCAGCCCAGCGAGGTGAGGCAAGGACTTACCTCCACCAAACTTGGGCTGAAGAGTCACTGGACTGTGGGGGTCACTTGGACGGTGTCGCTGGATTTGAGGGACCTCGCTCGTCGTGCTGAGAGGAGACCCAAGGGACCGGTAATTCAGCTTTTTGGTGCCTGCGGTTGCAGGGGGAAGATTCCGTCGACCCACGGGAGATTTCTTCGGAGCTTCTGGTGCAGAGAGGAGGCAGACTACCCCCACAGCATGCACAAGCAGGAAAACAGTCGAGAAGGCGGCAGGATCAGCGTTACAGAGTTGCAGTAGTCGTCTTTGCTACTATGTTGCAGGTTTGCAGGCTTCCAGCGCGGTCAGCGGTCGATTCCTTATCAGAAGGTGAAGAGGGAGATGCAGAGGAACTCGGCTGAGCTCATGCATTCGTTATCTAAAGTTTCCCCAGAGACAGAGACCCTAAATAGCCAGAAAAGAGGGTTTGGCTACCTAGGAGAGAGGAAAGGCTACTAACACCTGAAGGAGCCTATCAGCAGGAGTCTCTGACGTCACCTGGTGGCACTGGCCACTCAGAGCAGTCCAGTGTGCCAGCAGCACCTCTGTTTCCAAGATGGCAGAGGTCTGGAGCACACTGGAGGAGCTCTGGACACCTCCCAGGGGAGGTGCAGGTCAGGGGAGTGGTCACTCCCCTTTCCTTTGTCCAGTTTCGCGCCAGAGCAGGGGCTAAGGGGTCCCTGAACCGGTGTAGACTGGCTTATGCAGAATTGGGCACCTCTGTGCCCAACAAAGCATTTCCAGAGGCTGGGGGAGGCTACTCCTCCCCTGCCTTCACACCATTTTCCAAAGGGAGAGGGTGTCACACCCTCTCTCAGAGGAAGTTCTTTGTTCTGCCATCCTGGGCCAGGCCTGGCTGGACCCCAGGAGGGCAGCTGCCTGTCTGAGGGGTTGGCAGCAGCAGCAGCTACAGTGAAACCCCAGGAAGGGCAGTTTGGCAGTACCAGGGCCTGTGCTACAGACCACTGTTATCATGGGATTGTGCCAACTATGCCAGGATGGCATAGAGGGGGCAATTCCATGATCATAGACATGTTACATGGCCATATTCGGAGTTACCATGGTGAAGCCACATATAGGTAGTGACCTATATGTAGTGAACGCGTGTAATGGTGTCCCCGCACTCACAAAGTTCAGTGAATTGGCTCTGAACAATGTGGGGGCACCTTGGCTAGTGCCAGGGTGCCCACACACTAAGTAACTTTTCACCTAACCTTTACCAGGTAAAGGTTAGACATATAGGTGACTTATAAGTTACTTAAGTGCAGTGTAAAATGGCTGTGAAATAACGTGGACGTTATTTCACTCAGGCTGCAGTGGCAGGCCTGTGTAAGAATTGTCAGAGCTCTCTATGGGTGGCAAAAGAAATGCTGCAGCCCATAGGGATCTCCTGGAACCCCAATACCCTGGGTACCTCAGTACCATATACTAGGGAATTATAAGGGTGTTCCAGTAAGCCAATGTAAATTGGTAAAAATGGTCACTAGCCTGTTAGTGACAATTTGAAAGTAATGAGAGAGCATAACCACTGAGGTTCTGGTTAGCAGAGCCTCAGTGAGACAGTTAGGCACCACACAGGGAACATGTACATGCACACCTATGAGCACTGGGGCCCTGTGTGACAGGGTCCCAGTGACACATACATATAGGCCACAACCTTATGAGCACTGGGGTCCTGACTAGCAGGATCCCAGTGACACATAACAAACATACTGAAAACATAGTGTTTTCACTATGAGCACTGAGGCCTGGCTATCAGGATCCCAGTGAGACAGTGAAAACAGTGACAAACACCCTGACATACACTCACAAACAGGCCAAAAGTGGGGGTAACAAGGCTAGAAAGAGGCTACCTTCTCACACAACCCCCCCCCAAACGAAGGACAATAAGGCTAACCTTGGCCAGTTGAGACTTTATTGTCTAAGTGGTGATAAGTAGAGAGTAGCTCTGCAATAGACTGGTTACTCCCTTTATCATCCACTATATGGTTACTTCCCTGTAGGGATGTAAACCACCCTGTTTGAAGTTTTTTAGCTAAGCAACAATGTGAAGATGTATTTTCAGAGTTTCTATCAGTAAGTTTTAGTTTAGAGCAGTGGGAATTGTCCACTGAACCTATTTGTAGTGATGGAATTGCCAGACAGGGATGCTGTCTCAGAAAAGCCATAGCTGGGCAAACACTTTGTCCATCTGGCTGGAAGAGAGAACAGGGATGCTGTTTCTCTTGAGTTGGAGCAGGGCAGGGATGCTGTCCTATGAGCTCCACACTAGGGCAGGGATGCTGTCCTAAGTGTTGTGAGGTAGTGCAGGGTTTCTGCACTAAAGTTTCTCTGGGAGGGTTGGAGGGATGCTCCATGTTAACTAAAATGGTGCTGTTTTTCTCACCAATGTTAGTTATCCCACAGAGAGGTACTTCCACCTCAGGGAGTCCAGCTTTGCCAGCTGATGATTCCCTTGGAACAGGTGCCACCCCAGGAGAGGTTTCTCCCACCACAGGAATGGTATGCTGAATGGTAGGGTGGTTAGGGGATACTGTGATACCCTTTTTACCTGTTGATGGAGAGGGATCCTGAGTTTTCAGGCCTTCTCTCCTTTGCTTTTTCATTTCAGTAGAAATGAGAGGGAACAATTCCTCAGGGATGCCCAGCATGGCTGCATGGGCATAAAACTCTACATCAGCCCAACCTGAGGCCTCTAGGTCATTACCTAAGAGACAATCTACAGGTAAGCTAGGTGATACCACCACCTGCTTAGGGCCAGTAACTCCACCCCAACTAAACTGAATTATAGCTAAGGGAAGAAACTTAGTGGAGTTATGGACATCAATAATCTTATACTGTTGTCCAATGATGTGTTGTTCAGGAGGCACTAGGTTTTCAGTCACCAAAGTGAAACTGGCACCTGTGTCCCTGTAGGCCAAGGCCTCAACACCATTTATTGAAACTGTCTGCCTGTACTTATCCATTGTAAGGGGACAAGCAGCCAGTGTGGCAAGGCCAGTGCCACTAGGTGTGACAGAAACTGTCTTGGGACTGATGACATCAGTTTCCACTATGGACCCATAAGTGAACCCAACTACACCCTTTGCTTGACTGTTGCCAGCAGTCCCACCACTAGTACCACTACTGCTAGGGGCACTAGAGCTTGATGTATTAGTGGTGGTAGGCTCAGGGGGTTTACCTGGACAGGACTTATCCCCTGGCCTATGGCCTCTATTTTTACACACAAAGCACCAAGGCTTTTTAATGTGTGCAGGTTGGGAAGAAGAGGAAGAATTTGTTTTATCCCCACCCTCTGAAGAGTGTTTAAGATTTGAAGTGGGATCTTTGGTTTTACCCTTATCCCCATGCTTATCTTGAGATTTTTCACCATCTTTCTTCTTATTGCCATCTTTGTCACCCCCTGTATGAACTTTTCTGTTCACCCTTGTTCTGACCCATTTGTCTGCCTTCTTTCCCAATTCTTGGGGAGAGGTCAGATCAGAGTCTACCAGGTACTGGTGCAACAAATCAGACACACAATTATTAAGTATATGCTCTCTCAGGATTGTGTTATACAGGCTTTCATAATCAGTAACTTTACTGCCATGTAACCACCCCTCCAAGGCCTTCACTGAATGGTCAATGAAATCAACCCAGTCTTGTGAAGACTCCTTTTTGGTCTCTCTGAACTTTATCCTGTACTGTTCAGTGGTTAAGCCATAACCATCCAGGAGTGCATTCTTAAGAACTGTAAAATTATTGGCATCACTTTCTTTCACAGTAAGGAGTCTATCCCTACCCTTTCCACTAAATGATAGCCATAGGATAGCAGCCCACTGCCTTTGAGGGACATCCTGTACAGCACAGGCCCTCTCAAGTGCAGCAAACCACTTGTTAATGTCATCCCCCTCCTTATAAGGGGGAACTATCTTGTGCAGATTCCTGGAATCATGCTCTTTTGCAGGATGACTATGGGGAATACTGCTGCTGCCACCATGGGTATCTAAACCCAACTTCTGTCTTTCCCTCTCTATTTCTAAAGACTGTCTATCCAAATCCAGCAGTTGCTTCTTGAGCTTCAGTCTGGTTTGTTCCACTCTCAATCTATTGAGCTCCCTTTCTAACAATCTGTCATCAGGGTGGGTGGGAGGGACATTTCTAGATACAGAGGTATGATGGGAATGGACAGAAGGAGACCTGTCCCTTACAGAGGGCACCCTAACAGCTTGGCTACCAGCATAATGTGAGAGCACACCATTAGTATGGTGTGATTCAACCTCTGTTCCAACTATGCTAGACTGTCTAGTAATGGGCAGGCTGAGAAGTTTCTTTCCTGAACCTTTTCCTGGGGGAGTCCCTGGATCAGATTGAGAACCATTAGCTACTTTTTCTACAGATTGGGCACTTATGGCCTTATCCTGTACTCTAAGCATATTAATTAACAGTTCTAAAGAAGGATTCTTCCCTACACTCAAACCTCTCTCTATGCAGAGACTCCTTGCTCCTTTCCAGCTAAGGTGATCATATGCAAGTTTGGACAGTTCAACATTTTTTCCTGTGCCAGACATTTTTTAGAGAGAGTTAAAGTGATAGAAAAAGAGAAAAAAGTTTTCAGAACTTTTTGGAAAGACAGAAAAAACTTTTTAAACTTTTAAGAACTTTTTGAAAGTTTAGGAGTACTTTTCAGCACTTAGAAAAGAGTGAAAAGAGGAAATGCAAAACTTTTTGGCTATGTGTATATACACTGACCTTGTTTTGTATATTTTTCTCTTATGAAAAGTACAATGACAAGAGTGGTAAGTAGTCTCAAGCACTTATCCCACCACTGCACAACCAATGTAGGAGGCTGGACTGGCTTGTAGTGAGTACCAAGGGGTACTTGCACCTTGCACCAGGCCCAGTTATCCCTTATTAGTGTATACGGTGTCTAGCAGCTTAGGCTGATAGATAATGGTAGCTTAGCAGAGCAGCTTAGGCTGAACTAGGAGACGTGTGAAGCTACCACAGTACCACTTAGTGTCATATGCACAATATCATAAGAAAACACAATACACAGTTATACTAAAAATAAAGGTACTTTATTTTTATGACAATATGCCAAAGTATCTTAGAGTGTACCCTCAGTGAGAGGATAGGAAATATACACAAGATATATATACACAATAGCAAAAATATGCAGTATAGTCTTAGAAAACAGTGCAAACAATGTATAGTTACAATAGGATGCAATGGGGAAACATAGGGATAGGGGCAACACAAACCATATACTCCAGAAGTGGAATGCGAACCACGAACGGACCCCAAACCTATGTGACCTTGTAGAGGGTCGCTGGGACTATTAGAAAATAGTGAGAGTTAGAAAAATAACCCTCCCCAAGACCCTGAAAAGTGAGTGCAAAGTGCACCAAAGTTCCCCTAAGGACAAAATAGTCGTGTTAGAGGGAAAATGCAAGGAAAACACAAATCAGCAATGCAACAACGATGGATTCCTGACTGAGGGTACCTGTGGAACAAGGGGACCAAGTCCAAAAGTCACAAGCAACTCGGAGATGGGCAGATGCCCAAGAAATGCCAGCGGTTGGTGCAAAGAAGCTCTTACTAGGCTGAAGAACTGTGAATACTGCAGGAACGACAAGGGCTAGAGACTTCCCCTTTGGAGGATGGATCCCCCACGCCTTGGAGAGTCGTGCAAAAGTGTTTTCCCGCCGGATGGACGCCAACAAGCCTTGCTACACGCAAATCGTGCGTTTGGCATTTTTGGACGCTGCTGGGGCCCAGGAGGGACCAGGAGGTCGCAAATTGGACCTGCAGAGAGAGGGGACGTCGAGCAAGACAAAGAGTCCTCACTGAAGCAGGTAGCACCCGGAGAAGTGCCAGAAACAGGCACTACGAGGATGCGTGAAACCGTGCTCGCCGAAGTTGCACAAAGGAGTCCCACGTCGCCGGAGACCAACTTAGAAAGTCGTGCAATGCAGGGTAGAGTGCCGTGGACCCAGGCTTGGCTGTGCATGAAGGATTTCTGCCGGAAGTGCACAGGGGCCGGAGTAGCTTGCAAAGCCGCGGTTCCCAGCAATGCAGCCCAGCGAGGTGAGGCAAGGACTTACCTCCACCAAACTTGGGCTGAAGAGTCACTGGACTGTGCGGGTCACTTGGACGGTGTCGCTGGATTCGAGGGACCTCGCTCGTCGTGCTGAGAGGAGACCCAAGGGACCGGTAATGCAGCTTTTTGGTGCCTGCGGTTGCAGGGGGAAGATTCCGTCGACCCACGGGAGATTTCTTCGGAGCTTCTGGTGCAGAGAGGAGGCAGACTACCCCCACAGCATGCACAAGCAGGAAAACAGTCGAGAAGGCGGCAGGATCAGCGTTACAGAGTTGCAGTAGTCGTCTTTACTACTATGTTGCAGGTTTGCAGGCTTCCAGCGCGGTCAGCGGTCGATTCCTTATCAGAAGGTGAAGAGGGAGATGCAGAGGAACTCGGCTGAGCTCATGCATTCGTTATCTAAAGTTTCCCCAGAGACAGAGACCCTAAATAGCCAGAAAAGAGGGTTTGGCTACCTAGGAGAGAGGAAAGGCTACTAACACCTGAAGGAGCCTATCAGCAGGAGTCTCTGACGTCACCTGGTGGCACTGGCCACTCAGAGCAGTCCAGTGTGCCAGCAGCACCTCTGTTTCCAAGATGGCAGAGGTCTGGAGCACACTGGAGGAGCTCTGGACACCTCCCAGGGGAGGTGCAGGTCAGGGGAGTGGTCACTCCCCTTTCCTTTGTCCAGTTTCGCGCCAGAGCAGGGGCTAAGGGGTCCCTGAACCGGTGTAGACTGGCTTATGCAGAATTGGGCACCTCTGTGCCCAACAAAGCATTTCCAGAGGCTGGGGGAGGCTACTCCTCCCCTGCCTTCACACCATTTTCCAAAGGGAGAGGGTGTCACACCCTCTCTCAGAGGAAGTTCTTTGTTCTGCCATCCTGGGCCAGGCCTGGCTGGACCCCAGGAGGGCAGCTGCCTGTCTGAGGGGTTGGCAGCAGCAGCAGCTACAGTGAAACCCCAGGAAGGGCAGTTTGGCAGTACCAGGGTCTGTGCTACAGACCACTGGGATCATGGGATTGTGCCAACTATGCCAGGATGGCATAGAGGGGGCAATTCCATGATCATAGACATGTTACATGGCCATATTCGGAGTTACCATGGTGAAGCCACATATAGGTAGTGACCTATATGTAGTGAACGCGTGTAATGGTGTCCCCGCACTCACAAAGTTCAGTGAATAGGCTCTGAACAATGTGGGGGCACCTTGGCTAGTGCCAGGGTGCCCACACACTAAGTAACTTTGCACCTAACCTTTACCAGGTAAAGGTTAGACATATAGGTGACTTATAAGTTACTTAAGTGCAGTGTAAAATGGCTGTGAAATAACGTGGACGTTATTTCACTCAGGCTGCAGTGGCAGGCCTGTGTAAGAATTGTCAGAGCTCTCTATGGGTGGCAAAAGAAATGCTGCAGCCCATAGGGATCTCCTGGAACCCCAATACCCTGGGTACCTCAGTACCATATACTAGGGAATTATAAGGGTGTTCCAGTAAGCCAATGTAAATTGGTAAAAATGGTCACTAGCCTGTTAGTGACAATTTGAAAGTAATGAGAGAGCATAACCACTGAGGTTCTGGTTAGCAGAGCCTCAGTGAGACAGTTAGGCACCACACAGGGAACATGTACATGCACACCTATGAGCACTGGGGCCCTGTGTGACAGGGTTCCAGTGACACATACATATAGGCCACAACCTTATGAGCACTGGGGTCCTGACTAGCAGGATCCCAGTGACACATAACAAACATACTGAAAACATAGTGTTTTCACTATGAGCACTGAGGCCTGGCTATCAGGATCCCAGTGAGACAGTGAAAACAGTGACAAACACCCTGACATACACTCACAAACAGGCCAAAAGTGGGGGTAACAAGGCTAGAAAGAGGCTACCTTCTCACACTCACCAATACAGCCACTCATGCTCTTACCCATACACCCACCATGCAGCCACTCAATCCGCCCGACCCATTCATGCATCCACTCGGTCACCGATCCAAACACTCATATACCCAGTCACTCATCCATACAACCAATCACGCACCCTTTCACTCACCAATACAGCCAATTGTGCACTTACCATACACCCACCATGCAGCCACTAACTCACCCCCAGACCCATTCATGCACTCACCCCCAAACCCATTCATGCACCCACTCGGTCACCTATACAGACACTCAAATACCAAGTCACTCATCTATACAACCACTCATGCACACTCTCACTCAACATTACAGCCACTCATGCACTTACCAATACAATCACCATGCAGCCACTCACTCACCCCCAGACCCATTCATGCACCCACTCGGTCACCAATCCAGACACTCGTATACCCAGTCACTCATCCATACAACCACCCACACACCCTCTCACTCACCAATACAGCCATTCATGCACTTACCCATAGACCCACATGCGGCCACACACTCATCCCCAGACCCATTCATGCACCCACTCAGTCACCTATACAGACAGTCATATACCCACTCACTCACCCATAAAAAAACTCACGCACCCTCTCACTCACCAAAACAGCCACTCATGCACTTACCCATACACCCACCATGTAGCCAATCACTCACCCCCAGGCCCATTCATCCACCCACTCAGTCACCTATACAGACACTCATATACCCAGTCACTCATCCATACAACCACTCACGCACCCTCTCACTCACCAATAAAGACACTCATGCACTTACCCATACACCCACCATGCAGCCACTCACTCACCCCCAGACCGATTCATGCACCCACTCGGTCACCTATCCAGACACTCATATACCCAGTCACTCATCCATACAACCACTCATGCACCCTCTCACTCACCAGTACAGCCACTCATGCAGTTACCCATACACCCACCACGTAGCCACTCACTCACCCACAGACCCATTCATGTACCCACTCGGTCACCTATCCAGACACTCAAATACCCAGTCACTCTTCCATACAACCACTCACGTAGCCTCTCAGTCACCAATACAGCAACTCATGCATTAACCAATAGACCCACCACACAGCCACTCACTCACCCAAGACCTATTCAAGCAGCCACTCACTCACCTACAGACCCATTCATGCACCCACTCAGTCACCTATACAGATACGCATATACCCATTCAGTCATCCATGCAACCACTCACGCACAAACCCTCTCACTAACCAATGCAGCCACTCAGGCACTTACCCATACACCCACCATGCAGCCACTCACTCACCCCCAGACCCATTCATGCACCCACTCGGTTACCTATACAGACACTCATATACCCAGTCACTCATCCATACAACCACTCACGCCTCTCTCACTCACCAATATAGCCACTCATGCACTTACCCATGCAGCCACTCACTCACCCCCAGACCCATTCATGCACTCACTCGGTCACATATACAGACACTCATATATCCAGTCACTCATCCATACAACCACTCACGCACCCTCTCACTCACCAATATAGCCACTCATGCACTTACCCATAAACCCACCATGCAACCACTCACTCACCCACAGACCCATCCATGCACCCACCCGCTCACCTATACAGACACTCATATACCCAGTCAATCATCCATACAACCATTCACCAATACAGCCACTTATGCCCTTACCCATACGCCCAGCATGAAGCCACTCACTCACCCCCAGACCCATTCATGCATCCACTCGGTCTCCGATCCAGACACTCATATTCCCAGTCACTCATCCATACAACCAATCACACACCCTCTCACTCACCAATACACCCACTCATGCACTTACCCATACACCCACCATGCAGCCACTCACTCACACCCAGACCATTGATGCACTCACCCCCAGACCCATTCATGCACCCACTCGGTCACCTATACAGACACTCACGTACCCAGTCACTCATCCATACAACCACCCATGCACCCTCTCACTCAACATTGCAGCCACTCATGCACTTATCCACACACCCACCATTTAGCCACTCACTCACCCACAGAACCATTCATGCACCCACTCAGTCACCTATACAGACACTCAAATACCTAGTCACTCAACCATAAAACCACTCACGCACCTTCTCACTCACCAACACAGCCACTCATGCACTTACCCATACACCCACCATGCAGCCACTCACTTACCCACAGACCCATGCATTTAACCACTCGGACACCTATACAGACACACATATACCCAGTCAGTCATCCATACAACCACTCACGCACCCTCTCACTCACCAATAAAGACACTCATGCACTTACCCATACACCCACCATGCAGCCACTCACTCACCCCCAGACCGATTCATGCACCCACTCGGTCACCGATCCAGACACTCATATACCCAGTCACTCATCCATACAACCACTCATGCACCCTCTCACTCACCAATACAGCCACTCATGCACTTACCCACACACCTACCATGCAGCCACTCACTCACCCCCAGACCCATTCATGCACCCACTCGGTCCCCTATACAGACACACATATACCCAGTCACTCATCCATACAACCGCTCATGCACCCTCTCACTCACCAGTACAGCCACTCATGCAGTTACCCATACACCCACCACGTAGCCACTCACTCACCCACAGACCCATTCATGTACCCACTCGGTCACCTATCCAGACACTCAAATACCCAGTCACTCTTCCATACAACCACTCACGTAGCCTCTCAGTCACCAATACAGCAACTCATGCATTAACCAATAGACCCACCACACAGCCACTCACTCACCCAAGACCTATTCAAGCAGCCACTCACTCACCTACAGACCCATTCATGCACCCACTCAGTCACCTATACAGATACGCATATACCCATTCAGTCATCCATGCAACCACTCACGCACGAACCCTCTCACTAACCAATGCAGCCACTCAGGCACTTACCCATACACCCACCATGCAGACACTCACTCACCCACAGACCGATTCATGCACCCACTCGGTCACCGATCCACACACGCATATACCCATTCAGTCATCCATACAACCACTCACGCACGCACCCTCTCACTAACCAATGCAGCCACTCATGCACTTACCCATACACCCACCATGCAGCCACTCACTCACCCCCAGACCCATTCATGCACCCACTCGGTTACCTATACAGACACTCATATACCCAGTCACTCATCCATACAACCACTCACGCCTCTCTCACTCACCAATATAGCCACTCATGCACTTACCCATTCAGCCACTCACTCACCCCCAGACCCATTCATGCACTCACTCGGTCACATATACAGACACTCATATATCCAGTCACTCATCCATACAACCACTCACGCACCCTCTCACTCACCAATATAGCCACTCATGCACTTACCCATACACCCACCATGCAACCACTCACTCACCCACAGACCCATCCATGCACCCACTCGCTCACCTATACAGACACTCATATACCCAGTCAATCATCCATACAACCACTCACCAATACAGCCACTTATGCCCTTACCCATACGCCCAGCATGAAGCCACTCTCTCACCCCCAGACCCATTCATGCATCCACTCGGTCTCCGATCCAGACACTCATATTCCCAGTCACTCATCCATACAACCAATCACACACCCTCTCACTCACCAATACACCCACTCATGCACTTACCCATACACCCACCATGCAGCCACTCACTCACACCCAGACCCATTGATGCACTCACCCCCAGACCCATTCATGCACCCACTCGGTCACCTATACAGACACTCACATACCCAGTCACTCATCCATACAACCACCCATGCACCCTCTCACTCAACATTGCAGCCACTCATGCACTTTCCCATACACTCACCATTTAGCCACTCACTCACCCACAGAACCATTCATGCACCCACTCAATCACCTATACAGACACTCAAATACCTAGTCACTCAACCATAAAACCACTCACGCACCTTCTCACTCACCAACACAGCCACTCATGCACTTACCCATACACCCACCATGCAGCCACTCACTCACCCACAGACCCATGCATTTACCCACTCGGACACCTATACAGACACACATATACCCAGTCAGTCATCCATACAACCTCTCATGCACCCTCTCACTCACCAATAAAGACACTCATGCACTTACCCATACACCCACCATGCAGCCACTCACTCACCCCCAGACAGGTTCATGCACCCACTCGGTCACCGATCCAAACACTCATATACGCAGTCACTCATCCATCCAACCAATCACGCACCCTTTCACTCACCAATACAGCCAATCCTGCACTTACCATACACCCACCATGCAGCCACTAACTCACACCCAGACCAATTCATGCACTCACCCGCAAACCCATTCATGCACCCACTCGGTCACCTATACAGACACTCAAATACCTAGTCACTCATCTATACAACCACTCATGCACACTCTCACTCAACATTACAGCCACTCATGCACTTACCGATACAATCACCATGCAGCCACTCACTCACCCCCAGACCCATTCATGCACCCACTCGGTCACCAATCCAGACACTCGTATACCCAGTCACTCATCCATACAACCACCCACACACCCTCTCACTCAACAATACAGCCATTCATGCACTTACCCATAGACCCACCATGCGGCCACACACTCATCCCCAGACCCATTCATGCACCCACTCAGTCACCTATACAGACACTCATATACCCAGTCACTCATCCATAAAAAAACTCACGCACCCTCTCACTCACCAAAACAGCCACTCATGCACTTACCCATACACCCACCATGCAGCCACTCACTCACCCTCAGGCCCATTCATGCACCCACTCAGTCACCTATACAGACACTCATATACCCAGTCACTCATCCATACAACCACTCACGCACCCTTTCACTCACCAATAAAGACACTCATGCACTTACCCATACACCCACCATGCAGCCACTCACTCACGCCCAGACCGATTCATGCACCCACTCGGTCACCGATCCAGACACTCATATACCCAGTCACTCATCCATACAACCACTCATGCACCCTCTCACTCACCAATACAACCACTCATGCACTTACCCATACACCTACCATGCAGCCACTCACTCACCCCCAGACCCATTCATGCACCCACTCGGTCACCAATCCAGACACTCGTATACCCAGTCACTCATCCATACAACCACCCACACACCCTCTCACTCACCAATACAGCCATTCATGCACTTACCCATAGACCCACATGCGGCCACACACTCATCCCCAGACCCATTCATGCACCCACTCAGTCACCTATACAGACAGTCATATACCCACTCACTCACCCATAAAAAAACTCACGCACCCTCTCACTCACCAAAACAGCCACTCATGCACCTACCCATACACTAACCATGCAACCACTCACTCACCCCCAGACCCATTTGTGCACCCATTCGCTCACCTATACAGACACTCATATACCCAGTCACTCATCCATACAACCACTCATGCACCCTCTCAATCACCAATACAGCCACTCATGCACTTACCCATACACTCATCATGCAACCACTCACTCACCCCCAGACCAATTTGTGGATCCATTCGCTCACCTATACAGACACTCATATACCCAGTCACTCATCCATACAACCACTCACGCACCCTCTCACTCACCAATACACCCACTCATGCAGTTACCCATACACCCACCATGCAGCCACTCACTCACACCCAGACCCATTCATGCACTCACCCCCAGACCCGTTCATGCACCCACTCGGTCACCTATACAGACACTCAAATACCCAGTCTCTCATCCATACAACCACTCATGCACACTCTCACTCAACATTACAGCCACTCATGCACTTACCGATACACCCACCATGCAGCCACTCACTCACCCACAGAACCATTCATGCACCCACTCAGTCACCTATACAGACACTCAAATACACAGTCACTCAACCATAAAACCACTCACGCAACCTCTCACTCACCAAAACAGCCACTCATGCACTTACCCATACACCCACCATGCAGCCACTCACTCACCCACAGACCCATCCATGCACCCACTCGGTCACCTATACAGACACTCATATACCCAGTCACTCATCCATACAACCACTCATGCACCCTCTCACTCACCAATACAGCCACTCATGCACTTACCCATACACCCAATATGCAACCACTCACCCACAGACCCATTCATGCACCCACTCGGTCACCTATACAGACACTCATATACCCAGTCACTCATCCATACCACCACTCATGCACCCTCTCACTCACCAATACAGTCACTCATGCACTTACCCATACACTCACCATGCAGCCACTTACTCACCAACTGACCCATTAATGCATTCTCTTGGTCACCGATTCAGACACTCATATACCCAGTCACTCATCCATGCAACCCCTCATGCACCCTCTCACTCACTAATACAGCCACTCATGCACTTACCCATACACTCACCATGCAACCACTCACTCACCCCCAGACACATTTGTGCACCCACTCGGTCACCTATACAGACACTCAAATACCCAGTCACTCATCCATACAACAATTCACGCACCCTCTCACTCACCAATACAGCAATTCATGCAGTCACCCATACACCCACCATTCATCCACTCACTCACCCACAGACCCATTCATGCACCCACTCGGACACCGATCCAGACACTCATATACCCAGTCACTCATCCATACAACCGCTCATGCACCCTCTTACTCACCAATACAGCCACTCATGCACTTACACATACACCCACCATGCAGCCACTCACTCACTCACAGACCCATTCATGCACCCACTCGGTCACTGATCCAGACACTCATATACTCAGTCACTAATCCATATAACCACCCATGCACCCTCTCACTCACCAATACAGCCACTCATGCAGTCACCCATACACCGACCATGCATCCACTCACTCACCCACAGACCCATTCATGCACCGACTCGGTCACCGATCCAGACACTCATATACCCAGTCACTCACCAATACAGCCACTCATGCACTTACACATGCACCCACCATGCAGCCACTCACTCACCCACAGACCCATTCATGCACCCACTCGGTCACCTATACAGACACACATATACCCAGTCACTCACCCATACAACCGCTCATGCAGCCTCTCACTAAACATTACAGCCACTCATGCACTTACCCATACACCCACTGTGCAGCCACTCGCTCACCCAAAGACCCATTCATGCACTCACTTGGTCACCGATCCAGACACTCATATACCCAGTCACTAATCCATACAACCACTCACGCACCCTCTCCCTCACCAGTACAGCCAATCAGGCACTTACCCATACACCCACCATGCAGCCACTCACATCCCCCCCAGACCCATTCATGCACTCACTCGGTAACCTATACAGACACTCAAATACCCAGTCACGCATCCATACAACCAATCACGCACACTCTCACTCACCAATATAGCCACTCATGCACTTACCCATATACCCACCATGCAAACACTCACTCACCCACAGACCCATCCATGCACCCACTCGCTCACCTATACAGTCACTCATATACCCAGTCAATCATCCATACAACCACTCACCAATACAGCCACTTATGCCCTTACCCATACGCCCAGCATGAAGCCACTCACTCACCCCCAGACCCATTCATGCATCCACTCGGTCTCCGATCCAGACACTCATATACCCAGTCACTCATCCATACAACCAATCATGCACCCTCTCACTCACCAATAGACCCACTCATGCACTTACCCATACACCCACCATGCAGCCACTCACTCACACCCAGACCCATTGATGCACTCACCCCCAGACCCATTCATGCACCCACTCGATCACCTATGCAGACACTCAAATACCCAGTCACTCATCCATACAACCACCCATGCACCCTCTCACTCAACATTGCAGCCACTCATGCACTTACCCATACACCCACCATGCAGCCACTCACTTACCCACAGACCCATGCATTTACACACTCGGACACCTATACAGACACACATATACCCAGTCAGTCATCCATACAACCTCTCATGCACCCTCTCACTCACCAATACAGCCACTCATGCACTTACCCATACACCCACCATGCAGCCACTTACTCACCCACAGACCCATTAATGCATCCACTCGGTCACCGATCCAGACACTCATATACCCAGTCACTCATCCATACAACCACTCATGCACCCTCTCACTCACCAATACAGCCACTCATACACTTACCCATACACTCACCATGCAACCACTCACTCACCCCCAGACCCATTTGTGCACCCATTCGCTCACCTATACAGACACTCATATACCCAGTCACTCATCCATACAACCACTTACCCATACGCACAGCATGAAGCCACTCACTCACCCCCAGACCAATTCATGCATCCACTCGGTCTCCGATCCAGACACTCATTTACCCAGTCACTCATCCATACAACCACTCATGCACCCTCTCAATCACCAATACAGCCACTCGTGCAGTTACCCATACACCCACCACGTAGCCACTCACTCAGCCACAGACCCATTCATGCACCCACTCGGTCACCTATCCAGACACTCAAATACCCAGTCACTCTTCCATACAACCACTCATGCACCCTCTCAATCACCAATACAGCCACTCATGCACTTACCCATACACCCACCATGCAACCACTCACTCACCCACAGACCCATCCATGCACCCACTCGCTCACCTATACAAACACTCATATACCCAGTCACTCATCCATACAACCACTCACCAATACAGCCACTCATGCACTTACCCATTCACCCACCATGCAGCCACTCACTCACCCCCAGACTCATTCATGCACCCACTCGGTCACCTATACAGACACTCATATACCCAGTCAGTCATCCATACAACCACTCACGCAGCCTCTCACTCACCAATACAGCCACTCATGCACTTACCCATACACCCACCATGCAGCCTCTCACTCACCCACAGACCCATTCATACACCCACTTGGTCACCTATACAGACACACATATACCCAGTCACTCATCCATAAACAGCTCATGCACCCTCTCACTCACCAATACAGCCACTCGTGCAGTTACCCATACATCCACCACGTAGCCACTCACCCACAGACCCATTCATGCACCCACTCGGTCACCTATCCAGACACTCAAATACCCAGTCACTCATCCATACAACCACTCACGCAGCCTCTCAGTCACCAATACAGCCACTCATGCACTTACCCATACACCCACCACACAGCCACTCACTCACCCAAGACCTATTGATGCAGCCACTCACTCACCTACAGACCCATTCATGCACCCACTCATTCACCTATACAGACACGCATATACCTTTTCAGTCATCCATACTTCCACTCATGCAGCCTCTCAGTCACCAATACAGCCACTCATGCACTTACCCATACACCCACCACACAGCCACTCACTCACCCAAGACCTATTCATGCAGCCACTCACTCACCTACAGACCCATTCATGCACCCACTCACTCACCTATACAGACACGCATATACCTATTCAGTCATCCATACAACCACTCACGCGCGCACCCTCTCAGTAACCAATACAGCCACTCAGGCACTTACCCACACACCCACCATGCAGACACTCACTCACCCACATACCGATTCATGCACCAACTCGGTCAGCGATGCACACACTCATATACCCAGTCACTCATCTATTCAACCACTCACCCACCCTCTCACTCACCAATACAGCCACTCATGCACTTATCCATACACCCACCATGCAGCCACTCACTCACCCCCAGACCCATTCATGCACCCACTCGGTCACCTATACAGACACTCATATACCCAGTCACTCATCCATACAACCACTAACGGACCCTCTCACTCACCAATATAGCCACTCATGCACTTACCCATACACCCACCATGCAACCACTCACTGACCCACAGACCCTTCCATGCACCCACTCGCTCACCTATACAAACACTCATATACCCAGTCACTCATCCATAAAACCACTCACCAATACAGCCACTCATGCACTTACCCATTCACCCACCATGCAGCCACTCACTCACCCCCAGACAAATTCATGCACCCACTCGGTCACCTATACAGACACTCATATACCCAGTCACTCATCCATACAACCACTCACGCACCCTCTCACTCACCAATATAGCCACTCATGGACTTACCCATACACCCACCATGCAACCACTCACTCACCCACAGACCCATCAATGCACCCACTTGCGCACCTATACAGACACTCATATACCCAGTCACTCATCCATACAACCACTCACCAATACACCCACTCATGCATTTACCCATACACCCACCATGCAGCCAATCACTCACACCCAGACCCATTCATGCACTCACCACCAGACCCATTCATGCACCCACTCTGTCACCTAAACAGACACTCAAATACCCAGTCACTCATCCATACAACCACCCATGCACACTCTCACTCAACATTGCAGCCACTCATGCACTTACCCATACACCCACCATTTAGCCACTCCCTCACCCACAGAACCATTCATGCACCCACTCAGTCACCTATACAGACAATCAAATACCCAGTCATTCAACCATAAATCCACTCACGCACCTTCTCACTCACCAACACAGCCACTCATACACTTACCCATACACCCACCATGCAACCACTCACTCACCCACAGACCCATTAATGCACCCACTCGTACACCTATACAGCTACACATATACCCAGTCAGTCATCCATACAACCTCTCATGCACCCTATCACTCACCAATACAGCCACTCATGCACTTACCCATACACCCACCATGCAGCCACTTACTCACCCACAGACCCATTAATGCATCCACTTGGTCACCAATCCAGACACTCATATACCCAGTCACTCATCCATACAACCACTCATGCCTCTCTCACTCACCAATATAGCCACTCATGCACTTACCCATGCAGCCACTCACTCACCCCCAGACCCATTTATGCACTCACTCAGTCACCTATACAGACACTCATATATCCAGTCACTCATCCATGCAACCACTCACACACCCTCTCACTCACCAATATAGCCACTCATGCACTTACCCATACACCCACCATGCAACCACTCACTCACCCACAGACCCATCCATGCACCCACTCGCTCACCTAGACAGACACTCATATACCCAGTCATTCATCCATACAACCACTCACCAATACAGCCACTTATGCCTTTACCCATACGCCCAGGATGAAGCCACCCACTCACCCCCAGACCCATTCATGCATCCACTCGGTCTCCGATCCACACACTCATATACCCAGTCACTCATCCATACAACCAATCACGCACCCTCTCACTCACCAATACACCCACTCATGCACTTACCGATACACCCACCATGCAGCCACTCACTCACACCCAGACCCATTGATACACTCACCCCCAGACCCATTCATGCACCCACTCGGTCACCTATACAGACACTCACATACCCAGTCACTCATTCATACAACCACCCATGCACCCTCTCACTCAACATTGCAGACACTCATGCACTTACCCATACACCCACCATTTAGCCACTCACTCACCCACAGAACCATTCATGCACCCACTCAGTCACCTATACAGACACTCAAATACCTAGTCACTCAACCATAAAACCACTCACGCACCTTCTCACTCACCAACACCGCCACTCATGCACTTACCCATACACCCACCATGCAGCCACTCACTCACCCACAGACCCATGCATTTACCCACTCGGACACCTATACAGACACACATATACCCAGTCAGTCATCCATTCAACCTCTCATGCACCCTCTCACTCACCAATACAGCCATTCAAGCACTTACCCATACACCCACCATGCAGCCACTTACTCACCCACAGACCCATTAATGCATCCACTCGGTCACTGATCCAGACACTCATATACCCAGTCACTCATCCATACAACCACTCATGCACCCTCTCACTCACCAATACAGCCACTCATGCACTTACCCATACACTCACCATGCAACCACCCACTCACCCCCAGACCCATTTGTGCACCCATTCGCTCACCTATACAGACACTCATATACCCAGTCACTCATCCATACAACCACTCACGCAGCCTCTCACTCACCAATACAGCCACTCATTCACTTACCCATACACCCACCATGCAGCCTCTCACTCACCCACAGACCCATTCATGCACCCACTTGGTCATCTATACAGACACACATATACCCAGTCACTCATCCATACAACAGCTCATGCACCCTCTCACTCACCAATACAGCCACTCGTGCAGTTACCCATACATCCACCACGTAGCCACTCACCCACAGACCCATTCATGCACCCACTCGGTCACCTATCCAGACACTCAAATACCCAGTCACTCATCCATACAACCACTCATGCAGCCTCTCAGTCACCAATACAGCCACTCATGCACTTACCAATACACCCACCACACAGCCACTCACTCACCCAAGACCTATTCATGCAGCCACTCACTCACCTACAGACCCATTCATGCACCCACTCAGTCACCTATACAGACACGCATATAACCAATTCAGTCATCCATACAACCACTCACGCAGCCTCTCAGTCACCAATACAGCCACTCATGCACTTACCCATACACCGAGCACACAGCCACTCACTCACCCAAGACCTATTCATGCAGCCACTCACTCACCTACAGACCCATTCATGCACCCACTCACTCACCTATACAGACATGCATAGACCTATTCAGTCATCCATACAACCACTCACGCACGCACCCTCTCAGTAACCAATACAGCCACTCAGGCACTTACCCACACACCCACCATGCAGACACTCACTCACCCAAGGACCGATTCATGCGCCAACTCGGTCAGCGATCCACACACTCATATACCCAGTCACTCAGCCATACAACCACTCACGCCCCCTCTCACTCACCAATATAGCCACTCATGTACTTACCCATTCACACACCATGCAGCCACTCACTCACCCCCAGAACCGTTCATGCACCCACTCGGTCACCTATACAGACACTCATATACCCAGTCACTCATCCATACAACCACTAACGCACCCTCTCACTCACCAATATAGCCACTCATGCACTTACCCATACACCCACCATGCAACCACTCACTCACCCACAGACCCATCCATGCACCCACTCGCTCACCTATACAAACACTCATATACCCAGTCACTCATCCATACAACCACTCACCAATACAGCCACTCATGCACTTACCCATTCACCCACCATGCAGCCACTCACTCACCCCCAGACTCATTCATGCACCCACTCGGTCACCTATACAGACACTCATATACCCAGTCACTCATCCATACAACCACTCACGCACCCTCTCACTCACCAATATAGCCACTCATGCACTTACCCATACACCCACCATGCAACCACTCACTCACCCACAGACCCATCCATGCACCCACTTGCGCACCTATACAGACACTCATATACTCAGTCACTCATCCATGCAACCACTCACCAATACACCCACTCATACATTTACCCATACACCCAGCATGCTTCCAATCACTCACACCCAGACCCATCCATGCACTCACCACCAGACCCATTCATGCACCCACTCGGTCACCTACACAGACACTCAAATACCCAGTCACTCATCCATACAACCACCCATGCACACTCTCACTCAACATTGCAGCCACTCATGCACTTACCCATACACCCACCATTTAGCCACTCACTTACCCACAGAACCATTCATGCACCCACTCAGTCACCTATACAGACACTCAAATACCCAGTCATTCAACCATAAAACCACTTACGCACCTTCTCACTCACCAACACAGCCACTCATACACTTACCCATACACTCACCATGCAGCCACTCACTCACCCACAGCCCCATGCATTTACCCACTCGGTCACCTATACAGACACTCATATACCCAGTCACTCATCCATACAACCACTCATGTACCCTCTCACTCACAATACAGCCACTCATGCACTTACCCATACACCCACCATGCACCCACTCACTCACCCACAGACCCATTAATGCACCCACTCGGACACCTATACAGCCACACATATACCCAGTCAGTCATCCATACAACCTCTCATGCACCCTATCACTCACCAATACAGCCACTCATGCACTTACCCATACACCCACCATGCAGCCACTTACTCACCCACAGACCCATTAATGCATCCACTCGGTCACCAATCCAGACAGTCATATACCCAGTCACTCATCCATACAACCACTCATGCACCCTCTCAATCACCAATACAGCCACTCATGCATTTACCGATACACTCACCATGCAACCACTCACTCACCCCCAGACCAATTTGTGGATCCATTCGCTCACCTATACAGACACTCAAATACCCAGTCACTCATCCATACAACCACTCATGCACACTCTCACTCAACATTACAGCCACTCATGCACTAAGCCATACACCCACCATGCTGCCACTCACTCACCCCCAGACCCATTCATGCACCCACTCGGTTACCTATACAGACACTCATATACCCAGTCACTCATCCATACAACCACTCATGCCTCTCTCACTCACCAATATAGCCACTCATGCACTTACCCATGCAGCCACTCACTCACCCCCAGACCCATTCATGCGCTCACTCGGTCACCTATACAGACACTCACATACCCAGTCACTCATCCATACAACCACCCATGCACCCTCTCACTCAACATTGCAGCCACTCATGCACTTTCCCATACACTCACCATTTAGCCACTCACTCACCCACAGAACCATTCATGCACCCACTCAATCACCTATACAGACACTCAAATACCTAGTCACTCAACCATAAAACCACTCACGCACCTTCTCACTCACCAACACAGCCACTCATGCACTTACCCATACACCCACCATGCAGCCACTCACTCACCCACAGACCCATGCATTTACCCACTCGGACACCTATACAGACACACATATACCCAGTCAGTCATCCATACAACCTCTCATGCACCCTCTCACTCACCAATACAGCCACTCATGCACTTACCCATACACCCACCATGCAGCCACTTACTCACCCACAGACCCATTAATGCATCCACTCGGTCACCGATCCAGACACTCATATACCCAGTCACTCATCCATACAACCACTCATGCACCCTCTCACTCACCAATACAGCCACTCATACACTTACCCATACACTCACCATGCAACCACTCACTCACCCCCAGACCCATTTGTGCACCCATTCGCTCACCTATACAGACACTCATATACAGAGTCACTCATCCATACAACCACTCACCAATACAGCCACTCATGCACTTACCCATACACCCACCATGCAGCCACTTACTCACCCACAGACCCATTAATGCATCCACTCGGTCACCGATCCAGACACTCATATACCCAGTCACTCATCCATACAACCAGTCAGGCACCCTCTCTCTCACCAATACACCCACTCATGCACTTACCCATACACCCACCAAGCAGCCACTCACTCACACCCAGACCCATTCATGCACTCACCCCCAGACCCATTCATGCACCCACTCGGTCAGCTATACAGACACACATATACCCAGTCACTCACCCATACAACCGCTCATGCAGCCTCTCACTAAACATTACAGCCACTCATGCACTTACCCATACACCCACTGTGCAGCCACTCGCTCACCCAAAGACCCATTCATGCACTCACTGGTCACCGATCCAGACACTCATATACCCAGTCACTCATCCATACCACCACTCACGCACCCTCTCACTCACCAATACAGCCACTCAGGCACTTACCCATACACCCAACATGCAGCCACTCACATCCCCCCCAGACCCATTCATGCACACACTCAGTCACCTATACAGACACTCATATACCCAGTCACTCATCCATACACCACTCACGCACCCTCTCACTCACCAATATAGCCACTCATGCACTTACCCATACACTCACCGTGCAAACACTCACTCACCCACATACCGATGCATGCACCCAATCGGTCACCTATACAGAAACTCATATACCCCGTCACTCATCCATACAACCACTCATGCACCCTCTCACTCACCAATATAGCCACCCATGCACTTACCCATGCACCCACCATGCAGCCACTCACTTACCCACAGACCCATTCATGCATCCACTCGGTCACCGATACAGACTCTCATATAGCCAGACACTCATCCATACAACCGCTCATGCACCCTCTCACTCACCAATATAGCCACTCATGCTCTTACCCATACACTCACCATGCAACCACTCACTCACCCCAGACCCATTTGTGCACCCACTCGGTCACTGATCCAGACACCCATATACCCAGTCAGTCATCCATACAACCACTCATGCACCCCCTCACTCACCAAGACAGCCACTCATGCACTTACCCATACACCCACCATGCAGCCACTCACTCACCCACAGACCCATTCATGCACCCACTCAGTCACCTATACAGACACTCATATACCCAGTCACTCATTCATACAACCGCTCATGCACCCTGTCACTCACCAATACAGCCACTCGTGCAGTTACCCATACACCCACCATGTAGCCACTCACTCACCTACAGACCCATTCATGCACCCACTCGGTCACCTATCCAGACACTCAAATACCCAGTCACTCTTCCATACAACCACTCACGTAGCCTCTCAGTCACCAATACAGCAACTCATGCATTAACCCATAGACCCACCACACAGCCACTCACTCACCCAAGACCTATTCATGCAGCCACTCACTCACCTACAGACCCATTCATGCACCCACTCACTCACCTATACAGACACGCATATACCCATTCAGTCATCCATACAACCACTCACGCACGCACCCTCTCACCAACCAATGCAGCCACTCAGGCTCTTACCCATACACCAACCATGCAGACGCTCACTCACCCACAGACCGATTCATGCACCCACTCGGTCACCGATCCACACACGCATATACCCATTCAGTGATCCATACAACCACTCATGCACGCACCCTCTCACTAACCAATGCAGCCACTCATGCACTTAGCCATACACCCACCATGCAGCCACTCACTCACCCCCAGACCCATTCATGCACCCACTCGGTTACCTATACAGACACTCATATACCCAGTCACTCATCCATACAACCACTCACGCCTCTCTCACTCACCAATATAGCCACTCATGCACTTACCCATGCAGCCACTCACTCACCCCCAGACCCATTCATGTACTCACTCGGTCACCTATACAGACACTCATATACCCAGTCACTCATCCATACAACCACTCAGGCACCCTCTCACTCACCAATATAGACACTCATGCACTTACCCATACACCCACCATGCAACCACTCTCTCACCCACAGACCCATCCAGGCACCCACTCGCTCACCTAGACAGACACTCATATACCCAGTCAATCATCCATTCAACCACTCACCAATACAGCCACTTATGCCCTTACCCATACGCCCAGCATGAAGCCACTCACTCACCCCCAGACCCATTCATGCATCCACTCGGTCTCCGATCCAGACACTCATATACCCAGTCACTCATCCATACAACCAATCACGCACCCTCTCACTCACCAATACACCCACTCATGCACTTACCCATACAACCACCATGCAGCCACTCACTCACACCCAGACCCATTGATGCACTCACCCCCAGACCCATTCATGCACCCACTCGGTCACCTATGCAGACACTCAAATACCCAGTCACTCATCCATACAACCACCCATGCACCCTCTCACTCAACATTGCAGCCACTCATGCACTTACCCATACACCCACCATTTAGCCACTCACTCACCCACAGAACCATTCATGCACCCACTCACTCACCTATACAGACACTCAAATACCTAGTCACTCAACCATAAAACAACTCACGCACCTTCTCACTCACCAACACAGCCACTCATGCACTTACCCATACACCCACTATGCAGCCACTCACTCACCCACAGACCCATGCATTTACCCACTCAGACACCTATACAGACACACATATACCCAGTCAGTCATCCATACACCTCTCATGCACCCTCTCACTCGCCAATACAGCCACTCATGCACTTACTCATAGACCCACCATGCAGCCACTTACTCACCCACAGACCCATTAATGCATCCACTCAGTCACCGATCCAGACACTCATATACCCAGTCACTCATCCATACAACCACTCATGCACCCTCTCACTCACCAATACAGCCACTCATACACTTACCCATACACTCACCATGCAACCACTCACTCACCCACAGACCCATTTGTGCACCCATTCGCTCACCTATACAGACACTCATATACCCAGTCACTCATCCATACAACCACTCACCAATACAGCCACTCATGCACTTACCCATACACCCAGCATGAAGCCACTCACTCACCCCCAGACCAATTCACGCATCCACTCGGTCTCCGATCCAGACACTCATATACCCAGTCACTCATCCATACAACCAGTCACGCACCCTCTCACTCACCAATACACCCACTCATGCACTTACCCATACACCCACCATGCAGCCAATCACTCACACCCAGACCCATTCATGCACTCACCCCCAGACCCATTCATGCACCTACTCGGTCACCTATACAGACACTCAAATACCCAGTCACTCACCCATACAACCACTCATGCACACTCTCCCTCAACATTGCAGCCACTCATGCACTTACCCATACACCCACCGTGCAGCCACTCACTCACCCACAGATCCATCCATTTACCCACTCGGTCACCTATAGAGACACTCATATACACAGTCACTCATCCATACAACCACTCATGCACCCTCTCACTCACCAATACAGCCACTCATGCACTTACACATGCACCCACCATGCAGACACTCACTCACGCACAGATCCATCCATTTACCCACTCGGTCACCTATAGAGACACTCATATACACAGTCACTCATCCATACAACCACTCATGCACCCTCTCACTCACCAATACAGCCACTCATGCACTTACACATGCACCCACCATGCAGACACTCACTCACCCACAGACCCATTCATGCACCCACTCGGTCACCTATACAGACACACATATACCCAGTCATTCACCCATACAACCGCTCATGCAGCCTCTCACTAAACATTACAGCCACTCATGCACTTACCCATACACCCACTGTGCAGCCACTCGCTCACCCAAAGACCTATTCATGCACTCACTTGGTCACCGATCCAGACACTCATATACCCAGTCACTCATCCATACCACCACTCACGCACCCTCTCACTCACCAATACAGCCACTCAGGCACTTACCCATACACCCACCATGCAGCCACTCACATCCCCCCCAGACCCATTCATGCACCCAGTCGGTCACCTATACAGACACTCAAATACCCAGTCACGCATCCATACAACCACTCACGCCCCCTCTCACTCACCAATATAGCCACCCATGCACTTGCCCATACACCCACCATGCAGACACTCACTCACCCACAGACCCATTCATGCACCGACTCGGTCACCTATACAGACCACATATACCCAGTCACTCACCCATACAACCGCTCATGCAGCCTCTCACTAAACATTACAGCCACTCATTCACTTACCCATACACCCACCATGCAGACACTCACATCCCCCCCAGACCCATTCATGCACACACTCAGTCACCTATACAGACACTCATATACCCAGTCTCTCATCCATACACCACTCACGCACCCTCTCACTCACCAATATAGCCACTCATGCACTTACCCATACACCCACCGTGCAAACACTCACTCACCCACATACCGATCCATGCACCCAATCGGTCACCTATGCAGAAACTCATATACCCCGTCACTCATCCATACAACCACTCATGCACCCTCTCACTCACCAATATAGCCACCCATGCACTTACCCATGCACCCACCATGCAGCCACTCACTTACCCACAGACCCATTCATGCATCCACTCGGTCACCGATACAGACTCTCATATAGCCAGACACTCATCCATACAACCGCTCATGCACCCTCTCACTCACCAATATAGCCACTCATGCTCTTACCCATACACTCACCATGCAACCACTCACTCACCCCAGACCCATTTGTGCACCCACTCGGTCACCGATCCAGACACCCATATACCCAGTCAGTCATCCATACAACCACTCACGCACCCTTTCACTCACCAATACAGCCACTCATGCAGTCACCCATACACCCACCATGCAGCCACTCACTCACCCACAGACCCATTCATGCACCCACTCGGTCAACGATCCAGACACTCATATACCCATTCACTCATCCATACAACCACTCATGCACCCCCTCACTCACCAATACAGCCACTCATGCACTTACCCATACACCCACCATGCAGCCACTCACTCACCCACAGACCCATTCATTCACCCACTCAGTCACCTATACAGACACTCATGCACTTACCCATACACCCAACATGCAGCCACTCACTCACCCATAGACCCATTCATGCACTCAATCGGTACTGATCCAGACACTCATATACCCAGTCACTCATCCATACATCCACTCACGCACCCTCTCACTCACCAATACAGCCACTCATGCACTTACCCATACATCCACCATGCAGCCACTCACATCCCCCCAGACCCATTCATGCACCTACTCGGTCACCTATACAGACACTCAAATACCCAATCACTCATCTATACAAACACTCACGCCCCCTCTCACTCACCAATATAGCCACACATGCACTTACCCATACACCCACCATGCAGCCACTCACTCACCCCCAGACCCATTCATGCACCCACTCAGTCACCTATACAGACACTCATATACCCAGTCACTCATCTATACAACCACTCACGCACCCTCTCACTCACCAATAAAGATACTCATGCACTTACCCATACACCCACCATACAGCCACTCACTCACCCCCAGAAGGATTCATGCACCCACTCGGTCACCGATCCAGACAATCATATACCCAGTCACTCATCCATACAACCACTCATGCACCCTCTCACTCACCAATACAGCCACTCATGCACTTACCCATACACCTACCATGCAGCCACTCACTCACCCCCAGACCCATTCATGCATCCACTCGGTCCCCTATACAGACACACATATACCCAGTCACTCATCCATACAACCGCTCATGCACCCTCTCACTCACCAATATAGCCACACATGCACTTACCCATACACCCACCATGCAACCACTCACTCACCCCAGACCCATTTGTGCACCCACTCGGTCACCGATCCAGACACCCATATACCCTGTCAGTCATCCATACAACCACTCACGCACCCTTTCACTCACCAATACAGCCACTCATGCAGTCACCCATACACCCACCATGCAGCCACTCACTCACCCACAGACCCATTCATGCACCCACTCGGTCAACGATCCAGACACTCATATACCCATTCACTCATCCATACAACCACTCATGCACCCCCTCACTCACCAATACAGCCACTCATGCACTTACCCATACACCCACCATGCAGCCACTCACTCACCCACAGACCCATTCATGCACCCACTTGGTCACCTATACAGACACTCATATACCCAGTCACTCATCCATACAACCGCTCATGCACCCTCTCACTCAACATTACAGCCACTGATGCACTTTTCCCTTCACCCAACATGCAGCCACTCACTCACCCAAAGACCCTTTCATGCACTCAATCGGTACTGATCCAGACACTCATATACCCAGTCACTCATCCATACATCCACTCACGCACCCTCTCACTCACCAATACAGCCACTCATGCACTTACCGATACATCCACCATGCAGCCACTCACATCCCCCCAGACCCATTCATGCACCTACTCGGTCACCTATACAGACACTCAAATACCCAGTCACTCATCTATACAACCACTCACGCCCCCTCTCACTCACCAATATAGCCACACATGCACTTACCCATACACCCACCATGCAGCCACTCACTCACCCCCAGACCCATTCATGCACCCACTCAGTCACCTATACAGACACTCATATACCCAGTCACTCATCCATACACATACTCACGCACCCTCTCACTCACCAATATAGCCACTCATGCACTTACCCATACACCCACTGTGCAAACAGTCACTCACCAACAGACCCATCCATGCACCCACTCGGTCACCTATACAGACACTCATATACCCAGTCACACATCCATACAACCACTCACCAATACAGCCACTCATGCTCTTACCGATACAATCACCATGCAGCCACTCACTCACCCCCAGACCCATTCATGCACCCACTCGGTCACCAATCCAGACACTCGTATACCCAGTCACTCATCCATACAACCACCCACACACCCTCTCACTCACCAATACAGCCATTCATGCACTTACCAATAGACCCACCATGCGGCCACACACTCATCCCCAGACCCATTCATGCACCCACTCAGTACCCTATACAGACAGTCATATACCCACTCACTCACCCATAAAAAAACTCACGCACCCTCTCCCTCACCAAAACAGCCACTCATGCACTAACCCATACACCCACCATGCAGACACTCACTCACCCCAGGCCCATTCATGCACCCACTCAGTCACCTATACAGACACTCATATACCCAGTCACTCATCCATACAACCACTCACGCACCCTCTCACTCACCAATAAAGACACTCATGCACTTACCCATACACCCACCATGCAGCCACTCACTCACCCCCAGACCGATTCATGCACCCTCTCGGTCACCGATCCAGACACTCATATACCCAGTCACTCATCCATACAACCACTCATGCACCCTCTCACTCACCAATACAGCCACTCATGCAGTTACCCATACACCCACCACATAGCCACTCACTCACCCACAGACCCATTCATGCACCCACTCGGTCACCTATCCAGACACTCAAATACCCAGTCACTCTTCCATACAACCACTCACGTAGCCTCTCAGTCACCAATACAGCAACTCATGCATTAACCCATAGACCCACCACACAGCCACTCACTCACCCAAGACCTATTCATGCAGCCACTCACTCACCTACAGACCCATTCATGCACCCACTCAGTCCCCTAGACAGACACGCATATACCAATTCAGTCATCCATACAACCACTCACGCACGCACCCTCTCACCAACCAATGCAGCCACTCAGTCACTTACCCATACACCCACCATTTAGCCACTCACTCACCCACAGAACCATTCATGCACCCACTCAGTCACCTATACAGACAATCAAAAACCCAGTCACTCAACCATAAAACCACTCACGCACCTTCTCACTCACCAATACAGCCACTCATACACCGAACCATACACCCACCATGCAGCACTCACTCATCCACAGACACATCCATTTACCCACTCGGTCACCTATACAGACACTTATATACCCAGTCACTCATCCATACAACCACTCATGAACCCTCTCACTCACCAATACAGCCACTCATGCACTTACCCATACACCCACCATGCAACCACTCACTCACCCACAGACCCATTCATGCACCCACTCGGACACCTATACAGACACACATCTACCCAGTCAGTCATCCATACAACCTCTCATGCACCCTCTCACTCACCAATACAGCCACTCATGCACTTACCCATACACCCACCATGCAACCACTCACTCACCCACAGACCCTTTCATGCACCCACTCGGACACCTATACAGACACACATCTACCCAGTCAGTCATCCATACAACCTCTCATGCACCCTCTCACTCACCAATACAGCCACTCATGCAGTCACCCATTCACCCACCATACAGCCACTTACTCACCCACAGACCCATTAATGCATCCACTCGGTCACCGATCCAGACACTCATATACCCAGTCACTCATCCATACAACCGCTCATGCACCCTCTCACTCACCAATAGAGCCACTCATGCACTTACCCATACACTCACCCTGCAGCCACTCATTCACCCCCAGACCCATTCATGAACCCAATCGGTCACCTATACAGACACTCATATACCCAGTCACTCATCCATACAACCGCTCATGCACCCTCTCACTCACCAATAGAGCCACTCATGCACTTACCCATACACTCACACTGCAGCCACTCATTCACCCCCAGACCCATTCATGAACCCAATCGGTCACCTATACAGACACTCATATACCCAGTCACTCATCCATACACATACTCACGCACCCTCTCACTCAACAATATAGCCACTCATGCCCTTACCCATACACCCACCGTGCAAGCAGTCACTCACCCACAGACCCATCCATGCACCCACTCGCTCACCTATACAGACACTCATATACCCAGTCACTCATCCATACAACCACTCACCAATATAGCCAATCATGCACTTACCCATACGCCCAGCATGAAGCCACTCACTCACCCCTAGACCAATTTATGCATCCACTCGGTCTCCGATCCAGACACACATATACCCAGTCACTCATCCATACAACCGCTCATGCACCCTCTCACTCACCAATAGAGCCACTCATGCACTTACCCATACACTCACCCTGCAGCCACTCATTCACCCCCAGACCCATTCATGAACCCAATCGGTCACCTATACAGACACTCATATACCCCGTCACTCATCCATACACATACTCACGCACCCTCTCACTCACCAATATAGCCACTCATGCACTTACCCATACACCCACCGTGCAAGCAGTCACTCACCCACAGACCCATCGATGCACCCACTTGGTCACCTATACAGACACTCATATACCCAGTCACTCATTCATACAACCACTCACCAATACAGCCACACATGCACTTACCCATACTCCCACCATGCAGCCACTCACTCACCCACAGACCCATTCATGCACCCACTCGGTCACCTATACAGACACTCATATACCCAGTCACTCATCCATACACCACTCATGCACCCTCTCACTCACCAATACAGCCACTCATGCACTTACCCATACACCCACCACGCAGCCACTCACTCTCCCCCAGACCCAGTCATGCACCCACTCGGTCACCTATACAGACACATATATACCCAGTCACTCATCCATACAACCGCTCGTGCACCCTCTCACTCACCAATAGAGTCACTCATGCATTTACCCATACACTCACCCTGCAGCCACTCACTCACCCCCAGACCCATTCATGCACCCAATCGGTCACCTATACAGACACTCATATACCCCGTCACTCATCCATACAACCACTCATGCACCCTCTCACACACCAATACAGCCACTCATGCACTTACCCATACACCCACCATGCAGCCACTCCCTCACCCACAGAACCATTCATGCACCCACTCGGTCACCGATCCAGACACTCATATACGCAGTCACTCATCCATACATCCGCTCATGCACTCCCTCACTCACCAATACAGCCACTCATGCACTTTCCCATACACCCACCATGCAGCCACTCACTCACCCACAGACCCATTCATGCATCCACTCGGTCACCGATCCAGACACTCATATACCCAGTCACTCATCCATACAACCACTCACCAATACAGCCACTCATGCACTTACCCATAATCCTACCATGCAGCCACTCTCTCACCCCCAGACCCATTCATGAATCCACTCGGTCACCGATCCAAACACTCATATATCCAGTCACTCTTCCATACAGCCACTCATGCACCCTCTCACTCACCAATACAGCCACTCATGCACTTACCCATACACCCACCATGCAGCCACTCACTCTCCCCCAGACCCAGTCATGCACCCACTCGGTCACCTATACAGTCACATATATACCCAGTCACTCATCCATACAACCGCTCATGCACCCTCTCACTCACCAATAGAGCCACTCATGCACTTACCCATACACTCACCCTGCAGCCACTCATTCACCCCCAGACCCATTCATGAACCCAATCGGTCACCTATACAGACACTCATATACCCCGTCACTCATCCATACAACCACTCATGCAACCTCTCACTCACCAATACAGCCACTCATGCACTTACCCATACACCCACCATGCAGCCACTCCCTCACCCAAAGAACCATTCATGCACCCACTCGGTCACCGATCCAGACACTCATGTACGCAGTTACTCATCCATACAACCGCTCATGCACACTCTCACTCACCAATACAGCCACTCATGCACTTACCCATACACCCACAATGCAGCCACTTACTCACCCACAGACCCATTAATGCATCCACTCGGTCACCGATCCAGACACTCATATACCCAGTCACTCATCCATACAACCACTCATGCACCCTCTCACTCACCCATACAGCCACCCATGCACTTACCCATACACCCACCGTGCAGCCACTCACTCACCCCCAGACCCATTCATGCACCCACTCAGTCACCTATACAGACACTCATATACCCAGTCACTCATCCATACACATACTCACGCACCCTCTCACTCACCAATATAGCCACTCATGCCCTTACCCATACACCCACCGTGCAAGCAGTCACTCACCCACAGACCCATCCATGCACCCACTCGCTCACCTATACAGACATTCATATACCCAGTCACTCATCCATACAACCACTCACCAATATAGCCAATCATGCACTTACCCATACGCCCAGCATGAAGCCACTCACTCACCCCTAGACCAATTTATGCATCCACTCGGTCTCCGATCCAGACACTCATATACCCAGTCACTCATCCATACAACCACTCACGCACCCTCTCACTCACCATTACAACCAATCATGCACTTACCCATACACCCACCATGCAGCCACTCACTTACACCCAGACCCATTCATACACTCACCCCCAGACCCATTCAGGCACCCACTCGGTCACCTATACAGACACTCAAATACCCAGTCACTCATCCATACAACCACTCATGCACACTCTCACTCAACATTGCAGCCACTCATGCACTTACCCATACACCCACCATTTAGCCACTCACTCACCCACAGAACCATTCATGCACCCACTCAGTCACCTATACAGACAATCAAAAACCCAGTCACTCCACCATAAAACCACTCACGCACCTTCTCACTCACCAATACAGCCACTCATACACCGAACCATACACCCACCATGCAGCACTCACTCACCAACAGACACATCCATTTACCCACTCGGTTACCTATACAGACACTCATATACCCAGTCACTCATCCATACAACCAATCATGCACCCTCTCACTCACCAATACAGCCACTCATGCACTTACCCATACACCCACCATGCAACCACTCACTCACCCACAGACCCATTCATGCACCCACTCGGACACCTATACAGACACACATCTACCTAGTCAGTCATCCATACAACCTCTCATGCACCCTCTCACTCACCAATACAGCCACTCATGCACTTACCATACACCCACCATGCAACCACTCACTCACCCACAGACCCTTTCATGCACCCACTCGGACACCTATACAGACACACATCTACCCAGTCAGTCATCCATACAACCTCTCATGCGCCCTCTCACTCACCAATACAGCCACTCATGCAGTCACCCATTCACCCACCATACAGCCACTTACTCACCCACAGACCCATTAATGCATCCACTCGGTCACCGATCCAGACACTCATATACCCAGTCACTCATCCATACAACCGCTCATGCACCCTCTCACTCACCAATACAGCCACTCATGCACTAACACCATACACTCACCATGCAACCACTCACTCACCCCCAGAACCATTTGTGCACCCACTCGGTCACCGATCCAGACACTCATATACCCAGTCACTCATCCATACAACAACTCATGCACCCTCTCACTCACCAATACAGCCACTAATGCACTTACCCATACACCCACTATGCAGCCACTCATTCACCCACAGACCCATTCATGCACCCACTCGGACACCTATACAGACACACATCTACCCAGTCAGTCATCCATACAACCTCTCATGCACCCTCTCACTCACCAATACAGCCACTCATGCACTTACCCATACACCCACCATGCAACCACTCACTCACCCACAGACCCTTTCATGCACTCACCCCCAGACCCATTCATGCACCCACTCGGTCACCTATACAGACACTCAAATACCCAAACACTCATCCATACAACCACTCATGACCACTCTCACTCAACATTACAGCCACTCATGCACTTACCGATACACCCACCATGCAGCCACTCACTCACCCCCAGACCCATTCATGCACACACTCAGTCACCTATACAGACACTCATATACCCAGTCACTCATCCATACAACCACTCATGCACCCTCTCACTCACCAATACAGCCACTCATGGACTACCCATACTCCCACCATGCAACCACTCACTCACCCACAGACCAATTCATGCACCCACTCAGTCACCTATACAGACACACATATAGCCAGTCAGTCATCCATACAACCACTCATGCACCCTCTCACTCACCAGTACAGCCACTCATGCACTAACCCATACACTCACCATGCAGCCACTTACTCACCCACAGACCCATTAATGCATCTTCTCGGTCACCTACACAGACACACATATACCCAGTCAGTCATCCATACAATCACTCATGCACCCTCTCACTCACCAATACAGCCACTCATGCACTTACCCATACACCCACCATGCAGCCACTCACTAACCCACAGACCCATTCATGCTCCCACTCGGTCACCTATACAGACACTCATATACCCAGTCATTCATCCATACCACCACTCACGCAAGCTCTCACTCACCAATACAGCAACTCAGGCACTTACCCGTACACCCACCATGCAGCCGCTCACATCCCCCCCAGAACGATTAATGCACCCACTCGGTCACCTATACAGACACTCAAATACCCAGTCACTCATTCATACAACACTCACGCCCCCTCTCACTCACCAATATAGCCACCCATGCACTTACCCATACACCCACCATGCAGCCACTCACACACCCCCAGACCCATTCATGCACCCACTCATTCACCTATACAGAGACTCGTATACCCAGTCACTCATCCATACAACCACTCACGCACCCTCTCACTCACTAAGATAGCCACTCATGCACTTACCCATACACCCACCATACAAAAACTTACTCACCCACAGACCCATCCAGGCACCCACTGGGTCACCTATACAGACAATCATATACCCAGTCACTCATCCATACAACCACTCACCAATACAGCAACTCATGCACTTACCATACACCACCATGCAGTCACTCACTCACCCACAGACCCATCCATGCACCCACTCGGTCACCGATCCAGACACTCATATACCTAGTCACTCATCCATACAACCACTCAAGCACCCTCACACTCACCAATAGAGCCACTCATGCACTTACGCATACACCCACCATGCAGCCACTCACTCACCCACAGACCCATTCATGCATCCACTCGGTCACCGATCCAGACACTCATATACTCAGTCACTCATCCATACAACCACTCATGCACCCTCTCACTCACATAAACAGCCACTCATGCACTTACCCATACACTAACCATGCAACCACTCACTCACCCCCAGACACATTTGTGCACCCACTCAGTCACCGATCCAGACACTCATATACCAAGTCACTCATTCATACAACCAATCATGCACCCTCTCACTCACCAATACAGCCACTCATGCAGTCACCCATACACCCACCATGAAGGCAATCACTCACCCACAGACCCATTCATGCACCCACTCGGTCACCGATCCAGACACTCATATACCCAGTCACTCATCCATATAACCACTCATGCACCCTCTCACTCACCAATACAGCAACTCATGCATTTACCCATACACCCACCATGCAGCAAGTCACTCACCCACAGACCCATTCATGCACCCACTCGTTCACCTATACAGACAAACATATACCCAGTCACTCATCCATACAACCGCTCATGCACCCTCTCACTCAACATTACAGCCACTCATGCACTTACCCATACACCCACCATGCAGCCACTCACTCACTCACAGACCCATTCATGCACTCACTTGGTCACCGATCCAGACACTCATATACCCAGTCACTCATCCATAAAACCACTCACACCCCCTCTCTTTCACCAATATAGCCACCCATGCACTTACCCATACACCCACCATGCAGCCCTCACTCACCCCAAGTCCCATTCATGCACCCACTCAGTCACCTATACAGACACTCACATACCCAGACACTCATCCATACAACCACTCACGCACCCTCTCACTCACCAATATAGCCACTCATGTACTTACCCATACACCCACCATGCAAACACTCACTCACCCACAGACCCATCCATGTACCCTCTCGGTCACCTATACAGACACTTATATACCCAGTCACACATCCATACAACCACTCACCAATACAGCCAATCATGCACTTACCCATACACCTACCATGCAGCCACTCACTCACTCACAGACCCATTGATTCATCCACTCAGTCACCGATCCAGAGACTCATATACCCAGTCACTCATCCATACAACCGCTCATGCACCCTCTCACTCACCAATACAGCCACTCATGCACTTACCCATACACTCACCATGCAACAACTCACTCACCCCCAGACCCATTTGTGCACCCACTCGGTCACCGATCCAGAAACTCATATACCCAGTCACTCATCCATACAACAACTCATGCACCCTCTCACTCACCAATACAGCCACTCATGCACTTACCCATACACCCACTATGCAGCCACTCATTCACCCACAGACCCATTCATGCACCCACTCGGACACCTATACAGACACACATCTACCCAGTCAGTCATCCATACAACCTCTCATGCACCCTCTCACTCACCAATACAGCCACTCATGCACTTACCCATACACCCACCATGCAACCACTCACTCACCCACAGACCCTTTCATGCACTCACCCCCAGACCCATTCATGCACCCACTCGGTCACCTATACAGACACTCAAATACCCAAACACTCATCCATACAACCACTCATGACCACTCTCACTCAACATTACAGCCACTCATGCACTTACCGATACACCCACCATGCAGCCACTCACTCACCCCCAGACCCATTCATGCACACACTCAGTCACCTATACAGACACTCATATACCCAGTCACTCATCCATACAACCACTCATGCACCCTCTCACTCACCAATACAGCCACTCATGGACTACCCATACTCCCACCATGCAACCACTCACTCACCCACAGACCAATTCATGCACCCACTCAGTCACCTATACAGACACACATATAGCCAGTCAGTCATCCATACAACCACTCATGCACCCTCTCACTCACCAATACAGCCACTCATGCACTAACCCATACACTCACCATGCAGCCACTTACTCACCCACAGACCCATTAATGCATCTTCTCGGTCACCTACACAGACACACATATACCCAGTCAGTCATCCATACAATCACTCATGCACCCTCTCACTCACCAATACAGCCACTCATGCACTTACCCATACACCCACCATGCAGCCACTCACTAACCCACAGACCCATTCATGCTCCCACTCGGTCACCTATACAGACACTCATATACCCAGTCATTCATCCATACCACCACTCACGCAAGCTCTCACTCACCAATACAGCAACTCAGGCACTTACCCGTACACCCACCATGCAGCCGCTCACATCCCCCCCAGAACGATTAATGCACCCACTCGGTCACCTATACAGACACTCAAATACCCAGTCACTCATTCATACAACACTCACGCCCCCTCTCACTCACCAATATAGCCACCCATGCACTTACCCATACACCCACCATGCAGCCACTCACACACCCCCAGACCCATTCATGCACCCACTCATTCACCTATACAGAGACTCGTATACCCAGTCACTCATCCATACAACCACTCACGCACCCTCTCACTCACTAATATAGCCACTCATGCACTTACCCATACACCCACCATACAAAAACTTTCTCACCCACAGACCCATCCAGGCACCCACTGGGTCACCTATACAGACAATCATATACCCAGTCACTCATCCATACAACCACTCACCAATACAGCAACTCATGCACTTACCATACACCACCATGCAGCCACTCACTCACCCACAGACCCATCCATGCACCCACTCGGTCACCGATCCAGACACTCATATACTCAGTCACTCATCCATACAACCACTCAAGCACCCTCACACTCACCAATAGAGCCACTCATGCACTTACGCATACACCCACCATGCAGCCACTCACTCACCCACAGACCCATTCATGCATCCACTCGGTCACCGATCCAGACACTCATATACTCAGTCACTCATCCATACAACCACTCATGCACCCTCTCACTCACATAAACAGCCACTCATGCACTTACCCATACACTAACCATGCAACCACTCACTCACCCCCAGACACATTTGTGCACCCACTCAGTCACCGATCCAGACACTCATATACCCAGTCACTCATCCATACAACCAATCATGCACCCTCTCACTCACCAATACAGCCACTCATGCAGTCACCCATACACCCACCATGCAGCCAATCACTCACCCACAGACCCATTCATGCACCCACTCGGTCACCGATCCAGACACTCATATACCCAGTCACTCATCCATATAACCACTCATGCATCCTCTCATTCACCAATACAGCAACTCATGCACTTACCCATACACCCACCATGCAGCCAGTCACTCACCCACAGACCCATTCATGCACCCACTCGTTCACCTATACAGACAAACATATACCCAGTCACTCATCCATACAACCACTCATGCACACTCTCACTCAACATTGCAGCCACTCATGCACTTACCCATACACCCACCATTTAGCCACTCACTCACCCACAGAACCATTCATGCACCCACTCAGTCACCTATACAGACAATCAAAAACCCAGTCACTCAACCATAAAACCACTCACGCACCTTCTCACTCACCAATACAGCCACTCATACACCGAACCATACACCCACCATGCAGCACTCACTCACCCACAGACACATCCATTTACCCACTCGGTTACCTATACAGACACTCATATACCCAGTCACTCATCCATACAACCAATCATGCACCCTCTCACTCACCAATACAGCCACTCATGCACTTACCCATACACCCACCATGCAACCACTCACTCACCCACAGACCCATTCATGCACCCACTCGGACACCTATACAGACACACATCTACCCAGTCAGTCATCCATACAACCTCTCATGCACCCTCTCACTCACCAATACAGCCACTCATGCACTTACCATACACCCACCATGCAACCACTCACTCACCCACAGACCCTTTCATGCACCCACTCGGACACCTATACAGACACACATCTACCCAGTCAGTCATCCATACAACCTCTCATGCGCCCTCTCACTCACCAATACAGCCACTCATGCAGTCACCCATTCACCCACCATACAGCCACTTACTCACCCACAGACCCATTAATGCATCCACTCGGTCACCGATCCAGACACTCATATACCCAGTCACTCATCCATACAACCGCTCATGCACCCTCTCACTCACCAATACAGCCACTCATGCACTAACACCATACACTCACCATGCAACCACTCACTCACCCCCAGAACCATTTGTGCACCCACTCGGTCACCGATCCAGACACTCATATACCCAGTCACTCATCCATACAACAACTCATGCACCCTCTCACTCACCAATACAGCCACTAATGCACTTACCCATACACCCACTATGCAGCCACTCATTCACCCACAGACCCATTCATGCACCCACTCGGACACCTATACAGACACACATCTACCCAGTCAGTCATCCATACAACCTCTCATGCACCCTCTCACTCACCAATACAGCCACTCATGCACTTACCCATACACCCACCATGCAACCACTCACTCACCCACAGACCCTTTCATGCACTCACCCCCAGACCCATTCATGCACCCACTCGGTCACCTATACAGACACTCAAATACCCAAACACTCATCCATACAACCACTCATGACCACTCTCACTCAACATTACAGCCACTCATGCACTTACCGATACACCCACCATGCAGCCACTCACTCACCCCCAGACCCATTCATGCACACACTCAGTCACCTATACAGACACTCATATACCCAGTCACTCATCCATACAACCACTCATGCACCCTCTCACTCACCAATACAGCCACTCATGGACTACCCATACTCCCACCATGCAATCACTCACTCACCCACAGACCAATTCATGCACCCACTCAGTCACCTATACAGACACACATATAGCCAGTCAGTCATCCATACAACCACTCATGCACCCTCTCACTCACCAGTACAGCCACTCATGCACTAACCCATACACTCACCATGCAGCCACTTACTCACCCATAGACCCATTAATGCATCTTCTCGGTCACCTACACAGACACACATATACCCAGTCAGTCATCCATACAATCACTCATGCACCCTCTCACTCACCAATACAGCCACTCATGCACTTACCCATACACCCACCATGCAGCCACTCACTAACCCACAGACCCATTCATGCTCCCACTCGGTCACCTATACAGACACTCATATACCCAGTCATTCATCCATACCACCACTCACGCAAGCTCTCACTCACCAATACAGCAACTCAGGCACTTTCCCGTACACCCACCATGCAGCCGCTCACATCCCCCCCAGAACGATTAATGCACCCACTCGGTCACCTATACAGACACTCAAATACCCAGTCACTCATTCATACAACACTCACGCCCCCTCTCACTCACCAATATAGCCACCCATGCACTTACCCATACACCCACCATGCAGCCACTCACACACCCCCAGACCCATTCATGCACCCACTCATTCACCTATACAGAGACTCGTATACCCAGTCACTCATCCATACAACCACTCACGCACCCTCTCACTCACTAATATAGCCACTCATGCACTTACCCATACACCCACCATACAAAAACTTACTCACCCACAGACCCATCCAGGCACCCACTGGGTCACCTATACAGACAATCATATACCCAGTCACTCATCCATACAACCACTCACCAATACAGCAACTCATGCACTTACCATACACCACCATGCAGTCACTCACTCACCCACAGACCCATCCATGCACCCACTCGGTCACCGATCCAGACACTCATATACCTAGTCACTCATCCATACAACCACTCAAGCACCCTCACACTCACCAATAGAGCCACTCATGCACTTACGCATACACCCACCATGCAGCCACTCACTCACCCACAGACCCATTCATGCATCCACTCGGTCACCGATCCAGACACTCATATACTCAGTCACTCATCCATACAACCACTCATGCACCCTCTCACTCACATAAACAGCCACTCATGCACTTACCCATACACTAACCATGCAACCACTCACTCACCCCCAGACACATTTGTGCACCCACTCAGTCACCGATCCAGACACTCATATACCAAGTCACTCATCCATACAACCAATCATGCACCCTCTCACTCACCAATACAGCCACTCATGCAGTCACCCATACACCCACCATGAAGGCAATCACTCACCCACAGACCCATTCATGCACCCACTCGGTCACCGATCCAGACACTCATATACCCAGTCACTCATCCATATAACCACTCATGCACCCTCTCACTCACCAATACAGCAACTCATGCATTTACCCATACACCCACCATGCAGCAAGTCACTCACCCACAGACCCATTCATGCACCCACTCGTTCACCTATACAGACAAACATATACCCAGTCACTCATCCATACAACCGCTCATGCACCCTCTCACTCAACATTACAGCCACTCATGCACTTACCCATACACCCACCATGCAGCCACTCACTCACTCACAGACCCATTCATGCACTCACTTGGTCACCGATCCAGACACTCATATACCCAGTCACTCATCCATAAAACCACTCACGCCCCCTCTCTTTCACCAATATAGCCACCCATGCACTTACCCATGCAGCCCTCACTCACCCCAAGTCCCATTCATGCACCCACTCAGTCACCTATACAGACACTCACATACCCAGACACTCATCCATACAACCACTCACGCACCCTCTCACTCACCAATATAGCCACTCATGTACTTACCCATACACCCACCATGCAAACACTCACTCACCCACAGACCCATCCATGTACCCTCTCGGTCACCTATACAGACACTTATATACCCAGTCACACATCCATACAACCACTCACCAATACAGCCAATCATGCACTTACCCATACACCTACCATGCAGCCACTCACTCACTCACAGACCCATTGATTCATCCACTCAGTCACCGATCCAGAGACTCATATACCCAGTCACTCATCCATACAACCGCTCATGCACCCTCTCACTCACCAATACAGCCACTCATGCACTTACCCATACACTCACCATGCAACAACTCACTCACCCCCAGACCCATTTGTGCACCCACTCGGTCACCGATCCAGAAACTCATATACCCAGTCACTCATCCATACAACAACTCATGCACCCTCTCACTCACCAATACAGCCACTCATGCACTTACCCATACACCCACTATGCAGCCACTCATTCACCCACAGACCCATTCATGCACCCACTCGGACACCTATACAGACACACATCTACCCAGTCAGTCATCCATACAACCTCTCATGCACCCTCTCACTCACCAATACAGCCACTCATGCACTTACCCATACACCCACCATGCAACCACTCACTCACCCACAGACCCTTTCATGCACTCACCCCCAGACCCATTCATGCACCCACTCGGTCACCTATACAGACACTCAAATACCCAAACACTCATCCATACAACCACTCATGACCACTCTCACTCAACATTACAGCCACTCATGCACTTACCAATACACCCACCATGCAGCCACTCACTCACCCCCAGACCCATTCATGCACACACTCAGTCACCTATACAGACACTCATATACCCAGTCACTCATCCATACAACCACTCATGCACCCTCTCACTCACCAATACAGCCACTCATGGACTACCCATACTCCCACCATGCAACCACTCACTCACCCACAGACCAATTCATGCACCCACTCAGTCACCTATACAGACACACATATAGCCAGTCAGTCATCCATACAATCACTCATGCACCCTCTCACTCACCAATACAGCCACTCATGCACTTACCCATACACCCACCATGCAGCCACTCACTAACCCACAGACCCATTCATGCTCCCACTCGGTCACCTATACAGACACTCATATACCCAGTCATTCATCCATACCACCACTCACGCAAGCTCTCACTCACCAATACAGCAACTCAGGCACTTACCCGTACACCCACCATGCAGCCGCTCACATCCCCCCCAGAACGATTAATGCACCCACTCGGTCACCTATACAGACACTCAAATACCCAGTCACTCATTCATACAACACTCACGCCCCCTCTCACTCACCAATATAGCCACCCATGCACTTACCCATACACCCACCATGCAGCCACTCACACACCCCCAGACCCATTCATGCACCCACTCATTCACCTATACAGAGACTCGTATACCCAGTCACTCATCCATACAACCACTCACGCACCCTCTCACTCACTAATATAGCCACTCATGCACTTACCCATACACCCACCATACAAAAACTTTCTCACCCACAGACCCATCCAGGCACCCACTGGGTCACCTATACAGACAATCATATACCCAGTCACTCATCCATACAACCACTCACCAATACAGCAACTCATGCACTTACCATACACCACCATGCAGCCACTCACTCACCCACAGACCCATCCATGCACCCACTCGGTCACCGATCCAGACACTCATATACCTAGTCACTCATCCATACAACCACTCAAGCACCCTCACACTCACCAATAGAGCCACTCATGCACTTACGCATACACCCACCATGCAGCCACTCACTCACCCACAGACCCATTCATGCATCCACTCGGTCACCGATCCAGACACTCATATACTCAGTCATTCATCCATACAACCACTCATGCACCCTCTCACTCACATAAACAGCCACTCATGCACTTACCCATACACTAACCATGCAACCACTCACTCACCCCCAGACACATTTGTGCACCCACTCAGTCACCGATCCAGACACTCATATACCCAGTCACTCATCCATACAACCAATCATGCACCCTCTCACTCACCAATACAGCCACTCATGCAGTCACCCATACACCCACCATGCAGCCAATCACTCACCCACAGACCCATTCATGCACCCACTCGGTCACCGATCCAGACACTCATATACCCAGTCACTCATCCATATAACCACTCATGCATCCTCTCATTCACCAATACAGCAACTCATGCACTTACCCATACACCCACCATGCAGCCAGGCACTCACCCACAGACCCATTCATGCACCCACTCGTTCACCTATACAGACAAACATATACCCAGTCACTCATCCATACAACTGCTCATGCACCCTCTCACTCAACATTACAGCCACTCATGCACTTACCCATACACCCACCATGCAGCCACTCACTCACTCACAGACCCATTCATGCACTCACTTGGTCACCGATCCAGACACTCATATACCCAGTCACTCATCCATAAAACCACTCACGCCCCCTCTCTTTCACCAATATAGCCACCCATGCACTTACCCATACACCCACCATGCAGCCCTCACTCACCCCAAGACCCATTCATGCACCCACTCAGTCACCTATACAGACACTCACATACCCAGACACTCATCCATACAACCACTCACGCACCCTCTCACTCACCAATATAGCCACTCATGTACTTACCCATACACCCACCATGCAAACACTCACTCACCCACAGACCCATCCATGTACCCTCTCGGTCACCTATACAGACACTTATATACCCAGTCACACATCCATACAACCACTCACCAATAGAGCCAATCATGCACTTACCCATACACCTACCATGCAGCCACTCACTCACTCACAGACCCATTGATTCATCCACTCAGTCACCGATCCAGAGACTCATATACCCAGTCACTCATCCATACAACCGCTCATGCACCCTCTCACTCACCAATACAGCCACTCATGCACTTACCCATACACTCACCATGCAACAACTCACTCACCCCCAGACCCATTTGTGCACCCACTCGGTCACCGATCCAGAAACTCATATACCCAGTCACTCATCCATGCAACCCCTCACGCACCCTCTCACTCACCAATACAGCCACTCATGCACTTACCCATACACCCACCATGCAGCCACTCACTCACCCACAGACCCATTCATGCACCCACTCGGTCACCGATCCAGACACTCATATATCCAGTCACTCATCCATACAACCACTCATGCACCCTCTCACTCAGCAATAGAGCTACTCATGCACTTACCCATACACCGATCCATGCAGCCACTCACTCACCCACAGACCCATTCATGCACCCACTCGGTCACCTATATAGACACACATGTACCCAGTCAGTCATCCATACAACCACTCACGCACCCTCTCTCTCACCAATACAGCCACTCATGCACATACCCATACACCCACCATGCAGCCACTCACTCACTACCAGACCAATTCAGGCATCCACACAGTCACCGATCCAGACACTCATATACCCAATCACTCATCCATACAACCACTCATGCACCCTCTCACTCACCATTACAGCCACTAAGGCACTAACCCATACACCCACAATGCAGCCACTCACTCACCCACTGACCCATCCATGCACCCACTTGGTCACGTATACAGACACTCATATACCAAGTCACTCATCCATACAACCACTCATGCACCCTCTCACTCACCAATACAGACACTCATGCACTTACCCACAAACCCACCATGCAACCACTCATTCACCCACTGACCCATTCATGGACCCACTCGGTCACCAATAGAGACACACGTGTACCCAGTCAGTCATCCATACAGCCACTCATGCACCCTCTCACTGACCAATACAGCCACTCATCCACTTACCCATACACTCACCATGCAACCACTCACTCACCCCCAGACCCATTTGTGCAGCCACTCGGTCACCAATCCAGACACTCATATACCCATTCAGTCATACATACAACCACTCACGCACCCTTTCACTCACCAATACAGCCACTCATGCAGTCACCCATACACCCACCATGCAGCCACTCACTCACCCACAGACCCATTCATGCACCCACTCGGTCACCTATATAGACACACATGTACCCAGTCACTCATCCATACAACCACTCACGCACCCTCTCTCTCACCAATACAGCCACTCATGCACATACCCATACACCCACCATGCAGCCACTCACTCACTACCAGACCAATTCAGGCATCCACACAGTCACCGATCCAGACACTCATATACCCAATCACTCATCCATACAACCACTCATGCACCCTCTCACTCACCATTACAGCCACTAAGGCACTAACCCATACACCCACAATGCAGCCACTCACTCACCCACTGACCCATCCATGCACCCACTTGGTCACGTATACAGACACTCATATACCAAGTCACTCATCCATACAACCACTCATGCACCCTCTCACTCACCAATACAGACACTCATGCACTTACCCACAAACCCACCATGCAACCACTCATTCACCCACTGACCCATTCATGGACCCACTCGGTCACCAATAGAGACACACGTGTACCCAGTCAGTCATCCATACAGCCACTCATGCACCCTCTCACTGACCAATACAGCCACTCATCCACTTACCCATACACTCACCATGCAACCACTCACTCACCCCCAGACCCATTTGTGCAGCCACTCGGTCACCAATCCAGACACTCATATACCCATTCAGTCATACATACAACCACTCACGCACCCTTTCACTCACCAATACAGCCACTCATGCAGTCACCCATACACCCACCATGCAGCCACTCACTCACCCACAGACCCATTCATGCACCCACTCGGTCACCTATACAGACACTCATATACCCAGTCACTCATCCATACAACCACTCATGCACCCTCTCACTCACCAATACAGCCACTCATGCACTTACCCATACACCCACCATGCAGCCTCTCACTCACCCACAGACCCATTCATGCACCCACTTGGTCACCTATACAGACACATATATACCCAGTCACTCTTCCATACAACCGCTCATGCACCCTCTCAATCAACATTACAGCCACTCATGCACTTACCCATACAACCACCATGCAGCCACTCACTCACCCATAGACCCAATCATGCACTCACTCGGTACTGATCCAGGCACTCATATACCCAGTCACTCATCCATACATCCACTCGCATCCTCTCACTCACCAATACAGCCACTCATACACTTACCCATACACCCACCATGCGTCCACTCACATCCCCCCAGATCCATTCATGCACCCACTCGGTCACCTATACAGACACTCAAATACCCAGTCATTCATCCATACAAGCACTCACGCCCCCTCTCATACACCAATATAGCCACCCATGCACTTACCCATACACCCACCATGCAGCCACTCACTCACCCCCAGACCCATTCATGCACCCACTCAGTCACCTATACAGACACTCATATACCCAGTCATTCATCCATACAAATACTCACGCACCCTCACACTCACCAGTATAGCCATTCATGCACTTACCCATACACCTACCGTGCAAACACTCAATCACCCACAGATGCATCCATGCACCCACTCGGTCACCTATACAGACACTCATATACCCAGTCACTCATCCATACAACCACTCACCAATACAGCCACTCATGCACTTACCCATACACCGACCATGCAGCCACTCACTTACCCCCAGACCCATTCATGAATCCACTCGGTCACTGATCCAAACACTCATATACCCAGTCACTCATCCATACAACCATTCACGCACCCTCTCACTCACCAATACATCCACTCATGTACTTACCCATACACCCACCATGCAGCCCTCACTCACCCCAAGACCCATTCATGCACCCACTCAGTCACCTATACAGACACTCACATACCCAGACACTCATCCATACAACCACTCACGCACCCTCTCACTCACCAATATAGCCACTCATGTACTTACCCATACACCCACCATGCAAACACTCACTCACCCACAGACCCATCCATGTACCCTCTCGGTCACCTATACAGACATTTATATACCCAGTCACACATCCATACAACCACTCACCAATACAGCCAATCATGCACTTACACATACACCTACCATGCAGCCACTCACTCACCCACAGACCATTTGATTCATCCACTCGGTCACCGATCCAGATACTCATATACCCAGTCACTCATCCATACAACCGCTCATGCACCCTCTCACTCACCAATACAGCCACTCATGCACTTACCCATACACTCACCATGCAACAACTCACTCACCCCCAGACCCATTTGTGCACCCACTCGTTCACCGATCCAGAAACTCATATACCCAGTCACTCATCCATGCAACCCCTCACACACCCTCTCACTCACCAATACAGCCACTCATGCACTTACCCATACACCCACCATGCAGCCACTCACTCACCCACAGACCCATTCATGCACCCACTCGGTCACCGATCCAGACACTCATATATCCAGTCACTCATCCATACAACCACTCATGCACGCCTCACTCAGCAATAGAGCTACTCATGCACTTACCCATACACCGATCCATGCAGCCACTCACCCACCCAGAGACCCATTCATGCACCCACTCGATCACCGATCCAGACACTCATATACCCAGTCACTCATTCATACAACCACTCACACACCCTGTCACTCACCATTACAGCCACTAAGGCACTAACCCATACACCCACCATGCAGCCACTCACTCACCCACTGACCCATCCATGCACCCACTTGGTCACGTATACAGACACTCATATACCAAGTCACTCATCCATACAACCACTCATGCACCCTCTCACTCACCAATACAGCCACTCATGCACTTACCCATAAACCCACCATGCAACCACTCATTCACCCACAGACCCATTCATGGACCCACTCGGTCACCAATAGAGACACACGTGTACCCAGTCAGTCATCCATACAGCCACTCATGCACCCTCTCACTGACCAATACAGCCACTCATCCACTTACCCATGCACTCACCTTGCAACCACACACTCACCCCCAGACCCATTTGTGCAGCCACTCGGTCACCAATCCAGACACTCATATACCCATTCAGTCATACATACAACCACTCACGCACCCTTTCACTCACCAATACAGCCACTCATGCAGTCACCCATACACCCACCATGCAGCCACTCACTCACCCACAGACCCATTCATGCACCCACTCGGTCACCTATACAGACACTCATATACCCAGTCACTCATCCATACAACCACTCATGCACCCTCTCACTCACCAATACAGCCACTCATGCACTTACCCATACACCCACCATGCAGCCTCTCACTCACCCACAGACCCATTCATGCACCCACTTGGTCACCTATACAGACACACATATACCCAGTCACTCTTCCATACAACCGCTCATGCACCCTCTCATACACCGATATAGCCACCCATGCACTTACCCATACACCCACCATGCAGCCACTCACTCACCCATAGACCCAATCATGCACTCACTCGGTACTGATCCAGGCACTCATATACCCAGTCACTCATCCATACATCCACTCGCATCCTCTCACTCACCAATACAGCCACTCATGCACTTACCCATACACCCACCATGCGTCCACTCACATCCCCCCAGATCCATTCATGCACCCACTCGGTCACCTATACAGACACTCAAATACCCAGTCACTCATCCATACAAGCACTCACGCCCCCTCTCATACACCAATATAGCCACCCATGCACTTACCCATACACCCACCATGCAGCCACTCACTCACCCCCAGACCCATTCATGCACCCACTCAGTCACCTATACAGACACTCATATACCCAATCATTCATCCATACAAATACTCACACACCCTCACACTCACCAGTATAGCCATTCATGCACTTACTGTAGGAGGCTGGACTGGCTTGTAGTGAGTACCAAGGGGTACTTGCACCTTGCACCAGGCCCAGTTATCCCTTATTAGTGTATAGGGTGTCTAGCAGCTTAGGCTGATAGATAATGGTAGCTTAGCAAAGCAGCTCAGGCTGAACTAGGAGACGTGTGAAGCTACTACAGTACCACTTAGTGTCATATGCACAATATCATAAGAAAACACAATACACAGTTATACTAAAAATAAAGGTACTTTATTTTTATGACAATATGCCAAAGTATCTTAGAGTGTACCCTCAGTGAGAGGATAGGAAATATACACAAGATATATATACACAATAGCAAAAATATGCAGTATAGTCTTAGAAAACAGTGCAAACAATGTATAGTTACAATAGGATGCAATGGGGAAACATAGGGATAGGGGCAACACAAACCATATACTCCAGAAGTGGAATGCGAACCACGTATGGACCCCAAACCTATGTGACCTTGTAGAGGGTCGCTGGGACTATTAGAAAATAGTGAGAGTTAGCAAAATAACCCACCCCAAGACCCTGAAAAGTGAGTGCAAAGTGCACCAAAGTTCCCCTAAGGACAAAATAGTCATGTTAGAGGGAGAATGCAAGGAAAACACAAATCAGCAATGCAACAACGATGGATTCCTGACTGAGGGTACCTGTGGAACAAGGGGACCAAGTCCAAAAGTCACAAGCAACTCGGAGATGGGCAGATGCCCAAGAAATGCCAGCGGTTGGTGCAAAGAAGCTCTTACTAGGCTGAAGAACTGTGAATACTGCAGGAACGACAAGGGCTGGAGACTTCCCCTTTGGAGGATGGATCCACCACGCCTTGGCGAGTCGTGCAGAAGTGTTTTCCCGCCGGATGGACGCCAACAAGCCTTGCTACACGCAAATCGTGCGTTTGGCGTTTTTGGACGCTGCTGGGGCCCAGGAGGGACCAGAAGGTCGCAAATTGGACCTGCCGAGAGAGGGGACGTCGAGCAAGACAAAGAGCCCTCACTGAAGCAGGTAGCACCCGGAGAAGTGCCAGAAACAGGCACTACGAGGATGCGTGAAATGGTGCTCGCCGAAGTTGCACAAAGGAGTCCCACGTCGCCGGAGACCAACTTAGAAAGTCGTGCAATGCAGGTTAGAGTGCCGTGGACCCAGGCTTGGCTGTGCACGAAGGATTTCCGCCGGAAGTGCACAGGGGCCGGAGTAGCTTGCAAAGTTGCGGTTCCCAGCAATGCAGCCCAGCGAGGTGAGGCAAGGACTTACCTCCACCAAACTTGGGCTGAAGAGTCACTGGACTGTGGGGGTCACTTGGACGGTGTCGCTGGATTCGAGGGACCTCGCTCGTCGTGCTGAGAGGAGACCCAAGGGACCGGAGATGCAGCTTTTTGGTGCCTGCGGTTGCAGGGGGAAGATTCCGTCGACCCACGGGAGATTTCTTCAGAGCTTCTGGTGCAGAGAGGAGGCAGACTACCCCCACAGCATGCACAAGCAGGAAAACAGTCGAGAAGGCGGCAGGATCAGCGTTACAGAGTTGCAGTAGTCGTCTTTGCTACTATGTTGCAGGTTTGCAGGCTTCCAGCGCGGTCAGCGGTCGATTCCTTATCAGAAGGTGAAGAGGGAGATGCAGAGGAACTCGGCTGAGCTCATGCATTCGTTATCTAAAGTTTCCCCAGAGACAGAGACCCTAAATAGCCAGAAAAGAGGGTTTGGCTACCTAGGAGAGAGGAAAGGCTACTAACACCTGAAGGAGCCTATCAGCAGGAGTCTCTGACGTCACCTGGTGGCACTGGCCACTCAGAGCAGTCCAGTGTGCCAGCAGCACCTCTGTTTCCAAGATGGCAGAGGTCTGGAGCACACTGGAGGAGCTCTGGACACCTCCCAGGGGAGGTGCAGGTCAGGGGAGTGGTCACTCCCCTTTCCTTTGTCCAGTTTCGCGCCAGAGCAGGGGCTAAGGGGTCCCTGAACCGGTGTAGACTGGCTTATGCAGAATTGGGCACACCTGTGCCCAACAAAGCATTTCCAGAGGCTGGGGGAGGCTACTCCTCCCCTGCCTTCACACCATTTTCCAAAGGGAGAGGGTGTCACACCCTCTCTCAGAGGAAGTTCTTTGTTCTGCCATCCTGGGCCAGGCCTGGCTGGACCCCAGGAGGGCAGCTGCCTGTCTGAGGGGTTGGCAGCAGCAGCAGTGAAACCCCAGGAAGGGCAGTCTGGAAGTACCAGGGTCTGTGCTACAGACCACTGGGATCATGGAATTGTACCAACAATGCCAGGATGGCATAGAGGGGGCAATTCCATGATCATAGACATGTTACATGGCCATATTCGGAGTTACCATGGTGAAGCTACATATAGGTAGTGACCTATATGTAGTGCACGCGTGTAATGGTGTCCCCGCACTCACAAAGTTCAGTGAATTGGCTCTGAACAATGTGGGGGCACCTTGGCTAGTGCCAGGGTGCCCTCACACTAAGTAACTTTGCACCTAACCTTTACCAGGTAAAGGTTAGACATATAGGTGACTTATAAGTTACTTAAGTGCAGTGTAAAATGGCTGTGAAATAACGTGGATGTTATTTCACTCAGGCTGCTGTGGCAGGCCTGTGTAAGAATTGTCAGAGCTCCCTATGGGTGGCAAAAGAAATGCTGCAGCCGATAGGGATCTCCTGGAACCCCAATACCCTGGGTACCTCAGTACCATATACTAGGGAATTATAAGGGTGTTCCAGTAAGCCAATGTAAATTGGTTAAAATGGTCACTAGCCTGTCAGTGACAATTTGAAAGTAATGAGAGAGCATAACCACTGAGGTTCTGGTTAGCAGAGCCTCAGTGAGACAGTTAGGCACCACACAGGGAACATATACATGCACAACTATGAGCACTGGGGCCCTGTGTGACAGGGTCCCAGTGACACATACATATAGGCCACAAACCTATGAGCACTGGGGTCCTGACCAGCAGGATCCCAGTGACACATAACAACCATACTGAAAACATGGTGTTTTCACTATGAGCACTGAGGCCTGGCTATCAGGATCCCAGTGAGACAGTGAAAACAGTGACAAACACCCTGACATACACTCACAACAGGCCAAAAGTGGGGGTAAAAGGCTAGAAAGAGGCTACCTTCTCACACTTACCCATACACCCACCCCGTGCAAACACTCAATCACCCACAGACGCATCCATGCACCCACTCGGTCACCTATACAGACATTCATATACCCAGTCACTCATCCATACAACCACTCACCAATACAGCCACTCATGCACTTACCCATACACCGACCATGCAGCCACTCACTTCCCCCCAGACCCATTCATGAATCCACTCGGTCACCGATCCAAACACTCATATACCCAGTCACTCATCCATACAACCATTCACGCACCCTCTCACTCACCAATACATCCACTCATGTACTTACCCATACACCCACCATGCAGCCACTCACTCACTCCCAGACCCATTCATGCTCTCACCCCCAGACCCATTCATGCACACACTCGGTCACCTATACAGACACTCAAATATCCAGTCATTCATCCATAAAACCACTCATGTACACTCTCACTCAACATTACAGCCACTAATGCACTTACCCATACACCCACCATGCAGCCACTCACACACCCACAGACCCATTCATGCACCCACTCGGTCACCTATACAGACACCCATATACCCAGTCACTCATCCATACAACCGCTCATCCACCCTCTCACTCACCAATACAGCCACTCATGCACTTACCCATACACTCACCATGCAACAACTCACTTACCCATAGACCCAATCATGCACTCACTCGGTACTGATCTAGGCACTCATATACCCAGTCACTCATCCATATATCCACTCACGCATCCTCTCACTCACCAATATAGCCACTCATGCACTTACCCATACACCCACCATGCGTCTACTCACATCCCCCCAGATCCATTCATGCACCCACTCGGTCACCTATACAGACACTCAAATACCCAGTCATTCATCCATACAAGCACTCACGCCCCCTCTCATACACCAATATAGCCACCCATGCACTTACCCATACACCCACCATGCAGCCACTCACTCACCCCCAGACCCATTCATGCACCCACTCAGTCACCTATACAGACACTCATATACCCAGTCATTCATCCATACAAATACTCACGCACCCTCACACTCACCAGTATAGCCATTCATGCACTTACCCATACACCCACCGTGCAAACACTCAATCACCCACAGACGCATCCATGCACCCACTCGGTCACCTATACAGACACTCATATACACAGTCACTCATCCATACAACCACTCACCAATACAGCAACTCATGCACTTACACATACACCTACCATGCAGCCACTCACTTACCCCCAGACCCATTCATGAATCCACTCGGTCACCGATCCAAACACTCATATACCCAGTCACTCATCCATACAACCATTCACGCACCCTCTCACTCACCAATACATCCACTCATGTACTTACCCATACACCCACCATGCAGCCACTCACTCACCCCCAGACCCATTCATGCTCTCACCCCCAGACCCATTCATGCACCCACTCGGTCACCTATACAGACACTCAAATATCCAGTCATTCATCCATAAAACCACTCATGTACACTCTCACTCAACATTACAGCCACTAATGCACTTACCCATACACCCACCATGCAGCCACTCACACACCCACAGACCCATTCATGCACCCACTCGGTCATCTATACAGACACCCATATACCCAGTCACTCATCCATACAATCACTCATCCACCCTCTCACTCACCAATACAGCCACTCATGCACTTACCCATACACTCACCATGCAACAACTCACTTACCCCCACACCCATTTTTGCACCCACTCGGTCACCGATCCAGACACTCATATACCCAGTCAGTCATCCATACATCCACTCACGCACCCTCTCACTCACCAATACAGCCACTCATGCACTTACCCATACACCGACCATGCAGCCACTCACTCACCAACAACCCATTCATGCACCCACTCGGTCACCTATATAGACACACATATACCCAGTCAGTCATCCATACAACCACTCATGCACCCTCTCTCTCACCAATACAGCCACTCAGGCACATACCCATACACTCACCATGCAGCCACTCACTCACTCCCAGACCAATTCAGGCATCCAATCAGTCACCGATCCAGACACTCATATACCCAATCACTCATCCATATAACCACTCATGCACCCTCTCACTCACCATTACAGCCACTAAGGCACTAACCCATACACCCACCATGCAGCCACTCACTCACCCACTGACCCATCCATGCACCCACTCGGTCACCTATACAGACACTCATATCCCCAGTCACTCATCCATACAACCACTCATGCACCCTCTCACTCACCAATACAGCCACTCATGCACTTACACATAAACCCAAAAATGCAACCGCTCACTCACCAACAGACCCATTCATGGACCCACTTGGTTACCAATACAGACACACGTGTACCCAGTCAGTCATCCATACAACTGCTCATGCACCCTCTCACTCACCAATATAGCCACTCATGCACTTACCCATACACTCACCATGCAACCACTCACTCACCCCCAGACCCATTTGTGTACCCACTCGGTCACCGATCCAGACACTCATATACCGAGTCAGTCATCCATACAACCACTCATGCACCCTTTCACTCACCAATACAGCCACTCACGCAGTCACCAATACACCCACCATGCAGCCACTCACTCACCCACAGACCCATTCATACACCCACTTGGTCAACGATCAAGACACTCATATACCCAGTCTCTCATCCATACAACCACTCATGCACCCTCTCACTCACCAATACAGCCACTCATGCACTTACCCATACATTCACCATGCAACAACTCACTCACCCCCACACCCATTTGTGCACCCAGTCGGTCACCGATCCAGAAACTCATATACCCAGTCACACATCCATGCAACCACTCACACACCCTCTCACTCACCAATACAGCCGCTCATGCACTTACCCATACACCCACCATGCAGCCACTCACTCACCAACAGACCCATTCATGCACCCACTCGGTCACCGATCCAGACACTCATATATCCAGTCACTCATCCATACAACCACTCATGCACCCTCTCACTCAGCAATAGAGCTACTCATGCACTTACCCATACACCGACCATGCAGCCACTCACTCACCCACAGACCCCTTCATGCACCCACTCGGTCACCTATATAGACACACATGTACCCAGTCAGTCATCCATACAACCACTCACGCACCCTCTCTCTCACCAATACAGCCACTCATGCACATACCCATAGATCCATCATGCAGCCACTCACTCACCCCCAGACCAATTCAGGCATTCCCCAGACCCAGTTATGCACCCACTCGGTCACCTATACAGACACATATATACCCAGTCACTCATCAATTCAACCGCTCATGCACCCTCTCACTCACCAATACAGCCACTCATGCACTTACCCATACACCCACCATGCAGCCACTCACATCCCCCATAGACCCATTCATGCATCCACTCGGTCACCTATACAGACACACATACCCAGTCACTCATACATACAACCGCTCATGCACCCTCTCACTCAACATTACAGCTACTCATGCACTTACCCATACACCCACCATGCAGCCACTCACCCACCCAGAGACCCATTCATGCACCCACTCGGTCACCGATCCAGACACTCATATACCCAGTCACTCATTCATACAACCACTGACACACCCTGTCACTCACCATTACAGCCACTAAGGCACTAACCCATACACCCACCATGCAGCCACCTAATCACCCACTTACCCATCCATGCACCCACTCGGTCAACTATACAGACACTCATATACCAGTCACTCATCCATACAACCACTCATGCACCCTTTCTCTCACCAACACAGCCACTCATTCACTTACCCATAAACCCACCATGCAACCACTCACTCACCCACAGACCCATTCATGGACCCACTCGGTCACCAATACAGACACACGTGTACCCAGTCAGTCATCCATACAACCACTCATGCACCCTCACACTCACCAATATAGCCACTCATGCACTTACCCATACACCCACCATGCAGCCACTCACTCACCCACTGACCCATTCATGCATCCACTCGGTCACAGATCCAGACTCTCATATACGCAGTCACTCATCCATACAACCACTCATGCACCCTCTCTTTCACCAATATAGCCACCCATGCACTTACCCATACACCCACCATGCAGCCCTCACTCACCCCAAGACCCATTCATGCACCCACTCAGTCACCTGTACAGACACTCACATACCCAGACACTCATCCATACAACCACTCACGCACCCTCTCACTCACCAATATAGCCACTCATGTACTTACCCATACACCCACCTTGCAAACACTCACTCACCCACAGACCCATCCATGCACCCTCTCGGTCACTAATAAAGACACTCATATACCCAGTCACACATCCATACAACCACTCACCAATACAGCCAATCATGCACTTACCCATACACCTACCATGCAGCCACTCACTCACCCACAGACCCATTCATTCATCCACTCGGTCACCGATCCAGATACTCATATACCCAGTCACTCATCCATACAACCGCTCACGCACCCTATCACTCACCAATACAGCCACTCATGCACTTACCCATACACTCACCATGCAACAACTCACTCACCCCCACGCCCATTTGTGCACCCACTCGGTCACCGATCCAGAAACTCATATACCCAGTCACTCATCCATGCAACCACTCACGCACCCTCTCACTCACCAATACAGCCACTCATGCACTTACCCATACACCCACCATGCAGCCACTCACTCACCCACAGACCCTTTCATGCACTCACCCACAGACCCATTCATGCACCCACTCAGTCACCGATCCAGACACTCATATATCCATTCACTCATCCATACAACCACTCATGCACCCTCTCACTCAGCAATAGAGCTACTCATGCACTTACCCATACACCGACCATGCAGCCACTCACTCACCCACAGACCCCTTCATGCACCCACTCGGTCACCTATATAGACACTCATATATCCAGTCACTCATCCATACAACCACTCACGCACCCTCTCTCTCACCAATACAGCCACTCATGCACATACCCATACATCCACCATGCAGCCACTCACTCAACCCCAGACCAATTCAGGCATTCCCCAGACCCAGTTATGCACCCACTCGGTCACCTATACAGACACATATATACCCAGTCACTCATCCATACAGCCGCTCATGCACCCTCTCACTCACCAATACAGCTACTCATGCACTTACCCATACACCCACCATGCAGCCACTCACCCACCCAGAGACCCATTCATGCATCCACTCGGTCACCTATACAGACACACATACCCAGTCACTCATAAATACAACCGCTCATGCACCCTCTCACTCAACATTACAGCTACTCATGCACTTACCCATACACCCACCATGCAGCCACTCACCCACCCAGAGACCCATTCATGCACCCACTCGGTCACCGATCCAGACACTCATATACCCAGTCACTCATTCATACAACCACTCACACACCCTGTCACTCACCATTACAGCCACTAAGGCACTAACCCATACACCCACCATGCAGCCACTCAATCACCCACTTACCCATCCATGCACCCACTCGGTCACCTATACAGACACTCATATACCAGTCACTCATCCATACAACCACTCATGCACCCTTTCTCTCACCAATACAGCCACTCATTCACTTACCCATAAACCCACCATGCAACCACTCACTCACCCACAGACCCATTCATGGACCCACTCGGTCACCAATACAGACACACGTGTACCCAGTCAGTCATCCATACAACCACTCATGCACCCTCACACTCACCAATATAGCCACTCATGCACTTACCCATACACCCACCATGCAGCCACTCACTCACCCACTGACCCATTCATGCATCCACTCGGTCACAGATCCAGACTCTCATATATGCAGTCATTCATCCATACAACCACTCATGCACCCTCTCACTCACCAATATAGCCACTCATGCACTTACCCATACACTCACCATGCAGTCACTCACTCACCCACAGACCCATTCATGCATCCACTTGGTCACCTATACAGACACACATATCCAGTCACTCATACATACAACCGCTCATGCACCCTCTCTCTCAACATTACAGCTACTCATGCACTTACCCATACACCCACCATGCAGCCACTCACCCACCCAGAGACCCATTCATGCACCCACTCGGTCACCGATCCAGACACTCATATACCAGTCACTCATCCATACGTCCACTCACGCACCCTCTCACTCACCAATACAGCCACTCATGCACTTACCCATACACCCACCATGCAGCCACTCACTCACCCACAGACCCATTCATGCACCCACTTGGACACCTATACAGACACACATATATCCAGTCACTCATCCATACAACCGCTCATGCACCCTCTCTCTGAACATTACGGCCACTCATGCACATACCCATACACCCACCATGCAGCCACTCACTCACCCATTGTCCCATTCATGCACTCACTTGGTACCGATCCAGACACTCATATACCAGTCACTCATCCATACGTCCACTCACGCACCCTCTCACTCACCAATACAGCCACTCATGCACTTACCCATACACCCACCATGCAGCCACTCACTCACCCCAGACCCATTCATGCACCCACTCAGTCACCTATACAGACATTCATTTACCCAGTCACTCATCCATACAACCGCTCATCCACCCTCTCACTCACCAATACAGCCACTCATGCACTTACCCATACGCTCACCATGCAACAACTCACTTACCCCCAGACCCATTTGTGCACCCACTCGGTCACCGATCCAGACACTCATATACCCAGTCAGTCATACATACAACCGCTCACGCACCCTCTCACTCACCAATACAGCCACTCATGCACTTACCCATACACCCACCATGCAGCCACTCACTCACCCACAGACCCATTCATGCACCCACTTGGTCACCTATACAGACACACATATATCCAGTCACTTATCCATACAACCGCTCATGCACCCTCTCTCCGAACATTACGGCCACTCATGCACTTACCCATACACCCACATGCAGCCACTCACTCACCCATTGTCCCATTCATGCACTCACTTGGTACCGATCCAGACACTCATATACCAGTCACTCATCCATACGTCCACTCACGCACCCTCTCACTCACCAATACAGCCGCTCATGCACTTACCCATACACCCACCATGCAGCTACTCACTCATCCCAGACCCATTCATGCACCCACTCAGTCACCTATACAGACATTCATATACCCAGTCACTCATCCAGTCACTCATCCATACAAATACTCACGCACCCTCTCACTCACCAATATAGCCACTCTTGCACTTACCCATACACCCACCGTGCAAACACTCACTCACCCAAAGACCCATCTTTGCACCCACTCGGTAACCAATCCAAACACTCATACACCCAGTCACTCATCCATACAACCACTCACACACCATCTCACTCACGAATACAGGCACTCATGCACTTAGCCATACACCCACCATGCAGCCACTCACATCCCCCATAGACCCATTCATGCATCCACTTGGTCACCTATACAGACACACATATACCCAGTCACTCATACATACAACCGCTCATGCACCCTCTCACTCAACATTACAGCCACTCATGCACTTACCCATACACCCACCATGCAGCCACTCACTCACCCACAGACCCATTCATGCACCCATTCGGTCACCGATCCAGACACTCATATACCCAGTCACTCATCCATACAACCACTCACGCGCTCTCTCACTCACCAATACAGCCATTCATGCACTTACCCATACACCCACCACGCAGCCACTCACCCACATACCCATTCATGCACCCACTCGGTCACCTATATAGACACTCATATATCCAGTCACTCATCCATACAACCACTCACGCACCCTCTCTCTCACCAATACAGCCACTCATGCACATACCCATACATCCACCATGCAGCCACTCACTCAACCCCAGACCAATTCAGGCATTCCCCAGACCCAGTTATGCACCCACTCGGTCACCTATACAGACACATATATACCCAGTCACTCATCCATACAGCCGCTCATGCACCCTCTCACTCACCAATACAGCTACTCATGCACTTACCCATACACCCACCATGCAGCCACTCACCCACCCAGAGACCCATTCATGCATCCACTCGGTCACCTATACAGACACACATACCCAGTCACTCATAAATACAACCGCTCATGCACCCTCTCACTCAACATTACAGCTACTCATGCACTTACCCATACACCCACCATGCAGCCACTCACCCACCCAGAGACCCATTCATGCACCCACTCGGTCACCGATCCAGACACTCATATACCCAGTCACTCATTCATACAACCACTCACACACCCTGTCACTCACCATTACAGCCACTAAGGCACTAACCCATACACCCACCATGCAGCCACTCAATCACCCACTTACCCATCCATGCACCCACTCGGTCACCTATACAGACACTCATATACCAGTCACTCATCCATACAACCACTCATGCACCCTTTCTCTCACCAATACAGCCACTCATTCACTTACCCATAAACCCACCATGCAACCACTCACTCACCCACAGACCCATTCATGGACCCACTCGGTCACCAATACAGACACACGTGTACCCAGTCAGTCATCCATACAACCACTCATGCACCCTCACACTCACCAATATAGCCACTCATGCACTTACCCATACACCCACCATGCAGCCACTCACTCACCCACTGACCCATTCATGCATCCACTCGGTCACAGATCCAGACTCTCATATATGCAGTCACTCATCCATACAACCACTCATGCACCCTCTCACTCACCAATATAGCCACTCATGCACTTACCCATACACTCACCATGCAGTCACTCACTCACCCACAGACCCATTCATGCATCCACTTGGTCACCTATACAGACACACATATCCAGTCACTCATACATACAACCGCTCATGCACCCTCTCTCTCAACATTACAGCTACTCATGCACTTACCCATACACCCACCATGCAGCCACTCACCCACCCAGAGACCCATTCATGCACCCACTCGGTCACCGATCCAGACACTCATATACCAGTCACTCATCCATACGTCCACTCACGCACCCTCTCACTCACCAATACAGCCACTCATGCACTTACCCATACACCCACCATGCAGCCACTCACTCACCCACAGACCCATTCATGCACCCACTTGGACTCCTATACAGACACACATATATCCAGTCACTCATCCATACAACCGCTCATGCACCCTCTCTCTGAACATTACGGCCACTCATGCACATACCCATACACCCACCATGCAGCCACTCACTCACCCATTGTCCCATTCATGCACTCACTTGGTACCGATCCAGACACTCATATACCAGTCACTCATCCATACGTCCACTCACGCACCCTCTCACTCACCAATACAGCCACTCATGCACTTACCCATACACCCACCATGCAGCCACTCACTCACCCCAGACCCATTCATGCACCCACTCAGTCACCTATACAGACATTCATTTACCCAGTCACTCATCCATACAACCGCTCATCCACCCTCTCACTCACCAATACAGCCACTCATGCACTTACCCATACGCTCACCATGCAACAACTCACTTACCCCCAGACCCATTTGTGCACCCACTCGGTCACCGATCCAGACACTCATATACCCAGTCAGTCATACATACAACCGCTCACGCACCCTCTCACTCACCAATACAGCCACTCATGCACTTACCCATACACCCACCATGCAGCCACTCACTCACCCACAGACCCATTCATGCACCCACTTGGTCACCTATACAGACACACATATATCCAGTCACTCATCCATACAACCGCTCATGCACCCTCTCTCCGAACATTACGGCCACTCATGCACTTACCCATACACCCACATGCAGCCACTCACTCACCCATTGTCCCATTCATGCACTCACTTGGTACCGATCCAGACACTCATATACCAGTCACTCATCCATACATCCACTCACGCACCCTCTCACTCACCAATACAGCCGCTCATGCACTTACCCATACACCCACCATGCAGCTACTCACTCATCCCAGACCCATTCATGCACCCACTCAGTCACCTATACAGACATTCATATACCCAGTCACTCATCCAGTCACTCATCCATACAAATACTCACGCACCCTCTCACTCACCAATATAGCCACTCTTGCACTTACCCATACACCCACCGTGCAAACACTCACTCACCCAAAGACCCATCTTTGCACCCACTCGGTAACCAATCCAAACACTCATACACCCAGTCACTCATCCATACAACCACTCACACACCATCTCACTCACGAATACAGGCACTCATGCACTTAGCCATACACCCACCATGCAGCCACTCACATCCCCCATAGACCCATTCATGCATCCACTTGGTCACCTATACAGACACACATATACCCAGTCACTCATACATACAACCGCTCATGCACCCTCTCACTCAACATTACAGCCACTCATGCACTTACCCATACACCCACCATGCAGCCACTCACTCACCCACAGACCCATTCATGCACCCATTCGGTCACCGATCCAGACACTCATATACCCAGTCACTCATCCATACAACCACTCACGCGCTCTCTCACTCACCAATACAGCCATTCATGCACTTACCCATACACCCACCACGCAGCCACTCACTCACCCACATACCCATTCATGCACCCACTGGTCACCTATACAGACACACATATACCCAGTCACTCATACATACAAAAGCTCATGCACCTTCTCACTCAACATTACAGCCACTCATACACTTACCCATACACCCACCATGCAGCCACTCACTCACCGACAGACCCATTCATGCACTCACTCGGTCACCGATCCAGACACTCATATACCCAGTCACTCATCCATACAACTACTCATGCACCCTCTCACTCACCAATACAGCCACTCATGCACTTACCCATACACCCACCATGCAGCCACTCACACCCCCCCAGACCCATTCATGCACCCACTCTGTCACCTATACAGACAATCAAATACCCATTCACTCATCCATACAACCACTCACGCCCCCTCTCACTCAACAATATAGCCACCCATGCACTTACCCATACACCCACCATGCAGCCACTCACTCACCCACAGACCCATTCATGCACCCACTCAGTCACCTATACAGACACTCATATACCCAGTCACTCATCCATACAGCCACTCACGCACCCTCTCACTCACCAATATAGCCACTCATGCACTTACCCATACACCCACCATGCAAACACTCAGTCACCCACAGACCCATCCATGCACCCACTCGGTCACCTATACTCAAACTCATATACCCAGTCACTCATCCATACAACCACTCACCAATACAGCCACTCATGCACTTACCCATTCACCTACCATGCAGCCACTCACTCACCCCCAGACCCATTCATGCCCTCACCCCCAGACCCATTCATGCACCCACTCGGTCACCTATACAGACACTCAAATACCCAGTCACTCATCCATAAAACCACTCATGCACACTCTCACTCAACATTACAGCCATTCATGCACTTACCCATACACAAATACACCTACCATGCAGCCACTCACTCACCCACAGACCCATCCATGCACCCACTTGGTCACCTATACAGACACTCATATACAAAGTCACTCATCCATACAACACTCATGTACCCTCTCACTCACCAATACAGCCACTCATGCAATTACCCATACACCCACCATGCAACCACTCACTCACCCACAGACCCATTCATGCACCCACTCGATCACTTGTACAGACACACATATACCCAGTCACTCATCCATACAACCACTCACGCACCCTCTCACTCACCAATACAGCCACTCATGCAGTTACCCATACACCCACCATGCAGCCACTGACTCACCCACAGACCCATTCATGCACCCACTCGGTCACCGATCTAGACACTCATATACCCAGTCACTCATCCATACAACCACTCATGCGCCCTCTCACTCACCAATACAGCCACTCATCCACTTACCCATACACCGAACATGCAGCCACTCACTCACCCACAGACCCATTCATGCACCCACTCACTCACCTATATAGACACACATGTACCCAGTCAGTCATCCATACAATCACTCACGCACCCTCTCTCTCACCAATAAAGCCACTCATGCACATACCCATACTCCCACCATGCAGCCACTCACTCACCCCCAGACCAATTCAGGCATCCCCCAGACCCAGTTATGCACCCACTCGGTCACCTATACAGACACATGTATACCCAGTCACTCATCCATACAACCGCTCATGCACCCTCTCACTCACCAATACAGCCACTCATGCACTTACCCATACACCCACCATGCAGCCACTCACATCCCCCATAGACCCATTCATGCATCCACTCGGTCACCTATACAGACACACATACCCAGTCACTCATACATACAACCGCTCATGCACCCTCTCACTCAACATTACAGCTACTCATGCACTTACCCATACACCCACCATGCAGCCACTCACCCACCCAGAGACCCATTCATGCACCCACTCGGTCACCGATCCAGACACTCATATACCCAGTCACTCATTCATACAACCACTCACACACCCTGTCACTCACCATTACAGCCACTAAGGCACTAACCCATACACCCACCATGCAGCCACTCAATCACCCACTGACCCATCCATGCACCCACTCGGTCACCTATACAGACACTCATATACCAGTCACTCATCCATATAACCACTCATGCACCCTTTCTCTCACCAATACAGCCACTCATGCACGTACCATAAACCCACCATGCAACCACTCACTCACCCACAGACCCATTCATGGTCCCACTCGGTCACCAATACAGACACACGTGTACCCAGTCAGTCATCCATACAACCACTCATGCACCCTCACACTCACCAATATAGCCACTCATGCACTTACCCATACACCCACCATGCAGCCACTCACTCACCCACTGACCCATTCATGCATCCACTCGGTCACCGATCCAGACTCTCATATACCAGTCACTCATCCATACGTCCACTCACGTAGCCTCTAACTCACCAATACAGCCACTCATGCACTTACCCATACACCCACTATTCAGCCACTCATTCACCCACAGACCCATTCATGCACCCACTTGGTCACCTATACAGACACACATATATCCAGTCACTCATCCATACAACCGCTCATTCACCATCTCTCTGAACATTACGGCCACTCATGCACTTACCCATACACCCACCATGCAGCCACTCACTCACCCATAGATCCATTCATGCACTCACTTGGTACCGATCCAGACACTCATATACCAGTCACTCATCCATACGTCCACTCACGTACCCTCTAACTCACCAATACAGCCACTCATGCACTTACCCATACACCCACCATTCAGCCACTCACTCACCCACAGACCCATTCATGCACCCACTTGGTCACCTATACAGACACACATATATCCAGTCACTCATCCATACAACCGCTCATGCACCATCTCTCTGAGCATTACGGCCACTCATGCACTTACCCATACACCCACAATGCAGCCACTCACTCACCCATTGTCCCATTCATGCACTCACTTGGTACCGATCCAGACACTCATATACCAGTCACTCATCCATACGTCCACTCACCACCCTCTCACTCACCAATACAGCCACTCATGCACTTACCCATACACCCACCATGCAGCCACTCACTCATCCCCAGACCCATTCATGCACCCACTCAGTCACCTATACAGACATTCATATACCCAGTCACTCATCCAGTCACTCATCCATACAAATACTCACGCACCCTCTCACTCACCAATATAGCCACTCATGCACTTACCTATACACCCACCGTGCAAACACTCACTCACCCACAGACCCATCCATGCACCCACTCGGTCACCTATGCAGACACTCATATACCCAGTCACTCATCCATACAACCACTCACCAATACAGCCACTCATGCACTTACCCATACACCTACCATGCAGCCACTCACTCACTCCCAGACCCATTCATGAATCCACTTGGTCACCGATCCAAACACTCATATACCCAGTCACTCATCCATACAACACTCACACACCATCTCACTCACGAATACAGGCACTCATGCACTTAGCCATACACCCACCATGCAGCCACTCACATCCCCCATAGACACATTCATGCATCCACTTGGTCACCTATACAGACACACATATACCCAGTCACTCATACATACAACCGCTCATGCACCCTCTCTCTCAACATTACAGCCACTCATGCACTTACCCATACACCCACCATGCAGCCACTCACTCACCCACAGACCCATTCATGCACCCATTCGGTCACCGATCCAGACACTCATATACCCAGTCACTCATCCTTACAACCACTCATGCGCTCTCTCACTCACCAATACAGCCATTCATGCACTTACCCTACACCCACCACGCAGCCACTCACTCACCCACATACCCATTCATGCACCCTCTGGTCACCTATACAGACACTCATATACCAGTCACTCATCCATATAACCACTCATGCACCCTTTCTCTCACCAATACAGCCACTCATGCACTTACCCATACACCCACCATGCAACCACTCACTCACCCACAGACCCATTCATGCACCCACTCGGTCACCTATACAGACACTCATATACCCAGTCACTCATTCATACAACCACTCACACACCCTGTCACTCACCATTACAGCCACTAAGGCACTAACCCATACACCCACCATGCAGCCACTCAATCACCCACTGACCCATCCATGCACCCACTCGGTCACCTATACAGACACTCATATACCAGTCACTCATCCATACAACCTCTCATGCACCCTTTCTCTCACCAATACAGCCACTCATGCACATACCCATAAAACCACCATGCAACCACTCACTCACCCACAGACCCATTAATGGAGCCACTCGGTCACCAATACAGACACACGTGTACCCAGTCAGTCATCCATACAACCACTCATGCACCCTCACACTCACCAATATAGCCACTCATACACTTACCCATACACCCACCATGCAGCCACTCACTCACCCACTGACCCATTCATCCATCCACTCGGTCACCAATCCAGACTCTCATATACCCAGTCACTCATCTATACAACCACTCATGCACCCTCTCACTCACCAATATAGCCACTCATGCACTTACCCATACACTCACCATGCAACCACTCACTCACCCACAGACCCATTCATGCACCCACTTGGTCACCTATACAGACACACATATATCCAGTCACTCATCCATACAACCGCTCATGCACCCTCTCTCTGAACATTACGGCCACTCATGCACTTACCCATACACCCACCATGCAGCCACTCACTCACCCATAGACTCATTCATGCACTCACTTGGTACCGATCCAGACACTCATATACCAGTCACTCATCCATACGTCCACTCACGCACCCTCTCACTCACCAATACAGCCACTCATGCACTTACCCATACACCCACCATGCAGCAACTCACTCACCCACAGACCCATTCATGCACCCACTTAGTCACCTATACAGACACACATATATCCAGTCACTCATCCATTCAACCGCTCATGCACCCTCTCTCTGAACATTACGGCCACTCATGCACTTACCCATACACCCACCATGCAGCCACTCACTCACCCATTGTCCCATTCATGCACTCACTTGGTACCGATCCAGACACTCTTATACCAGTCACTCATCCATACGTCCACTCATGCACCCTCTCACTCACCAATACAGCCACTCATGCAGTTACCCATACACCCACCATGCAGCCACTCACTCACCCCCAGACCCATTCATGCACCCACTCAGTCACCTATACAGACATTCATATACCCAATCACTCATCCAGTCACTCATTTATACAAATACTCACGCACCCTCTCACTCACCAATATAGCCACTCATGCACTTACCCATACACCCACCGTGCAAACACTCACTCACCCACAGACCCATCCATGCACCCACTCGGTCACCTATACAGACACTCATATACCCAGTCACTCATCCATACAACCACTCACCAATTCAGCCACTCAAGCACTTACCCATATACCTACCATGCAGCCACTCACTCATTCCCAGATCCATTCATGAATCCACTTGCTCACCGATCCAAACACTCATATACCCAGTCACTCATCCATACAACCAATCACACACCATCTAACTCACGAATACAGGCACTCATGCACTTAGCATACACCCACCATGGAGCCACTCACTCACCCACAGACCCATTCATGCACCCACTCAGTCACCTATACAGACACTCAAATACCCAGTCAGTGATCGATACAACCACTCACGCACCCTCTCACTCACCAATATAGCCACTCATGCACTTACCCATACACCCACCATGCAAACACTCAGTCACCCACAGACCCATCCATGCACCCACTTGGTCACCTATACAGACACTCATATACCCAGTCACTCACCCATACAACCCCTCACCAATACAGCCACTCATGCACTTACCCATACACCTACCATGCAGCCACTCACTCACCCCCAGACCCATTCATGCCCTCACCCCCAGACCCATTCATGCACCCACTCGGTCACCTATACAGACACTCAAATACCCAGTCACTCATCCATAAAACCACTCATGCACACTCTCACTCAACATTACAGCCATTCATGCACTTACCCATACACCCATACACTCACCATGCAACCACTCACTCACCTACAGACCCATCCATGCACCCACTCAGTCACCTATACAGACACTCATATACCCAGTCACTCATCCATACAACCACTCATGCACCCTCTCACTCACCAATACAGCCACTCATGCAATAACCCATACACCCACCATGCAACCACTCACTCACCCACAGACCCATTCATGCACCCACTCGATCACTTGTACAGACACACATATACCCAGTCACTCATCCATACAACCACTCACACACCCTCTCACTCACCAATACTGCCACTCATGCAGTTACCCATACACCCACCATGCAGCCACTCACCCACAGACCCATTCATGCACCCATTCGGTCACCGATCCAGACACTCATATACCCAGTCACTCATCCATACAACCACTCATGCACCCTCTCACTCACCAATACAGCCACTCATGCACTTACCCATACACCGAACATGCAGCCACTCACTCACCCACAGACCCATTCATGCACCCAATCACTCACCTATATAGACACACATATACCCAGTCAGTCATCCATACAACCACTCATGCACCCTCTCACTCACCAATACAGCCACTCATGCACTTACCCAGACACCCACCGTGCAATCACTCACTCACCCACAGACCCATCCATGCACCCACTCTGTCACCTATACAGACACTCATATACCCAGTCACTCATCCATACAACCACTCACCAATACAGCCACTCATTCACTTACCCATACACCTACCATGCAGCCACTCACTCACTCCCAGACCCATTCATGAATCCACTTGGTCACCGATCCAAACACTCATATACCCAGTCACTCATCCATACAACCACTCACACACCATCTCACTCACGAATACAGGCACTCATGCACTTAGCCATACACCCACCATGCAGCCACTCACATCCCCCATAGACCCATTCATGCACCCATTAGGTCACCGATCCAGACACTCATATACCCAGTCACTCATCCATACAACCACTCACGCGCTCTCTCACTCACCAATACAGCCATTCATGCACTTACCCATACACCCATCATGCAGCCACTCACATCCCCCCGATTCATGCACCCACTCTGTCACCAATACAGACAATCAAATACCCATTCACTTATCCATACAACCACTCACGCCCCATCTCACTTAACAATATAGCCTCCCATGCACTTACCCATACACCCACCATGCAGCCACTCACTCACCCACAGACCCATTCATGCACCCACTCAGTCACCTATACAGACACTCAAATACCCATTCACTGATCGATACAACCACTCACGCACCCTCTCAATCACCAATATAGCCACTCATGCACTTACCCATACACCCACCATGCAAACACTCAGTCACCCACAGACCCATCCATGCACCCACTCGGTCACCTATACAGACACTCATATACCCAGTCACTCATCCATACAACCACTCACCAATACAGCCACTCATGCACTTACCCATACACCTACCATGCAGCCACTCACTCACCCCCAGACCCATTCATGCCCTCACCCCCAGACCCATTCATGCACCCACTCGGTCACCTATACAGACACTCAAATACCCAGTCACTCATCCATAAAACCACTCATGCACATTCTCACTCAACATTACAGCCATTCATGCACTTACCCATGCACCCATACACACACCATGCAACCACTCACTCACCCACAGACCCATCCATGCACCCTCTCGGTCACTAATAAAGACACTCATATACCCAGTCACACATCCATAAAACCACTCACCAATACAGCCAATCATGCACTTACCCATACACCTACCATGCAGCCACCCACTCACCCACAGACCCATTCATTCATCCACTCGGTCACCGATCCAGATACTCATATACACAGTCACTCATCCATACAACCGCTCACGCACCCTATCACTCACCAATACAGCCACTCATGCACTTACCCATACACTCACCATGCAACAACTCACTCACCCCCACACCCATTTGTGCACCCACTCGGTCACCGATCCAGAAACTCATATACCCAGTCACTCATCCATGCAACCACTCACGCACCCTCTCACTCACCATTACAGCCACTCATGCACTTACCCATACACCCACCATGCAGCCTCTCACTCACCCACAGACCCTTTCATGCACTCACCCACAGACCCATTCATGCACCCACTCAGTCACCGATCCAGACACTCATATATCCATTCACTCATCCATGCAACCACTCATGCACCCTCTCACTCAGCAATAGAGCTACTCATGCACTTACCCATACACCGACCATGCAGCCACTCACTCACCCACAGACCCCTTCATGCACCCACTCGGTCACCTATATAGACACTCATATATCCAGTCACTCATCCATACAACCACTCACGCACCCTCTCTCTCACCAATACAGCCACTCATGCACATACCCATACATCCAAGATGCAGCCACTCACTCAACCCCAGACCAATTCAGGCATTCCCCAGACCCAGTTATGCACCCACTCGGTCACCTATACAGACACATATATACCCAGTCACTCATCCATACAGCCGCTCATGCACCCTCTCACTCACCAATACAGCCACTCATGCACTTACCCATACACCCACCATGCAGCCACTCACATCCCCCATAGACCCATTCATGCATCCACTCGGTCACCTATACAGACACACATACCCAGTCACTCATACATACAACCGCTCATGCACCCTCTCACTCAACATTACAGCTACTCATGCACTTACCCATACACCCACCATGCAGCCACTCACCCACCCAGAGACCCATTCATGCACCCACTCGGTCACCGATCCAGACACTCATATACCCAGTCACTCATTCATACAACCACTCACACACCCTGTCACTCACCATTACAGCCACTAAGGCACTAACCCATACACCCACCATGCAGCCACTCAATCACCCACTTATCCATCCATGCACCCACTCGGTCACCTATACAGACACTCATATACCAGTCACTCATCCATACAACCACTCATGCACCCTTTCTCTCACCAATACAGCCACTCATTCACTTACCCATAAACCCACCATGCAACCACTCACTCACCCACAGACCCATTCATGGACCCACTCGGTCACCAATACAGACACACGTGTACCCAGTCAGTCATCCATACAACCACTCATGCACCCTCACACTCACCAATATAGCCACTCATGCACTTACCCATACACCCACCATGCAGCCACTCACTCACCCACTGACCCATTCATGCATCCACTCGGTCACAGATCCAGACTCTCATATATGCAGTCACTCATCCATACAACCACTCATGCACCCTCTCACTCACCAATATAGCCACTCATGCACTTACCCATACACTCACCATGCAGTCACTCACTCACCCACAGACCCATTCATGCATCCACTTGGTCACCTATACAGACACACATATCCAGTCACTCATACATACAACCGCTCATGCACCCTCTCTCTCAACATTACAGCTACTCATGCACTTACCCATACACCCACCATGCAGCCACTCACCCACCCAGAGACCCATTCATGCACCCACTCGGTCACCGATCCAGACACTCATATACCAGTCACTCATCCATTCGTCCACTCACGCACCCTCTCACTCACCAATACAGCCACTCATGCACTTACCCATACACCCACCATGCAGCCACTCACTCACCCACAGACCCATTCATGCACCCACTTGGACACCTATACAGACACACATATATCCAGTCACTCATCCATACAACCGCTCATGCACCCTCTCTCTGAACATTACGGCCACTCATGCACATACCCATACACCCACCATGCAGCCACTCACTCACCCATTGTCCCATTCATGCACTCACTTGGTACCGATCCAGACACTCATATACCAGTCACTCATCCATACGTCCACTCACGCACCCTCTCACTCACCAATACAGCCACTCATGCACTTACCCATACACCCACCATGCTGCCACTCACTCACCCCAGACCCATTCATGCACCCACTCAGTCACCTATACAGACATTCATTTACCCAGTCACTCATCCATACAACCGCTCATCCACCCTCTCACTCACCAAAACAGCCACTCATGCACTTACCCATACGCTCACCATGCAACAACTCACTTACCCCCAGACCCATTTGTGCACCCACTCGGTCACCGATCCAGACACTCATATACCCAGTCAGTCATACATACAACCGCTCACGCACCCTCTCACTCACCAATACAGCCACTCATGCACTTACCCATACACCCACCATGCAGCCACTCACTCACCCACAGACCCATTCATGCACCCACTTGGTCACCTATACAGACACACATATATCCAGTCACTCATCCATACAACCGCTCATGCACCCTCTCTCCGAACATTACGGCCACTCATGCACTTACCTATACACCCACCATGCAGCCACTCACTCACCCATTGTCCCATTCATGCACTCACTTGGTACCGATCCAGACACTCATATACCAGTCACTCATCCATACGTCCACTCACGCACCCTCTCACTCACCAATACAGCCGCTCATGCACTTACCCATACACCCACCATGCAGCTACTCACTCATCCCAGACCCATTCATGCACCCACTCAGTCACCTATACAGACATTCATATACCCAGTCACTCATCCAGTCACTCATCCATACAAATACTCACGCACCCTCTCACTCACCAATATAGCCACTCATGCACTTACCCATACACCCACCGTGCAAACACTCACTCACCCAAAGACCCATCTTTGCACCCACTCGGTAACCGATCCAAACACTCATACACCCAGTCACTCATCCATACAACCACTCACACACCATCTCACTCACGAATACAGGCACTCATGCACTTAGCCATACACCCACCATGCAGCCACTCACATCCCCCATAGACCCATTCATGCATCCACTTGGTCACCTATACAGACACACATATACCCAGTCACTCATACATACAACCGCTCATGCACCCTCTCACTCAACATTACAGCCACTCATGCACTTACCCATACACCCACCATGCAGCCACTCACTCACCCACAGACCCATTCATGCACCCATTCGGTCACCGATCCAGACACTCATATACCCAGTCACTCATCCATACAACCACTCACGCGCTCTCTCACTCACCAATACAGCCATTCATGCACTTACCCATACACCCACCACGCAGCCACTCACTCACCCACATACCCATTCATGCACCCACTGGTCACCTATACAGACACACATATACCCAGTCACTCATACATACAAAAGCTCATGCACCTTCTCACTCAACATTACAGCCACTCATACACTTACCCATATACCCACCATGCAGCCACTCACTCACCGACAGACCCATTCATGCACTCACTCGGTCACCGATCCAGACACTCATATACCCAGTCACTCATCCATACAACTACTCATGCACCCTCTCACTCACCAATACAGCCACTCATGCACTTACCCATACACCCACCATGCAGCCACTCACACCCCTCCAGACCCATTCATGCACCCACACTGTCACCTATACAGACAATCAAATACCCATTCACTCATCCATACAACCACTCACGCCCCCTCTCACTCAACAATATAGCCACCCATGCACTTACCCATACACCCACCATGCAGCCACTCACTCACCCACAGACCCATTCATGCACCCACTCAGTCACCTATACAGACACTCATATACCCAGTCACTCATCCATACAGCCACTCACGCACCCTCTCACTCACCAATATAGCCACTCATGCACTTACCCATACACCCACCATGCAAACACTCAGTCACCCACAGACCCATCCATGCACCCACTCGGTCACCTATACTCAAACTCATATACCCAGTTACTCATCCATACAACCACTCACCAATACAGCCACTCATGCACTTACCCATACACCTACCATGCAGCCACTCACTCACCCCCAGACCCATTCATGCCCTCACCCCCAGACCCATTCATGCACCCACTCGGTCACCTATACAGACACTCAAATACCCAGTCTCTCATCCATAAAACCACTCATGCACACTCTCACTCAACATTACAGCCATTCATGCACTTACCCATACACAAATACACCTACCATGCAGCCACTCACTCACCCACAGACCCATCCATGCACCCACTCGGTCACCTATACAGACACTCATATACAAAGTCACTCATCCATACAACCACTCATGTACCCTCTCACTCACCAATACAGCCACTCATGCAATTACCCATACACCCACCATGCAACCACTCACTCACCCACAGACCCATTCATGCACCCACTCGATCACTTGTACAGACACACATATACCCAGTCACTCATCCATACAACCACTCACGCACCCTCTCACTCACCAATACAGCCACTCATGCAGTTACCCATACACCCTCCATGCAGCCACTCACTCACCCACAGACCCATTCATGCACCCACTCGGTCACCGATCCAGACACTCATATACCCAGTCACTCATCCATACAAACACTCATGCGCCCTCTCACTCACCAGTACAGCCACTCATCCACTTACCCATACACCGAACATGCAGCCACTCACTCACCCACAGACCCATTCATGCACCCACTCACTCACCTATATAGACACACATGTACCCAGTCAGTCATCCATACAATCACTCACGCACACTCTCTCTCACCAATAAAGCCACTCATGCACATACCCATACACCCACCATGCAGCCACTCACTCACCCCCAGACCAATTCAGGCATCCCCCAGACCCAGTTATGCACCCACTCGGTCACCTATACAGACACATGTATACCCAGTCACTCATCCATACAACCGCTCATGCACCCTCTCACTCACCAATACAGCCACTCATGCACTTACCCATACACCCACCATGCCGCCACTCACATACCCCATAGACCCATTCATGCATCCACTCGGTCACCTATACAGACACACATACCCAGTCACTCATACATACAACCGCTCATGCACCCTCTCACTCAACATTACAGCTACTCATGCACTTACCCATACACCCACCATGCAGCCACTCACCCACCCAGAGACCCATTCATGCACCCACTCGGTCACCGATCCAGACACTCATATACCCAGTCACTCATTCATACAACCACTCACACACCCTGTCACTCACCATTACAGCCACTAAGGCACTAACCCATACACCCACCATGCAGCCACTCAATCACCCACAGACCCATCCATGCACCCACTCGGTCACCTATACAGACACTCATATACCAGTCACTCATCCATATAACCACTCATGCACCCTTTCTCTCACCAATACAGCCACTCATGCACGTACCATAAACCCACCATGCAACCACTCACTCACCCACAGACCCATTCATGGTCCCACTCGGTCACCAATACAGACACACGTGTACCCAGTCAGTCATCCATACAACCACTCATGCACCCTCACACTCACCAATACAGCCACTCATGCACTTACAAATACACCCACCATGCAGCCACTCACTCACCCACTGACCCATTCATGCATCCACTCGGTCACCGATCCAGACTCTCATATACCAGTCACTCATCCATACGTCCACTCACGTAGCCTCTAACTCACCAATACAGCCACTCATGCACTTACCCATACACCCACCATTCAGAAACTCATTCACCCACAGACCCATTCATGCACCAACTTGGTCACCTATACAGACACACATATATCCAGTCACTCATCCATACAACCGCTCATTCACCATCTCTCTGAACATTACGGCCACTCATGCACTTACCCATACACCCACCATGCAGCCACTCACTCACCCATAGACCCATTCATGCACTCACTTGGTACCGATCCAGACACTCATATACCAGTCACTCATCCATACGTCCACTCACGTACCCTCTAACTCACCAATACAGCCACTCATGCACTTACCCATACACCCACCATTCAGCCACTCACTCACCCACAGACCCATTCATGCACCCACTTGGTCACCTATACAGACACACATATATCCAGTCACTCATCCATACAACCGCTCATGCACCATCTCTCTGAGCATTACGGCCACTCATGCACTTACCCATACACCCACAATGCAGCCACTCACTCACCCATTGTCCCATTCATGCACTCACTTGGTACCGATCCAGACACTCATATACCAGTCACTCATCCATACGTCCACTCACCACCCTCTCACTCACCAATACAGCCACTCATGCACTTACCCATACACCCACCATGCAGCCACTCACTCATCCCCAGACCCATTCATGCACCCACTCAGTCACCTATACAGACATTCATATACCCAGTCACTCATCCAGTCACTCATCCATACAAATACTCACGCACCCTCTCACTCACCAATATACCCACTCATGCACTTACCTATACACCCACCGTGCAAACACTCACTCACCCACAGACCCATCCATGCACCCACTCGGTCACCTATGCAGACACTCATATACCCAGTCACTCATCCATACAACCACTCACCAATACAGCCACTCATGCACTTACCCATACACCTACCATGCAGCCACTCACTCACTCCCAGACCCATTCATGAATCCACTTGGTCACCGATCCAAACACTCATATACCCAGTCACTCATCCATACAACCACTCACACACCATCTCACTCATGAAAACAGGCACTCATGCACTTAGCCATACACCCACCATGCAGCCACTCACATCCCCCATAGACACATTCATGCATCCACTTGGTCACCTATACAGACACACATATACCCAGTCACTCATACATACAACCGCTCATGCACCCTCTCACTCAACATTACAGCCACTCATGCACTTACCCATACACCCACCATGCAGCCACTCACTCACCCACAGACCCATTCATGCACCCATTCGGTCACCGATCCAGACACTCATATACCCAGTCACTCATCCTTACAACCACTCATGCGCTCTCTCACTCACCAATACAGCCATTCATGCACTTACCCTACACCCACCACGCAGCCACTCACTCACCCACATACCCATTCATGCACCCACTGGTCACCTATACAGACACTCATATACCAGTCACTCATCCATATAACCACTCATGCACCCTTTCTCTCACCAATACAGCCACTCATGCACTTACCCATACACCCACCATGCAACCACTCACTCACCCACAGACCCATTCATGCACCCACTCGGTCACCTATACAGACACTCATATACCCAGTCACTCATTCATACAACCACTCACACACCCTGTCACTCACCATTACAGCCACTAAGGCACTAACCCATACACCCACCATGCAGCCACTCAATCACCCACTGACCCATCCATGCACCCACTCGGTCACCTATACAGACACTCATATACCAGTCACTCATCCATACAACCACTCATGCACCCTTTCTCTCACCAATACAGCCACTCATGCACATACCCATAAAACCACCATGCAACCACTCACTCACCCACAGACCCATTAATGGAGCCACTCGGTCACCAATACAGACACACGTGTACCCAGTCAGTCATCCATACAACCACTCATGCACCCTCACACTCACCAATATAGCCACTCATACACTTACCCATACACCCACCATGCAGCCACTCACTCACCCACTGACCCATTCATCCATCCACTCGGTCACCAATCCAGACTCTCATATACCCAGTCACTCATCCATACAACCACTCATGCACCCTCTCACTCACCAATATAGCCACTCATGCACTTACCCATACACTCACCATGCAACCACTCACTCACCCACAGACCCATTCATGCACCCACTTGGTCACCTATACAGACACACATATATCCAGTCACTCATCCATACAACCGCTCATGCACCCTCTCTCTGAACATTACGGCCACTCATGCACTTACCCATACACCCACCATGCAGCCACTCACTCACCCATAGACTCATTCATGCACTCACTTGGTACCGATCCAGACACTCATATACCAGTCACTCATCCATACGTCCACTCACGCACCCTCTCACTCACCAATACAGCCACTCATGCACTTACCCATACACCCACCATGCAGCAACTCACTCACCCACAGACCCATTCATGCACCCACTTAGTCACCTATACAGACACACATATATCCAGTCACTCATCCATTCAACCGCTCATGCACCCTCTCTCTGAACATTACGGCCACTCATGCACTTACCCATACACCCACCATGCAGCCACTCACTCACCCATTGTCCCATTCATGCACTCACTTGGTACCGATCCAGACACTCTTATACCAGTCACTCATCCATACGTCCACTCATGCACCCTCTCACTCACCAATACAGCCACTCATGCAGTTACCCATACACCCACCATGCAGCCACTCACTCACCCCCAGACCCATTCATGCACCCACTCAGTCACCTATACAGACATTCATATACCCAATCACTCATCCAGTCACTCATTTATACAAATACTCACGCACCCTCTCACTCACCAATATAGCCACTCATGCACTTACCCATACACCCACCGTGCAAACACTCACTCACCCACAGACCCATCCATGCACCCACTCGGTCACCTATACAGACACTCATATACCCAGTCACTCATCCATACAACCACTCACCAATTCAGCCACTCAAGCACTTACCCATATACCTACCATGCAGCCACTCACTCATTCCCAGATCCATTCATGAATCCACTTGCTCACCGATCCAAACACTCATATACCCAGTCACTCATCCATACAACCAATCACACACCATCTAACTCACGAATACAGGCACTCATGCACTTAGCATACACCCACCATGGAGCCACTCACTCACCCACAGACCCATTCATGCACCCACTCAGTCACCTATACAGACACTCAAATACCCAGTCAGTGATCGATACAACCACTCACGCACCCTCTCACTCACCAATATAGCCACTCATGCACTTACCCATACACCCACCATGCAAACACTCAGTCACCCACAGACCCATCCATGCACCCACTTGGTCACCTATACAGACACTCATATACCCAGTCACTCACCCATACAACCCCTCACCAATACAGCCACTCATGCACTTACCCATACACCTACCATGCAGCCACTCACTCACCCCCAGACCCATTCATGCCCTCACCCCCAGACCCATTCATGCACCCACTCGGTCACCTATACAGACACTCAAATACCCAGTCACTCATCCATAAAACCACTCATGCACACTCTCACTCAACATTACAGCCATTCATGCACTTACCCATACACCCATACACTCACCATGCAACCACTCACTCACCTACAGACCCATCCATGCACCCACTCAGTCACCTATACAGACACTCATATACCCAGTCACTCATCCATACAACCACTCATGCACCCTCTCACTCACCAATACAGCCACTCATGCAATAACCCATACACCCACCATGCAACCACTCACTCACCCACAGACCCATTCATGCACCCACTCGATCACTTGTACAGACACACATATACCCAGTCACTCATCCATACAACCACTCACACACCCTCTCACTCACCAATACTGCCACTCATGCAGTTACCCATACACCCACCATGCAGCCACTCACCCACAGACCCATTCATGCACCCATTCGGTCACCGATCCAGACACTCATATACCCAGTCACTCATCCATACAACCACTCATGCACCCTCTCACTCACCAATACAGCCACTCATGCACTTACCCATACACCGAACATGCAGCCACTCACTCACCCACAGACCCATTCATGCACCCAATCACTCACCTATATAGACACACATATACCCAGTCAGTCATCCATACAACCACTCATGCACCCTCTCACTCACCAATACAGCCACTCATGCACTTACCCAGACACCCACCGTGCAATCACTCACTCACCCACAGACCCATCCATGCACCCACTCTGTCACCTATACAGACACTCATATACCCAGTCACTCATCCATACAACCACTCACCAATACAGCCACTCATTCACTTACCCATACACCTACCATGCAGCCACTCACTCACTCCCAGACCCATTCATGAATCCACTTGGTCACCGATCCAAACACTCATATACCCAGTCACTCATCCATACAACCACTCACACACCATCTCACTCACGAATACAGGCACTCATGCACTTAGCCATACACCCACCATGCAGCCACTCACATCCCCCATAGACCCATTCATGCACCCATTAGGTCACCGATCCAGACACTCATATACCCAGTCACTCATCCATACAACCACTCACGCGCTCTCTCACTCACCAATACAGCCATTCATGCACTTACCCATACACCCATCATGCAGCCACTCACATCCCCCCGATTCATGCACCCACTCTGTCACCAATACAGACAATCAAATACCCATTCACTTATCCATACAACCACTCACGCCCCATCTCACTTAACAATATAGCCTCCCATGCACTTACCCATACACCCACCATGCAGCCACTCACTCACCCACAGACCCATTCATGCACCCACTCAGTCACCTATACAGACACTCAAATACCCATTCACTGATCGATACAACCACTCACGCACCCTCTCAATCACCAATATAGCCACTCATGCACTTACCCATACACCCACCATGCAAACACTCAGTCACCCACAGACCCATCCATGCACCCACTCGGTCACCTATACAGACACTCATATACCCAGTCACTCATCCATACAACCACTCACCAATACAGCCACTCATGCACTTACCCATACACCTACCATGCAGCCACTCACTCACCCCCAGACCCATTCATGCCCTCACCCCCAGACCCATTCATGCACCCACTCGGTCACCTATACAGACACTCAAATACCCAGTCACTCATCCATAAAACCACTCATGCACATTCTCACTCAACATTACAGCCATTCATGCACTTACCCATGCACCCATACACACACCATGCAACCACTCACTCACCCACAGACCCATCCATGCACCCTCTCGGTCACTAATAAAGACACTCATATACCCAGTCACACATCCATAAAACCACTCACCAATACAGCCAATCATGCACTTACCCATACACCTACCATGCAGCCACCCACTCACCCACAGACCCATTCATTCATCCACTCGGTCACCGATCCAGATACTCATATACACAGTCACTCATCCATACAACCGCTCACGCACCCTATCACTCACCAATACAGCCACTCATGCACTTACCCATACACTCACCATGCAACAACTCACTCACCCCCACACCCATTTGTGCACCCACTCGGTCACCGATCCAGAAACTCATATACCCAGTCACTCATCCATGCAACCACTCACGCACCCTCTCACTCACCATTACAGCCACTCATGCACTTACCCATACACCCACCATGCAGCCTCTCACTCACCCACAGACCCTTTCATGCACTCACCCACAGACCCATTCATGCACCCACTCAGTCACCGATCCAGACACTCATATATCCATTCACTCATCCATGCAACCACTCATGCACCCTCTCACTCAGCAATAGAGCTACTCATGCACTTACCCATACACCGACCATGCAGCCACTCACTCACCCACAGACCCCTTCATGCACCCACTCGGTCACCTATATAGACACTCATATATCCAGTCACTCATCCATACAACCACTCACGCACCCTCTCTCTCACCAATACAGCCACTCATGCACATACCCATACATCCAAGATGCAGCCACTCACTCAACCCCAGACCAATTCAGGCATTCCCCAGACCCAGTTATGCACCCACTCGGTCACCTATACAGACACATATATACCCAGTCACTCATCCATACAGCCGCTCATGCACCCTCTCACTCACCAATACAGCCACTCATGCACTTACCCATACACCCACCATGCAGCCACTCACATCCCCCATAGACCCATTCATGCATCCACTCGGTCACCTATACAGACACACATACCCAGTCACTCATACATACAACCGCTCATGCACCCTCTCACTCAACATTACAGCTACTCATGCACTTACCCATACACCCACCATGCAGCCACTCACCCACCCAGAGACCCATTCATGCACCCACTCGGTCACCGATCCAGACACTCATATACCCAGTCACTCATTCATACAACCACTCACACACCCTGTCACTCACCATTACAGCCACTAAGGCACTAACCCATACACCCACCATGCAGCCACTCAATCACCCACTTATCCATCCATGCACCCACTCGGTCACCTATACAGACACTCATATACCAGTCACTCATCCATACAACCACTCATGCACCCTTTCTCTCACCAATACAGCCACTCATTCACTTACCCATAAACCCACCATGCAACCACTCACTCACCCACAGACCCATTCATGGACCCACTCGGTCACCAAAACAGACACACGTGTACCCAGTCAGTCATCCATACAACCACTCATGCACCCTCACACTCACCAATATAGCCACTCATGCACTTACCCATACACCCACCATGCAGCCACTCACTCACCCACTGACCCATTCATGCATCCACTCGGTCACAGATCCAGACTCTCATATATGCAGTCACTCATCCATACAACCACTCATGCACCCTCTCACTCACCAATATAGCCACTCATGCACTTACCCATACACTCACCATGCAGTCACTCACTCACCCACAGACCCATTCATGCATCCACTTGGTCACCTATACAGACACACATATCCAGTCACTCATACATACAACCGCTCATGCACCCTCTCTCTCAACATTACAGCTACTCATGCACTTACCCATACACCCACCATGCAGCCACTCACCCACCCAGAGACCCATTCATGCACCCACTCGGTCACCGATCCAGACACTCATATACCAGTCACTCATCCATTCGTCCACTCACGCACCCTCTCACTCACCAATACAGCCACTCATGCACTTACCCATACACCCACCATGCAGCCACTCACTCACCCACAGACCCATTCATGCACCCACTTGGACACCTATACAGACACACATATATCCAGTCACTCATCCATACAACCGCTCATGCACCCTCTCTCTGAACATTACGGCCACTCATGCACATACCCATACACCCACCATGCAGCCACTCACTCACCCATTGTCCCATTCATGCACTCACTTGGTACCGATCCAGACACTCATATACCAGTCACTCATCCATACGTCCACTCACGCACCCTCTCACTCACCAATACAGCCACTCATGCACTTACCCATACACCCACCATGCTGCCACTCACTCACCCCAGACCCATTCATGCACCCACTCAGTCACCTATACAGACATTCATTTACCCAGTCACTCATCCATACAACCGCTCATCCACCCTCTCACTCACCAAAACAGCCACTCATGCACTTACCCATACGCTCACCATGCAACAACTCACTTACCCCCAGACCCATTTGTGCACCCACTCGGTCACCGATCCAGACACTCATATACCCAGTCAGTCATACATACAACCGCTCACGCACCCTCTCACTCACCAATACAGCCACTCATGCACTTACCCATACACCCACCATGCAGCCACTCACTCACCCACAGACCCATTCATGCACCCACTTGGTCACCTATACAGACACACATATATCCAGTCACTCATCCATACAACCGCTCATGCACCCTCTCTCCGAACATTACGGCCACTCATGCACTTACCTATACACCCACCATGCAGCCACTCACTCACCCATTGTCCCATTCATGCACTCACTTGGTACCGATCCAGACACTCATATACCAGTCACTCATCCATACGTCCACTCACGCACCCTCTCACTCACCAATACAGCCGCTCATGCACTTACCCATACACCCACCATGCAGCTACTCACTCATCCCAGACCCATTCATGCACCCACTCAGTCACCTATACAGACATTCATATACCCAGTCACTCATCCAGTCACTCATCCATACAAATACTCACGCACCCTCTCACTCACCAATATAGCCACTCATGCACTTACCCATACACCCACCGTGCAAACACTCACTCACCCAAAGACCCATCTTTGCACCCACTCGGTAACCGATCCAAACACTCATACACCCAGTCACTCATCCATACAACCACTCACACACCATCTCACTCACGAATACAGGCACTCATGCACTTAGCCATACACCCACCATGCAGCCACTCACATCCCCCATAGACCCATTCATGCATCCACTTGGTCACCTATACAGACACACATATACCCAGTCACTCATACATACAACCGCTCATGCACCCTCTCACTCAACATTACAGCCACTCATGCACTTACCCATACACCCACCATGCAGCCACTCACTCACCCACAGACCCATTCATGCACCCATTCGGTCACCGATCCAGACACTCATATACCCAGTCACTCATCCATACAACCACTCACGCGCTCTCTCACTCACCAATACAGCCATTCATGCACTTACCCATACACCCACCACGCAGCCACTCACTCACCCACATACCCATTCATGCACCCACTGGTCACCTATACAGACACACATATACCCAGTCACTCATACATACAAAAGCTCATGCACCTTCTCACTCAACATTACAGCCACTCATACACTTACCCATATACCCACCATGCAGCCACTCACTCACCGACAGACCCATTCATGCACTCACTCGGTCACCGATCCAGACACTCATATACCCAGTCACTCATCCATACAACTACTCATGCACCCTCTCACTCACCAATACAGCCACTCATGCACTTACCCATACACCCACCATGCAGCCACTCACACCCCTCCAGACCCATTCATGCACCCACACTGTCACCTATACAGACAATCAAATACCCATTCACTCATCCATACAACCACTCACGCCCCCTCTCACTCAACAATATAGCCACCCATGCACTTACCCATACACCCACCATGCAGCCACTCACTCACCCACAGACCCATTCATGCACCCACTCAGTCACCTATACAGACACTCATATACCCAGTCACTCATCCATACAGCCACTCACGCACCCTCTCACTCACCAATATAGCCACTCATGCACTTACCCATACACCCACCATGCAAACACTCAGTCACCCACAGACCCATCCATGCACCCACTCGGTCACCTATACTCAAACTCATATACCCAGTTACTCATCCATACAACCACTCACCAATACAGCCACTCATGCACTTACCCATACACCTACCATGCAGCCACTCACTCACCCCCAGACCCATTCATGCCCTCACCCCCAGACCCATTCATGCACCCACTCGGTCACCTATACAGACACTCAAATACCCAGTCTCTCATCCATAAAACCACTCATGCACACTCTCACTCAACATTACAGCCATTCATGCACTTACCCATACACAAATACACCTACCATGCAGCCACTCACTCACCCACAGACCCATCCATGCACCCACTCGGTCACCTATACAGACACTCATATACAAAGTCACTCATCCATACAACCACTCATGTACCCTCTCACTCACCAATACAGCCACTCATGCAATTACCCATACACCCACCATGCAACCACTCACTCACCCACAGACCCATTCATGCACCCACTCGATCACTTGTACAGACACACATATACCCAGTCACTCATCCATACAACCACTCACGCACCCTCTCACTCACCAATACAGCCACTCATGCAGTTACCCATACACCCTCCATGCAGCCACTCACTCACCCACAGACCCATTCATGCACCCACTCGGTCACCGATCCAGACACTCATATACCCAGTCACTCATCCATACAAACACTCATGCGCCCTCTCACTCACCAGTACAGCCACTCATCCACTTACCCATACACCGAACATGCAGCCACTCACTCACCCACAGACCCATTCATGCACCCACTCACTCACCTATATAGACACACATGTACCCAGTCAGTCATCCATACAATCACTCACGCACACTCTCTCTCACCAATAAAGCCACTCATGCACATACCCATACACCCACCATGCAGCCACTCACTCACCCCCAGACCAATTCAGGCATCCCCCAGACCCAGTTATGCACCCACTCGGTCACCTATACAGACACATGTATACCCAGTCACTCATCCATACAACCGCTCATGCACCCTCTCACTCACCAATACAGCCACTCATGCACTTACCCATACACCCACCATGCCGCCACTCACATACCCCATAGACCCATTCATGCATCCACTCGGTCACCTATACAGACACACATACCCAGTCACTCATACATACAACCGCTCATGCACCCTCTCACTCAACATTACAGCTACTCATGCACTTACCCATACACCCACCATGCAGCCACTCACCCACCCAGAGACCCATTCATGCACCCACTCGGTCACCGATCCAGACACTCATATACCCAGTCACTCATTCATACAACCACTCACACACCCTGTCACTCACCATTACAGCCACTAAGGCACTAACCCATACACCCACCATGCAGCCACTCAATCACCCACAGACCCATCCATGCACCCACTCGGTCACCTATACAGACACTCATATACCAGTCACTCATCCATATAACCACTCATGCACCCTTTCTCTCACCAATACAGCCACTCATGCACGTACCATAAACCCACCATGCAACCACTCACTCACCCACAGACCCATTCATGGTCCCACTCGGTCACCAATACAGACACACGTGTACCCAGTCAGTCATCCATACAACCACTCATGCACCCTCACACTCACCAATACAGCCACTCATGCACTTACAAATACACCCACCATGCAGCCACTCACTCACCCACTGACCCATTCATGCATCCACTCGGTCACCGATCCAGACTCTCATATACCAGTCACTCATCCATACGTCCACTCACGTAGCCTCTAACTCACCAATACAGCCACTCATGCACTTACCCATACACCCACCATTCAGAAACTCATTCACCCACAGACCCATTCATGCACCAACTTGGTCACCTATACAGACACACATATATCCAGTCACTCATCCATACAACCGCTCATTCACCATCTCTCTGAACATTACGGCCACTCATGCACTTACCCATACACCCACCATGCAGCCACTCACTCACCCATAGACCCATTCATGCACTCACTTGGTACCGATCCAGACACTCATATACCAGTCACTCATCCATACGTCCACTCACGTACCCTCTAACTCACCAATACAGCCACTCATGCACTTACCCATACACCCACCATTCAGCCACTCACTCACCCACAGACCCATTCATGCACCCACTTGGTCACCTATACAGACACACATATATCCAGTCACTCATCCATACAACCGCTCATGCACCATCTCTCTGAGCATTACGGCCACTCATGCACTTACCCATACACCCACAATGCAGCCACTCACTCACCCATTGTCCCATTCATGCACTCACTTGGTACCGATCCAGACACTCATATACCAGTCACTCATCCATACGTCCACTCACCACCCTCTCACTCACCAATACAGCCACTCATGCACTTACCCATACACCCACCATGCAGCCACTCACTCATCCCCAGACCCATTCATGCACCCACTCAGTCACCTATACAGACATTCATATACCCAGTCACTCATCCAGTCACTCATCCATACAAATACTCACGCACCCTCTCACTCACCAATATACCCACTCATGCACTTACCTATACACCCACCGTGCAAACACTCACTCACCCACAGACCCATCCATGCACCCACTCGGTCACCTATGCAGACACTCATATACCCAGTCACTCATCCATACAACCACTCACCAATACAGCCACTCATGCACTTACCCATACACCTACCATGCAGCCACTCACTCACTCCCAGACCCATTCATGAATCCACTTGGTCACCGATCCAAACACTCATATACCCAGTCACTCATCCATACAACCACTCACACACCATCTCACTCATGAAAACAGGCACTCATGCACTTAGCCATACACCCACCATGCAGCCACTCACATCCCCCATAGACACATTCATGCATCCACTTGGTCACCTATACAGACACACATATACCCAGTCACTCATACATACAACCGCTCATGCACCCTCTCACTCAACATTACAGCCACTCATGCACTTACCCATACACCCACCATGCAGCCACTCACTCACCCACAGACCCATTCATGCACCCATTCGGTCACCGATCCAGACACTCATATACCCAGTCACTCATCCTTACAACCACTCATGCGCTCTCTCACTCACCAATACAGCCATTCATGCACTTACCCTACACCCACCACGCAGCCACTCACTCACCCACATACCCATTCATGCACCCACTGGTCACCTATACAGACACTCATATACCAGTCACTCATCCATATAACCACTCATGCACCCTTTCTCTCACCAATACAGCCACTCATGCACTTATCCATACACCCACCATGCAACCACTCACTCACCCACAGACCCATTCATGCACCCACTCGGTCACCTATACAGACACTCATATACCCAGTCACTCATTCATACAACCACTCACACACCCTGTCACTCACCATTACAGCCACTAAGGCACTAACCCATACACCCACCATGCGGCCACTCAATCACCCACTGACCCATCCATGCACCCACTCGGTCACCTATACAGACACTCATATACCAGTCACTCATCCATACAACCACTCATGCACCCTTTCTCTCACCAATACAGCCACTCATGCACATACCCATAAAACCACCATGCAACCACTCACTCACCCACAGACCCATTAATGGAGCCACTCGGTCACCAATACAGACACACGTGTACCCAGTCAGTCATCCATACAACCACTCATGCACCCTCACACTCACCAATATAGCCACTCATACACTTACCCATACACCCACCATGCAGCCACTCACTCACCCACTGACCCATTCATCCATCCACTCGGTCACCAATCCAGACTCTCATATACCCAGTCACTCATCCATACAACCACTCATGCACCCTCTCACTCACCAATATAGCCACTCATGCACTTACCCATACACTCACCATGCAACCACTCACTCACCCACAGACCCATTCATGCACCCACTTGGTCACCTATACAGACACACATATATCCAGTCACTCATCCATACAACCGCTCATGCACCCTCTCTCTGAACATTACGGCCACTCATGCACTTACCCATACACCCACCATGCAGCCACTCACTCACCCATAGACTCATTCATGCACTCACTTGGTACCGATCCAGACACTCATATACCAGTCACTCATCCATACGTCCACTCACGCACCCTCTCACTCACCAATACAGCCACTCATGCACTTACCCATACACCCACCATGCAGCAACTCACTCACCCACAGACCCATTCATGCACCCACTTAGTCACCTATACAGACACACATATATCCAGTCACTCATCCATTCAACCGCTCATGCACCCTCTCTCTGAACATTACGGCCACTCATGCACTTACCCATACACCCACCATGCAGCCACTCACTCACCCATTGTCCCATTCATGCACTCACTTGGTACCGATCCAGACACTCATATACCAGTCACTCATCCATACGTCCACTCATGCACCCTCTCACTCACCAATAGAGCCACTCATGCAGTTACCCATACACCCACCATGCAGCCACTCACTCACCCCCAGACCCATTCATGCACCCACTCAGTCACCTATACAGACATTCATATACCCAATCACTCATCCAGTCACTCATTTATACAAATACTCACGCACCCTCTCACTCACCAGTATAGCCACTCATGCACTTACCCATACACCCACCGTGCAAACACTCACTCACCCACAGACCCATCCATGCACCCACTCGGTCACCTATACAGACACTCATATACCCAGTCACTCATCCATACAACCACTCACCAATTCAGCCACTCAATCACTTACCCATATACCTACCATGCAGCCACTCACTCATTCCCAGATCCATTCATGAATCCACTTGCTCACCGATCCAAACACTCATATACCCAGTCACTCATCCATACAACCAATCACACACCATCTAACTCACGAATACAGGCACTCATGCACTTAGCCATACACCCACCATGGAGCCACTCACTCACCCACAGACCCATTCATGCACCCACTCAGTCACCTATACAGACACTCAATTACCCAGTCAGTGATCGATACAACCACTCACGCACCCTCTCACTCACCAATATAGCCACTCATGCACTTACCCATACACCCACCATGCAAACACTCAGTCACCCACAGACCCATCCATGCACCCACTTGGTCACCTATACAGACACTCATATACCCAGTCACTCATCCATACAACCCCTCACCAATACAGCCACTCATGCACTTACCCATACACCTACCATGCAGCCACTCACTCACCCCCAGACCCATTCATGCCCTCACCCCCAGACCCATTCATGCACCCACTCGGTCACCTATACAGACACTCAAATACCCAGTCACTCATCCATAAAACCACTCATGCACACTCTCACTCAACATTACAGCCATTCATGCACTTACCCATACACCCATACACTCACCATGCAACCACTCACTCACCTACAGACCCATCCATGCACCCACTCAGTCACCTATACAGACACTCATATACCCAGTCACTGATCCATACAACCACTCATGCACCCTCTCACTCACCAATACAGCCACTCATGCAATAACCCATACACCCACCATGCAACCACTCACTCACCCACAGACCCATTCATGCACCCACTCGATCACTTGTACAGACACACATATACCCAGTCACTCATCCATACAACCACTCACACACCCTCTCACTCACCAATACTGCCACTCATGCAGTTACCCATACACCCACCATGCAGCCACTCACCCACAGACCCATTCATGCACCCATTCGGTCACCGATCCAGACACTCATATACCCAGTCACTCATCCATACAACCACTCATGCACCCTCTCACTCACCAATACAGCCACTCATGCACTTACCCATACACCGAACATGCAGCCACTCACTCACCCACAGACCCATTCATGCACCCAATAAATCACCTATATAGACACACATATACCCAGTCAGTCATCCATACAACCACTCATGCATCCTCTCACTCACCAATACAGCCACTCATGCACTTACCCAGACACCCACCGTGCAATCACTCACTCACCCACAGACCCATCCATGCACCCACTCTGTCACCTATACAGACACTCATATACCCAGTCACTCATCCATACAACCACTCACCAATACAGCCACTCATTCACTTACCCATACACCTACCATGCAGCCACTCACTCACTCCCAGACCCATTCATGAATCCACTTGGTCACCGATCCAAACACTCATATACCCAGTCACTCATCCATACAACCACTCACACACCATCTCACTCACGAATACAGGCACTCATGCACTTAGCCATACACCCACCATGCAGCCACTCACATCCCCCATAGACCCATTCATGCATCCACTTGGTCACCTATACAGACACACATATACCCAGTCACTCATACATACAACCGCTCATGCACCCTCTCACTCAACATTACAGCCACTCATGCACTTACCCATACACCGACCATGCAGCCACTCACTCACCCACATATCCATTCATGCACCCACTGGTCACCTATACAGACACACATATACCCAGTCACTCATACATACAACCGCTCATGCACCCTCTCACTGAACATTACAGCCACTCATACACTTACCCATACACCCACCACGCAGCCACTCACTCACCCACATATCCATTCATGCACCCACTGGTCACCTATACAGACACACATATACCCAGTCACTCATACATACAACCGCTCATGCACCCTCTCACTGAACATTACAGCCACTCATACACTTACCCATACACCCACCATGCAGCCACTCACTCACCCACAGACCCATTCATGCACTCACTTGGTCACCGATCCAGACACTCATATACCCAGTCACTCATCCATACAACCACTCATGCACCCTCTCACTCATCAATACAGCCACTCATGCACTTACCCATACACCCATCATGCAGCCACTCACATCCCCCCGATTCATGCACCCACTCTGTCACCTATACAGACAATCAAATACCCATTCACTTATCCATACAACCACTCACGCCCCCTCTCACTTAACAATATAGCCTCCCATGTACTTACCCATACACCCACCATGCAGCCACTCACTCACCCACAGACCCATTCATGCACCCACTCAGTCACCTATACAGACACTCAAATACCCAGTCACTGATCGATACAACCACTCACGCACCCTCTCAATCACCAATATACCCACTCATGCACTTACCCATACACCCACCATGCAAACACTCAGTCACCCACAGACCCATCCATGCACCCACTCGGTCACCTATACAGACACTCATATACCCAGTCACTCATCCATACAACCACTCACCAATACAGCCACTCATGCACTTACCCATACACCTACCATGCAGCCACTCACTCACCCCCAGACCCATTCATGCCCTCACCCCCAGACCCATTCATGCACCCACTCGGTCACCTATACAGACACTCAAATACCCAGTCACTCATCCATAAAACCACTCATGCACATTCTCACTCAACATTACAGCCATTCATGCACTTACCCATACACCCATACACACCATGCAACCACTCACTCACCTACAGACCCATCCATGCACCCACTCGGTCACCTATACAGACACTCATATACCCAGTCACTCATCCATACAACCACTCATGCACCCTCTCACTCACCAATACAGCCACTCATGCAATTACCCATACAACCACCATGCAACCACTCACTCACCCACAGACCCATTCATGCACCCACTTGATCACTTGTACAGACACACATATGCCCAGTCACTCATCCATACAACCACTCACACACCCTCTCACTCACCAATACAGCCACTCATGCAGTTACCCATACACCCACCATGCAGCCACTCACTCACCCACAGACCCATTCATGCACCCATTCGGTCACCGATCCAGACACTCATATACCCAGTCACTCATCCATACAACCACTCATGCGCCCTCTCACTCACCAATACAGCCACTCATGCACTTACCCATACACCAAACATGCAGCCACTCACTCACCCACAGACCCATTCATGCACCCACTCACTCACCTATATAGACACACATATACCCAGTCAGTCATCCATACAACCACTCATGCACCCTCTCACTCACCAATACAGCCACTCATGCACTTAGCCATAAACCCACCATGCAGCCACTCACTCACCCACTGACCCATTCATGCATCCACTCGGTCACCGATCCAGACTCTCATATACCCAGTCACTCATCCATACAACCACTCATGCACCCTCTCACTCACCAATATAGCCACTCATGCACTTACCCATACACTCACCTTGCAACCACTCACTCACCCCCAGACCCATTTGTGCACCCACTCGGTCACCGATCCAGACACTTATATACCCAGTCAGTCATCCATACAACAACTCACGCACCCTTTCACTCACCAATTCAGCCACTCATGCAGTCACCCATACACCCACCATGCAGCCACTCACTCACCCACAGACCCATTCATGCACCCACTCGGTCAATGATCCAGACAGTCATATTCACTGTCACTCATCCATACAACCACTCATGCACCCTTTCACTCACCAATACAGCCCCTCATGCACTTACCCATACACCCACCATGCAGCCACTCACTCACCCACAGACCCAATCATGCACCCACTCGGTCACCGATCCAGACACTCATATACCCAGTCACTGATCCATACAACCACTCACCACCCTCTCACTCACCAATACAGCCACTCATGCACTTACCCATACACCCACCACGCAGCCAGTCACTCACATACAGACCCATTGATGCACCCACTTGGTCACCTATACAGACACACATATACCCAGTCACTCATCCATACAACCGCTCATGCACCTTCTCACTCAACATTACAACCACTCATGCACTTACCCATATACCCACCATGTAGCCACTCACTCACACACAGACCTATTCATGCACGCACTCGGTCACGGATCCAGACACTCATATACCCAGTCACTGATCCATACAACCACTCACCACCCTCTCACTCACCAATACAGCCACTCATGCACTTATCCATACACCCACCACGCAGCCACTCACTCACATACAGACCCATTCATGCACCCACTCGGTCACCTATACAGACACACATATACCCAGTCACTCATCCATACAACCGCTCATGCACCTTCTCACTCAACATTACAACCACTCATGCACTTACCCATACACCCACCATGCAGCCACTCACTCACCCACAGAACCATTAATGCACTCACTCGGTCACCGATCCAGAAACTCATATACCCAGTCACTCATCCATACAACCACTCACGCACCCTCTCACTCATCAATACAGTCACTCATGCACTTACCCATACACCCACCACGCAGCCACTCACTCACCCCAGACACGTTCATGCACCCACTCGGTCACCTATACAGACACTCATATACCCAGTCACTCATCCATACAACCACTCACGCACCCTCTCACTCACCAATGCAGCCACTCATGCACTTACCCATACTCCCACCATGTAGCCACTCACTCACCCACACACCCATTCATTCACCCACTGGGTCACCGATCAGACACTCATATACCCAGTCACTCATCCATACAACCGCTCATGCACCCTCTCACTCACCAATACAGCCACTCATGCACTTACCCATACACCCACTACGCAGCCACTCACTCACCCCCAAACCCATTCCTGCACCCACTCAGTCACCTATACAGACACTCATATATCCAGTCACTCATCCATACAACCGCTCATGCTCCCTCTCACTCACCAATACAGCCACTCATGCACTTACCCACACACCCACCCTGCAGCCACTCACTCCCCCACAGATCCATTCATGCACCCACTCGGTCACCTATACTGACACTCATATACCTAGTCACTTATCCATGCAACCACTCATGCACCCTCTCACTCAACATTACAGCCACTCATGCACTTACCCATACATCCACCATGCAGCCACTCACTCACCTCCAGACCCATTCATGCACCCACTAGGTCACCAATACAGACACTCAAATACCCAGTCACTCATCTATACAACCACTCGTGCACCCTCTCACTCACCAATACAGCCACTCATGCACTTACAAATACACCCACCATACACCCACTCACTCACCCACAGACCCATTCATGCACCCACTCACTCACTCTCCCACAGACCCATTCGTGCACCCACTCGGTCACCGATACAGACACTCATTTACCCAGTCAGTCACTCATCCATACAACCACTCACCACCCTCTCACTCACCAATACAGCTAGTCATGTACTTACGCATACACCCACCAAACATCCACTCACTCACCCCCAGACCCATTCATGCATCCACTCTGTCACCTATACAGACACACATATAACCAGTCAATCATCCATACAACCACTCACCACCCTCTCACTCACCAATACAGCCATTCATGCACTTACCCATACATCCACCATACACCCACTCACTCACTGTAGGAGGCTGGCCTGGCTTGTAGTGTGTACCAAGGGGTACTTACACTCTGTACCAGGTCCAGTTATCCCTTATTAGTGTAGAAGAGGTGTTTCTAGCAGCTTAGGCTGATAGAAGGTAGCTATAGCAGAGCAGCTTAGGCTGAACTAGGAGACATGCAAAGCTCCTACTATACCACTGGTGTCATATGCACAATATCATAAGAACACACAATACACAGATATACTAAAAATACAGGTACTTCATTTTTATGACAATATGCCAAAAGTATCTCAGTGAGTTCCCTCAGTATGAGGATGCCAAATATACACAAGATATATGTACGCAATACCAAAAATATGCCGTAATAGCAAAAGTAAGTAATGCAAGCAATGTTACAGTAGATTGCAATAGGAGCACATTGATATAGGGGCAACACAAACCATATACTCTTAAAGTGGAATGCGAACCACGAATGGACTCCAAACCTATGTGAGCATGTAGAGGGTTGCTGGGACTGTAAGAAAACAGTGAGGGTTAGAAAAATAGCCCACCCCAAGACCCTGAAAAGTAGGCTAAAGTGCACCTATAACCCCCAGAGAGCACAGAAGTCGTGATAGGGGGTTTCTGCAAGGAAGACCAACACCAGCAAAGCAACCAAAGTGGATTTCTGGACCTGAGTACCTGTGAAACAAGGGGAGCAAGTTCAAGAGTCGCGACAATGTCGAGAGTGGGCAGATGCCCAGGAAATGCGAGCTGAGGGTGCAAAGAAGCTGCCACCGGATGGTAGAAGCTGTGAATTCTGCAAGAAGAAAAAGGGCTAGAAACTTCCCCTTTGGAGGATGGATGTCCCATGTCGTGAAGAAGCTTGCAGATGTGTTCCCGCACAGAAAGACTGCAAACAAGCCTTGCTAGCTGCAAGGGTCGCGGTTAGGGTTTTTGGATGCTGCTGTGGCCCAGGAGGGACCAGGATGTTGCTACTTGGATGAGGAGACAGAGGGGTTGCCAGCAAGTCATGGAGCCCTCACAGAAGCAGGCAGCGCCCGCAGAAGTACCGGAACAGGCACTTGGAAGAGGAGTGAACCGGAGTCCACCCGAAGACACAAAAGGGAGTCCCACAACGCCGGAGGACAACTCAGAAGGTTGTGCACTGCAGGTTAGAGTGTCGGGGACCCAGGCTTGGCTGTGCATGAAGGGAAACCTGGAAAAATGCACAGGAGCCGGATCAGCTGCAAATCACGCAGTACCCAGCAATGCAGTCTAGCGTGGGGAGGCAAGGACTTACCTCCACCAAACTTGGACTGAAGAGTCACTGGACTTTGGGAGTCACTTGGACATAGTTGCTGAGTTCCAGGGACCACGCTCGTCGTGCTGAGAGGGGACCCAGAGGACCGGTGATGCAGTCTTTTGTTGCCTGCGGTTGCAGGGGGAAGATTCGGTCGCCCCACGGGAGATTTCTTAGGAGCTCCTGGTGCAAGAAGGAGGCAGGCTACCCCCAGAGCATGCACCACCAGGAAACAGGCGAGAAAGCCAGCAGGATGAAGCGATACAAGGTTGCAGTAGTCGTCTTTGCTACTTTGTTGCGGTTTTGCAGGCGTCCTGAGCAGTCAGCGGTCGATCCTTTGGCAGAAGGTGAAGAGAGAGATACAGAGGAACTCTGATGAGCACTTGCATTCGTTATCTGAAGAATTCCCCAAAAGCAGAGACCCTAAATAGCCAGAAAAGGAGGTTTGGCTAGCTAGGAAGGAGGATAGGCTAGTAACACAGGTAAGAGCCTATCAGAAGGAGTCTCTGATGTCACCTGATGGCACTGGCCATTCAGAGCAGTCCAGTGTGCCAGCAACACCTTTTTATTTTTATTTTTAAAAGGGACTCAGGAGAGAGTTATGATTACGATATACTTATACACTTGGCCTATTTTATTTATATTGGAGGAATTTATTTAATAGGGTATGTTAATTTTGATAAGAACTCTGATTAGATAAAGATGGGATTTTAGGGTTCACTATGGTTCTGATTTGTTTCTTGATATTGGTTTGGTTGGACGTATTTGATAGTTATATTTACTTTTTTTTACATAGCAGATAAGTTGCTTAACGGAATTATTCTGGGATTCACTTGTAAGGAATACTTATGATATAGGACGCATCTACATATATGTTTAGGTAAGAGCATGGCTCATTTGCACATATTTTTTAGTAGCAGGGACATCACTAGGGTACGGGGTCAGCTCATATTCAGTAAATAAGAGCGATTTAAGTAAGTTTCATTTTTTTGATACTTATTCACTAATTCTTATATCCTAACACCATGTTCACCTTTCACTCAAGAATGGGTGACATAGTATCTAATAATAATATATGATGTTTGATACCTAAGGGTATGATATTCTCACATTTTGGGAATTAAGGTGCACTGAGAACTAACATATGTCTGCATCCCACCATTGTGTTCACATTTTATTCCACAACTTTTCCATTAACTTTTATATTCCTTTCATATATTTTCTTCACCCCTTTTTTACATTTTCTCATATATTTTTTCATGTCCATACACTGGTGGAGGTCTCTCCTTTTTAATTAGGAAATATGGATACACATATAATAATAGGTACCTATATAATTTACAGCCCTGATGAAGTCATTGGGAAACTCCCGGACGAAACACGTGTTGGCTATCAATTTGGATGCGGCTGCTAAAATTTAAATAATAAGCTATATCATCTTTTGAAGAATATGATTGAACTTTGATTAGAGACATCTGGACTTGGACTTTGGATCATAGCAATCTTGGAACAACAGATCAGTTAATTCTACTATTTGGATTTGGACAGTGATACTGTAATTGGGGATTATGTTGGAAATAATCCTATTAATTTTCAGAAATATATGACAAAACATTGCCTATGTATACTGACTCATGAGTACTATTATTTTCCATGTTATAATGAGTGACTCTTGTACTTTATATTTGCAATAGTGCTTTTAGCATCTATCAAGACCTTTTGGGTGTGGTCTTTCAAGAGTGCACCATTTCGAGGTTCGGCATTCTTGGTTGATATTCACCTCGCTACCCAGAGCGCCTAGTTTTCTCCCAGTACAATACACCCACACGTAGTTAGAGTTTAAGACAATTGGGTAGTGGCCGCTAGGGTGAGGTTAAACAAGATGGATAGAGTGAAACTAGCAGAAGAACTATTTGATAATGTTGCACAAGGGAATACATTATTTAATCTGAATATGAGCTCTAATTACTCGCGTAAGGAGGACTTAAGGAGTAAATGTATTAAATTGGAAAAATTAAGAAAGAACGAACTCTCAAAATGGTGGGATGGGGCAACATTAAAACAATATGTCAAGCTCAATCGTATCCCAAGGGGATTACGCTCCCAAATTTTTCCTACATATGATGACTTGGACCCAGATTTACTGACTCTCTGGGACAAAGAACTAACCTCTAGTTCATTAAAACTTATGGATATTCTTATCACTAATTCGGAAAGGAAGGTTTCTAAATTACAAAAAGAAATTGCCACACTCGAGATAGAAATCAAGGAGCTTAACCTTCCTGAGGCTAAAGAGAAAAATTACAAAATCCTAGAGGAGATTCTCTCCTCATTTCAACAAGAAATTACTCAGCGAAAGGCAAGAAAATTAAGAAGGGATGAAAGGGATTACGAATCAGGAAAAGTATTTACTTTTGCTCGAAAATATGATCATTTGATACAATCGAATCTCACTAGGCAAGTATCACAGTCTTCTATTAACTCAGGTTCCACATCCATTAGTGCTCAGATTTCCAGTGACAGCGACATTGAAGGTGGTGGGGGAAGTGTACCACAAAGTAAACAGCCTGGTAGTGGTGTTTTTTTTACAAGAACTTATGAGAATAAAGCAAAGCAATCGCGATCTGAACATGAAGAAACAATATTCAGGAGGACCCGAAGGGGTAGACGAGGGGGGAAACATAAGGGAAAAAACAGCCATGAAAACAAGATCCTGGGACAAGAGGGTATAAACCAAAGCACAACTGACTCTATAAATGTTGTTAACCTATCCAGTTTGACTCTCACATCTGATATGAGGACATTGTTGGAAAAGGGCCTTGATTTTTGCCCCACTGATTGAGGAGATGTAAATAAGTTGAAAATAGATTTATTTAAATTTGTTCGCAAACTTAAACTGAAGAAACATTTCTCGCTTTATCAATCTGATATACAGAATCAAGACAATGTAATTCCGAGTTTAGATTTAAATGAATTTTCAATTAAAGATATTCAAGACACAGCAACATTACTGTCTATCTCTGAACATGAGGAATTTCCAATTATTTTCTCTCAGGTGGTAAATGATCTTGACGTCACACATAATATCAGTATAAGTAGTGATCTTAAAAGTAATTCCAAATGGATTCCTAAGCTTATTGGTAATAATAAGTTAGACATGTTCTTTGATTTAGTGTGTAGAGATTTGGATAAAGCTAAGCCACATTTCTCAGGTTCGAACCTGAGTCATGGTGAAAAAATGGCCCTGAAGGATTTACGACAGAATAAAGAAATTATCATCAGACCAGCGGATAAAGGGGGCAATGTAGTGATAATTAATATAAATGACTATGAGACGGAAATTGCTTCTCAATTACAGGATAAATGTTGTTATGAGAAACTTACATATAATCCAATTCTGGGATTGATCAACTGTATACAGAAGAAATTGAAGGATTGGTACGAATCAAAATTACTGGATAAAGATGAATACCAATATTTGTTGAATGCCCGGCCCAGATATCCATGTATTTACACTTTACCGAAAATACATAAAGCATTACCATTCCCGCCAGGAAGACCTATTATTTCGGGGATCTCAGGACCTACAGAAAAAATATTTGAATTTGTAGATTTTTCCTCCAACCCATGGTCAATAATTTACCATCATTCATTAAGAATACTACACATATCCTGAGTATTCTAAGTGATTTTGAATGGGATACTAACATGACACTTGTCACCTTAGATGTGGTTGCTTTATACACGTGTATAAAACATGATTTAGGTTTGAAGGCTGTTGAGGCATTTCTTAATAGAAAATCGATCACGTTGTGGCAACATACAAGAATGATACTAGATATGATAGAGTTAATTTTGAATAACAACTATTTTCTGTTCAAGAGAGACTGGTACAGACAGAAACAAGGTGAGGCAATGGGCTGAGATTCTCCCCCTCTTACGCGAACCTATTTATGGGTTGGTTTGCGGAGAGGTGGGTCTGGGGCCCAGAGGCCGCCAATTGGCACTCGGACATATTGTACTGGGGTCGTTATATCGACGATTGTCTTATGATTTGGACAGGAGGTGTGGAACAACTTACTGAATTTTGCAAATACCTTAATGCAAATGATATGAATGTTCAATTTACTTACCAGCACAGCAGTACTAGCATTGACTTTTTGGATGTACAACTATATATTGAACACAATAGTATTCAAAGCAGGTTGTATAGGATGTCCACTGCCTGTAATTCTATCTTACATGCAGCAAGTGCCCACCCCTACCATCAGATTTCTGCGATACCATATGGTGAAATGGTCAGAGCTAGGCGCAATTGTAGTAAGGACGAACAGTTTGAGACATGCATTGAAGATATGTGTAAGCGCTTTGAACAAAGGGGATACCACAAGCAGCTTATTAGTAAATCAAAACAGAGAGTTAAAAAAATCCAAAGGGAATATACATTGAAGCCTAGGGTACATGACAACCAAATAGAGCAAGGAAAAGTTAGATTAATAACAGACTACACACAGAATTCAAAAACATTACGTAAGCTTGTATTTAGACATTGGCATATTCTGTTGCAGGACGAATCCTTAAAGGGTATTGTCGGTGCTAAACCGGAAATTACATTTCGTAGAGGTAAAAGCTTGAGAGGCATCTTAAGTCCGAGTTATCCCCTAGATCTCAATAACCTTGATTTGAGAAAATCTGGACTGGCTATCAATTTGGATGCGGCTGCTAAAGTTGAAATAATAAGCTATATCATCTTTTGAAGAATATAATCGAACTTTCATTAGAGAAATCTGGACTTGGACTTTGGATCATAGCAATCTTGGAACAACAGATCAATTAATTCTACTATTTGGATTTGGACAGTGATACTGTAATTGGGGATTATGTTGGAAATAATCCTATTCATTTTCAGAAATATATGACAAAACATTGCCTATGTATACTGACTCATGAGTACTATTATTTTTCATGTTATAATGAGTGCCTCTTGTACTTTATATTTGCAATTGTGCTTTTAGCATCTATCAAGACCTTTTGGGTGTGGTCTTTCAAGAGTGCACCATTTCGAGATTCAACATTCTTCGTTGATATTCACCTCACTACCCAGAGTGCCTAGTTTTCTCCCAGTACAATACACCCACACGTAGTTAGAGTATTATTTCACTCAGGCTGCAGTGGCAGGCCTGTGTAAGAATTGTCAGAGCTCCCTATGGGTGGCAAAAGAAATGCTGCAGCCCATAGGGATCTCCTGGAACCCCAATAGCCTGGGTGCAGCAGTACCATATACTAGGGAATTATAAGGGTGTTCCAGTATGCCAATGTGAATTGGTAAAATTGGTCACTAGCCTGTTAGTGACAATTTGTAAAGCAGAGAGAGCATAACCACTGAGGTTCTGGTTAGCAGAGCCTCAGTGAGACAGTTAGGCATCACACAGGGAACAAATATATATAGGCCACAAACTTATGAGCACTGGGGTCCTGGCTAGCAGGGTCCCAGTGACACATAACAAAAATACTGACAACATAGGGTTTTCACTATGAGCACTGGGCCCTGGCTAGCAGGATCCCAGTGAGACAGTGAAAACACCCTGACATATACTCACAAACAGGCCAAAGGTGGGGGTAACAAGGCTAGAAAGAGGCTACTTTCTCACACTCACCTACAGCCCCATTCATGCACCCACTCAGTTACCTATACAGACACTCATATACCCAGTCACTCATCCATACAACCACTCATGCACCCTCTCACTCAGCAGTACAGGCACTCATGCACTTATCCATACACCCACAATGCAGCCGCTCACTCACCCACGGACCCATTCATGCACCCACTCGGTCACCTATACAGACACTCATTTTCTTTTTTTTTTATTGTTTTTATTAACATTTTACTGTTATACATTGTCCGAACAATTTATGGCATTGACATACTCTTATCTTATCCATATATAACAGCATTTACAATATCCAGATACAAAAATCAATTTATCATTGCTGAGAACTTATTCTAGATCCTCGTCCAGCATTAATGTTTTTGGTTCTGCGTTTGGTCTGGATATCGCGCGGGTGCTCCCTTTTGTTATATACTGTGTTATCCCTCTCTTGACTACGTAACAGTCTATGCTATTTCTAACCAAACTATAAACATGATGGTGAGTTGTGGAGTGGACAAATGCTAGCTGCGTGGGGGCGTCTCAACGTGTGTCCGTCAGGGAGGGGTAAGGCCTGTACACTATCTCTACGGCATTTGGTTTTTTTTCGTTTTTTTTTCGGGAGGGGTATACCTCAGATTATTAAGTTGTTCTGTCCCTGTGCCCTCTCAGTCAGCATCAGCCGAGGCCAGCCAAACCTGTCCGCTACCTTCCTATCTCCTACGCAGGTAAAGTGCTGGGGCCAAACCCTTTCTGTCCGACTGATGCTAAGGTCATTGTGCCTTTTCTACCTCCATTACCCTCTCTTCTTGTTCTGCGGCTTCCCCCAACCCCTCTGGGGTGGTCCCACTTCTCGCTCCAGCCGCTCCAACTTGATCAGCACCTCCTCCCACAGTGGAGCAATGGGTGTCTGGTGCAACCCTGTGCCTCCTCCTGTTTCAACACCTGTAATTCAACCTTTGCCCATCTCGTCATGTCTCGCCTCCAGTCCTCAAGGGTGGGGCACCTGGGCAACCTCCAACCCATAGTGATTCGTCTCCTAAAGAGCACCAAAGCCAAGTCAAGGAAACAGCTGCCCACCCTCCTAGGGGCTGGCCTTGGGCACAAGCCCAGCCGACACACAGATGGGGCCAAGACCAATGCGTTATCTAGGAGTCCCTCCAGGTCGGCCAACACTGCTTTCCAACATTGCTGGAGCTCAGGGCAGTGCCACACCATGTGGTCTAAGTCTCCATCAGGTTCACCGCATCTAGGACATACTTTAGGGTCGCCTTCGTATATAAGGGTCAACCGGTGTGGGGTGAGGTATGTCCTGTGGAAATAATTATATTGGATGTACCATAGGCGCGTATTTCGCGAGACCAACCGCGGATTTGCCAAAACCTTCTGCCACTCGCATCAGTCAAATCTCTACTCTGTGTCTTTTCCCATCTCTCCCTCAGTGATTGTAATGGGTCTAGTGTGCCTTCACTTTGGGCCTTGTATAGTTTAGTGACCAGGTGGGTATTTTCTCCCGCGGTTAGCAAGAGGTGCAAGACCCCGTGCGTGTCAGGCTTTGCGTTGATTGTGCCCCAGTGTTCCTTTATATTATGTGTCAGATTTTGGTATAATAGGAATTGTCCGCCCGGTACTCCGCTTTTGTCAACCATGTCAGTGAAAGCACTCAGTACGCCGTCCCGAAAGAGGTCGCCCAGGGTTTCCACCACAATCCACGTCGAGACCCCCAGCCCGGAGCCCATCAAGGCCCCATCTGCTGTACCCCGCGTCAGCACCGACAGAGGCAGCACCGGGGAATAAGCCAATCCCACTCCTTCACGCCGTGAGCATCTCTTCCAACAAGCTAAGGCCACCTTCGTGAGGACACTTTCCTCCTGGGCCTCCACTCGCCAGTTTATCATTTGTGCTATGATCCGATCTCTGCTCTTCTTACCATTAGCAGTACACCTGTCCAGACGACCCTCCCCCGCACACCACCTGGAGATCCACTGCATTTGGGATGCCACGTAATAGAATTCAAAATCTGGGGCTCCCATTTCCCTGCGAGGGTCGGCCTGCAGAGGACCACGTCGAGGGTATCAACATCGGTAGGTTGGTGAAATAGTAAAGGAGGCGGGGTAGCATAATCATTTTAGATAATGATATCCTGACCATTATGGATAACTTAAGTGACTTCCAGAACCCTACAGATGCTTGGAGCGAGCAGAGCACTTTGCCTATGTTACCCTCGTGCAGGTCCTTCAGGTCATGGAACACCTGTATGCCCTGGTACTTGAAAGTGTGAGGGGCCCACACCACGCCCTCCGGACAAGAGGAGGGACGCTCACTTCCCTTCGTCTGGGGAAACACAAAGGTTTTACCCCTATTGAGGCGTAGCCCCGAGAAACCTCCAAAGTGGTCCAGCCTGGTCAAAGCCCACGGCAGCCCAGTCTCACCATTCCTAAGATAGATTAAGATATCGTCGGCATAGAGTGAGATATTATGTTCAGCCCATCCCCATTCCACTCCTCTGCCTCCGCCTTCCATCTGTAGCAGGGCTGCCAGTAGTTCAATAGCCAAAGCAAATAATAATGGGGATAACGGGCATCCCTGCCTGGTACCCCTGCATATGGGATAAGCCTTTGACACTGTCCTGCCCGTCCTTACTCTCGCCAGGGGAGACGCATACAGTAAGCCCACCCATCGTACCCATGCCTTCCCCAGCCACATCCGGAGTAATACTGTCCTCAAATAATCACACCTAAGCGAGTTGAAGGCCTTCTCAAAGTCTATCGATAGGAGCATCGCTGCAGGAGGCTTCTCCTCTCGCGGCATATGTAAAATGGCAAAAAGGCGTCTGAGGTTCAGCGAAGTGCTGCGTGTCGGGACAAACCCGTTTTGGTCCTCGTGCACCAGTGTGGATATGTGTTGGAGTAGTCGATTGGCCATAAGCTTGCTGAGAATTTTGAAGTCGCTGTTCAACATTGACAGTGGGTGGAAGTCGGCTACCGATACCTCCCCAGAGTCCATCTTGGGCAGGGGGACCACCAAGGCCTCTCTCAGCGAGTCGGGTAGGAGACCCCGCCGAAACGCCTCTGTGTACATTTCCACCAGCTGTGGGGCCAGCAGGGCCGAGTACCTATTATAAAAGTCCATTGGGAGGCCGTCCGTCCCCGGCGTCTTCCCTGCAGCTAGTTGTGTAATGGCCTCTTGGACCTCCTCTAATGTCACTGGCCCTCCCAACCTATCCCTCTCCTCATATGACAATATTTTCAGAGGTAGCGGATGTAGATAAGCATCTAAAAATTTGGTCCCAGACGTGTCCGGACTCCTATAAAGAAAAGTGTAGTAATCTCTAAAAGTGTCATTTATGGCACCCGGTTTATATCTGCCCTCCCCCCTCATATCACGTACACTCATGATGGGTCCCCCCCGTGGTCTCACCAACCATGCTAACATCTTACCAGATCTGCCCGCTTCTGCCTGTATCGTGGATAAGTATCTCTGTACACTATGGCATCTCAGCTGTTCCTCAGTCTGGGAGTGGGACCTCTTCGCTTCCTCATACCCGACTTGCTCCAACATCTTTCCTCTCCCTCCTGTTTCCCCCTCATGTATGACTTTTTCTAATCTGAGTAGTTCCAGCTCCAGTGTGCGCTTAATTCCTACAGTCTGTCCCTGACAGTAACCTCTCGTTGCGAGTGTTTCCCACTCCACGTGTCTGGTCGAGACGGATCCCTTATTAGTATTAATATGGTCTGCCAGGTAAGAGCGGAGCGCTTCTCTGTATGCCTGATCTTCCAGTGCAGCTCGGGACAATTTTCACATTGGTATAGGGGGTCTATCTTCAGTCGCCCTCCAGATAAGCATCAGGGCATTATGGTCTGAAAAGGTGCGCCCTAAATATTCTGAGTGAATCATTCCCTGCACTACGCTGGAGGAGCATACCACCCTGTCTATCCTAGTGTGCACCCGGTGCAGACTCGAGTAATAGGAGTAGTCCCTGTCCTCTGGGTGCTGGCTACGCCACACATCTACCAGAGCACAGGCTTGCATCCACTCCCTCAGATTTTTAGCTATCTTGTGCGTTACTGCGCCTATAAGCGGTGGAGTGGAGCGGTCCAGGTCTATATCCATTACGCTATTAAAGTACCCCCCAATCAACAACTCTCCTCCCTGCTGGCGGGTAAGGTGAATCGATAGGCGCTGCATAAAGGGGATCTGATCCTGATTAGGGGGCGTATACACTACTCAGAACAATCGGGCATCCATGAAGCTTCCCTTCCACGATCACAAATCTGCCCTCTTGGTCTACGTCAATAGAAACAGCCTCAAAGGGGACTCCAGCTCTGACCCACACCAGTGCTCCTCTAGCATAAGCAGAATACTTAGTAGCAAGCACTTGCCCTCTCCATCTACGCCTCAGCTTGTGAGCCTCACCAGCAGTGAGATGGGTCTCCTGCAGCATAGCCACATGTATACCCCGTCTCTTCAGGTAGGACAGCACTCTATGGTGGTCATTACAACCCTGGCAGACGGTGTTAAAGGTGCGGTAATACCGCAAACCGTCGGCGGACAAAAAAAGGGAATCATGACCAAGGCGGAAACCACCAACAAAGACAGCCACTTTAACACACCGCCCGCCATGGCGGTACAGACAAACATCGCAGCGGTCACCGCCAACAGACAGGCGGAAGACAATGTACCGCCCATAGTATCACAACCCGCCAATCCGCCACCTATTCCGGGGTGGATTCACTGTGGATAAAAACACAGCGGAAACAGTTTCTGCAATGGGAAAACGCTCACCTGAACACATCCCACGAGGAAGGCGGACACCATGGAGCTGGAATTACAAATAATACCGGCCCTTGTATTCCTACTCATCTACAAAGACCAACACCGGTGCCGGCAAAGACAACAGTGAGTACTGCTCCTACGACAAAGGGGGGGTGGAGGCAAAAGTCAGGGGAACACACATGCAACACCCCCACCCTCGCATATGACAACACACACACCAATGCCTTTACAAACATCACAGTAACAACCCACAACCCCCCCGGAAGAATGCAAAGACTAAACAAAATCAGTTCAAACATTGTAATGTATCAATATACGTTTCAAATATATACAGATATATATAAAATCATTCAAAAGTATATACATTACAAGAAGTAGTGCAGATATGCACATATCAATGTCCGTGCACCACTAGTCCAAAAATGCATGGGCGAGGCCCACACAAGATACCTGTCCACAAACGGAGAGAACACTGCCGGGGCATCAGAGAGAAATACAACAGGCACCTCAGGGGGAAGGGAAGCAGGGGCACCTCAGCCGGATAACAGCACCACGCCACCTCCACGACGGGGCTCCATCCCCATTGATGTATCCTGGGGAGTGCAAAGCCACAGTCTCACAAGTCTCACAAGTGGGTGGGTTGCCCACTGCCATATCAAGGGGAGTGCAAAGCCACAGTCTCTCAAGTCTCTACAGTGGGTGGCTTGCCCTTTGTACCATCCTGGGGAGTGCAAAGCCACAGTCTCTCAAGTCTCTACAGTGGGTTGGTTGCCCACTGTTTAATCCTGGGGAGTGCAAAGCCACAGTCTCTCAAGTCTCTACAGTGGGTAGGTTGCCCACTGTACCATCCTGGGGAGTGAAAAGCCACAGTCTCTCAAGTCTCTACAGTGAGTGGGTTGCCCACTGCCATATCCTGGGGAGTGCAAAGCCACAGTCTCTCAAGTCTCTACAGTGGGTGGGTTGCCCACTGTTCAATCCTGGGGAGTGCAAAGCCACAGTCTCTCAAGTGAACAACAGCCTCCACTGGTTCTGGAGGGGGACTGGTGCCCAGAGTGCTTCATCCTGTGAAGGACAGACAGAGTGGGTGGATCTCTCCACTGGTTCTGGAGGGGGAGTGGTGCCCAGAGTTTTTCATCCTGTGAAGGACAGACAGAGTGGATGGATCTCTCCACTGGTTCTGGAGGGGGAATGGTGCCCAGACTGGATTAGTCTCCCTGTTACAGTTCCTGTCCCATCACTGTCCCAGCTGCACATGGGATAACGAAGCTTGATGTGGCGGTCTTTTCCTTCTTCAGTGGTGCTTGCCCTGTTCAGCTGTGCTTTGCCATGGCGGTCTCTGGACTGTTCAGCGGTGCTTTGCCATGGCGGTCTCTGGACTGTTCAGCGGTGCTTTGCCATGACGGTCTATGGACTGTTCAGCGGTGCTTTGCCATGGCGGTCTATGGACTGTTCAGCGGTGCTTTGCCATGGTGGTGTCTGGACTGGGCATTGGTGTGTGGCATGATGTTCTCTGGACTGGGCATCGGTGTGTGGCATGACGTTCTCTGGACTGGGCATTGGTGTGTGGCATGACGTTCTTTGGACTGGGCATTGGTGTGTGGCATGACGTTCTCTGGACTGGGCATTGGTGTGTGGCATGACGGTCCTTCATTGCCCAGCGGGGCTGTGGCTGCCGGGGCCCTCCTGGGCAATGACTCCGGCGGTGGTCTCCTGACCAGTGACGATACTTGTGCCCTCCTGGGCAATGACTCCGGCGGTTTTGGTGGTCTCCTGACCAGTGACGATACTTGGGCCCTCCTGGGCAATGACTCCGGTGGTGGTCTCCTGACCAGTGACGATACTTGTGCCCTCCTGGGCAATGACTCCGGCGGTGGTCTCCTGACCAGAGACGATACTTGGGCCCTCCTGGGCAATGACTCCGGCGGTGGTCTCCTGACCAGTGACGATACTTGGGCCCTCCTGGGCAATGACTCCGGCGGTGGTCTCCTGACCAGTGACGATTCTTGGGCCCTCCTGGGCAATGACTCCGGCGGTGGTCTCCTGACCAGTGACGATGGTGCTGGCGGTGGCATCCAGGGCGCCGGGAAGGATGCCGGCCTTCTCCGGCGTGATGCTGACACCAGGCTGTGCAGACTTCTTCTGGCCCTTCCCCACCTTTGGAGGAGTCACAGCTGACTCTGCAATCCCCCTGGTACCCCTGTGAGTTGTTTTGCCTCCAGGAGTCTTCACACGGTCCCGACGGCCACTTTCCAACTTCAGAGCCTTTACAGGGGATGGACTGGCAGTGCCTTGGCTCTGTGTCACACTGCCTGCCCTGGTGGCCGGTGTACTCCACACACCTGTAACACGCACCACTGGTACTGGAGGCTTTTTGGCTGAGGCGCTACGACGGGACTGATGAATTGGAGGTGTGGGGGTGGGGGCAAAAAGGTCAACTTTGCAGAGGGACAGTTTCTGACGAACACTGGAATGGGTAGCTGAAGGGGGTCTGGGAGTGGAGGAAGAGGACTTGGTTGTAGGAGGTGTCACTTTAGGTGTTTTGGGTGCAGGTACTGGAGGCTGTCGTGAGGTGATTGGATGTTGGGTGTGTGGGTGCCCGCGTTTGTGTACTTTGGGAGGGGGCATCACAGACACACTGGGAGTGGACACAGGGGACGTGTAAATGGTAGTGGGGGTGGTGAGTGCAGGTGAGCGGGGTGTGGTGCTGGATGTTCTGGTGCGAGTCCTGGTGCCTGTAGATGTAGTGCATGCAGGTGAGAGTGTAGACAACACTGGGATGGAGGAGGCACACGACGAGGAGGGGGACACAGTGGAGGCAGTGGATGTTGCTGTGTCTGCATGTGTGTGATGCTTGTGTGTGTGCCTGTGGGTTGTGTGGTGCCTATGTTTGCCTGAGCTACTTTTGTGTGTTGAGGTGTATGCATGCTTGTCTGATGGTGTGCTTGGGAGAGGCTGGGGTACAGGGATTGGGTCTGAGTGGAGGGAGTTGGAAGGGGGAGGCTAGAGACAGGGACAATGGCTGCCATCAGTGCTGAGGCCAGAGATTGCAGGGTTCGATGATGGGCAGCCTGACCAGAATGAATGCCCTCCAGGAATGCATTAGTGTATTGCAACTGCCTTTCTACACCCTGGATGGCATTCACAATGGTAGACTGCCCAACAGTAAGTGACCTGAGGACGTCAATGGCCTCCTCACTGAGGGCAGCAGGGGTGACTGGGGCAGGGCCTGAGGTGCCTGGGGCGAAAGTGATGCCCACCCTCCTGGGTGAGCGGGCACGGGGCGAACGTTGAGGGGCTGTTGGGAGGGCGGTGCTGGTAGGGGAGGTGGCGGCTGTACCTGTAGAAGTGGGGGGCACAGATGGTGCCGCCACCACAAGGGAGCTCCCATCGGCGGACAAGTCTGTGTCGCTGGTTGGTGATCCGGTGACCGACGTGAAGCTCCCCTCGCCCTCCGTCCCACTGGTGCATTCTGAGTCCGTGGTGTGGCCCTCCATGGCCATGTGGGATGCAGCTCCCTCGTGCCCTGGTGCCACTGTACCTCCGCCTGATGATGCTGATGCACAGAAGAACAGGGAGAGCAGAAAAAGAGGGGGACGACAGAAGAAAGACAGGTTGAGTCCATGGTTTACCGCTACCGTTGGCGGACAATACAGACTCCGCAGCCCCCTGCACTACGCCGTGCTCTTGGCCTCTACAGAAGCAAATCCAGGGATCTGTCCTACATGCCTATGGTGGACATCTGCACACATGGATGCCACAGGGGCATCTATACCTGTACTTGGGCCACTACTGAGGTAGGGTCGATTGCCACATGCCCTGCATTATGGAGGGGCCTAGCCTACGTATTTCTGTCTGGCCTAGGTACACCCACAGCCCTCCTCCCTCAGCCAGCCCCTCACCTGCGCGCAAAGTACCCAGAATGAGGTTGTACTCACCCCCTTGTGTCTGCTGTGATGCCCTCAAGCGCCCATCTAACTCAGGGTAGGCCACCGCCAGGATCTGGAATATCAGGGGGGTCATGGTGCGACAGACACCCCTCCCACGTTGGGAGGCTATCCGCAGCTGTCGCTCCGCCGTCTTCTTGCTCCAGCGGCGAATGTCTTCCCATCTTTTCTGGCAGTGGGTGCCTCGTCTCTGGTGGACCCCCAGGGTCCGGACATCCTTGGCGATGGCATGCCAAATGTCCTTCTGGTGGGTTCTGACCTACATGACATGCACAAGGGAAGAAGAGAAGTCATTACCAACTGCACCGTCGATGTGAGTGTCCAGCCCTCTCCACCCAGGCCTAGCCCATACAACGTGCTCCCTGTGTACTTACCTGTTGGTCTGGAGGACCATAGAGTAGCGTGTACTGGGGGAGGACCCCGTCTACTAGTTTCTCCAACTCCTGAGCAGTGAAGGCAGGGGCCCTTTCCCCAGACGCAGCAGCCATCGTCGCTTCCAGACTGAGGTCACAGCAGCACTTGCAGTGTAGGTCCTCTCCTGTCGAAGATCAGGTATCTAGTGATTGAACAGATAGAAAATGGCGGCGCACTTGTTCATTGGCTCCTGGGACCCATAGGGTCCAATGTTAACCAATGCAGCATTGCGCCGCGGTATACGACCGCCTACCGCGACGGTGTGCAACGCCAGCGCAGTTACCTCACAATCCCATTGTCCCAGTTTAGAGGTCAGACAGCCGCCATTTCAGGGGCCCACATGGCTTCATTTACTTCGGCGTCACACATATCTAGGCCTACACTCAACACACCGACAGGAAGGGTTCTGTGTAACTGTGGGTACATACCTGGCAAAAAGTTGACTCTGTGGTCGCTGTTGTCCTTCCTAGGCACCGTCAGTTGGGACAATTGAGAAGATGTCGGAATCCTCTGGTGTACCGACCGCAGGTGGACCTGTTGACAATGGAGGAGCGACAATTAATCGTCACCTACAGGTTTGACCGTGCCACTATCCAGGAACTATGTACCCAGTTGGAGCCAGACCTGATGTCACCAATCCGCCATCCCACTGGAATCCCCCCTGACGTGCAGGTGCTGTCAGTGCTCCATTTCCTTGCAAGTGGGTCTTTTCAGACAACAGTGGCCATGGCTTCAGGGATGTCCCAGCCTATGTTTTCCAACATGCTATCCAGAGTGTTGTCTGCCCTGCTGAAACATGTAAGGAGATACATAATTTTCCCTGAGGTGAAAGATTTGGCTACAGTTAAAGGTGACTTCTATGCCCTTGGACATATCCCTAACATCATAGGTGCTATTGATGGGCCCATGTAGCTCTGGTCCCCCCCCACAGGAGTGAAAAGGTGTACAGGACCCGGAAGAGTTATCATTCGATGAATGTAGAGATGGTATGTTTGGCAGACCAGTACATCTCTCAGGTAAATGCTATGTTTCCTGGCTCAGTGCATGACACCTACATCCTGTGGAATAGCACCATCCCTGATATGATGGGTCAACTCCAGAGGCACCGTGTGTGGCTATTAGGAGACTCTGGTTACCCCAACCTGTCATGGCTACTGACCCCAGTGAGGAATCCCAGGGCAGAGGAACGCAACAATGAGGCCCTTGGGCGGACTAGGAGGGTGATCGAATGCACCTTCGGCCTCCTGAAGGCCAGGTTCAGGTGCCTCCATATGACAGGTGGTTCCCTATTCTACTCACCGAAGAAGGTGTGCCAGATCATCATCGCCTGCTCGATGCTTCACAATCTTGCATTGCGACGCCAGGTGCCTTTTCTGTAGGAGGATGGTCCAGATGACGGTGTTGTGGCAGCTGTGGAGCCTATGGAGCCTGTGGACAGTGATGAGGAGGAAGCTGAGGAAGAAGACAAGGACAACAGAGAGTCAGTCATACAGCAATATTTCCAGTGACACACAGATGAGAACATTTTCTTTTTTACCACTACATTCACTGTCACACGTCTTCCTCTATCCTGTGTGTAATTTCATAGCATTATTTGGTAACTGAGTTGTACCTTTCCATTACGGTTTCACAGGTGTGGTTACCAACGTGTGTCATCTGCATGCATCCTTCAAAGACTTGTGATGTGTGACATAGGTATGTTGCCTTTACAACTAGAAACGCATTTTGACACTGTCATTGATAATACATTTTACCAAATCATAGACTGACTCAACATTGTTTTGTGGTTCAAGGGTGTTTATTGAAGTGCTAAAAAATGGAGGGGGGTTGTAAAATGGTGAGGGGTGATGGTGGAGGAATGTCCATGGCAGAGTCCAGTCTATTAGTCTCACAGGTGCACTGCCCATATGGCATAGGAAATGGAGCTGGGGCAGTTTAAGTATGGACAGGGTAACAAATTGGGACAGTGGGAGGACAATCAGGGTGGTCTCATTTCCTGGCGGGTGTCTTGCCATCTTGCTCTGTCCTGTTCCTGGATCTCAGGGCCCGCTTGCATGGTGGTTGTCCGTCTGCAGCGGGTGGGGTGCTGGTGTGGTGGTCCTGTGGCGGGGCGTCCTGTCCACTAGCGCCGGCGGAAGTGGTGGGCAGTTCATCGTCCTGGCTAGTGTCAGGGGCCCCTTGGAGTGCCACAGTGTCCCTCAAGGTCTGCTGTATGTCCTTCAGCACCCCTACGATGGTGCCCAAGGTGGAGCTGATGGTCCTGAGCTCCTCCCTGAACCCCACATACTGTTCCTCCTTCAGGCGCTGGGTCTCCTGAAAATTGACCAGGACTGTCGCCATCGTCTCCTGGGAGTGGTGGTATGCTCCCATGATGTAGGAGAGGGCCTCGTGGAGCTTGTGTTCCTCTGGCCTGTCCGCCCCCTGTCGCACAGCAGCCCTCCCAGTTCCCCTGTGTTCCTGTGCCTCTGTCCCCTGGACCGTGTGCCCACTACCACTGCCCCCAGGTCCCTGTTGTTGTTGGGGTGGTGGGTTATCCTGGGTTCCCTGTAGTGGTGGACACACCGCTGATTGACCTGTCCTGAGTACGGAGGTTTGGGCCCGCTGGGTGGGTGCTGTGCTGGTGTTCCCAGAGGGTGGAAGGTCAGTGTTGGGCTGTGCCTGTGCAAGGGGAACCGACTGTCCCGAGGCCAACGATGGTCCGGGCTAGTCATCAGGATCCAGTAGGGCAGAGCTGCTATCGTCACTGTGGGCCTCTTCTGTGGGTGGAGTGGAGTTGTCTGGACCCTCCGGGGTGGTGACGGTCCTTCGTGATCCTGCAGGGGCATAAGTGCATGATTATTGCATGTGTGTGTCTCATGGTGTGCAATTGGTGGCTCACCGTGTACCCCAGTGCAAGCATTCCTGTGTGGGGGTTGGGTGATGATGGTTGGGGGGGTGCTCTTAGTATGTGTAGTGAGCATGCTTTAGTGATGGGTGTCCATGCTTAGTTGTGTCATGCAGGGCTTGGTGTTGGGATGGGTGGTTTGTGTTATTAGTACATTAGTGAGGAGTTTGAGTGATAGGGGAGGGGGTGAACGTGGGGGTGTGTGATAGCATGCAGGTAGGGTGGGGGATATGAAAGTTAAGATTTGACTTACCAGTGTCCATTCCTCCACCGAATCCTCCGAGGCCCTCTGGATGCATGATGGTCAAGACTTGCTCCTCCCATGTTGTTAGTTGTGGAGGAGGAGGTGGGGGTCCGCCGCCAGTCCGCTGAACCGTGATGTTGTGCCTGGAGACCGCTGAACGCACCTTCCCCTGTATGTCGTTCCACCTCTTCCTGATGTCCTCCCGATTTCTTGGATGCTGTCCCACAGCGTTGACCCTGTCCACTATTCTGCGCCATAGCTCCATCTTCCTGGCTATGGATGTGTGCTGCACCTGTGAGCCAAATAGCTGTGGCTCTACCCATAGGATTTCCTCCACAATGATCCGGAGCTCCTCCTCGGAAAAGCGGGGGTGTCTTTGGCGTGACATGGGGTGGTGTGTGTGATGTGTGGGGCGGTGTCAGTGTTGATGTGTTTGGTGATGTGTAGTGGTGTGTTGTGTTTTGTGCGTGGATGTTGTGTGGGTGATGGTGTTGTGTGCCTCTGTGTGGTGGGGTTCTCAGTTGCTGTGCTCTCTGTCTCTCTGGCCTTCAGTCGTGAATTGTGGTCGTAGAGGTTTGTGGGTGATGTGGGTGTGTGTTTTATATTGCATTGGGTGTGTGGGAGTGGTGTTTGTATGTGTATCAGGTGTGCGTATTTGGAATTGTCCAATGTGGCAGTGTTTTGGAGATGTGTGTGTATTTAGAGCACGGCGGTGTGTACCGCCAATAGAATACCGCGGTTGAAAGACCGCAGCATGGATTCGGGTGTCGTAATAGCATGGGCGTGTTTCTGTTGGCATGGAGATGGAGGTTTTGTTATCGCCAGTTTAACACTGACCTTTTGTGTGGCGGACTTGTGTGGGTGTCTGAATTTCGGCGGATTCCGAGATGTGTGTCATAATAGCTGTGGCGGAGTTCTGCCGCGGCGGCGGTGTATTGGCGGTCTTCTGCACGGCGGTAAGCGGCTTTTACCACCAATGTTGTAATGACCCCCTATGTGTTTTAACGGGTGATCCCATCCCCCTTATGTTCCATGTTAGGAAGTTATAATCTGCCATGCTGATGCATCTATGGCAAAACGGACCTCCCGGCCCTCCCCGGAATTTCGCTCCCAATCATGCACTTGCGGTACTTTTGTACAAACGACTCCCATCTCCCACACCACCATTGAAGCATAAAACTGTGAATCCCAACTCCCCATCCCCAGGGCACCCCTCCAACTGTGGGTTGCCCAAAAAGCAATGCAACAGTGCAACTTAGTCAAAAAGTTAGCTAGAGTTCTCGCCATTCTCCAAGTGGCCGAGAAACCGATAGGGGGGTGGTTCGGTGCCCATCAGGGCCTCCGGTCTGCACTGTTCTCCTCACCTCAGGGCCAGGCTATGGATTCACTCAGCCCAGCTCATCCGCAGTTTGTGGAGTCACCTTCGGGCGAGATCGGAGCAGCCGGAACCATCCGCAGAGGACACCGATGCGCAGTCCGTGTCTCTCCCGCTACCCTCCGGTGAGGATGCCTCCCTGCTCATGGATGCCGCCGCCGCCAAAGCCGCTTTTTTTGCCAGCTCTTTTTGGGCCCTAGGGTTCAGTTCGTGGGCGATTTCTGTTCCGCTTTCTCCTCTGGCCTCCGCGATCTCCCCCCCTTGCTTGGTTGTTCCTATTACGATGTCTTCCCTCTACTCCGCGCACCTCCAGCCATTCCCATGCCTCTTCAGGACTCTGGAAGAATGTGGTTTTATCATCAAGGATCACCCACAATCTGGCTGGGAAAAGAAGTTAGTACTGAATCCCTTCTTCTCTGAGAGCCCTCTTCACAGCCAGGAACGAGGCCCGTTTGATTTGGACATCAATCGTGAAGTCTGGGAATAGGGTCGCCTCACCATTCGCCACCCTGAAGGGTCTGGCCTCCCTGGCCCTCTGGAGCAAAGTGTCTCTGTCCTTGTAATGCATCAGCTTAGCCACCACCACACGGGGTGTTCTCCCTGGCGCCAGAGGTCTGAGGGCACCCGATGTGCCTGCTCCAAGGTGAAGAACGGGGTCAGGTGTTCCAGCGCTACCGACGTACGCAGCCATTCCTCCAGGAACTCCACCATGTTTGTTCCTTCCGCACCTTCTGGAAGAAGAACTCGGTCAGTTAGATTCTCTACTGTGGCTGCCAGGTCCACGTGTTTCAGTGTTAGCTCCGCCAGAGTATTCTCCGCCTCCCTCACTCTGTCCGTCAGTTTTTGGTGATCTGTCCTCAGCAGGACCACCTCCACTGCAACTTGATTGATATTGTGCTGCAAGGTTGCTTTGGTGTCCTCTATTGCACCCAGGATCTTATCCACCGTAGCCTGCACTTTGGGTTGCGTGAGGTCCTCCATATTCCCCCTGTTGCGATCACTTGGGGTTTTGTGGCTCATTACTTTGCTCTTAGTCTGGCTCTTAGAGGTCATCAGGGGTATGCAGCGTTGTATACTAAGGGCCATATTTATACTTTTCGACGCACAACTACGCCAACGCAGTTGTGCGTCAAAAAATTTAACGCCGGCTAACGCCATTCTGAAGCGCCATGCGGGCGACGTATTTATTCAATGACGTTAGCCGGCGTTAGCCGGCGCTGCGGAGTGGTGTGCGTCAAAAAAAATGACACACACCAGGCAGCGCCGGCGTAGGGGAAAATGGAGTTTGGGCGTCTAAAAATGGGGCAAGTCAGGCTGAGGCAAAATTATCGCCTCAACCCGATTTGCGCCATTTTTTTTTTACGCCCAGACGCCATTAACATGACTCCTGTCGTAGCAAAGACAGGAGTCATGCCCCCATGCCCAATGGCCATGCCCAGGGGACTTATGTCCCCTGGGCATGGTCATTGGGCATAGTGGCATGTAGGGGGGCACAAATCAGGCCCCCCTATGCCACAAAAAAAAAGAAAAAAAATATACTTACCAGCACTTACCTAAAGTTCCCAGGGGTGGGTCCCTCCATCTATGGGCGTCCTCCTGGGGTGGGCAAGGGTGGCAGGGGGTGTCCCTGGGGGCATGGGAGGGCACATGTGGGCTCATTCTGAGCCCACGGGTCCCTTAACGCCTGCCCTGAGCAGGCGTTAAAAAATGACGCTAACGTGGCTACACGTCATTTTTTAAGGCCCGCCCACTCCCATTCGTCATTTTTGCACGGGAGTGTAAATACGACGCACAGGCCTGGGAGTCATTTTTTAGACGGGAACGCCTACCTTGCATATAATTAACGCAAGGTAGGTGTCCACGCAAAAAAATTACGCAAACTCCATGAACTTTGGCGCTAGACGCGTCTAACGCCAAAGTATAAATATGGAGTTCGTTTTGCGTTGAATTTGCGCAATAAAAAACGACGCAAATCCGGCGCAAACAAAGTATAAATATGGCCCTAAGGGCCATATTTATACTTTTCGATGCACAACTGCGCCAATGCAGTTGTGCGTCCAAAAATTTAACGCCGGCTAACGACATTCTGAAGCGCCATGCGGGCACCGTATTTATTCAATGACGTTAGCCGGCGTTAGCCGGCGCTGCGGAGTGGTGTGAGTCAAAAAAAATGACACACACCAGGCAGCGCCGGCGTAGGGGAAAATGGAGTTTGGGCGTCAAAAAATGGGGCAAGTCAGGCTGAGGCAAAATTATCGCCTCAACCAGATTTGCGCCATTTTTTTTTTACGTCCAGACGCCATTAACATGACTCCTGTCTTAGCAAAGACAGGAGTCATGCCCCCTTGCCCAATGGCCATGCCCAGGGGACTTATGTCTCCTGGGCATGGTCATTGGGCATAGTGGCATGTAGGGGGGCACAAATCAGGCCCCCCTATGCCACAAAAAAATAAAAAAAATATATACTTACCAGCACTTACCTTAAGTTCCCAGGGGTGGGTCCCTCCATCTTTGGGTGTCCTCCTGGGGTGGGCAAGGGTGGCAGGGGGTGTCCCTGGGGGCATGGGAGGGCACCTCTGGGCTCCTTCCGAGCCTACAGGTCCCTTAACGCCTGCCCTGAGCAGGTGTTAAAAAATTACGCTAACGCGGTTAGACGTCATTTTTTAAGGCCCACCCACTCCCGTGCGTCATTTTTGCACAGGAGTGTAAATACGGCGCACAGGCCTGGGAGTCATTTTTTAGACGGCTACTTTGCATATAATTAACGCAAGGTAGGTGTCCACGCTAAAAAATGACGCAAACTCCATGAACTTTGGCGCTAGACGCATCTAACGCCAAAGTATAAATATGGAGTTTGTTTTCCGTCGAATTTGCGTAAAAAAAAACACGCAAATCCGGCGCAAACAGAGTATAAATATGGCCCTAAATGTCTAATTGGGAAGTGGGCTCTCGCTTAAATGTCTCCAACGCTCATAGGCCCCAGTCTGGGCGCACTCCAGCATGAGCCGCTGTGTCGGAGCAACAGCTCACTGGTCCGGTGGGGGCCTCCTCTGCCGGGCCCAGCCCCCTGTGGTGCTCTACACGTGCCTGCTATACCAAGCCGGTTCTACTTGGGTGCTAACTATGCTAACCCCTCTCAGCATGCGATGGGGGCAACGAGGCGATGCACAGGGAGTTGAAGTGGGGGGCCCAGTACCCTGAGGGCGCCCTCTCTGGCCCATGATGGCTCCGGCCTCTGCTCACTACTCCCCACGTCTCCTCAGCTCCCTGGCTGGCTTGGCGCTGCCGTCACCTGCTCCACTCCTATTTACTGCAGTGCCTCATCGGGTTCACCTTTCCCCAGAGTCTTGGGCCCTCACTCATGGATCCAGGAGGGAGTTATGGGACCATAGGCGGTGAAGGGGTGGGGGAGGACTCCCTGTACTTTCATGCGCCACCCCGTGCTTCTGGGGGGGCAGAAGCAGCCTCCGTCACTCCGCTCACCTTCTCTAATGCGTGTCCAGCTCACCGCCCCTGGCTGCCATGTGCGCCGGGTGCCCGGGTTCCAACACCCGGCCGCAGTCTCCTCATTCGGATCTCACAGGGACGTAACTCCGTTCTCCTGCTCGATGCTCCGCAAGGCGGCGCCGGGTCCACAGGTGCGATGAGGCTCAAATCGGGCTCCCCTCACCCCTGCAACACCTCTTCGGGGTCCGGCAGCGCACGGGCGTCCCCCGCTGCACCTCGCGACCTCTCAATGTCTCCGTCGGCCGTACGGTCCCAAGCGTGTGCACGGCTTCTGGACTGCGCCCAGTTCCTTAGCGAGGTCGACTCCAACGCACCGTGCAGGACCGCTCCAGAGCCCTGAGACCCAGCCCCGCGGCTCCCCACCGGGTTTAACCGACCCCTCCTGCGCGTTCGACACTGCTGGCCCCCGGGGAGGGTCTATGTCACAGGATCATTGACAGGTCCCGACGGAGCTACTGAATTATATGCCCGCCATCTTGGCTGGGTTAGCCACGCCCCCCCAAACAGGCACTCATATACCCAGTCACTAATCCATACAACCGCTAATGAACCCTCTCACTCAACATTACAGCTACTCATGCACTTACCCATACACCCAACATACAGCCACTCACTCACCCACAGACCCATTCATGCACCCACACGGTCACTAATACAGACACACATATACCCAGTCACACATCCATACAACCGCTCATGCACCCTCTCACTCAACATTACAGCCACTCATGCACTTACCCATACACCCACCATGCAGCCACTCACTCACCCACAGACCCATTCATGCACCCACTCGGTCACCTATACAGACACTCAAATAGCCAGTCACTCATCCATACAACCGCTCATGCACCCTCTCACTCAACATTACAGCGCACTGCACATAATTAGTGCCCGATAGAGCAGGGAGTGCACAAGGAGTGCACCGGTTTACTCTGTCAGAAGAGAGGTGAACCAGACTAGACCTCACAATAGTGTGTCTCCTGCAGTTTTTACTTTGCTTAAAAACACAACGGCCATCTGGACGCAATTTATTGTTATTGGCAATTTTCAACAGATGGCAAGCAAATGTTGAGCAAAACTGTGGAAGAAAATTGTGCTTAATTGCATTTTCTTTGCAAGCAATAAAAGGCAAATAATGTGTCAATTGCACATGACTCCCCATCGTTGGTTGTGGAAATTGTAATTGGGTGCAAACTGACCACATGCTGCTTTGCTCACACAACTCAAACTAGTGGGAATAGAATTTGCTCCCAATTTTCCAGGCCCACAGTATTCACACCCTGTGTACTAGACTCACATGCACGTTGGCGCGTATGTATACATATATATATATATAAATATATATATATATAAAGAGGTGGCGTATCAATGCATACACCACTCGGGAAAACAAAAGCATAATTCAACACAGAAAGAAGACAATGCATCTGAGAGAGTAAGGAAGAGAGTCATTTAAGGAGAGATTGGGATACAGAAAGGATAAAAGAGACAAAGGCGAGACAGAGCAATAGTCAGCGGAAGAAGAGAGAAAGGAATGCAGAGTGAGTATACGGAAGCGTTAGCATGAAGTAAGTGAAAAGCATATTTCAACCAACACCATTAACACAACACCAGGGGGCATATTTAAGAACCCCTAGGGCCACCAGAACGTCACTTATTGTGACCGTCTGGTAGCGTTAAGCACTGCTTCATATTTACAAGGATGTGTAACGCCACTTTTTTGTGGCATTATGCCTCCTTGTTAATATTGGCCCCTCCCACGCAGTCTCCTGCATCAGAGGGGCGTGCAGTGTGTGTTGCAGTGGACGTTCCACTGCAACACCCATTACTTTCGACGCTGCCCCAGATTTACAAGTTGTTGTGTACCTGAAGCAACGCCTAAAGCTAACGCCACCCCAAGGTGGCAGTAGCATGGCAAATGCTCTTATTCCTCCTCGTTGACTGCTTTTTCTATGTGTGCTGCAGAATGCCATGGACTATTGTTTACATGCAGGAAGAGACACCTTCCTGCACATTAACAATCTATCCCCTCAATGCAGACACCCTTGCACTATGGTGCAAGGATGACTGCATGGCTGTAGGCAGCTTAATTCAGCGCCAGCACAGAGTGAAATGCAGGGGTGCGCTGTATTCCTCTAAATATTGCGTTTCAAAAGTGGTGTAGCACGGTGCTGCTATTTTTGGCGCCACGCCACGCTGCACCACTTTAGCATAAATCTGGGCCTAGGTGTTTAATAGACTCCAATGCACTTTTCACACAAAAGGTAGGAAGATTACGGAAGATGACTCAACACCAGACAAAAAACAAGCATTGGCAAAGCCAGCATTGACTGTTATTGAGCACTTTCTGGCTCCTGTGTCATGATGTGGCAATCAGTTATCTTTTTTTTAATTACCTATCCAGATTAGTGAGGACATCAAAATTGGAACAGTAAATAAAAACAATAGGTTACACGTGTGCATAAACAATTCAGGCACAGCATCTGCACCCAATTATGCACAGGACATTGAAAAAGTGACGCACCAGCGGCACAAGGGGCTTGTAAGTATGCCCCCAGATGTGCTCGGAAGCCATGGAGAACAAGGCTGTGGGAGCTGTAAGACTAGACGGCCCGAATAATATTTGACAAAGTCAGTAGGGAGTAGAATCCCTGGCAACCAGTTGTTGGTGCTGTGGGTCTTCACTTCATACTAGGTCACACCGTCACTTGAGTTTCCCTCCCTTATTTTCTTTTCTCCCTGCTCATGCGTATGATTCATATCTTTGGGTCTCCTCCTGGAGACTTGCCTCTTCCCTTCACACCGATCCTCCTCGCTTCGCAGAGTCTGAGATGGTATCCAGGTCCGTTGGGATCTCATCAGAGCACCATCCTCTCTTTAGACCGGGAAGCCTGAATCTATCTTCCACGAAGCCTCTCGATTCCTCACAGCGCTTCGTGTTCAGCTGGGCTGTTGCTGATAGGACAGCCCGTCCTGTGGTTCTTTGGGGGCATATTTACGAGAGACTTGCGCCGCTGCAGCGCCACTTTTTATGATGCTCCGGAAACTCAAACCTCTGAACCATATCCATGAGGCCACACAAAGCCACGCTGCGTGCCTTTCCATGGACTCATAGATGTGGAGTACAGCAAGGCAGTGCGAGTAGGTGCATTGCCCTACTCTGCGGCAGAGAGCTGTGCCATGGAGTCATAGATGTGTAGTAAGGCGAGGCAGCACGAGTGGCTGCGTTGCCTTACTCTGCACCAGAGAGCCGTGCCATGGACTCATAGATGTGGTGTAAGGCGAGGCAGTGGGAGTGGCTGCGTTTCCTTACTCTGCGCCAGAGAGCCGTGCCATGGACTCATAGATGTGGAGTAAGGCAAGGCAGTGCGAGTGGCTGCGTTGCCTTACTCTGCACCAGAGAGCCGTGACATGGACTCATAGATGTGGAGTAAGGCGAGGCAGTGCGAGTGGCTGCGTTGCCTTACTCTTCACCAGAGAGGCTTTCCATGGACTCATAGATGTGGAGTAAGGCGAGGCAGTGCGAGTGGCTGCATTGCCTTACTCTGCGCCAGAGAGGCGTGCCATGGACTCATAGATGTGGAGTGATGCGAGGCAGTGCAAGTGGATGCATTGCCTTACTCTGCACCAGAGAGCTGTGCCATGGACTCATAGATGTGGAGTAAGGCACGGCAGTGCAAGTGGCTGCGTTGCCTTACTCTGCACCAGAGAGGCGTGCCATGGACTCATAGATGTGGAGTACGGCGAGGCAGTGTGAGTGGCTGCGTTGCCTTACTCTGCGCCAGAGAGCCTTTCCATGGACTCATAGATGTGGAGTAAGGCGAGGCAGTGTGAGTGGCTGCATTGCCTTACTCTGCACCAGAGAGGAGTACAATGGACTCATAGATGTGGAGTGAGGTGAGGCAGTGCAAGTGGCTGTATTGCCTTACTCTGCACCAGAGAGGCGTTCCATGGACTCAAGGATGTGGAGTAAGGTAAGACAGTGCAAGTGGCTGCGTTGCCTTACTCTGCACCAGGGAGGAGTACAATGGACTCATAGTGTGGAGTGAGGTGAGGCAGTGCAAGTGGCTGCATTGCCTTACTCTGCACCAGAGAGGAGTACAATGGACTCATAGATGTGGAGTAAGGCGAGGCAGTGCGGGTGGCTGCGTCGCCTTACTCTGCACCAGAGAGCCTTTCCATGGACTCATAGATGTGGAGTAAGGCGAGGCAGTGCAAGTGGCTGCATTGCCTTTCTCTGCACCAGAGAGCCGTGCCATGGACTCATAGATGTGGAGTAAGGCAAGGCAGTGCAAGTGGCTGCATTGCCTTACTCTGCACCAGAGAGGCGTGCCATGGACTCATAGATGTGGAGTACGGCGAGGCAGTGTGAGTGGCTGTGTTGCCTTACTCTGCGCCAGAGAGCCTTTCCATGGACTCATAGATGTGGAGTAAGGCGAGTCAGTGTGAGTGGCTGCATTGCCTTACTCTGCACCAGAGAGGAGTACAATGGACTCATAGATGTGGAGTGAGGTGAGGCAGTGCAAGTGGCTGTATTGCCTTACTCTGCACCAGAGAGGCGTTCCATGGACTCAAGGATGTGGAGTAAGGTAAGGCAGTGCAAGTGACTGCGTTGCCTTACTCTGCACCAGAGAGCCGTGCCATGGACTCATAGATGTGGAGTAAGGCACGGCAGTGCAAGTGGCTGCATTGCCTTACTCTGCACCAGAGAGGCGTGCCATGGACTCATAGATGTGGAGTAAGGCACGGCAGTGCAAGTGGCTGCGTTGCCTTACTCTGCACCAGAGAGGCGTGCCATGGACTCATAGATGTGGAGTACGGCGAGGCAGTGTGAGTGGCTGCGTTGCCTTACTCTGCGCCAGAGAGCCTTTCCATGGACTCATAGATGTGGAGTAAGGCGAGGCAGTGTGAGTGGCTGCATTGCCTTACTCTGCACCAGAGAGGAGTACAATGGACTCATAGATGTGGAGTGAGGTGAGGCAGTGCAAGTGGCTGTATTGCCTTACTCTGCACCAGAGAGGCGTTCCATGGACTCAAGGATGTGGAGTAAGGTAAGGCAGTGCAAGTGGCTGCGTTGCCTTACTCTGCACCAGGGAGGAGTACAATGGACTCATAGTGTGGAGTGAGGTGAGGCAGTGCAAGTGGCTGCATTGCCTTACTCTGCACCAGAGAGGAGTACAATGGACACATAGATGTGGAGTAAGGCGAGGCAGTGCGGGTGGCTGCGTCGACTTACTCTGCACCAGAGAGCCTTTCCATGGACTCATAGATGTGGAGTAAGGCGAGGCAGTGCAAGTGGCTGCATTGCCTTTCTCTGCACCAGAGAGCCGTGCCATGGACTCATAGATGTGGAGTAAGGCAAGGCAGTGCAAGTGGCTGCATTGCCTTACTCTGCACCAGAGAGGCGTGCCATGGACTCATAGATGTGGAGTACGGCGAGGCAGTGTGAGTGGCTGGGTTGCCTTACTCTGCGCCAGAGAGCCTTTCCATGGACTCATAGATGTGGAGTAAGGCGAGGCAGTGTGAGTGGCTGCATTGCCTTACTCTGCACCAGAGAGGAGTACAATGGACTCATAGATGTGGAGTGAGGTGAGGCAGTGCAAGTGGCTGTATTGCCTTACTCTGCACCAGAGAGGCGTTCCATGGACTCAAGGATGTGAAGTAAGGTAAGGCAGTGCAAGTGACTGCGTTGCCTTACTCTGCACCAGAGAGGAGTACAATGGGCTCATAGATGTGGAGTGAGGTGAGGCAGTGCAAGTGGCTGCATTGCCTTACTCTGCACCAGAGAGGAGTACAATGGACTCATAGATGTGGAGTAAGGCGAGGCAGTGCGGGTGGCTGCGTCGCCTTACTCTGCACCAGAGAGCCTTTCCATGGACTCATAGATGTGGAGTAAGGTGAGGCAGTGCAAGTGGCTGCATTGCCTTTCTCTGCACCAGAGAGCCGTGCCATGGACTCATAGATGTGGAGTAAGGCAAGGCATTGCAAGTGGCTGCGTTGCCTTACTCTGCACCAGAGAGGCGTGCCATGGACTCATAGAGGTGTAGTAAGGCGAGGCAGTGCAAGTGGCTGCGTTGCCTTCTTCTGCACCAGAGAGCCGTGCCATGGACTCATAGAGGTGGAGTAAGGCGAGGCAGCGCAAGTGGCTGCATTGCCTTACTCTGCACCAGAGAGGCGTCTCATGGACTCATATCTGTGGAGTAAGGCGAGGCAGTGCAAGTGGCTGCGTTGCCTTCCTCTGCACCAGAGAGCCGTGCCATGGACTCATAGATGTGAGGTGAGGCGAGGCAGTGCAAGTGGCTGCATTGCCTTACTCTGCAGCAGAGAGGCGTGCCATGGACTCATCGATGTGGAGTAAGGCGAGGCAGTGCAAGTGGCTGCGTTGCCTTACTCTGCACCAGAGAGCCGTGTCATGGACTCATTGATGTGGAGTAAGGTGCGGCAGTGCAAGTGGCTGCGTTGCCTTACTCTGCACCAGAGAGGCGTGCCATGGACTCATAGATGTGGAGTAAGGCGAGGCAGTGCAAATGGCTTCTTTGCCTTACTCTGCGCCAGAAGCCTTTCCATGGACTCACAGATGTGGAGTGAGGCGAGGCAGTGCAAGTGGCTGCGTTGCCTTACTCTGCGCCAGAGAGCGTTTCCATGGACTCATAGATGTGGAGTAATGCGACGCAGTGCAACTTGCTGCATTGCCTTACTCTGCACCAGAGAGGCGTGCCATGGACTCATAGATGTGGAGTAAGGCGAGGCAGTGCAAGTGGCTGCGTTGCCTTATTCTGCACCAGAGAGCCATGCCATGAACTCATAGATGTGGAGAAAGGCAAGGCAGTGCAAGTGGCTGCATTGCCTTCCTCTGCACCAGAGAGCCGTGCCATGGACTCATATCTGTGGAGTAAGGCAAGGCAGCGCAAGTGGCTGCATTGCCTTACTCTGCACCAGAGAGCCTTTTCATGGACTCATAGATGTGGAGTAAGGCGAGGCAGTGCAAGTGGCTGCATTGCCTTTCTCTGCACCAGAGAGGCTTTCCATGGACTCATATCTGTGGAGTAAGGCGAGGCAGTGCAAGTGGCTGCGTTGCCTTCCTCTGCACCAGAGAGCCGTGCCATGGACTCATAGATGTGAGGTGAGGCGAGGCAGTGCAAGTGGCTGCATTGCCTTACTCTGCACCAGAGAGGCGTGCCATGGACTCATAGATGTGGAGTAAGGCGAGGCAATGCAAGTGGCTTCTTTGCCTTACTCTGCGCCAGAGAGGCGTGCCATGGACTCATAGATGTGGAGTAAGGCGAGGCAGTGCAAGTGGCTGCGTTGCCTTACTCTGCACCAGAGAGGCGTGCCATGGACTCATAGATGTGGAGTAAGGCGAGGCAATGCAAGTGGCTTCTTTGCCTTACTCTGCGCCAGAAGCCTTTCCATGGACTCATAGATGTGGAGTAAGGCGAGGCAGTGCAAGTGACTGCGTTGCCTTACTCTGCGCCAGAGAGCCTTTCCATAGACTCATAGATGTGGATGTGGAGTAAGGCGACGCAGTGCAACTTGCTGCATTGCCTTACTCTGCACCAGAGAGGCGTGCCATGGACTCACAGATGTGGAGTGAGGCGCGGCAGCACAAGTGGCTGTGTTGCCTTACTCTGCGCCATAGAGAAGTGCCATGGACTCATAGATGTGGAGTAAGGCGAGGCAGCGCAAGTGGCTGCGTTGCCTTCCTCTGCACCAGAGAGACATGCCATGGACTCATAGATGTCTAGTAAGGCGGGGCAGCACGAGTGGCTGAGTTGCCTTACTCTGCACCAGAGAGCCGTGCCATGGGCTCATAGATGTGGAGTAAGGCGAGGCAGTGCGATTGGATGGATTTTGACGCTGCCCCAGATTTCCTTAATCACGTAAACCTGGGGCAGCGCCAAAACTTTATGCCTCTCCCAGAGCAAGCGTAATAAGGAAAAATATTTTCACTTTTCCTAATTTTTTTCTCTTTACATGTAAGCTGTATTCGGCAGCACACATAGAAAGAGGAAATTCCTCTCAGGATTGTTTTTGACCAGGAAGGTGTCCTTCCTGCATAAAAACAATCTGCATGCAACACAGGCACCATTGCACCATGGTATGGTGGTGCCTGTGTTGGTGCTAGGGAGCCAGTTGTGCACCAGCGCAGGGGGAAAGGACAGGAATGCACTGTATTACATGAATACGATGCATTCCTGCCCTTTCACACTGGCATAGGGCAGCGCTGCTGTACGCCAGTTCCCCACAAATAGGCCCCTTGGTATCTCACAGTGGTTGGGGCCGGACTTCCAGATTGCAAATCCACTCCAGTGTTGCCAGTGGAAGTTGGGAGTCCTGCCACACAGCCAGCTGTATATGTATATGTATATATATATATATATATATATATATATACAGTATATGTATAGCACAGACGAGACGCAGAGAGCTACGGTATTGGACGCCCCGTGTGTATACTGTCCTCTACCTCACCCTGATTTCCTTGCACTGATTATTCCTTTCTCCATTCTGTGAACAAGACATTGTTGTTGGTTGGTCTTTATCTGTTTAGGATTATTAATTGAGGTGGGGGTGGGGTGTTTTGTATTATTAATTGGGGTAGGGGTGTTTGGGATTACTAATTGGGGGGGATACGAGTCAACAACAAGGATTAAGGCCACAAACGTATTAAGGTAAAATACACTTTCAGAGATTGAAACCTGGGCTCAACCCCCTAGCACCTAGGGTGTTAAACAGTAACAAAACATTTAAAAAGTAAAAACACTACAGAATAAAAATACCACAACCGATTTAGAAATATAAGGGGTATAATTTCACCAAACTTTCAAACATCCATTAAAAGGAAAAAGAAACATGACTTTTTCAAGATTTGAGGCAAAAAGTCCCAAGAAAATATAAAGAAATGTGCCAATCAGAACTATTTGTTCATGAATGACTGGGTCCTTGGCATGATTTCAATCCGACTGTGATGGAATGTGAGTCAGATACACCAAGCAGGTTCATCCTCGTCAAAGATTTTCTTCTGACAATCTCTGAAATGACAGTCAAAATCCTCCAGTGCGAATGTCTTCTCGAAGCCGGATAGCTGCTTTACGAGGTCCCTATGAAGCCACTGATTTTGACGAGAAAGCTTAGAGCTGGAAAAATTAAAATTCAAATTTTGCGTCCGACAAAGTCATCATGTTGAGTTGATACTTTTGATACTTTTGCCCTGGCAACATTTCTACCATCGGACTTAGGGCCTGATTTGAATTTTGGCGGACAGGTACCCAGTCCCAAATGTGATGAATATTCCATCTGCCTTATCACAAGTGCACTATATACTAATGTGTGATGGAGTACCAGCCCACCAAACCATAAACCGGGCCCTTAGCCTTTTCCACACAGCTCAAAGTCCTCCAGTTGGGCAAGCCGGCAAACATAGCCGATGAAGTTGTATTGAACAGACACCTTTGCTGTGAGGTCCCTCTGATTCTCTAGGGGTCTTGGAACGCCCAATGTTTCAAACTTTCTATAGTAGATATTAGTTAAGGGCTAGGCCTTACTCCAGAAGAGGCCGCAAACATGCTCTAGTCAAGATAAGTTACTGATGGTCAGCTGGGTTTCAATAAAAAGGCCTCTTGCAGCTTCATGTATCCCTGTAGCCACACAGGAGGGCAGCTGACAGACCCTCGGAACCCAGACCTTCTGCTTTCCACATTGGTCCCAAATAGTAGGTGCAGTCCTCTTCTGTTCTTACGCAGGTCCGGAGAGTATTCTGATAAGCCGTGGGTAAGATGCCAGCTTTATAGTGTTCACCAGCAAGTGGATGGGGGTGACTTCTGAATAGCCCCTACCAGGTGAGGGAGGAGTGTCCCTGGGTGACCCACCCTACTTTTACAGCACATTCTGTATGTCTTACTGCTAAGTATCCCACAGTGCAGTATTCTGAGGCAATTCCAACACAGCAGAATGTTTCTGTGCTCGAAGGGAGCATGTGTACCAGCCAGGAGTGTGTTTAGGGAAATGAGTTGCCCCCTCTTTTTCTGCTACAACAAACTGGTTTTAGGAGCAACTTCCCCTCCAAATCATCAGCCAACGAAAAGAGTGCAGGGGATGTTTCATGGAGGGTGGAGATCATTCCTTGCCTCCGGGTTCCGGACAAAGCGGTCCCAGATCATGGCTCCTGTCCCTTTGCCCCCTTGTCTGTGGGCTTTCGCCAGGGTGTCTGCTTCTGCCTCTGCCCGTTTAAGCAGTGTACAGAGCTAGCACTCTTTCTCAGGCGAGTTGATTTCCAGGACATAGTAATTAAAGGTTTAAACAGTATAAATGCCGGATCAACACATCCTGTGGCCCTCGTAAGTCTCCTAAGTAAGCAGGACTCAGGTCTATGTGTCAAGCAGTGTGGATGTTATTGTTGTGATGTCTGTCCAGGCAACCTCCAGCACCAGGCAATCCCACATCACATGGAAAGACCCCACTTCTGGTGTACCACATCTGGAGCATGATGATGACTGTAGGAAGTTGGCTCTGTATGTGCTATTTCAAAGTAAGGAATAGCATGCACAGAGTCCAAGGGTTCCCCTTAGAGGTAAGATAGTGGCAACAAGAGATAATACTAATGCTCTATTTTGTGGTAGTGTGGTCGAGCAGTAGGTTTATCAAAGGAGTAGTGTTAAGCATTTGTTGTACATACACACAGGCAATAAATGAGGAACACACACTTAGAGACAATTCCAGGCCAATAGGTTTTTGTATAGAAAAATATATTTTCTTAGTTTATTTTAATAACCACAGGTTCAAATTCTACATGTAATAACTCAAAGAGTCAAAGAGTTCTCCAACCCCAGCGCCAGCGCCAACGCCGTCACGCCCTCACAGGATTTGTGCGAATCCCTCGCCACTTTCTTCCATCGCAAGATCAGCGACCTCCACGACAGCTTCGGACACCAGACCCAACCATACACCACTGAACCCGCTTCCCCGGACATCACCCTCAACAACTGGACCCACATCAACACGGAAGAAACCAAATCCATCATGAACTCTATCCACTCCGGCGCCCCTTCGGACCCCTGCCCGCACTTCATCTTTAACAAAGCCGACGACATCATCGCCCCGCACCTCCAGACCGTCATCAACTCTTCTTTTTCTTCTGCTACCTTCCCCGAATGCTGGAAGCACGCTGAAGTCAACGCCCTACTAAAGAAACCTACGGCTGACCCAAGCGACCTGAAAAACTTCCGCCCCATCTCTCTTCTACCTTTCCCAGCCAAGGTAATAGAAAAGACCGTCAACAAACAGCTGACCACCTTCCTGGAAGACAACAACCTGCTCGACCCTTCACAAACCGGATTCCGAACCAACCACAGCACGGAAACCGCCCTCATCTCAGTCACAGACGACATCAGAACCCTGATGGACAACGGTGAAACAGTCGCCCTCATTCTCCTCGACCTCTCGGCTGCCTTTGACACCGTCTGTCACCGCACCCTAATCACCCGCCTACGCTCCACCGGGATCCAAGGCCAGGCCCTGGACTGGATCGCCTCCTTCCTCGCTAACCGCTCCCAAAGAGTTTACCTCCCTCCGTTTCGCTCAGAACCCACCAAGATCATCTGCGGCGTACCTCAAGGCTCATCGCTCAGCCCGACACTCTTCAATGTCTACATGAGCCCCCTCGCCGACATCGTACGCAAGCACGACATCATCATCACCTCCTACGCCGACGACACCCAACTTGTACTCTCCCTCACCAAGGACCCCGCCAGCGCCAAGACCAACCTACAAGAGGGTATGAAGGACGTCGCAGATTGGATGAGGCTCAGCCGCCTAAAGCTGAACTCTGAAAAAACGGAAGTCCTCATCCTCGGCAACACCCCGTCCGCCTGGGACGACTCCTGGTGGCCCACGGCCCTCGGCACCGCACCGACCCCCGCAGACCACGCCCGCAACCTCGGCTTCATCTTGGACCCTCTTCTCACCATGACCAAGCAAGTCAACGCCGTGTCCTCCGCCTGCTTCCTCACTCTCCGCATGCTCCGCAAGATCTTCCGCTGGATCCCCGCCGACACCAGAAAAACCGTGACCCACGCCCTTGTCACGAGTCGCCTGGACTACGGCAATACCCTCTACGCCGGGACCACCGCCAAACTCCAAAACCGCCTGCAACGCATCCAAAACGCCTCGGCCCGCCTCATCCTCGACGTACCCCGCAACAGCCACATCTCCGCACACCTGAGACACCTGCATTGGCTCCCAGTCAGCAAAAGGATCACCTTCCGTCTTCTCACCCACGCACACAAAGCCCTCCACAACAAGGGACCGGAATACCTCAACAGACGCCTCAGCTTCTACGTCCCCACCCGCCCCCTCCGCTCCGCTGGCCTCGCACTTGCTGCCGTCCCTCGCACCCGCCGCTCCACGGCGGGTGGGAGATCTTTCTCCTTCCTGGCGGCCAAGACCTGGAACTCCCTCCCCACCAGCCTCAGGACCACCCAGGACCACTCCGCTTTCCGGAGACTCCTAAAGACTTGGCTGTTCGAGCAGCGATAACCCCCCCTTTCCCCCCTAGCGCCTTGAGACCCGCACGGGTGAGTAGCGCGCTTTATAAATGTTAATGATTTGATTTGATTTGATTTGAAAGGTATTGCAGGTAAGTACTTTAGGAACTTTGAATAATCACAATAGCGTATATACTTTTTACATAAAACACATATAGCTATTTTAAAAGTGGACACACTGCAATTTTCACAGTTCCTGGGGGAGGTAAGTTATTGTTAGTTCTTGCAGGTAAGTAAACCACCTACGGGGTTCAAATTGGGGTCCAAGGTAGCCCACCGTTGGAGGTTCAGAGCAACCCCAAAGTCACCACACCAGCAGCTCAGGGCCGGTCAGGTGCAGAGTTCAAAGTGGTGCCCAAAACACATAGGCTTCAATGGAGAAGGGGGTGCCCCGGTTCCAGTCTGCCAGCAGGTAAGTACCTGCGTCTTCGGAGGCAGACCAGGGGGGTTTTGTAGGGCACCGGGGGGGACACAAGTCCACACAAAAAGTACACCCTCAGCAGCGCGGGGGCGGCCGGGTGCAGTGTGCAAACAAGCGTCGGGTTTGTAATTGAAATCAATGGGAGACCAAGGGGTCTCTTCAGCGATGCAGGCAGGCAAGGGGGGGGCTCCTCGGGGTAGCCACCACCTGGGCAAGGGAGAGGGCCTCCTGGGGTCACTCCTGCACTGGAGTTTTGCAACGTGATGGTCACTGGGCCCTTCTTTGTCAGGTGGTGACATCTGCACGCAATTCGAAGAGATGAGATTGTACCTCCTGCACCATGGGGTGCATCATGTAATTTAATCAGCTCTCTCCATCAGCTTCTGGTCCTTTGCATGGAGCAAGCTCACATCAATTGACATTGAACCTATCTTTGACTCCAGCATAGTCTTTGTGTCCTGGAGTATCTTTTCAAATTGTCTCAAATGTGTGTCCAACGTAGTTTCCAAGTGACAAAAGACGTCCATTCTGGGTGGTGGGTCTCAGTCAGTGTTTTTGGGTCTTGTGAGGGGGTGCTATCTTGGTGTATTTGGTTTCATCACTGCTGCACTTCAATGGAGTTGGTGTTGTCTTGGGGCATCCAGTGCATATCATTCTGTGTTGTTTGGCACATTTGTGCGTCCTTGTGCCGATTGGGCTTCTTGGAAGCAAGTTTTCTTAGTCCTGATCGGGCCAAATAGGACATCTGTCAGAGACCCCTCCTGATAGGTGCTTACCTCACTAGGTGGCCAATCCTCCTCTGGGAGCTATTTAGGGTCTCTCCTGTGGGCTTTTCCTCAGATAACGATTTGCAAGAATTCACCAGAGTTCCTCTGCATCTCCCTCTTCGACTTCTGCCAAGGATCGACCGCTGACTGCTCCAGGACGCCTGCAAAACTGCAACAAAGTAGCAAAAAGACTACCAGCGACATTGTAGCGCCTAATCCTGCCGGCTTTCTCAACTGTTTCCTGGTGGTGCATGCTCTGGGGGCTGTCTGCATTCACCCTGCACTGGAAGCCAAGAAGAAATCTCCTGTGGGTCGATTGAATCTTCCCCCTGCTCCAGCAGGCACCAAACTTCAGCATCACTGGTACTCTGGAACCCTTCTCATCCTGACGAGCGTGGCCCCTGGAACACAGGTGGTGGACCCAAGTAATCCAGACTGTCCAGTGGTCCAACTGTCACAATTTGGAGGATGTAAGTCCTTGCCTCTCCTCTGCAGACAGTAATCCTGTGCACTGCGTGAACGGCAGCTGCTAGGACTTCTGTGCACTTTTGCAAGGAATCCTTCATGCACATCCTAGCCCAGGTCCCCAGCACTCCGTCCTGTATTGCTCAACTCGCTGAGTTGACCACCGGCTTCGTTGGACCCGCTTTTGTAGTGTTGAGATGACTGCCATGCTCAGTTTTCTTGAACCTGTGTTTAAGTACTACTGCAGGTGCTGCCTTCTTGTGCTTGGGCTTTTTTTATTGCTGAGGACCTCCTCTGTCTCCTCTTCCAAGTGGCGACCTCCTGGTCCTTCCTGGACCTCAGCAGCACCCTTTTTCTTCAACCACGACCTATGCAGCTAGCAAGGCTTGTTTGTGGTCTTTCGCTAAAGAAACAATGCTGCATCCTCTAGCACTCCGTGGGACATCTTCTGCACAAAGGAGAAGTTCCTAGCTCCTTTCGTCATTGTAGAATCTTTGGCTTCTTCCACCCAGAGGCAGCCATTTTGCACCTTCATCCTGGGTTTAGTGGGCTCCTGCCCCCCGTGAACACTTTTGTGACTATTGGACTTGGTTCTCTACCTCTAAACATCCTTAGGTCCAGGAATCCATCTTCAGTGCTTTGCAGCCTGTTGTTTTCTTTGCAGAATCTCCCATCACAGGTTTCGTGTGTTTCTGAGAAAGTAGTATCATTTTACTCCTACTTTTCAGGGTCTTGGGCTGGGGTATCTTGGACACCCTTAGTGTTTTCTTATACTCCCAGTGACCCTCTACACACTACACTAGGCCAGGGGTCCCGAAGTGGTTCGCATTACACTTTCTTAGTATATGGTTTGTGTTGCCCCTAGGCCTATTGCATCCTAATGTATTCTACAGAGTTTGCACTTCTTTTCTAACTGTTTACTTACCTGATTTTTGTTTCTGTGTATATTTTGTGTATTTGTATTACCTCCTAAGAGAGTATATCCTCTGAGATATTTTTGGCACATTGTCACTAAAATAAAGTACCTTTATTTTAAGTAACTTTGAGTATTGTGTTACTTGTGATATAGTGCTACATTATATACGTGGTGTAGTAGGAGCTTTGCATGTCTTCTAGTTCAGCCTAAGCTGCTCTGCTATAGCTACCCCTAGGGTCAACATCTTGTAGACCTCCTCCTTGATGCTGGCCTTCACCTTATCCGACACCCTGTAAATGTTGGTCTTCACAGGGGGACTGTCTCCCGTGTCATTGTCATGGACACACAGATGAGTAAGTCCAGGAGAAAGGGAAAACAGGGAAGATAACTGCTCTAACTCATAGCAGTCTCCTGTCTGATATGGAGTCAGGGAGTCAGAGAGAATGACACCCTCCACTGACCCTGTAATGAATCCAAGTTTGTTTTAATGGGATAACAGGAGTTAGCTTAGCCTCTGGCTTGCAGACTCGTGCCCCCGTCACCTAGTGACTTTTAACCTACTTAGCTTGCTCTGCCTTATCCTATTTAATTATTTAACTCTTCTAAGATGGCTGCCTTGTTTATAGTTAGGCCACTTGTTATGATTTGCATTATCAGTGCCACCGTGTTAAGGCGTCAAGATCAAGTGACAAAGACAAACAAACAGTAGGTGTTCACAGTTGGGGACTTTCCCTCTCCATACTTTCGAGTGAATTGTTTATAATAATTGCCGCCCCAAGCATGCCTGTTATCTATTGTTTGGGAACACACCTACATCAGGGGTCCAAGTAGATCTGTATAAATACATCACACTTTAGACAGATAATCAGATGGATTCCGACCAGAGGGCATCGCCACCATCGCTGATATCGATGCTGCACTTCGTCTTGAGGCTGACCCAGTCTTCGTGTCCCTGCAGAGTCTGAGATAGAGACCTCGTTCCAAGGTAACAAGGGTTGGGGGTCCTCTCATGGACATGGCATTGGCAGATTAGGTTTAACAAACCCAGCACTCCTTTAGGTAGGAGGTTAGGCCTATCATGATAAGGTATTAGGACATATTACACACTTTGGGCCAGATGTACAAAAAAAGCAATTTGCGACTTGCAAATTGCGAGTCCCTGCGACTCGCAATTTGCAAGTCGCAAATTGCTATGCAGTACGGTGTCTGAGACACTGACTGCAACTCGCAATGGGGTCGCAATGACCCACCTCATGAATATTCATGAGGTGGGTCGCAAATTGCGGCCCCATTGCGAGTATAGGCACACGCTAACATGGAGGCCTGCTGACGTCAGCAGGCCTCCATGTTAGCGACCTGCCTTTTAAATAAAGCATTTTTTTTTTTTTTGAATTGCAGCCCGTTTTCCTCACAGGAAAACGAGCTGCATTTCAAAAAAATCCGAAACCTTTAGTTTCGGATTTTTCAGGGCAGGGAGTGGTCCCTTAGACCACTCCCTGCCCTGAAAAAATGTTTTGGGGTCCATTCACAAAGGGGAAGGGGTCCCATGGGGACCCCTTCCCGTTTGCGAATGGGTTACCATCCACTTCAAGTGGATGGTAACTGCGACTCCATTTGCGACCGCATACGCGGTCACAAATGGAATTGCATACCATTGCGAATTGCAAATACGAAGGGAACACCCCTTCCTATTTGCGATTCGGAAATGCATTTTGCGAGTCGGTCCCGACTCGCAAATGCATTTCTGCATAGGAAACACGCATTTGCGAGTCGCAAACAGCAAATTTTGCCGTTTGCGACTCGCAAAGTGCTTCCTACATCTGGCCCTTTATGTCTTTTCATGTTATTGCAAGATTGTAGGAGGCTGGACTGGCTTGTAGTGAGTACCAAGGGGTACTTACACCTTGCACCAGGCCCAGGTATCCCTTATTAGTGTATAGGGTGTCTAGCAGCTTAGGCTGATAGATAATGGTAGCTTAGCAGAGCAGCTTAGGCTGAACTAGGAGACGTGTGAAGCTACTACAGTACCACAAGTGTCACTTGCACAATACCATAAGAAAACACAATACACAGTTATACTAAAAATAAAGGTACTTTATTTTTATGACAATATGTCACAGTATCTCAGAGTGTACCCTCAGAGTGAGGATAGCAAATATACACAAGTTATATGTACACAGTACTAAAAATATGCAGTATAGTCTTAGAAAACAGTGCAAACAATGTATAGTTACAATAGGATGCAATGGAGACACATAGGGATAGGGGCAACACAAACCATATACTCCAAAAGTGAAATGCGAACCACGAATGGACCCCAAACCTATGTGACCTTGTAGAGGGTCGCTGGGACTATTAGAAAATAGTGAGAGTTAGAAAAATAGCCCTCCCCAAGACCCTGAAAAGTGAGTGCAAAGTGCACGGAAGTTCCCCAGAAGACAAAGAAGTCGTAATAGAGGAATAATGCAGGAAAGACACAAACCAACAATGCAACAACTGTGGATTTCCAATCTAGGGTACCAGTGGAACAAGAGGACCAAGTCCAAAAGTCACAAGCAAGTCGGAGATGGGCAAATGCCCAGGAAATGCCAGCTGCGGGTGCAAAGAAGCTTCGACTGGACAGAAGAAGCAAAGGTTTCTGCAGGAACGAAAAGGGCTAGAGACTTCCCCTTTGGTGGACGGATCCAGCTCGCCTTGGAAAGTCGTGCAGATGTGTTTTCCCGCCGAAAGGACGCCAACAAGCCTTGCTAGCTGCAAATTGTGTGGTTGGCGTTTTTGGACGCTGCTGAGGCCCAGGAGGGACCAGGAGGTCGCAAATTGGACCTGGAGAGAGAAGGGACATCAAGCAAGAAAAGGAGCCCTCTCTAATGCAGGTAGCACCCAGAGAAATGCCAGAAACAGGCACTACAAGGATGTGTGAAACGGTGCTTGCCAAAGTTGCACAAAGGAGACCCACGTCGCCGGAGACCAACTTAGAAAGTCGTGCAATGCAGGTTAGAGTGCCGTGGACCCAGGCTTGGCTGTGCACAAAGGATTTCCGCAGGAAGTGCACAGGGGCCGGAGAAGTTGTAAAAGTCACGGTTACCAACAATGCAGTCTGGAGTGGGGAGGCAAGGACTTACCTCCACCAAACTCGGACTGAAGAGTCACTGGACTGTGGGAGTCATTTGGACAGAGTTGCTAGATTCAAGGGACCTCGCTCGTCGTGCTGAGAGGAGACCCAAGGGACCAGTAATGCAGCTTTTTGGTGCCTGCGGTTGCAGGGGGAAGATTCCGTCGACCCACGGGAGATTTCTTCGGAGCTTCTAGTGCAGAGAGGAGGCAGAGTACCCCCACAGCATGCACCACCAAGAAAACAGTCGAGAAGGCGGCAGGATCAGCGTTACAGAGTTGCAGTAGTGGTTTTTGCTACTATGTTGCAGTTTTGCAGGCTTCCAGCGCGGTCAGCAGTCGATTCCTTGGCAGAAGGTGAAGAGAGAGATGCAGAGGAACTCTGATGAGCTCTTGCATTCGTTATCTAAAGTTTCCCCAGAGACAGAGACCCTAAATAGCCAGAAAAGAGGGTTTGGCTACCTAGGAGAGAGGATAGGCTAGCAACACCTGAAGGAGCCTATCAGAAGGAGTCTCTGACGTCACCTGGTGGCACTGGCCACTCAGAGCAGTCCAGTGTTCCAGCAGCACCTCTGTTTCCAAGATGGCAGAGGTCTGGAGCACACTGGAGGAGCTCTGGACACCTCCCAGGGGAGGTGCAGGTCAGGGGAGTGGTCACTCCCCTTTCCTTTGTCCAGTTTCGCGCCAGAGCAGGGCTAAGGGGTCCCTGAACCGGTGTAGACTGGCTTATGCAGAAATGGGCACCAAATGTGCCCATGAAAGCATTTCCAGAGGCTGGGGGATGCTACTCCTCCCCTGCCTTCACACCATTTTCCAAAGGGAGAGGGTGTAACACCCTCTCTCAGAGGAAGTCCTTTGTTCTGCCATCCTGGGACAAGCCTGGCTTGACCCCAGGAGGGCAGAAACCTGTCTGAGGGGTTGGCAGCAGCAGCAGCTGCAGTGAAACCCCAGGAAAGGCAGTTTGGCAGTACCAGGGTCTGTGCTACAGACCACTGGGGTCATGGAATTGTCCCAATAATGCCAGGATGGCATAGAGGGGGCCATTCCATGATCTTAGACATGTTACATGGCCATATTCGGAGTTACCATTGTGAAGCTACATGTAGGTAGTGACCTATATGTAGTGCACGCGTGTAATGGTGTCCCCGCACTCACAAAGTTCAGGGAATTGGCTCTGAACAATGTGGGGGCACCTTGGCTAGTGCCAGGGTGCCCTCACACTTAGTAACTTTGCACCTAACCTTTACCAGGTAAAGGTTAGACATATAGGTGACTTATAAGTTACTTAAGTGCAGTGTAAAATGGCTGTGAAATAACGTGGACGTTATTTCACTCAGGCTGCAGTGGCAGGCCTGTGTAAGAATTGTCAGAGCTCCCTCTGGGTGGCAAAAGAAATGCTGCAGCCCATAGGGATCTCCTGGAACCCCAATACCCTGGGTACCTCAGTACCATATACTAGGGAATTATAAGGGTGTTCCAGAAAGCCAATGTAAATTGGTAAAATTGGTCACTAGCCTGTTAGTGACAATTTGAAAGAAATGAGAGAGCATAACCACTGAGGTTCTGATTAGCAGAGCCTCAGTGAGACAGTTAGTCACAACACAGGTAACACAGTCAGGCACACTTATGAGCACTGGGGCCCTGGAGAACAGGGTCCCAGTGACACATACAACTAAAACAACATATATACAGTGAAAAATGGGGGTAACATGCCAGGCAAGATGGTACTTTCCTACACAACCCCCCCCCCCCCCCAAACGAAGGACAATAAGACTAGCCATGACCTGATGAGTCTTCATTGTCTAAGTGGAAATATCTGGAGAGTCCATCTGCATTGGAGTGGCTACTCCCAGGTCTATGTTCCACTGTATAGTCCATTCCCTGTAGGGATATGGACCACCTCAACAATTTAGGATTTTCACCTTTCATTTGTTTTAGCCAAAGTAGAGGTTTGTGGTCTGTCTGAACAATGAAGTGAGTGCCAAACAGGTATGGCCTCAACTTCTTCAGTGCCCAGACCACAGCAAAGGCCTCCCTCTCTATGGCAGACCAACGCTTTTCTCTAGGGGTCAACCTCCTACTAATAAAAGCAACAGGTTGATCCTGGCCCTCAGAATTAAGTTGTGATAGGACTGCCCCTACTCCTAATTCAGATGCATCAGTTTGGACATAGAATTTTTTAGAGTAACAAGGGCTTTTCAGGACAGGTGCAGAGCACATGGCCTGCTTCAGCTCCTCAAAAGCTTTCTGACAGTTTGCTGTCCATAATACCTTTTTAGGCATTTTCTTGGATGTGAGGTCATTAAGAGGGGCTGCAATGGAGCCATAGTTCTTAATGAACCTCCTGTAATACCCAGTGAGGCCTAGGAAGGCTCTCACCTGAGTCTGAGTAGTAGGGGGAACACAATCAATAATTGTTTGGATTTTCCCCTGTAGTGGTGCAATCTGTTCCCCACCAACAAGGTGTCCCAGATAAACCACCTTACCCCGCCCTATCTGGCACTTTGAAGCATTGATAGTGAGGCCTGCCTTTTGCAGGGCCTCCAAAAATTTCCATAGGTGGACCAGGTGATCATCCCAGCTGGAGTTAAAGACAGCTATATCGTCCAAATATGCTGCACTGAAAGCTTCCAGCCCTTGCAGGACTGTGTTCACCAACCTCTGAAAAGTGGCAGGTGCATTTTTCAATCCAAAAGGCATTACTGTGAACTGGTAATGGCCTCCAAAGGTTGAAAATGCTGTTTTAGGTTTAGCATCTTCTGATAATTTGATCTGCAAATTCCCTGCAGTCAAATCAAAAGTGCTTAGATACTTGGCAGATGCCAGTGTATCTATGAGCTCATCTGCCCTGGGTATAGGGTGAGCATCAGTTTTGGTTACCTGGTTGAGACCTCTGTAGTCTACACAAAACCGCATTTCCTTCTTTCCATCTTTGGAATGGGGTTTTGGTACAAGTACCACAGGAGAAGCCCATGGACTTTCAGAGTGCTCAACCACTCCTAGTTCTAACATTTTCTGCACCTCTTGCTTTATGCAGTCTCTGACATGGTCAGGCTGCCTATAGATTTTACTTTTGACAGGCAAGCTGTCTCCAGTATCTATAGTGTGCTCACACCAAGAAGTGGTACCTGGCACAGTGGAGAAGAGTTCAGAAAACTGACCCAGGAGATTTATGCAATGGTCTTTCTGCTCTGCAGTAAGACAATCAGCCAAAACTACACCTTCCACAAGAGCATCTTGTTCTGTGGAAGAGAAGAGATCAGGAAGAGGATCACTGTCTTCTTCCTGTCCCTCATCAGTTGCCATGAGCAGGGTGAGATCAGCCCTGTCATAGTAGGGTTTCAGGCGATTGACATGGAGCACCCTAAGGGGACTTCTGGCAGTGCCTAAGTCAACTAAATAGGTGACTTCACCCTTTTTCTCAACAATTGTGTGGGGCCCACTCCATTTATATTGGAGTGCTCTTGGGGCCACAGGCTCCAAGACCCACACTTTCTGCCCTGGTTGGTACTGAACCAAAACAGCCTTCTGGTCATGCCATTGCTTCTGGAGCTCTTGGCTGGCCTGAAGGTTTTTACTGGCATTTTTCATATACTCAGCCATCCTTGATCTGAGGCCAAGTACATAATCCACAATATCTTGTTTTGGAGCTTTCAAAGGTTGTTCCCAACCCTCCTTGACAAGTGTGAGTGGACCACTAACAGGGTGTCCAAAGAGGAGTTCAAAGGGGCTGAAGCCCACTCCTTTCTGGGGTACCTCCCTGTAGGCAAAAAGGAGGCATGGTAACAGGATATCCCATCTCCTGCGGAGTTTTTCTGGGAGACCCATAATCATGCCTTTGAGAGTTTTATTAAATCTCTCCACCTATCCATTTGTTTATGGATGATAGGGTGTAGTGAACTTGTAAGTCACACCACACTCCTTCCACATGGCCTTTAAGTAAGCAGACATGAAATTGCTTCCCCTGTCTGATACTACTTCCTTTGGGAAGCCCACCCTGGAAAATATTCCCAGGAGGGCCTTTGCCACTGCAGGAGCTGTAGTGGCCCTTAAAGGAATTGCCTCAGGATATCTTGTGGCATGGTCCACTACCACCAAGATAAACCTATTGCCTGAAGAAGTAGGAGGGTCAAGGGGGGCAACTATGTCAACCCCTACCCTTTCAAAGGGAACCCCAACCACAGGCAGTGGAATAAGGGGTGCCTTTGGGGTGCCATCTGTCTTGCCACTGGCTTGACAGGTTTCACAGGACTTACAAAACTCGTTTGTGTCCTCAGACATTCTAGGCCAATGAAACAAGGGTACAAGTCTGTCCCAAGTTTTCATTTGTCCCAGATGTCCAGCTAGGGGAATGTTGTGAGCAAGAGTTAGGAGGAACTTTCTGTACTCCTGAGGAATCACTAATCTACTGGCAGCTCCAGGTTTAGGATCCCTTGCCTCAGTGTACAAGAGGTTGTCCTCCCAGTAAACTCTGTGAGAGTCACTGACATCCCCATTAGCCTGTTTGACAGCTTGCTGTCTCAGACCCTCTAATGTGGGACAGGTTTGCTGTGCCACACTCAGCTCCTCCCTGGCAGGCCCCCCTTCACCCAAAAGCTCAGCATTGTCTCCTTCAAGCTCCTCTGGTGAAGGTTCTACACAGGGTGGGAATTCTTCTTCCTCTGAAGTTGAATCCACTGTAGAGGGAGGGATAGTAGGTAGTGCTTTACTTCTACTAGCCCTAGCTTTAGGGAGCACTTGGTCCATTGTTCCAGGATCCAAGCTTCCCTGTCCTTTTTGCTTTTTGGCCTGAGCCCTTGTTAAAGCAAAAATATGCCCTGGGATGCCCAGCATTGCTGCATGGGCCTCCAACTCCACATCTGACCAAGCTGATGTCTCCAAATCATTTCCAAGTAGACAGTCTACAGGTAAATCTGTGGCTACCACAACTTTCTTTGGACCAGTAACCACCCCCAGTTGAGATTTACGACAGCCATGGGGTGGCTAAGTGTGTTGTTGTGAGCATCGGTTACTTGGTACTGGTGACCAAGTAGGTGTTGTTCAGGGTGGACAAGTTTCTCTATTACCATAGTCACACTGGCACCAGTGTCCCTGTAGGCCTGAACCTCAACACCATTTATTAGGGGTAGCTGCTTGTACTTATCCATATTAAGGTTACAAGCAACTAAGGTGGCTAAATCAATAGCCCCCTCAGAGACTAACACAGCCTCTGTGGTCTCCCTAACAAGACCAACCCCAACTAAGTTACCAATAGTGAGCCCAGCTGTAGGAGGCTGGACTGGCTTGTAGTGAGTACCAAGGGGTACTTGCACCTTGCACCAGGCCCAGTTATCCCTTATTAGTGTATAGGGTGTCTAGCAGCATAGGCTGATAGATAATGGTAGCTTAGCAGAGCAGCTTAGGCTGAACTAGGAGACGAGTGAAGCTCCTACAGTACCACAAGTGTCACTTGCACAATATCATAAGAAAACACAATACACAGTTATACTAAAAATAAAGGTACTTTGGGCCATATTTATACTTTTTGACGCTAAACTGCGCTAACGCAGTTTAGCGTGAAAAAAATTAGCCCCGTCTAACGCCATTCTGAAGCGCCATGCGGGCGCCGTATTTATTGAATGGCGTTAGCTGGCGCTAGCAGACCGGAGCTGCCTGGTGTGCGCGAAAAAAAAACACGTACACCAGGCAGCGCCGGCGTAGGGGGAAAATGGCGTATGGGCGTCTTAAAATGGGGCAAGTCAGGTTGAGGCAAAAAAATCGTCTTAACCTGATTTGCGCCATTTTTTCACGACACCATCCCCCACTAACATGACTCCTGTCTTAGTAAAGACAGGAGTCATTCCCCCTTGCCCAATGGCCATGCCCAGGGGACTTATGCCCCCTGGGCATGGTCATTGGGCATAGTGGCATGTAGGGGGGCACAAATCAGGCCCCCCTATGCCACAAAAAAAAAATAATAATAATAATAATATACTTACCTGAACTTACCTTAATGTCCCTGGGGTGGGTCCCTCCATCCTTGGGTGTCCTCCTGGGGTGGGAAAGGGTGGCAGGGGGGGTCCCTGGGGGCAGGGGAGGGCAGCTGTGGGCTCATTTTGAGCCCACTGGTCCATTAACGCCTGCCCTGACCCAGGCGTTAAAAAGAGGCGCAAATGCGGGGTTTATTGCCCCGCCCACTCCCGGGCGTGATTTTTGACCGGGAGTATAAATACGATGCATATGCGTCGAAGTCATTTTTTTAGACGGGAACGCCTCCCTTGCATCTCATTAACGCAAGGAAGGGGTTCACGCCAAAAATTACGCTAACTCCGTGCACTTTGGCGCTAGACGCGTCTAACGCCAAAGTATAAATATGGCGTTAGTTTTGCGTCGAATTTGCGTCGGAAAAAACGACGCTAATTCGGCGCAAACGGAGTATAAATATGCCCCTTTATTTTTATGACAATATGCCAAAGTATCTCAGAGTGTACCCTCAGTGAGAGGATAGCAAATATACACAAGATATATATACACAATAGCAAAAATATGCAGTATAGTCTTAGAAAACAGAGCAAACAATGTATAGTTACAATAGGATGCAATGGGGACACATAGGGATAGGGGCAACACAAACCATATACTCCAAAAGTGGAATGCGAACCACGAATGGACCCCAAACCTATGTGACCTTGTAGAGGGTCGCTGGGACTATTAGAAAATAGTGAGGGTTAGAAAAATAGCCCACCCCAAGACCCTGAAAAGTGAGTGCAAAGTGCACTAAAGTTCCCCTAAGGACAAAGAAGTCGTGTTAGAGGAATAATGCAGGAAAGACACAAACCAGCAATGCAACAATGGTGGATTTCCAATCTAGGGTACCTGTGGAACAAGGGGACCAAGTCCAAAAGTCACAAGCAAGTCGGAGATGGGCAAATGCCCAGGAAATGCCAGCTGCGGGTGCAAAGAAGCTTCTACTGGACAGAAGAAGCTGAGGTTTCTGCAGGAACGAAAAGGGCTAGAGACTTCCCCTTTGGTGGACAGATCCCTTTCGCCGTGGAGAGTCGTGCAGAAGTGTTTTCTTGCCGAAAGAACATCAAAAAGCCTTGCTAGCTGCAAATCGTGCGGTTAGCATTTTTGGATGCTGCTGAGGCCCAGGAGGGACCAGGAGGTCGCAAATTGGACCAGCAGAGAGAAGGGACGTCGAGCAAGACAAGAAGCCCTCTCTGAAGCAGGTAGCACCCGGAAAAGTGCCAGAAACAGGCACTACAAGGATGTGTGAAACGGTGCTCGCCGAAGTTGCACAAAGGAGTCCCACGTCGCCGGAGACCAACTTAGAAAGTCGTGCAATGCAGGTGAGAGTGCCGTGGACCCAGGCTTGGCTGTGCACAAAGGATTTCCGCCGGAAGTGCACAGGGGCCGGAGTAGCTGCAAAGTCGCGGTTCCCAGCAATGCAGCCCAGCGAGGTGAGGCAAGGACTTACCTCCACCAAACTTGGACTGAAGAGTCACTGGACTGTGAGGGTCACTTAGACAGAGTCGCTGGATTCGAGGGACCTCGCTCGTCGTGCTGAGAGGAGACCCAAGGGACCGGTAATGCAGCTTTTTGGTGCCTGCGGTTGCAGGGGGAAGATTCCGTCAACCCACGGGAGATTTCTTCGGAGCTTCTGGTGCAGAAAGGAGGCAGACTACCCCCACAGCATGCACAAGCAGGAAAACAGTCGAGAAGGCGGCAGGATCAGCGTTACAGAGTTGCAGTAGTCGTCTTTGCTACTATGTTGCAGGTTTGCAGGCTTCCAGCGCGGTCAGCAGTCGATTCCTTATCAGAAGGTGAAGAGAGAGATGCAGAGGAACTCGGATGAGCTCTTGCATTCGTTATCTAAAGTTTCCCCAGAGACAGAGACCCTAAATAGCCAGAAAAGAGGGTTTGGCTACTTAGGAGAGAGGATAGGCTAAAAACACCTGAAGGAGCCTATCAGAAGGAGTCTCTGACGTCACCTGGTGGCACTGGCCACTCAGAGCAGTCCAGTGTGCCAGCAGCACCTCTGTTTCCAAGATGGCAGAGTTCTGGAGCACACTGGAGGAGCTCTGGACACCTCCAAGGGGAGGTGCAGGTCAGGGGAGTGGTCACTCCCCTTTCCTTTGTCCAGTTTCGCGCCAGAGCAGGGCTAAGGGGTCCCCTGAACCGGTGTAGACTGGCTTATGCAGAATTGGGCACATCTGTGCCCAACAAAGCATTTCCAGAGGCTGGGGGAGGCTACTCCTCCCCTGCCTTCACACCATTTTCCAAAGGGAGAGGGTGTCACACCCTCTCTCAGAGGAAGTTCTTTGTTCTGCCATCCTGGGCCAGGCCTGGCTGGACCCCAGGAGGGCAGATGCCTGTCTGAGGGGTTGGCAGCAGCAGCAGCTGCAGTGAAACCCCAGGAAGGGCAGTTTGGCAGTACCAGGGTCTGTGCTACAGACCACTGGGATCATGGAATTGTACCAACAATGCCAGGATGGCATAGAGGGGGCAATTCCATGATCTTAGACATGTTACATGGCCATATTGGGAGTTACCATTGTGAAGCTACATATAGGTAGTGACCTATATGTAGTGCACGTGTGTAATGGTGTCCCCGCACTCACAAAGTTCAGGGAATTGGCTCTGAACAATGTGGGGGCACCTTGGCTAGTGCCAGGGTGCCCTCACACTAAGTAACTTTGCACCTAACCTTTACCAGGTAAAGGTTAGACATATAGGTGACTTATAAATTACTTAAGTGCAGTGTAAAATGGCTGTGAAATAACGTGGACGTTATTTCACTCAGGCTGCAGTGGCAGGCCTGTGTAAGAATTGTCAGAGCTCCCTATGGGTGGCAAAAGAAATGCTGCAGCCAATAGGGATCTCCTGGAACCCCAATACCCTGGGTACCTCAGTACCATATACTAGGGAATTATAAGGGTGTTCCAGTAAGCCAATGTAAATTGGTAAATTGGTCACTAGCCTGTTAGTGACAATTTGTAAAGAGAGGGCATAACCACTGAGGTTCTGGTTAGCAGAGCCTCAGTGAGACAGTTAGGCATCACACAGGGAACACATACCTATAGGTCACAAACTTATGAGCACTGGGGTCCTGACTAGCAGGGTCCCAGTGACACATAACAAACATACTGAAAACATAGGGTTTTCACTATGAGCACTGGGCCCTGGCTGGCAGGATCCCAGTGAGACAGTGAAAACACCCTGACATACACTCACAAACAGGCCTAAAGTGGGGGTAACAAGGCTAGAAAGAGGCTACTTTCTCACACAACCCCCCCCCCCCCAAGCGAAGGACAATAAGGCTAACCTTGGCCAGTTGAGACTTTATTGTCTAAGTGGTGATAAGTAGAGAGTAGCTCTGCAATAGACTGGTTACTCCCTTTATCATCCACTATATGGTTACTTCCCTGTGGGGATGTAAACCACCCTGTTTGAAGTTTTTTAGCTAAGCAACAATGTGAAGATGTATTTTCAGAGTTTCTATCAGTAAGTTTTAGTTTAGAGCAGTGGGAATTGTCCACTGAACCTATTTGTAGTGATGGAAATGCCAGACAGGGATGCTGTCTCAGAAAAGCCATAGCTGGGCAAAAACTTTGTCCATATGGCTGGAAGAGAGAACAGGGATGCTGTTTCTCTTAGGTTGGAGCAGGGCAGGGATGCTGTCCTATGAGCTCCACACTAGGGCAGGGATGCTGTCCTAAGTGTTGTGAGGCAGTGCAGAGTTTCTGCACTAAAGTTTCTCTGTGAGGGTTGGAGGGATGCTCCATGTTAACTAAAATGGTGCTCTTTTTGTCACCAATGTTATTTATCCCACATAGAGGTACTTCTACCTCAGGGAGTACAGCTTTGCCAGCTGATGATTCCCTTGGAACAGGTGCCACCCCAGGAGAGGTTTCTCCCACCACAGGAATGGTATCCTGAATGGCAGGGTGGTTAGGGGATACTGTGATACCCTTTTTACCTGTTGATGGAGAGGGATCCTGAGTTTTCAGGCCTTCTCTCCTTTGCTTTTTCATTTCACTAGAAATGAGAGGGAACAATTCCTCAGGGATGCCCAGCATGGCTGCATGGGCATAAAACTCCACATCAGCCCAACCTGAGGCCTCTAGGTCATTACCTAAGAGACAGTCTACAGGTAAGCTAGGTGATACCACCACCTGCTTAGGGCCAGTAACTCCACCCCAACTAAACTGAATTATAGCTAAGGGAAGAAACTTAGTGGAGTTATGGACATCAATAATCTTATACTGTTGTCCAATGATGTGTTGATCAGGGTGCACTAGGTTTTCAGTCACCAAAGTGATACTGGCACCTGTGTCCCTGTAGGCCAAGGCCTCAACACCATTTATTGAAACTGTCTGCCTGTACTTATCCATTGTAAGGGGACAAGCAGCCAGTGTGGCAAGGCCAATGCCACTAGGTGTGACAGAAACTGTCTTGGGACTGACTACCCCAGTTTCTATGATGGACCCATAAGTGAACCCAACTACACCCTTTGCTTGACTGTTGCCAGCAGTCCCACCACTAGTACCACTACTGCTAGAGGCACTAGAGCTTGATGTATTAGTGGTGGTAGGCTCAGGGGGTTTACCTGGACAGGACTTATCCCCTGGCCTATGGCCTCTGTTTTTACACACAAAGCACCAAGGCTTTTTAATGTGTGCAGGTTGAGAAGAAGAGGAAGAATTAGTTTTATCCCCACCCTCTGAAGAGTGTTTAAGATTTGAAGTGGGATCTTTGGTTTTACCCTTATCCCCATGCTTATCTTGAGATTTTTCACCATCTTTCTTCTTATTGCCATCTTTGTCACCCCCTGTATGAACTTTTCTGTTCACCCTTGTTCTGACCCATTTGTCTGCCTTCTTTCCCAATTCTTGGGGAGAGGTCAGATCAGAGTCTACCAGGTACTGGTGCAACAAATCAGACACACAATTATTAAGTATATGCTCTCTCAGGATTGTGTTATACAGGCTTTCATAATCAGTAACTTTACTGCCATGTAACCACCCCTCCAAGGCCTTCACCGAATGGTCAATTAAATCAACCCAGTCTTGTGAAGACTCCTTTTTGGTCTCTCTGAACTTTATCCTGTATTGTTCAGTGGTTAAGCCATAACCATCCAGGAGTGCATTCTTAAGAACTGTAAAATTATTGGCATCACTTTCTTTCACAATAAGGAGCCTATCCCTACCTTTTCCACTAAATGATAGCCATAGGATAGCAGCCCACTGCCTTTGAGGGACATCCTGTACAACACAGGCCCTCTCAAGTGCAGCAAACCACTTGTTAATGTCATCCCCCTCCTTATAAGGGGGAACTATCTTGTGCAGATTCCTGGAATCATGCTCTTTTGCAGGATGACTATGGGGAATACTGCTGCTGCCACCATGGGTATCTAAACCCAACTTCTGTCTTTCCTTCTCTACTTCTAAAGTCTGTCTATCCAAATCCAGCTGTTGCTTCTTGAGCTTCAGTCTGGTTTGTTCCACTCTCAATCTATTGAGCTCCCTTTCTAACAATCTGTCTTCAGGGTGGGTGGGAGGGACATGCCTTAAAACAGAAGTATGGTGAGAATGGACAGAAGGAGACCTGTCCTTTACAGAGGACACCCTAACAGCTTGGCTAACAGAAACATCAGTACCACTGTGGTGTGAGTAAATGCTTTTGCTATGATGTGAGACAACACTATTTATATGGTGTGGCTCATCATCATTACCAACTATGCTAGACTGTCTAGTAATGGGCAGGCTAGGAAATTTCTTTCCTGAATCTTTTCCTGGGGGAGTCCCTGGATCAGATTGAGAACCATTAGCTACTTTTTCAACAGATGGGGCACTTATGGCCTTATCCTGTACTCTAAGCATGTTAATTAACAGTTCTAAGGAAGGATTCTTCCCTTCACTCAAACCTCTCTCTATGCAGAGATTCCTTGCTCCTTTCCAGCTAAGGTGATCATATGCAAGTTTGGACAGATCAACATTTTGGCCTGTGCCAGACATTTTTTAGAGAGAGTTAAAGTGATAGTAAAAGATAAAAAGTTTGTCAGAGCTTTTAGAAAGACAGAGAAAAAAACCTTTTAAAACTTTTTAGAACTTTTTAGAAGGTTAGAAGTACTTTTCAGCACTTAGAAAAGAGTGAAAAGAGGAAATGCAAAACTTTTTGGCTATGTGTATATACACTCACCTTGTTTTGTATATTTTTCTCTTATGAAAAGTACAATGACAAGAGTGGTAAGTAGTCTCAAAGCACTTATCCCACCACTGCACAACCAATGTAGGAGGCTGGACTGGCTTGTAGTGAGTACCAAGGGGTACTTGCACCTTGCACCAGGCCCAGTTATCCCTTATTAGTGTATAGGGTGTTTAGCAGCTTAGGCTGATAGATAATGGTAGCTTAGCAGAGCAGCTTAGGCTGAACTAGGAGACGTGTGAAGCTACTACAGTACCACTTAGTGTCATATGCACAATATCATAAGAAAACACAATACACAGTTATACTAAAAATAAAGGTACTTTATTTTTATGACAATATGCCAAAGTATCTTAGAGTGTACCCTCAGTGAGAGGATAGGAAATATACACAAGATATATATACACAATAGCAAAAATATGCAGTATAGTCTTAGAAAACAGTGCAAACAATGTATAGTTACAATAGGATGCAATGGGCAAACATAGGGATAGGGGCAACACAAACCATATACTCCAAAAGTGGAATGCGAACCACGAATGGACCCCAAACCTATATGACCTTGTAGAGGGTCGCTGGGACTATTAGAAAATAGTGAGGGTTAGAAAAATAACCCTCCCCAAGACCCTGAAAAGTGAGTGCAAAGTGCACTAAAGTTCCCCTAAGGACAAAGAAGTCGTGTTAGAGGAATAATGCAGGAAAGACACAAACCAGCAATGCAACAACGGTGGATTTCCAATCTAGGGTACCTGTGGAACAAGGGGACCAAGTCCAAAAGTCACAAGCAAGTCGGAGATGGGCAAATGCCCAGGAAATGCCAGCTGCGGGTGCAAAGAAGCTTCTACTGGACAGAAGAAGCTGAGGTTTCTGCAGGAACGAAAAGGGCTAGAGACTTCCCCTTTGGTGGACGGATCCCTTTCCCCGTGGAGAGTCGTGCAGAAGTGTTTTCTCGCCGAAAGAACACCAACAAGCCTTGCTACCTGCAAATCGTGCGGTTAGCATTTTTGGATGCTGTTGAGGCCCAGAAGGGACCAGGAGGTCGCAAATTGGACCAGCAGAGAGAAGGGACGTCGAGCAAGACAAGGAGCCCTCTCTGAAGCAGGTAGCACCCGGAGAAGTGCCAGAAACAGGCACTACGAGGATGCGTGAAACGGTGCTTGCCGAAGTTGCACAAAGGAGTCCCACGTCGCCGGAGTCCAACTTAGAAAGTCGTGCAATGCAGGTGAGAGTGCCGTGGACCCAGGCTTGGCTGTGCACAAAGGATTTCCGCCGGAAGTGCACAGGGGCCGGAGTAGCTGCAAAGTCGCGGTTCGCAGCAATGCAGCCCAGAGAGGTGAGGCAAGGACTTACCTCCACCAAACTTGAACTGAAGAGTCACTGGACTGTGGGGGTCACTTGGACAAAGTCGCTGGATTCGAGGGACCTCGCTCGTCGTGCTGAGAGGAGACCCAAGGGACCGGTAATGCAGCTTTTTGGTGCCTGCGGTTGCAGGGGGAAGATTCCGTCGACCCACGGGAGATTTCTTCGGAGCTTCTGGTGCAGAGAGGAGGCAGACTACCCCCACAGCATGCACAAGCAGGAAAACAGTCGAGAAGGCGGCAGGATCAGCGTTACAGAGTTGCAGTAGTCGTCTTTGCTACTATGTTGCAGGTTTGCAGGCTTCCAGCGCGGTCAGCAGTCGATTCCTTATCAGAAGGTGAAGAGGGAGATGCAGAGGAACTCGGATGAGCTCTTGCATTCGTTATCTAAAGTTTCCCCAGAGACAGAGACCCTAAATAGCCAGAAAAGAGGGTTTGGCTACTTAGGAGAGAGAATAGGCTACTAACACCTGAAGGAGCCTATCAGAAGGAGTCTCTGACGTCACCTGGTGGCACTGGCCACTCAGAGCAGTCCAGTGTGCCAGCAGCACCTCTGTTTCCAAGATGGCAAAGGTCTGGAGCACACTGGAGGAGCTCTGGACACCTCCCAGGGGAGGTGCAGGTCAGGGGAGTGGTCACTCCCCTTTCCTTTGTCCAGTTTCGCGCCAGAGCAGGGCTAAGGGGTCCCCTGAACCGGTGTAGACTGGCTTATGCAGAATTGGGCACATCTGTGCCCAACAAAGCATTTCCAGAGGCTGGGGGAGGCTACTCCTCCCCTGCCTTCACACCATTTTCCAAAGGGAGAGGGTGTCACACCCTCTCTCAGAGGAAGTTCTTCGTTCTGCCATCCTGGGCCAGGCCTGGCTGGACCCCAGGAGGGCAGATGCCTGTCTGAGGGGTTGGCAGCAGCAGCAGCTGCAGTGAAACCCCAGGAAGGGCAGTTTGGCAGTACCAGGGTCTGTGCTACAGACCACTGGGATCATGGAATTGTACCAACAATGCCAGGATGGCATAGAGGGGGCAATTCCATGATCTTAGACATGTTACATGGCCATATTCGGAGTTACCATTGTGAAGCTACATATAGGTAGTGACCTATATGTAGTGCACGCGTGTAATGGTGTCCCCGCACTCACAAAGTTCAGGGAATTGGCTCTGAACAATGTGGGGGCACCTTGGCTAGTGCCAGGGTGCCCTCACACTAAGTAACTTTGCACCTAACCTTTACCAGGTAAAGGTTAGACATATAGGTGACTTATAAATTACTTAAGTGCAGTGTAAAATGGCTGTGAAATAACGTGGACGTTATTTCACTCAGGCTGCAGTGGCAGGCCTGTGTAAGAATTGTCAGAGCTCCCTATGGGTGGCAAAAGAAATGCTGCAGCCCATAGGGATCTCCTGGAACCCCAATACCCTGGGTACCTCAGTACCATATACTAGGGAATTATAAGGGTGTTCCAGTAAGCCAATGTAAATTGGTAAATTGGTCACTAGCCTGTTAGTGACAATTTGTAAAGAGAGAGCATAACCACTGAGGTTCTGGTTAGCAGAGCCTCAGTGAGACAGTTAGGCATCACACAGGGAACACATACCTATAGGTCACAAACTTATGAGCACTGGGGTCCTGACTAGCAGGGTCCCAGTGACACATAACAAACATACTGAAAACATAGGGTTTTCACTATGAGCACTGGGCCCTGGCTGGCAGGATCCCAGTGAGACAGTGAAAACACCCTGACATACACTCACAAACAGGCCTAAAGTGGGGGTAACAAGGCTAGAAAGAGGCTACTTTCTCACATCATAACAATCTACCCAAGCTTGTGTGGAAAGGTTGGTGCTGTCCGTAAACCTCTGACAGTATTTCTGAGGGGTCAGCCCAAACTTGGCCAGTGAAGCAGCTTTCATGGGTGCATAGACATCTCTATCCTGTGGAGCAAGTGTAAGAAGTGTGTCCCTCTCCACCAGCAAAAACAGTGTCTACAAATTGGAGGGAGGCAGGCAAAAAGTTAGGGGTGACCACCCTAAGGCTGTCAGGTCTAACAAGCACACTTCCACATTTTGAATCCTCTAGTAGACTCTGTGCTCATGGTGTTCCCCGAAGTTCCATCTTGTTACAGTCTTTGCTCAGCCCTTACATGATCGTGCTAGCTTATTTGATTAAATATTTTGGTTCAGTCTATTTCTTTCAGCGGATGATACACAAACCACTTGGAACCTGTCCCACGATGTCCAATCAGTGGTGGCTCGCCTGTATGATTGCCTCCCCAAGGTTCAGCTTTGGATGACTTCAAACCATCCCTGGCTTCATGGGGACCAGACATAAATCCTTTGTGCGACTAACCCTTCACTGTTTACATAACTATCATCTTGGCCCCCACCTACCCTGGGCCCTACGTCCACCTCCATGGCAGCTGTGAAAGATCTCAATGTAAAGGTGGATTCCTCCACTACTATGGTAGATCAGAGTCCTTCAGCCGAAAAATCTTGTTTACTCCAAATGCGTTCTCTAAAATGTTTTCACAGCTTTTTCCATTCCTTCACAAGTTTCAAATTAAGAACGCTTTTTGTCACCTCACTTGGATTACAGCCCGTCTTGACTTTCCAGCAGTCTTGTTCCAGGAGAACACATTGAAGATCACGCTGCGGGACCAGCCCTTGGCTTTCATGAAAGGAACCATCTCTGACCAGCCCTCGCTGCATCGCCTCCAGTGAAAGACTTCGGGCCTTATTCATATATTGGAGGCAATGGCGAGGGAGGACCCTTTCCTCTAACATAATGGTCTACTCATCCGATTTAAATGCGGGCAGACCTATGGAGACTACTACACCTCCGTCGTGGTGACGCCCTTTTGATGGCCTGAAGGACTAAGGCCTGTTGGAGGTTCACATGTATATTGGCGGCAATGGCAAGGGAGTACCCTATCCTCTAACATAATGGTCTACTCATCTGATTTAAATGCGGGCAGACCTATGGAGACTACTACACCTCCGTCGTGGTGACGCCCTTCTGATGGCCCGGGTGAGTAAGGCCTGTTGGAGGTTCACATGTATCTGCGCCCACATCATTCAGAAGGGCGGACATGCAGGTTAGTTTTCACTGCCAGTCACCCACAGGAAAACCCTTGCTGTAACTGACAGTGAAAACTGCAAAAATGCTCCCCTCGCCATGGCAGGTAAGGTAGGCCATTGTTTTGTTTTTATTTTCAAAAATGAAATCCCTCTTTGAGGTTTTATTTATGAAAAAAATAACTTTTATCACACAGATCCTTCATGTCTGCCAGAGACGTACAACAACATTACAGTGCATTGCAGTGACCACCTTGGCGGTTCCTGTCAATCCTTGAAAGGTCCAGAGACGTTTCAAAATGTGGCCGCTGGGACCCCCCAAGAGACACGGAGGGATTTACTCCATCAGCCCAACTGCAAAATGTTAAATTAGGCCCTTAAACTTATTTAAACAAATGTTATGGTATCTAAGCTACTTTTACTCCTGAACAGTCCTATTCCAACACAGATTTTACACGCACTCCTCTGGTCACCCATTAAGCCCTAAAAACAAGTGTATATTTGAGAATTCTAAATTTAAGTCCAACGACCACGAGTAGCGGGCCCTGTATCTATAACTCCAGCCCTTCAGTGGAATTACATGCCACCTTATATGATGAAATTCAGAAAACTGCTGAGGACTGGTGGTGTCCAGCCCTCCAGTGCCCTGGGGTCTCTAGTCCTGCGGTCACTTTTTCAAGCCTGTTCAACTGGAGCTGTTGAGTGACTTTTGGTTTTCAGCATCTATATTCCCTAGTTAGGGTGTAGATTGCACTTTACAGGTATCAAAACTAAACTAAAGCAAACACAATAATTCCCCAAAAGCATAAAGCTATGCTCGGCTGCAGCTTGCAGTAGACACTGAGACAGGGAGGTCATAGCAGGATGTGATAAACCTGCTTCCTGGCCTATTGTTGATGGAGATCCTTGGGTGATACCATAGACCTTGGTACCAACCTCATTCATTCCACACATAGTGGTCCACCGACTTCTGAGAACTCAGAATCATGACCTCCCTTATATGACAAAGCAGAAGAACTGATCTGCACAGCTGCTCAACGACTGGCGGTGTGTATCTGACTCCAGGCACATTGCTTCGATAGAGCAGCTTCGATAGAGCAGCACTATGTCCTCCATGTACGTAAAGCAGTAATCGACCACATACGTCTTACGCCAGATCTGCAGGACAGTTACTCTTTTAAAAAACACTTGAAGGAACTTCGAAGCAGGCATGTTTATCTACAGAAAAGGTGCTACTATGACACTAGAAATTCTGCAGAAAGAACTCTTGTTCATTTTACGCACTCCCAGGTCTACCACTGGGAATATGTCAAGATTCATGGGTGGATGCTTGGGAACACCTATGTACCAACTATGGAACACCTCCCTGGGCCAAAGTAACTCCAGGCAACAATTTGCCAGACGTGCATGATGCCAGAGGATCAATTCAGCAGTCAATCCTGTGCTTAATTTGTAAATAAAAACGTGCTGGTGCTCAAAGCCTTCCTTTGAACACGCGGTTGCTCTAATTAAATGTGTGAGGACAGACTACTGAGGCAGCATAATCCTGAAGCCACCTTGGGCCTCTTTAATCCATTTACAGACACTCTCTGCCCCTTCCGCTCAACCTTGCAGCTTTCTTCCTTTGTGAGGCTCTTTCGTTTTTCTCTTCCTCCGTGTTTCCCACTTGCATCTTTTGCTCACCATAAATGCCTGATGCAGAAAAATAAGTCCCGGCCCTCAAAAATAAGTGCCGTGCCTCCCTACCGGAAGCCACAAGCTCAAATTAAGCACTGAGTCAATCAATAGTTCTCTGTATTAGTTCTCTTAGTTTTCTGCTAAAAATAAAATGCTAGGAAGTTGCCAAAACAGAGCAGCCTCGCAAGACTGGGTATTGCCCAATGGTCTTCTGCTACAGCAGCGTCAGCATTTTTAGTAAAAGAGATCCCCACCCAGACAGGGGGCCTCTCCATAGGGAGGGATCTTCTGCGCCTGGGGGTGATGGGGGTGGAGGCAGCAATCTGTGCAACTCTAAGTCAGACCTTCAGCTTGTTCCAAGGATAAAGTGCCCTCAGATCTGGACGCCCCATCCATGATGTGTATTTCTCGCCCACAGACCACTACATTTCAAGTCATCACTACGATCTGAAGCAGCGTCTCCAATGAGGCTTCAGGTTGTAAGTAAATAGAAGTAAATAAAAAACTTACTTGTTCTCCAACGGCTAAACGGTTTTTCTATTATCACTACTTTTTTCAAGAACATCCTCAGCTACAAAAGAATGAAACAAAGCGCTTAGAAGAGCTCTCCAAACACTGTAACAACAGTTCTTCTGTTCAATCACTGAAGTGTGACACATCACTGGCACTTACAAAGCTTTGCCCTTCACTCACCAGATTCTGTGCCAATGACAGAGGGCACAACGAGGTGGCAGACCGTCTGCTTGTTTTGATTTGTAATTCCCACGTGCATTGCAGTAGGAATCCTCATGCCCTTCTGCCATTGCCCGGTGGCACTTGTAACTGTGCCCTCTGACCCCGTCCTTCTTCACTTTGGTCCCACTCACTGATTACCAGCACACATCCATGTGAGGGGCCAGTCAGGTGTGTCCACCCCTCTCCCCCCGGTGGAGGAGGTCAGAGGCCACACACCCATGTGAGGGGCCAGTCAGGTGTGCCCCCCCCCGGTGGAGGGGGTCAGAGGCCACACATCCATGTTAGGGGCCAGTCAGGTGTGTCCACCCCCCCGGTGGAGGAGGTTAGAGGCCACACATCCATGTGAGGGGCGAGTCAGGTGTGTCCACCCCCCGGTGGAGGAGGTCAGAGGCCACACACCCATGTGAGGGGTCAGTCAGGAGTGCCCCCCCCCCGGTGGTGGAGGTCAGAGGCCACACATCCATGTGAGGAGCCAGTCAGGTGTGTCCCCCCCCAGTGGAGGAGGTCAGAGGCCACACATCCATGTGAGGGGCCAGTCAGGTGTGTCCCCCCCGTGGAAGAGGTCAGAGGCCACACATCCATGTGAAGGACCAGTCAGGTGTCCCCCCCGTGGAGGAGGTCAGAGGCCACACATCCATGTGAAGGGCCAGTCAGGTGTCCCCTCCCCCCCGTGGAGGAGGTCAGAGGTCAGACATCTCTGTTACTCGGTTCAGCTGCTTCTCTGCACCTTCTCCTGGCAGCTGCCCTGGCACATTTCTGTGACCTGGCAATCCTCGCGCTCAACAACATTGGGACTCTAATTCCTAAACTGGAACTGAGGCCTCATTTCACTGCAGATAAACGGTGCCATCGCAGGAGTTACAGAGCTCTAAGCAGACCACAGAGGCAACTATTCCAGCATTTGTACTTAGATGTTGTTCTGAAAGTTGAGCCACTTCCATCGCTGCCTTAAGTCTCCTCTTTGGTGAAGTCCATGAACTCTACTTCTCTGCATTGATGACCCAGATTGTGATGGGTCTTAAAGTGCTGAACATAGCAGAGTGGCTGCTCCCCTACTCTCTTCCTGGTGAGCACTGGGGGGCATATTTATACTTTGTTTGCACCATTTGTGCGTCATTTGTTTTGACGCAAATGCGGCGCAAACTTAACTCCATATTTATAGGTTGATACTAGACACATTTAGCCTCAAAATGTAGGAGTTTGCACCATTTTTTTGATGTGTGAACCTACCTTGCGTCAATGAGATGCAAGGTAGGCGTTCCCATTCAAAAAATGGGGCTATCCCCATAGTGCCATATTTGTCCCCCTGTGCAAAGATGACGCACGGCTGGGATGCGGCCCCAAATAATGGGGTTAAGCTTACTCAGCGCCTTTATTTAATGCCGGGGTCAGACCAGCCGTTAGGGGACATGTGGACCCATTTCCATGGTCAAACACCATTAAAAGAACCCACAGATGCCAACCCGAAACTCCAGGAACACCCTCACACACACCAGAGGGATGCCATGGAATGGGGGACCCCATCCCAGGTAAGTAGGGTAAGTATAGGTAACCATTGGGGCCCTCACAAGGGTCCCCTGTGCTCGCCATTGGGGTGGTGGGCATGACTCCTGTCTTTTCTAAGACAGGAGTCATGTTTTAGGATGGTTGTGTGCCTAGAAATGATGCAAGGCTGGCTGGCGGCATTTATTTTGCCACAACCAGCCAAACATCATTTTTGGGCGCACAACTCCCTCACCCCATAACAGTCATCCCCACCCGGCTACCGTGTTGTTTTTTAGACACTAGCCCAAGCTTAGAGCCCGCTTGCGCCATTCTATAAATACGCCGCCCTGCTGGCGTTGTCGAATGACGCAAGCCGGAGCTAAACTTTTTGCCGCAAAACTGCATTAGCGCAGTTTTGTGGCAAAAAGTATAAATATGCCCCTAAATATGTTTGAGAAAGGTCACAAGCCATACTCCATGTGAGCCTGTCATTCTACCATCTGTCAGCACCATTTAAGTTGATCATAATAATTGCCTTTTGAATGTTCTCTGTGTTTCAAGCTGCCCTGGGAGGTGGCGTAGTGAAAACAACAGCAGATCCATCTACAACAAGCTAGACCAGCATGTATTCCATCATGCAGATGGAAGAGTTGTCTAGGGAATGCATTAAGGATCACACAACCAAAGATGCTGCTCGGTGCCTTTTCTCACCCATCACCAATGTCCTGGTTCCTTTTAACATGTATGAGCAGATGTTATTGCCATGTCCTCTAGCTTCTCTGGCAAAACCTTATCAGTTCTAGTTGCAAGGTCCTCTCTTTCTCTTGGACACAATCACCCTCACCCTCTGTCGGAAGTTGGCTCTGTATATACTATCTCAAAGTTCCTTCAAGTAGGGGCGAGCTGCCAGTAGCTCCAGAGCCTCCTGATGCAGGACTCTTGTGCTGAGGCCATTTGTGCAAGACTCACCTCGCACACATCCCCAGACATCCCCAGAAGCCCCAAGACTTACCCCTCACACACCCCAGACATCCACAGGAGCCCCAAGACTCATCCCACACAAACCCCCAGACATCCCCAGGAGCCCCAAGACTTACCCGCACACACCCCCAGACATCCCCAGGAGCCTCAAGACTCACCCGCACACAACCCCAGACATCCTCAGGAGCCCCAAAACTCACCCGCACACACCCTCAGACATCCCCAGGACCCACAAGACGTAACCCTCACACACCCCCAGACATCCCCAGGAGCCCCAAAACTCACCGCACACACCCTCAGACATCCCCAGGAGCCCAAACACGCACCCCTCACACACCCCCAGACAACCCCAGGAGCCCCAAAACTCACCGCACACACCCTCAGACATCCCCAGGAGCACCAAGACTCACCCGGACACATCCCCAGACATCCCCAGGAGCCCCAAGACTTACCCCTCACACACCCCCAGACATCCCCAGGAGCCACAAAACTCACCCGTACACACCCTCAGACATCACCAGGAGCCCCAAGACTCACCCCTCACACACCCCCAGACATCCCCAGGAGTCCCAAAACTCACCCGCACACACCCTCAGACATCCCCAGGAGCACCAAGACTCACCCGCACACACCCCCAGGCATCCCCAGGAGCCCCAAGACTTACCCCTCACACACCCCCAGACATCCCCAGGAGCCCAAAAACTCACCCGCACACACCCTCAGACATCCCCAGGAGCCCCAAAGCTCACCCGCACACACAACCGGACAACCCCACGAGCCCCAAGACTCACCCGCACACACCCCCAGACATCCCCAGGAACCCCAAAACGCACCCGCACACACCCTCAGACATTCCCAGGAGCATCAAGACTCACCCGCACACATCCCCAGACATCCCCAGGAGCCCCAAGACTTACCCCCCACACACCCCCAGACATCCCCAGGAGCCCCAAAACTCACCCCGCACATACCCCCAGACATCCCTAGGAGCCCCAAGACTCACCCACACACACCCCCAGACATCCCCAGGAGCCCCAAAACTGACCCTCACACACCACCAGACATCCCCAGGAGCCCCAAGACTCACCCGCACACACCCCAAGACATCCCCAGGAGCCCCAAGACTTACCCCTCACACACTCCAGACATCCCCAGGAGCCCCAAGACTTACCCCTTACACACCCCCAGACATCCCCAGGAGCCCCACGACTCATCCCACACACACCCCCAGACATCCCCTGGAGCCCCAAGACTTACCCCTCACACACCCCCAGACATCCCCAGGAGCCCCAAGACTCACCCCTCACACACCCCCAGACATCCCCAGGAGCCCCAAGACTCACCTCACACACACCTTCAGACATCCCCAGGAGCCCCAAGACTTACCCCTCACACACCCCCAGACATTCTCAGGAGCCCCAAAACTCACCCGCACACACCCTCAGACATCCCCAGGAGCCCCAAGACTCACCCCTCACACCCTCAGACATCTCCAGGAGCACCAAGACTCACCCGCACACATCTCCAGACATCCCCAGGAGCCCCAAGACTTACCCCTCACACACCACTGGACATCCCCTGGAGCCCCAAGACTCACCTGCACACACCCCAGACATCCCCAGGAGCCGCAAGACTTACCCCACACACCCCCAGTCATCCCCAGGAGCCCCAAGACTCATCCCACACACTCCCCCAGACATCCCCAGGAGCCCCAAGACTTACGCCACACACACCCCCAGACATCCCCAGGAGCCCCAAGACTCACCCCGCACACACCCCCAGACATCCCCAGGAGCCCCAAGACTTACCCCTCACACGCCCTCAGACATCCCCAGGAGCCCCAAGACTCACCGCACCCCCCCCAGACATCCACAAGAGCCCCAAAACTCACCCGCACACACCCCCAGACATCCACAGGAGCCCCGCAGGTGGGCAGCAGCTCAGCACGTGTGCATTCACCATGGATGGAGATCACCACTTCAACAGCAGAAGAACATCTTTAAAGTCAAATTGGAACTTAAAATGCATACCTTTTTCAGAGCAGCAGTGAGTTCATTGACTGAAAGCAAACCCAATCCTTCAGGAGCCGCCGACACAAGACCTGGGCACAGGGATGAAAAAGACACAATCAGTGCATTTACAGACAGTGACGTGTTCTACAAGAAGCATCGACGCGGATGTGATTCCATGTGATCTGATTTAGAAGCAGTATTGTTGGAAAATAAAGGAACAGCATTGAAACGGCAGAATACCAGTGATGGCGTCAAAAGCAAGACAAAGAAGAAGCAAAGGTCCATCCCCTGACTCTCCAGAGAGCCGAGACGCCGATGGCCTTCCGGAGATCTGCTAGTAAAGAACCCCATAACCAAGGAGCCCCATAACCAAGGAGCCCCATAACCCAGGAAGCCCCATAACCCAGGAAGCCCAAGCAGCTCCAAGCAGCTGTAGTTCCAGGAGATCTGCTAGTAAGGAGCCCCATAACCCAGGAGCCCCCATAATCCAGGAGCCCCATAAACAAGGAGCCCCATAACCCAGGAAGGCCAAGCAGCTCCGTGCAGCTGTAGTTCCCGGAGACTTGCTAGTAAGGAGCCCCATAATCAAGGAGCCCCATAACCAAGGAGCCCCATAACCAAGGGTCCCCCATAACCAGGTAAGGCTTCAAGCAGCTCCGCGCAGTTGTAGTCCCAGGAGATCTGCTAGTAAGGAGCCCCCATAACCCAGGAGCCCCCATGACCAAGGAGCCCCCATAACCCAGGAAGGCCAAGCAGCTCCAAGCAGCTGTAGTTCCAGGAGATCTGATAGTAAGGAGCCCCATAACTAAGGAGCCCCATAACCAAGGAACCCCCATAACCCAGGAAGTCCAGGCAGCTCCAAGCACCTGTTGTTCCAGTAGATCTGCTACTAAGGAGCCCCATAACCCAGGAAGGCCAAGCAGTTCCGCGCAGCTGTAGTTCCAGGAGATCTGCTAGTAAGGAGCCCCATAACCCAGGAAGGCCAAGCAGCTCCGCGCAGTTGTAGTTCTCGGAGACTTGCTAGTAAGGAGCCCCATAACCAAGGAGCCCCATAACCAAGGAGCCCCATAACCAAGGATCCCCCATAACCAGGTAAGGCTTCAAGCAGCTCCGCGCAGTTGTAGTTCCAGAAGATCTGCTAGTAAGGAGCCCCCATAACCCAGGAGACCCCATGACCAAGGAGCCTCCATAACCCAGGAAGTCCAGGCAGCTCCAAGCAGCTGTTGTTCCAGGAGATCTGCTAGTAAGGTGCCCCATAACCTAGGAAGGTCAAGCAGCTCCGCGCAGCTGTAGTTTCAGGAGATCTGCTAGTAAGGAGCCCCATAACCCAGGAAGGCCAAGCAGCTCCGCGCAGCTGTAGTTCCAGGACATCTGCTAGTAAGGAGCCCCATAACCCAGGAGCCCTCTTAACCAAGTAAGGCTCCGTGCAGTTGTGATTGAAAGGGACAGATGCACCTTCTGTGGACTTCATTCACCAGACTGACTATTGTTTCTAAGCTTTTCTCTTGATGCCAGGTGAAAGGTGCTAATGATCCCCTCGGTCGGATAGCTCAGAAGAAACACCACACGGAGACAATTTCCAGAGTTTATCCTGAGCAAAGAGATATCAAGATAATGACAGGGAGGGCTGGAAGCCACAGGGGCTCCAGAGGACTGTGTTATGCAGCTAACATCCCATATATACATTATAAAAAGAAATAGATAGATAGATAGATAGATAGATAGATAGATAGATAGATAGATAGATAGATAGATAGATAGATAGATAGATAGATAGATAGATAGATAGATAGATAGATAGATAGATAGAGAGATAGGCAGATACATATCAAGATAATGACAGGGAGGGCTGGAAGCCACAGGGGCTCCAGAGGCCTGTGTTATGCAGCTAACATCCCATATATACATTATTGAAAAAATATATATATATCAACAAGAAACCTGCCCATGAGTCTGAGAAAGGTGCTTGAAGTGCATGAGATACAGGATTGCTGGCAAGCATCTCTTGAAACTTTATATAGAATAGTGAAATCTGCAGCACTGTAGGAAAGTACCATCTTGCCTGGCATGTTACCCCCATTTTTTCACTGTATATATGTTGTTTTAGTTGTATGTGTCACTGGGACCCTGGTAACCCAGGGCCCCAGTGCTCATAAGTGTGCCTGTATGTGTTACCTGTGTAGTGACTAACTGTCTCACTGAGGCTCTGCTAATCAGAACCTCAGTGGTTATGCTCTCTCATTTCTTTCCAAATTGTCACTGACAGGCTAGTGACCATTTTTACCAATTTACATTGGCTTACTGGAACACCCTTATAATCCCCTAGTATATGGTACTGAGGTACCCAGGGTATTGGGGTTCCAGGAGATCCCTATGGGCTGCAGCATTTCTTTTGCCACCCATAGGGAGCTCTGACAATTCTTACACAGGCCTGCCACTGCAGCCTGAGTGAAATAACGTCCACGTTATTTCACAGCCATTTTACACTGCACTTAAGTAACTTATAAGTCACCTATATGTCTAACCTTTACCTGGTAAAGGTTAGGTGCAAAATTACTTAGTGTGAGGGCACCCTGGCACTAGCCAAGGTGCCCCCACATTGTTCAGAGCCAATTCACTGAACTTTGTGAGTGCGGGGACACCATTACACGAGTGCACTACATATAGGTCACTACCTATATGTAGCTTCACCATGGTAACTCCGAATATGGCCATGTAACATGTCTATGATCATGGAATTGCCCCCTCTATGCCATCCTGGCATTGTTGGTACAATTCCATGATCCCAGTGGTCTGTAGCACAGACCCTGGTACTGCCAGACTGCCCTTCCTGGGGTTTCTCTGCAGCTGCTGCTGCTGCCAACCCCTCAGACAGGCATCTGCCCTCCTGGGGTCCAGCCAGGCCTGGCCCAGGATGGCAGAACAAAGAACTTCCTCTGAGAGAGGGTGTGACACCCTCTCCCTTTGGAAAATGGTGTGAAGGCAGGGGAGGAGTAGCCTCCCCCAGCCTCTGGAAATGCTTTGTTGGGCACAGATGTGCCCAATTCTGCATAAGCCAGTCTACACCGGTTCAGGGACCCCTTAGCCCTTGCTCTGGCGCGAAACTGGACAAAGGAAAGGGGAGTGACCACTCCCCTGACCTGCACCTCCCCTGGGAGGTGTCCAGAGCTCCTCCAGTGTGCTCCAGACCTCTGCCATCTTGGAAACAGAGGTGCTGCTGGCACACTGGACTGCTCTGAGTGGCCAGTGCCACCAGGTGACGTCAGAGACTCCTTGTGATAGGCTCCTTCAGGTGTTAGTAGCCTTTCCTCTCTCCTAGGTAGCCAAACCCTCTTTTCTGGCTATTTAGGGTCTCTGTCTCTGGGGAAACTTCAGATAACGAATGCATGAGCTCAGCCGAGTTCCTCTGCATCTCCCTCTTCACCTTCTGATAAGGAATCGACCGCTGACCGCGCTGGAAGCCTGCAAACCTGCAACATAGTAGCAAAGACGACTACTGCAACTCTGTAACGCTGATCCTGCCGCCTTCTCGACTGTTTTCCTGCTTGTGCATGCTGTGGGGGTAGTCTGCCTCCTCTCTGCACCAGAAGCTCCGAAGAAATCTCCCGTGGGTCGACGGAATCTTCCCCCTGCAACCGCAGGCACCAAAAAGCTGCATCTCCGGTCCCTTGGGTCTCCTCTCAGCACGACGAGCGAGGTCCCTCGAATCCAGCGACACCGTCCAAGTGACCCCCACAGTCCAGTGACTCTTCAGCCCAAGTTTGGTGGAGGTAAGTCCTTGCCTCACCTCGCTGGGCTGCATTGCTGGGAACCGCGACTTTGCAAGCTTCTCCGGCCCCTGTGCACTTCCGGCGGAAATCCTGTGTGCACAGCCAAGCCTGGGTCCACGGCACTCTAACCTGCATTGCACGACTTTCTAAGTTGGTCTCCGGCGACGTGGGACTCCTTTGTGCAACTTCGGCGAGCACCGTTTCACGCATCCTCGTAGTGCCTGTTTCTGGCACTTCTCCGGGTGCTACCTGCTTCAGTGAGGGCTCTTTGTCTTGCTCGACGTCCCCTCTCTCTGCAGGTCCAATTTGCGACCTCCTGGTCCCTCCTGGGCCCCAGCAGCGTCCAAAAACGCCAAACACACGATTTGCGTGTAGCAAGGCTTGTTGGCGTCCATCCGGCGGGAAAACACTTCTGCACGACTCTCCAAGGCGTGGGGGATCCATCCTCCAAAGGGGAAGTCTCTAGCCCTTGTCGTTCCTGCAGTATTCACAGTTCTTCAGCCTAGTAAGAGCTTCTTTGCACCAACCGCTGGCATTTCTTGGGCATCTGCCCATCTCCGAGCTGCTTGTGACTTTTGGACTTGGTCCCCTTGTTCCACAGGTACCTTCAGACAGGAATCCATCGTTGTTGCATTGCTGATTTGTGTTTTCCTTGCATTCTCCCTCTAACACGACTATTTTGTCCTTAGGGGAACTTTGGTGCACTTTGCACTCACTTTTCAGGGTCTTGGGGGGGGTTATTTTACTAACTCTCACTATTTTCTAATAGTCCCAGCGACCCTCTACAAGGTCACATAGGTTTGGGGTCCATTCGTGGTTCGCATTCCACTTCTGGAGTATATGGTTTGTGTTGCCCCTATCCCTATGTTTCCCCATTGCATCCTAGTGTAACTATACATTGTTTGCACTGTTTTCTAAGACTATACTGCATATTTTTGCTATTGTGTATATATATCTTGTGTATATTTCCTATCCTCTCACTGAGGGTATACTCTAAGATACTTTGGCATATTGTCATAAAAATAAAGTACCTTTATTTTTAGTATAACTGTGTATTGTGTTTTCTTATGATATTGTGCATATGACACTAGGTGGTACTGTAGTAGCTTCACACGTCTCCTAGTTCAGCCTGAGCTGCTTTGCTAAGCTACCATTATCTATCAGCCTAAGCTGCTAGACACCCTATACACTAATAAGGGATACCTGGGCCTGGTGCAAGGTGCAAGTACCCCTTGGTACTCACTACAAGCCAGTCCAGCCTCCTACATTGGTTGTGCAGTGGTGGGATAAGTGCTTGAGACTACTTACCACTCTTGTCATTGTACTTTTCATAAGAGAAAAATATACAAAACAAGGTCAGTGTATATACACATAGACAAAAAGTTTTGCATTTCCTCTTTTCACTCTTTTCTAAGTGCTGAAAAGTACGTCTAAACTTTCAAAAAGTTCTTAAAAGTTTAAAAGGTTTTTTCTGTCTTTCCAAAAAGTTCTGAAAACTTTTTTTCTCTTTTGTCTATCACTTTAACTCTCTCTAAAAATGTCTGGCACAGGCCAAAAAGTTGAACTGTCCAAACTTGCATATGATCACCTTAGCTGGAAAGGAGCAAGGAGTCTCTGCATAGAGAGAGGTTTGAGTGTAGGGAAGAATCCTTCCTTAGAACTGTTAATTAATATGCTTAGAGTACAGGATAAGGCCATAAGTGCCCAATCTGTAGAAAAAGTAGCTAATGGTTCTCAATCTGATCCAGGGACTCCCCCAGGAAAAGGTTCAGGAAAGAAACTTCTCAGCCTGCCCATTACTAGACAGTCTAGCATAGTTGGTACAGAGGTTGAATCACATCATACTGAGGATGTGCTCTCACATTATACTGGTAGCCAAGCTGTTAGGGTGCCCTCTGTAAGGGACAGGTCTCCTTCTGTTCATTCCCATCATACCTCTGTATCTAGAAATGTCCCTCCCACCCACCCTGATGACAGATTGTTAGAAAGGGAGCTCAATAGATTGAGAGTGGAGCAAACCAGACTGAAGCTCAAGAAGCAACAGCTGGATTTGGATAGACAGTCTTTAGAAATAGAGAGGGAAAGACAGAAAATGGGTTTAGATACCCATGGTGGCAGCAGCAGTATTCCCCATAGTCATCCTGCAAAAGAGCATGATTCCAGGAATCTGCATAAGATAGTTCCCCCTTACAAGGAGGGGGATGACATTAACAAGTGGTTTGCTGCACTTGAGAGGGCCTGTGTTGTACAGGATGTCCCTCAAAAGCAGTGGGCTGCTATCCTATGGCTATCATTTACTGGAAAAGGTAGGGATAGGCTCCTTACTGTAAAAGAAAATGATGCTAACAATTTCCAAGTTCTTAAGAATGCACTCCTGGATGGTTATGGCTTAACCACTGAACAGTACAGGATCAAGTTCAGAGATACCAAAAAGGAGTCTTCACAAGACTGGGTTGATTTCATTGACCAGGCAGTGAAGGCCTTGGAGGGGTGGTTACATGGCAGTAAAGTTACTGATTATGACAGCCTGTATAACTTAATCCTGAGAGAGCATATTCTTAATAATTGTGTGTCTGATTTGTTGCACCAGTACTTGGTGGACTCTGATCTGACCTCTCCCCAAGAATTGGGAAAGAAGGCAGACAAATGGGTCAGAACAAGAGTGAACAGAAAAGTTCATACAGGGGGTGACAAAGATGGCAACAAAAAGAAGGATGGTAAGTCTTCTGACAAGGGTGGGGACAAATCTAAAAATGAGTCTTCATCAGGCCCACAAAAACACTCTGGTGGGGGTGGTGGGCCCAAATCCTCCTTTAATCAGAACAAGGAAAAGAAACCATGGTGCTATTTATGTAAGATAAAAGGCCATTGGACAACAGATCCCAGTTGTCCAAAGAAAGGCACCACAGCTCCTACCACTACAACCCCTACTGCTACACCTAGTGTCCCTACTAATAGCAGTGGTGGTGGGAGCAAACCTACTAATAGCCAATCCAAGGGAGTAGCTGGGCTCACTTTTGGTAATTTAGTTGGGGTTGGTCTGATTAGGGAGACCACAGAGGCTACTTTAGTCTCTGAAGGGGCTATTGACTTAGCCACTTTGGTTGCTTGCCCCCATAACTTGGAGAAGTACAAGCAACTAACCCTAATAAATGGTGTTGAGGTCCAGGCCTACAGGGACACAGGTGCCAGTGTCACAATGGTGATTGAGAAACTGGTGCACCCTGAACAACACATACTTGGACACCAGTACCAAGTAACCGATGCTCACAACATAACACAAAGCCACCCCATGGCTGTTGTAAATCTCAACTGGGGGGGGGTATCTGGTCCAAAGAAAGTTGTGGTAGCTTCAGATTTACCTGTAGACTGTCTATTAGGGAACGATTTGGAGACATCAGCTTGGTCAGATGTGGAGTTGGAGGCCCATGCAGCAATGCTGGGCATCCCAGGGCATATTTTTGCTTTGACAAGGGCTCAGGCCAAAAAGCAAAAAGGACAGGGAAGCTTGGATCCTGGAACAATGGACCAAGTGCTCCCTAAAGCTAGGGCTAGTAGAAGCAAACCACTTCCTACTATCCCTCCCTCTACAGTGGATTCTACTTCTGAGGAAGAAGAATTCCCTCCCTGTGCAGAACCTACACCAGAGGAGCTGGAAGCAGACACTGCTGAGCTTTTGGGTGAAGGGGGGCCTGCCAGAGAGGAGCTGAGTGTGGCACAGCAAACCTGTCCCACATTAGAGGGTCTCAGACAGCAAGCTGTCAAACAGGCTAATGGGGATGTCAGTGACTCACACAGAGTTTACTGGGAGGACAACCTCTTGTACACTGAGCAAAGGGATCCTAAACCTGGAGCTGCCAGGAGATTAGTGATTCCTCAGGAGTACAGAAAGTTCCTCCTAACACTGGCACATGACATTCCCTTAGCTGGGCACCTGGGTCAAATGAAAACTTGGGACAGATTGGTACCACTGTTTCATTGGCCTAGGATGTCTGAGGACACAAAAGATTTTTGTAAGTCCTGTGAAACCTGTCAAGCCAGTGGCAAGACAGGTGGCACTCCAAAGGCACCCCTTATCCCACTGCCTGTGGTTGGGGTTCCCTTTGAAAGGGTAGGGGTTGACATAGTTGGCCCCCTTGACCCTCCTACTGCTTCAGGCAATAGGTTTATCTTGGTGGTAGTGGACCATGCCACAAGATATCCTGAAGCTATTCCTTTAAGGACCACTACAGCTCCTGCAGTGGCAAAGGCCCTCCTGGGAATATTTTCCAGGGTGGGCTTCCCAAAGGAAGTAGTATCAGACAGAGGAAGCAATTTCATGTCTGCATACTTAAAGGCCATGTGGAAGGAGTGTGGTGTAACTTACAAGTTCACAACACCCTATCACCCACAAACAAATGGACTGGTGGAGAGATTTAATAAAACTCTCAAAGGCATGATTATGGGACTCCCTGAAAAACTCCGCAGGAGATGGGATATCCTTCTACCATGCCTCCTTTTTGCCTACAGGGAGGTACCCCAGAAAGGAGTGGGCTTCAGCCCCTTTGAACTTCTTTTTGGACACCCTGTTAGGGGTCCACTCACACTTGTAAAGGAGGGTTGGGAACAACCTTTAAAAGCTCCTAAGCAGGATATTGTGGATTATGTACTTGGCCTCAGATCAAGGATGGCTGAGTACATGAAAAAGGCCAGTAAAAACCTTCAGGCCAGCCAAGAGCTCCAGAAGCAATGGCATGATCAGAAGGCTGTTTTGGTTCAGTACCAACCAGGGCAGAAAGTGTGGGTCTTGGAGCCTGTGGCCCCAAGAGCACTCCAAGATAAATGGAGTGGTCCACACACAATTGTTGAAAAGAAGGGTGAAGTCACCTACTTGGTTGACTTAGGCACTGCCAGGAGTCCCCTTAGGGTGCTCCATGTCAACCGCCTGAAACCCTACTATGACAGGGCTGATCTCACCCTGCTCATGGCAACAGATGAGGGACAGGAAGAAGACAGTGATCCTCTACCTGATCTCTTCTCTTCCACAGAACAAGATGCTCTTGTGGAAGGGGTAGTTTTGGCTGATTGTCTTACTGCTGAGCAGAAAGATAATTGCATAAATCTCCTAGGACAATTTTCAGAACTCTTCTCCATTGTGCCAGGCACCACTTCTTGGTGTGAGCACACTATAGATACTGGAGACAGTTTACCTGTCAAAAGTAAGATCTATAGGCAGCCTGACCATGTCAGGGACTGCATAAAGCAAGAAGTTCAGAAGATGTTGGAACTAGGAGTGGTTGAGCACTCTGACAGTCCATGGGCTTCTCCTGTGGTACTGGTACCAAAACCCAATTCTAAAGATGGAAAGAAGGAAATGAGGTTTTGTGTAGACTATAGAGGTCTCAACTTGGTAACCAAAACAGATGCTCACCCTATACCCAGGGCAGATGAGCTAATAGATACACTGGCATCTGCCAAGTATCTAAGCACTTTTGATTTGACTGCAGGGTATTGGCAGATCAAAATGTCAGAAGATGCTAAACCTAAGACTGCATTTTCTACCATTGGAGGACATTACCAGTTTACTGTAATGCCTTTTGGTTTGAAAAATGCACCTGCCACTTTTCAGAGGTTGGTGAACACAGTCCTGCAAGGGCTGGAAGCTTTCAGTGCAGCATATTTGGATGATATAGCTGTCTTTAGCTCCAGCTGGGATGATCACCTGGTCCACCTTTGGAAAGTTTTGGAGGCCCTGCAAAAGGCAGGCCTCACTATCAAGGCTTCAAAGTGCCAGATAGGGCAGGGTAAGGTGGTTTATCTGGGACACCTTGTTGGTGGGGAACAGATTGCACCACTTCAGGGGAAAATCCAAACTATTATTGATTGGATTCCCCCTACCACTCAGACTCAGGTGAGAGCCTTCCTAGGCCTCACTGGGTATTACAGGAGGTTCATTAAGAACTATGGCTCCATTGCAGCCCCTCTTAATGACCTCACATCCAAGAAAATGCCTAAAAAGGTATTATGGACAGCAAACTGTCAGAAAGCTTTTGAGGAGCTGAAGCAGGCCATGTGCTCTGCACCTGTCCTGAAAAGCCCTTGTTACTCTAAAAAATTCTATGTCCAAACTGATGCATCTGAATTAGGAGTAGGGGCAGTCCTATCACAACTTAATTCTGAGGGCCAGGATCAACCTGTTGCTTTTATTAGTAGAAGGTTGACCCCTAGAGAAAAGCGTTGGTCTGCCATTGAGAGGGAGGCCTTTGCTGTGGTCTGGGCTCTGAAGAAGTTGAGGCCATACCTGTTTGGCACTCACTTCATTGTTCAGACAGACCACAAACCTCTACTTTGGCTAAAACAAATGAAAGGTGAAAATCCTAAATTGTTGAGGTGGTCCATATCCCTACAGGGAATGGACTATACAGTGGAACATAGACCTGGGAGTAGCCACTCCAATGCAGATGGACTCTCCAGATATTTCCACTTAGACAATGAAGACTCATCAGGTAATGGCTAGTCTTATTGTCCTTCGTTTGGGGGGGGGTTGTGTAGGAAAGTAACATCTTGCCTGGCATGTTACCCCCATTTTTTCACTGTATATATGTTGTTTTAGTTGTATGTGTCACTGGGACCCTGGTAACCCAGGGCCCCAGTGCTCATAAGTGTGCCTGTATGTGTTACCTGTGTAGTGACTAACTGTCTCACTGAGGCTCTGCTAATCAGAACCTCAGTGGTTATGCTCTCTCATTTCTTTCCAAATTGTCACTGACAGGCTAGTGACCATTTTTACCAATTTACATTGGCTTACTGGAACACCCTTATAATCCCCTAGTATATGGTACTGAGGTACCCAGGGTATTGGGGTTCCAGGAGATCCCTATGGGCTGCAGCATTTCTTTTGCCACCCATAGGGAGCTCTGACAATTCTTACACAGGCCTGCCACTGCAGCCTGAGTGAAATAACGTCCACGTTATTTCACAGCCATTTTACACTGCACTTAAGTAACTTATAAGTCACCTATATGTCTAACCTTTACCTGGTAAAGGTTAGGTGCAAAATTACTTAGTGTGAGGGCACCCTGGCACTAGCCAAGGTGCCCCCACATTGTTCAGAGCCAATTCACTGAACTTTGTGAGTGCGGGGACACCATTACACGCGTGCACTACATATAGGTCACTACCTATATGTAGCTTCACCATGGTAACTCCGAATATGGCCATGTAACATGTCTATGATCATGGAATTGCCCCCTCTATGCCATCCTGGCATTGTTGGTACAATTCCATGATCCCAGTGGTCTGTAGCACAGACCCTGGTACTGCCAGACTGCCCTTCCTGGGGTTTCTCTGCAGCTGCTGCTGCTGCCAACCCCTCAGACAGGCATCTGCCCTCCTGGGGTCCAGCCAGGCCTGGCCCAGGATGGCAGAACAAAGAACTTCCTCTGAGAGAGGGTGTGACACCCTCTCCCTTTGGAAAATGGTGTGAAGGCAGGGGAGGAGTAGCCTCCCCCAGCCTCTGGAAATGCTTTGTTGGGCACAGATGTGCCCAATTCTGCATAAGCCAGTCTACACCGGTTCAGGGACCCCTTAGCCCCTGCTCTGGCGCGAAACTGGACAAAGGAAAGGGGAGTGACCACTCCCCTGACCTGCACCTCCCCTGGGAGGTGTCCAGAGCTCCTCCAGTGTGCTCCAGACCTCTGCCATCTTGGAAACAGAGGTGCTGCTGGCACACTGGACTGCTCTGAGTGGCCAGTGCCACCAGGTGACGTCAGAGACTCCTTGTGATAGGCTCCTTCAGGTGTTAGTAGCCTTTCCTCTCTCCTAGGTAGCCAAACCCTCTTTTCTGGCTATTTAGGGTCTCTGTCTCTGGGGAAACTTCAGATAACGAATGCATGAGCTCAGCCGAGTTCCTCTGCATCTCCCTCTTCACCTTCTGATAAGGAATCGACCGCTGACCGCGCTGGAAGCCTGCAAACCTGCAACATAGTAGCAAAGACGACTACTGCAACTCTGTAACGCTGATCCTGCCGCCTTCTCGACTGTTTTCCTGCTTGTGCATGCTGTGGGGGTAGTCTGCCTCCTCTCTGCACCAGAAGCTCCGAAGAAATCTCCCGTGGGTCGACGGAATCTTCCCCCTGCAACCGCAGGCACCAAAAAGCTGCATCTCCGGTCCCTTGGGTCTCCTCTCAGCACGACGAGCGAGGTCCCTCGAATCCAGCGACACCGTCCAAGTGACCCCCACAGTCCAGTGACTCTTCAGCCCAAGTTTGGTGGAGGTAAGTCCTTGCCTCACCTCGCTGGGCTGCATTGCTGGGAACCGCGACTTTGCAAGCTTCTCCGGCCCCTGTGCACTTCCGGCGGAAATCCTGTGTGCACAGCCAAGCCTGGGTCCACGGCACTCTAACCTGCAT